>NC_091064.1:162516237-163211417 GCF_000393655.2 Nicotiana sylvestris | reverse complement strand
ACTTCATTCAGGCCCAACCTTGACATTCAGGCTTATTAACTTGCAAATGATGGAGCTATTTCACATTTATTCAAATCAACACTTGACATACTCATATGCTCATCTCAATAAAATTCAAAACAGCTAGACGTCTAAACCGACTGGATTGGATTTATATTCTAAAATTCAGATTTTTCTTATCTATTTACCTACTAGTGAACTTCTGGATATTACTAAAGGCAAAACAAACTGGGAAACGTGAATTGAATTTTAACAAAAATAGTCATGAATATAAACCTCAGATGAGCAGGCTAAGCAACTTAATTACGAGATTTTACTTACACTAACACGAACAGGTTAATAGCCTAACTTCACACTTTATTCACATCTAATCATCATACAGCTAAACTAAACTACTTAATGAAACGCAGATGTTGATATGAGTAACTAATCTACTGATCTTAGCTACTGCAATACAAAGTTGTTTGAGAAGTCTCTTCAGTTTGAAATTAAAATTAATGTGGATATCATACGCTGATCTCAAAATCAATTGCAACACCCAAACTATTTCTGATTTTTTTTTTGTTTTTTAAAACAAAACCGTTAAACTAAAGCAAGTTCTAAGCTATACTAAGGCTACAACTGGATAACCACAAATTAACAGTCCCAAACAGTCCAATTAGGTACAAATTACGCAGTCCGAGTTTCATGTGAATATAAATCCAATTAGACTACACTACACAGTTACATATCATTAATATCTACTTAACTACAGATGTATAGTCGTCCAAACATGCATCATCCAGTAAACAAATGTCTGAGTACTTTCATTTCATGTTCATCTCAAAGCTACATCAATTTGAGTTCAAGTGTGCACGTGGAAATGAAAGAAGGAAGCAGAAAAATGAGGTATCAGCAGTAACCAACAGCAGCAGTAGTATTCAACACCAGAAAATGAACCAACAGACTAATTTTGAAACCAAGGGATGTGATACGATAGTCAGACCCTAATTTTAGTCTTAGTGAATCAGTAGACCCCAAACCAGACTCGACTTAAACCCTTTTTATTATCAGCTAACCAGGAATTGCTTCCATACTAGAAGAAAACTTCAGAAAATTCCAAATGACTCAATGAAATAGTGTATTTTTCTGAAATTCTGCAATCGTTTTTGATTTTTTTTTTCTGTATCTATTCTTGTGTATCTCTCTTCCTATATCTCTCTTAGAATCCCTTCCAAGTTTTCTTAGCTCTCTGCCCCTGTATATCCAGTGTATCCAGAGTGTATATCGAGTGTATACCGCTCTCTCTGCCCCCTTCTTTTTTTTTTATCTCCGAATTTCCTAACCTTCTACCCTCTTTGAATGTTCTCCCCCTCTGACCATGATTTTCAGCACTTAAATGGGCATTAAGTTAATGCCATTTCTATTACCCATTCCCATTTTTCAATTATCTACACTAGCTTAGTGCTTTTATTTAATTTAGTAGTGCATTTCCTAGACCCTACCATTGTAGAAGCTTCCTAAAGTTAGGTAAACATTACCCTTATTGAACAACTCTTAAACCAAATTATTCTACCAAATTAACTTAATTATCTCTGAATAATAATTACCACACATTAAATACCAAATTAAAATAAAATTACAAAAATTTGAAATTGAACAATAAAAATGCAAAATACATTTTTTTGTGATTTTTTCAATTTTGTAAAGCAGATAAATTACTAACCGATTTAAAAATGCAAAAATTAAATCCTAGATGCGAATGCAATATATTTTTTGTATTTTCAAGATTATGTAAAGATAAAAAATAAGGTACTATTTTTGTATATTTTTATTTAAATTTATGAAAGATACGTAAGCTAAAATATTTTTTGTAATCTTTCATTTTTATGACGAAAATAAAGTAAAGAAGTCAAAAATAGTTGAAATAGCTATATTAGGCCTACATTAAATATTTACATGCTAAAATATAAAAATCTTGGGTAAGGTAAAAAATCACATGTCTACACCCATTACGAACTGCTCAGGCAATAAGCCACCCCAGACATAATCAAAAGACGCATATGATGCCCTAATATTCCAATAGGCTACCAATTCGAACGCGATACAAAAAAAGAAAACAAACTCTGAAAGGAATTACCAATCCCACGCACTAATACGGATTTTCCTTAGAAAACAGGAAACAAGGCATACAAAATAGCATATAGAAAACTATACTCAACATCACACTGTTGCGGTGTGCAACCCGATCCAGATAATATACCCATGGCGGCGTGCCACCCGATCCACACATAGATCTCATATAAGGAGATGCACATCGAGCCAAATTTGCTCATTACAACAAAATACCGAGTATCGGTCGTAAGCATGCTAAGTGCATAATAATATCTCTGAGGGACATATAGCGTTATAAGCTACAAAACTCAAGCACAACTGAGGTGCGATGTACAGTCTGAATTTCAAGAGCCAAGATGCTCATATAACGTCATTCCTACGCGGATTCTCAACACATAGCAATTTCTCAAGCCGTCTCACAACTCACACGGCGCAATACATTACTACGCGAAATATCTGACAACGAAACATCAACCTAACTACTCCTCCATGAGGACTGCATTACTAAAATGCACACATCTGGCCTGATATAGAGCCATTATTCACATTAAATCTATCCACCGACTGTAAGCTAATTCTGATCACACTGAACTAGTCTGATAACCTTTTAAAGGTCCATAATAACTCTCATTTTTCTCATAACATACAAGAACAACCATCACAATTGGAGTAATCCTCCCCAGTTCACAACCCAATAAGCCAAGTGCCCTCCAGGCATGAATCTTCAATTTAACGACACCATCACAAACTTCATACTTGGTTTACATCTTTAATCAATCAAGTGATCACATGCCATACTTATATAATCTTCCCGTGGGACACACTCCCACAACCTACCACAACAATATCTGGAGCGTACCTCTAAACCACCGGTTGCACTAACGCTAAAGAGAGATCAAGAATCATTAACCAGGACGCAAAACCCTTTTTACAAAACACCGATCTTAGGTGACGCTGAAGACAATACCAACTTACCGTAAATATCGAAACTTATCTCCTGCTCATCCGAGCTCATGACATCTTGTCAAAATTTTCCTTCACTCGTTCCATTGTCAGCACAATTTCCACAACCAGAACTGATTCACCAGCATGCATCAAATCGGAACTAACATAGTACATAACCGCACAATCCGCTAACCAATAGCAAGCTCCCCAACTTGGCTCGAAGCCATAGATCACAACACACTTATACTCATAACGCATATACTCCATTGTTGCCTCAATACCTTAGTGAGGTTAAACTCAAATCCTCTGTAAGCTTGTGTAAACACATTTCATCTAGTACTTCAACTCTTTGGCAATCTCGCAACAGTTAAACTCACACTCTTAAGTGAACCAAAAATTTCAAACTTCAACACTTACAATTCATTTGCACATGAGATCTTCTGTCATTCACATGAGGATCACACCGCCTCAGCACACTTCACGGGAGATAACCCACCTGCTTCGCCTCAATATAACATTTTCGTATACCTTCCACCGCCATAAGCATTACGCAGTCACTTGATCTTCCTGAGTCTGTACTCATACCGCAACATGAAATTTACTTCACTCCCAACTAGGAGTCATGAAAAGATTCTTCAAACACCCATAACTCGGGCTATAACTTGAATCAAGATAGACTTCAAGCATCTACTAATTCTTCCATCATTCAACAGACCCCTTCTCGTCGCTTCCAATTCGTATGGATACGCCTCGTAGTACTAACATACTCCTCACATAGCCACAACCATCATTTTCACTAACGGGGACACTACCAAACATATAAGTTCAAAAACACTTGTTTACACACTCCTGCCATAGGCAAAGATCCAACCTCAAGTCCTCCAGACTGGCCCACCATAAACTCACAGAGATAACACCTCGCCCCTCGATCGGGGAATCTCAAGCCATCGAGGCACATATGATACTAAGCGCCCATGCGCGCATACGAATGCGTGGAAGTTTCAAAAGTTTCTTTTCAAGATGAATCAAGGACGCACGATAAGAATTCAAGAATGTGAAGTTTTCCTAAAGGTTCTGCAGCCTCTCGAGGATAAATATAAACGTCTCTGTACCGATCCGCGAGACTCTACTAAACTGGCTCATGACTCGCGAGACCAAGTAACCTAGGCTTTTATACCAACTTGTCACGACCCCAACCCCGGTCATGATGGCACCCAACACACTGCTAGGCAAGCCCGACCATTCAACAACATTATCCCAAATTCTTATTCAGATTATAGATAAATATCACAGAGAATTTACTAAGTCATTTCATTCAAGTGTATAATTAATAATAAAATCTGCGGAAGTTCAATTAAAATACCACACCATAGACCAACAGAATCCGGTGTCACGAATATGAGCCTCTAATACAGAATATCCACCTATTACAAGTCTGTCTAGGAAAAAATACGGAATAAAAGATAGAGATAGATGGGAGAGATCAAGGCTGCGAACGCCATGCAACTACCTCGATACTCCCAGATATTGCTGCTCAGCTAAACAAATCCTCACTCAGCCTGTAGTGTACTTGGATCTGCACACAAAGTGCACAGAGTAATGTGAGTACTCCGACCCAGTGAGTAATAAACATAAATAAAGGCTGAGAATAAGAAATCATAGAAAAATACAAAGTAAACTATAACTGGCAGTTTAGAACAACAAATAGTGAAGCAACAAGTTAATTAAGTCAGAGTACCAAATACTGAGACAGGTATAACAGATAAAAACAAATGCATGAGTTCAATGCAATGCATATGATGGTACACTTTAGTACCCACTGCGGCGTGCAGCCCGAGCCATCCATTTATTTATCGTCGACGGCGCTCACTGGGGGTGTGTGCAGACTCCGGAAAGGCTCCTACAGCCCAAGCGCAATATCAAGCCATCTCGTGGCATCAAATCTAGGCCCTCGGCCTGATATCAATCTCTGTATAATCACCCAGGCTCTCGGCCTCAATATCAATGTAATCAACCAGGCTCTCGGCCTCAATATCAATGTAATCAACCAGGCTCTCGGCCTCAATATCAATGTAATCAACCAGGCTCTCGGCCTCAATATCAATATAACACTACTGCGGCGCGCAGTCCGATCCATGCTCAGTCCAGAAATCATCATAAGCCCCTTGGCATTTGTAAAACAGTAGTTCTCAGCCCGAAATATCATTTAGAAATATCATTTAAGTTTTCAAATCTTAGAAAGATGGCTGAGTTTGCAAAACAGTATTTAAAACCTTGGACTGAGGTCAAATGATATGCAAAATATGCGAAAGCAGTGATATCAATCCCTGAAGGATTCAAATAATTGGCAAGAAGCCTACAATTGGAAACATGACTGAGGATATAAATTCTTTAACAAAATAAGTGAGGAAAACCAGTCAAAAATCCCCTAAGGGTTCTACAGGTCGGCACAAGGCCCCAAGCATGGCAACAAGCCCAATTCACAATAATAAAGTATACGTCTCAACCAAAAATGTAGTAAAATATCTCTCGGGACGGACCAAGTCACAATCCCCAACGGTGCTCTACCCCACGCCCGTTATCCGGCGTGCAAGTCACCTCAATATAGCGTTTCGATGTGAAATTCTGGGGTTTCAAACCCTCAGGACATCATTTACATCAATTACTCACCTCGATCCGGTCCAAAATCTAGCCCGCGATGCCTCGCCCGCACGAATCGACCTCCGGATGCTCCAAATCTAGGCACAATCAGTACATAATCATTAAAATATGCTAAGGGAGCGAAGCCCACTCGAAAATATCCAATTTAACATCAAAATCCCGAAATTGCTCAAACCCGGCCCCCGGGCCCACGCTTCGGAATTCGACTAAACTCACAAAATTCGACAACCCATTCAATCACGAGTCCAACCAGACCAAAAATACTAAATTCCGATAACTATTCGGCCTCCAAATCTACAATTTTCGTTTTTGAAAAGTTTACAAATTTTCTCCAATTTCTTCCATTTGATTCACTAATTCTTGATGAAAATAACCATGAAATCATTAAATATAATCACTTTTGGATATAGAACACTTACCCCAATCCATATGGTGAAAATCGCTTCAATCCGAGCTCCATCGCTCCAAAAATGAGAAAACTCTCGGACTGCCCGAATTATAGTTTGTCCAGAAATTTTTGCGGTTACTATTCACGCATTTTACTGTTCATGGGTACTGTTCATATGTACTGTACACGGGTACTGTACACGGATACTATTCATGTTTACTGTACATGGTACTGTACACTGATACTGTTCACGCATGTGCGGTCACTGTTCACACAAGCAAAAAATGCAGAAACTGCCCAGAAAATTGCAGCAGCTTTTCGTTTCACTAAAAAGGCTCTAACTCCATCATACGAACTCAGAATTTGATGATTCTTATTCTTATGAGTCACAAATAATAATACGAACATAGTCAGTCGAAACTCAATTCGGAGCTCATTTGCTCAGTTCAATACCCATTTCGCTCGTTAAACAATTAACTCATGTTTCGTGTCAAAAACCCAATCGCGACTTGATGAAATTAGACCAAACTTTCTAGATCACTCCTATAATTCATTATTTAAATTCTGGAAATGTCAAAATAAAATTTCGATCTCTAGAACTAAAAATGGACCTTTGGATCATTACATGCTTATGCTCATACGGCAAAAATCTTCCAAAAACTCTTCCAAAACTTATCCGAGCCTCATGGGACCCCGACCAAACATGCCAACATAATTCATAACATTATTCAAACCTCTTCCAATCATCAAACAACATCAAATTACCAAAACTCATCGAATTCAAGCCTAATTTTCTAAAAACTTCCGAAATACACTTTCGATAGAAAACCCGACCAAACCACGTCCGAATGACTTGAAATTTTGCACACATATCCAAAATTACCTAACGAAGCTACAGCAACTCTCAGAATTCCATTCCGACTCTCGGATCAAAATCTCACCTATCAACCGGAATTCGCCAAAATACTAACTTCGCCAATTCAAGCCAAATCCTTCCACGAACTTCCAAAATGCATTTTGATCGCGCTCCTAAGTCATAAATCATCCCCCGAAGCTAACCGAATTATTGGGATTCAAATCCGAGCCCTCTAACACATAAGTCAATGTCCGGTTGACTTTTCCAAAACAAACCTTCCTTAAAGAGACTAAGTGTCTCATTTCCTACTAAAACCAATCCAAATCAACTCGTTCACACCCAACACTGATAATGAAGCATAAAGAAATAGGAAATGTGGAAAATGGAGCGGTAACTCACGAGACGACGGGTCGGGTCGTCACAATATTTTATAGGGAGTTAGCAAAATTGGTCAAATATAGCGTAAAAATTCAGGATTTTTTAAGTACAGTATTAAATACGGGACATACTGTTTTAAAAATAAATTACTCCAGTGTAATATACAGGAAATAAAATATTAATTTATGTAATTCCAGTTAATTGTTCTAGATACCAAGTTTTCACTTCCAATTCTCCATCATAATATTGGACGACTTTAGGGTACACAAATTTGAATTATTCACGCCCAGTATTAAATACAGGACATTATGTTTTATAACTACATATATATCTAGTGTAATATACAGGAAATAAAATATTAAATTATTTAATTCCAGTTAATTGTTCTAATTACCAAGTTTCCACTATTTTCCACTTCTTCATTATAATATACTGGTTTATATACCTTAATGAGTAGCATTTTCAACACAATTTATAGGGAGTAACCAAAATTAGACGAATTTATGATAAAAATCTGCATTATTCACGTCCAGTATTAAATACGGGACACAGTGGTTTAACAATTTATAACTTCAGTGTAATATACAGGAAACAAAATATTAATTTATGTAATTCTAGTTAATTGTTCTAGATATTAAGTTTCCACTATTTTTCACTTCTCCATTATAATATACTGGCTTATATCCCTTCATGAGTAGCATTTTCAGCATAATTTACAGGGAGTAATCAAAATTTGACGAATTTAGCATAAAAAATCTGCATTATTCAAGTCGAGTCTTAAATACGGGACATAGTTGTTTAACAATCTATAACTCCAGTGGAATATACAGGAAATAAAATATTAAATTATTTAATTCCAGTAAATTATTCTAGATACCAATTTTCCACTATTTTCCACTTCTCTATCATAATATACTGGCTTATATCCCTTCATAAGTAGCGTTACCAGTATATTTTATAGGGAGCAATACTGGGTAAT
The DNA here is from genome assembly GCF_000393655.2 of Nicotiana sylvestris. NCBI lineage: Eukaryota > Viridiplantae > Streptophyta > Magnoliopsida > Solanales > Solanaceae > Nicotiana > Nicotiana sylvestris. The sequence continues at coordinate 163,203,116 of NC_091064.1, read as the reverse complement.
ACGATTTCAAATGATATATCTGTAGCCAAATATACAGTAAACAAAATTTTTATAGTCTTTAATTCTAGCATAATATACAACATATTAACCTACATTTCAATCAAAAATATGTAGTCAATGACGGAAAAGAAGAAAAACTATTTCTTGGTCTTTATCTTGCGCCTTTTTGAAACAGAAGGTTTATCTATTCTTCTTGTGGCCTCATCTTCACTAACAAGATATTCTAGCTGCTTCTTCTTACCATAATTGTATAATAATGCTGCATATCTGAATCGAAGAAGTGTAGGATCAAATATGTTCTTGTCAACTGGTATCTTCTTGCCTTCAATAAATACTCCGCAAATGCAGAACAATATATACCACAATCACTACAATAAAATACATATTAAGAAAGAATAATATAAAACAATAAAGGATAAAAAGCTGATGTAATATAAAGAAGAAAGATAAACACAGGAAAACACTTACACTTTTTCTTGTTGAGGCAAGTTATCCACTGAAATAATAGCAAATGAATTACTTAGATCCTCTTTTTCCAAATAATGTGCTTTATCCATTGCAATATCACTTTGCTTATAAAATGTAGTAGTGTTGATCAACAATGGTATCATTACAGCAAACGAGTTCAAAGCTTTATGAACTACACCAACATGTCTTGAGGATCTTATTGAGTCATATACGTATATGCACCCATCATGCAAAGATAGAACACCCAACACCCAATGGCATGCATCTTTTACATTGATTGGCATAAGAACATAATCCACGAAAACCCAGGGGGTGTTACAAAGAATGTAAAACCCAAGCACATACTCTCTTAACGTCTTTGTCAATTCAAAAATCTCATTTTTTACATTTATGCTATCCATATTTGATTTACCGTACACTTCTTGAATGACATAACTGAAATAGTTGTCGGTAGTTGTGATCCGTATGTTTCCATATTTTGCCTTCTTTCGGAAGTAATAGAATATCACATCAATATGCTACAAAATGAAAATAGACATTAATTTAATATATAGACACATTTAATCTAAAACAACACAAAAAAAGTAATGTATATTGACATACCGTTGAATTGATGCCTTGTCATGACCCAAACCCCGCTCGGTCGTGATAGTGCCTCTCGTGAAGACAAGGCCAGCCAACAAACCCATATCGCCTTTTCAAAAATAGTTAAACATTAATAAACAGTTTAAATATGATTTAATGATATAATTAACGGAAGCACAACCCGACACAGCCCTAACTGGGGTGTCACAAGTCACGAGCATCTACTAGGGTATAAATACAACTGAAAGCCTGGAGTGTACAAATACAGACTAATGAAATGAGGAGAGAAAAAAGCAGTGTTGCGAACGCCGGCAGCTACCTTGCTAAACCTTGATGACTCTGCCTCCGATCAGCCAAAACATACCTGAATCTGCACACAAGGTGCAGGGAGTAATGTGAGTACTCCAACTCAGTGAGTAATAATAATAAATAAAGACCGAAGGCAAGAAATCACGCAAAAACACAAGGCATTCCATGCTGAAGCAGTAAAATCACTTTAAACAGTAAAGCAGTGAGAAATCAAGTGAAAATCCCTTTTTCCAACAAGTAAAGCAAGTAGTTTACAAGTGAGTAACAAAAATGATAGAAACGTAAAAGCCCCTCGGGCAAAACATGTACAACAAACTGCCCTTCGGGCATAATATCAACAGAACCAGCCCCTCGGGCTCAATATCAGAACAGTGCCAGCCCCTCGAGCTTAATATCAGAATAGTAACAGCCCCTCGGGCTCACTCTCAGAATAGTATCAGCCCCTCGGGCTACCTCACAATCACTCATATCAGCCCCTCGAGCATAGTATCAATCACTTAGAACAATGGGTACCCGCGCTCACTGTGGGTGTGCAGACTCCGGAGGGGCCCCTTACGGCCCAAGCGCTATATCAAGCCACCTCGTGGCATCATCACTCAGCATATCCTCACATCACTCAAGCCACCGCGTGGCATATAAAGTATCTCAGGCCCTCGGCCTCACATCACTCAAGCCACCTCGTGGCATAAATAGTATCTCAGGCCCTCGGCCTCATATCACTTAACATATCCTCACATATGGCCTCAGCCTCACTCAGTCCAGAAATCATCATAAGCCCTTCGGGCATTTGTAAAACAGTAGTTCTCAGCCCAAAATATCATTTAGAAATATCATTTGAGTTTTCAAATCTGCATAAAAGCGGCTGAGTTTATAAAACAATAATTATCAACAGGACTGAGTTTAAATATAAGTCAAAACAGTGAGGAAATAGTGATAAAAATTCCCAAATGATTCAAATAATTGGCACGAAGCCCAAGTATGGCAATCAGCCTAAATCATGATGATAACAAATAAGTTTCAATGAAATATGCAGTAAAATCATCAATCGAGATGGACTAAGTCACAATCCCCGGTAGTAAAAGACCCCGCGCTTATCATCCAATACGTGTCTCACCTCAATATAGCACTACGATGTGCAAATCCGGGGTTTCAAACCCTCAGGACATCATTTACAATCATTACTCACCTCGAACTGGCTAATCCTCTAACTCGCGATGCCTTTGTCTCTTAAATCGACCTCCGAATGCCTCGAATCTAGCCACAATAATTCGATTCAGTTAATAAAAATTATAGGAATTAATTTCATATGAAATTCTACATTTTTCATTAAAAATCCAAAATTGCACACAAAATTCGCACGTGGGGCCCACGTCTCGGAACCCGACAAAAATTACGGAATATGAAACCCCATCCAACCACGAGTCCAACCATACCAATTTACTAAAATCCGACATCAACTCGACCCTCAAATCTTCAAATTAAACCAAGAGGGTTTTCAAGCTTTTCCCAACTAAAATCACCAATTAAATGCCAAAACTAGTAATAGATTCGGGTAATCTAACCAAAATTAAGTTAAGAACACTTACCCCATTGTTTTCTCTGAAAATCTCCCGAAAATCGCCTCTCCCTAAGCTCCAATTTGGTAAAAATGGAAAATGGTACGAAGTCCCATTTTCAGAACTCAACATTCTGTCCAGAATTTTCGTGGTTATTGTTCACGTATTTTACTGTTCATGGATACTTTATACGGGGTACTGTTCATATGTACTATACACGGATAATGTTCATGTTTACTGTACATGGTACTGTACACGGATACTGTTCACGCAGGTGCGGTTACTGTTCACACGTGCGAAAAATGCAGAAACTGCCCAGAAAATTGCAGCAGCTTTTCTTTTCACTAAAAAGGCTCTAACTCCATCATACGAACTTGGAATTCGATGAATCTTGTTCCTATGAGTCACAAATAATAATACAAACATAGCCCTTCAGTCGAAACTCAATTCGGAGCTCATTTACTCAGTTCAATACCCATTTCACTCGTTAAAAAATTAACTCATGTTTCGTGTCAAAAACTCAATCGTAACTTGATGAAATTAGACCAAACTTTCCATATCAGTCCTATAATTCATTATCAAAATTCAAAAGTTTCGAAATCAAATTTTGATCTCTAGAACTAAAAATGGACCTTTGGATCATTACATGCTTATAATTAAAACGCCAAAATCTTCCAAAAACTCTTCCATAATATATCCGAGCCTCATGGGACCCCGACCAAACATGCCAACACACCCCATAGCATAATTAAAACTTGTTCCAACCTTCGGAACGCTCTAAATAACATCAAAACATCAAATCACCCTCGGATTCAAGCCTAAGAATTCCAAAACTTCCGAAATCCGAATTGGATCAAAAAGTCGACCAAATGACGTCCTAATGACCTGAAATTTTGTACACACATCACAAATGACATAACGAAGCTACAGTAACTCTCAGAATTCCATTCCGACCATCGGATCAAAATCTCACCTATCAACCGGAATTCGCCAAAATATTAACTTTGCCAATTCAAGCCAAATCCTTCCACGGACTTCCAAAATGCATTCCGATCGCGCTCTTAACCTATAAATCACCCAACGAAACTATCCAAATCATAAATTTTCTGATCCGAGCTCATAAACAAATAAGTCAACTCTTAGTCAACCTTTCAAATTCAAAGCTTTCAACTGAGACTGTTCCTTCAAATTCATTCCGATTTTTCCTGAAAACCAAAACCAACGATCTACATCAGTCATAATACGTTACACGGGGCAAGTCATGCCCGGGAACTGGCGATCAAAGTGCAAAAGTTCAAAACGACCGGTCGGGTCGTTACATGCCTATACCAGAATAATGAAGTTCAAAAAACCATGTCTTCTTATCTATAAATTGAATTCCAAGATTAAACTCTTCCTCCAGTATATCATCCTTCTTTTCATACCCCTTCTTCCTAAAAAAATTTAGTAAAGATATAAATAGAATAGTCCAAACTATCATTACAAAGAAACTTCAATCAAAACATATGTTATACATATGTAAAGCTACCTGCGAGTTTGGATTAACTTTGTTTGAACAAACTTACTGAAGTCATCTCTAATTGATACTAGAATTTTTTCAATAATTGACATTTTAAATGGGTGATCCCCTTTCACAATAACACGAGATACAAGAGGTTTTTTTATTCTTGTTCCATCTTCTTCAATAAAGTCGTCCAAAATCTCATAAGCTTCGATACCTCCAAAACTTGACTGAATGGGCAAGGAAGAAGTGGCAGCATCTTCATGTGTAGAACATTTTGGAATAGTTGTTGTCATAGGAACAACACCTATAGACTCATTAAAAAACTCAGAAATTATTTTATGAATCTGGTAATCAATTTGAGTGTCAGTTATCTCAATTTCATGATCTGGAATCATCTTGGTTGATGATTTTTTATAAACCCCTGAAGCTGGAACATCCTCATTGAATGACTCTTTAGTCAACTTACCAGACGGAATATCTTCATTTCTTGTTTGCTTACAAAGCTCAACTGTTAATTTATGAGCCTCTAATCACACATTTCTAACCATTTATCTTCATCTGGAATTCCAACATCAACAAAACCAGATGCTACATAAAAAAAATATGTCAGAAAAAATATAAATAATATTTTTGAATATATAGCTTTATATTTCAATACCAGAAATCCCTTCCTTTATATTGCTAAATTAAAATCTTCTAATTTTCAATGTTCATCATTGACATCATGTTTTTTGATTTAATTTAAATTTTCTGCACCGCCAAAGCTTTGTGCGACTTGGGGGCATACATTAACTAGATACCATATTCTGTGTTTAAAACTTTGACGATTGGGCAACAAAGGTCAGATCAGACGCCAGCCCCCAAACATCAGCTTCTACAGAAAAATATCGTGCTTCTGCGGGTGCCCACCTGGCCACAACCTTGCGCACCTGTAAACCCAATCATTGCTTGTCATTTCTGCTTCTATAATCAGTTGGGAGTCTCTACGTGCTAACACATGCGAGCATTTCTTCGCAGGTGTGATTGCGCCATATCTGAAACCCCCAACAGTCCCTCAAGTCCAAAACTAAGTCTGATTCGCACCCGAGACCCCTCAAGAGGCCAATTAATTACACCAATGCATCCAAATACATAATACAGAATCACTTGTGCGATTAAAATACTAAAATTACATGTAGAACCACCAATTGGACTTCAAGAAATTGAAGCGATACAAACAGTATATTTTATACTATACCTTGTTTGATTTCATTGACTGCATCCTGCTTCCGTTCACTATCACCTTTTACATTTTTTTTCATATCTTCATTGTGGTGATTCTGCTGCAAAATGTTCAAATAAAATGATATTAGATATAAAAAAACAAAAGAAAAAAGAAAAACAAACAAACAATGAGTACTAGTATACCTCTAACGTGCTCTTCTTCATTGAATTAATTGCATTGAACACCTCAACAAATTTCTCATCAATATAATTTTTTAAAACCACTAGTTCATCCTTGTATTCCTTCTTCAATGATGATACTTCTTTCTTCAATTCATCTTGGCCATCTTGCAAAATCTTAAACTGAATACACCACTCACTATCTTTAGTTGACGGGTCAACAGAGGCTTTACCTATACCTCGATGTTGGCTATGAATATTCTCCACCACCTTTTTCTGTAAATCATTTCCAGTTTCATTTTTGATTTTTAATTTTCCAGATGTAGAATCAACAAGGTCATTATTTGCTGCCGTAACATTAGCACTATTAGAGACATTGTCCATCATCTGTTTCTCCAAATTATTAGAACCAATACTTTTCATTTTTGATGTTTCATTAGCAGTTTTCCCTTGCTTCTTCAAATTATTACCATCTTTCCCCTTCTTCTCCAAAACATTAGAAGGTGTTCGTTGCCTTTTCGCATTCACATTAATCATCATTTTGCACTATCTTTTTAAAGTCTCAGTTGGGTGATCAACAAAATCATCATCTGAAGTAACGTGTTTCTGATCAACATTATCCGCAATCTCATTCTCAAGAGACATATTCCTTAAATTCAACTACATAAACATACAATTTACTAAAATTTAGTAACAAAATTATATATAGAAAAAGTAACTCTTAATACATGAGAAAACAAAAATGAAATTAATTTACCTTCTCAGAAGGTAAGCCAAATAGCTTATCATTTAACTCTTCAAATTTCAGCTGCCGTGTAACACTCCATCGAATAATTGGTGCAGATGTATTTTGACACCGTCAAGCAACAGAACTATGCAAATATCCAAAACATTCGTAGAACCATATCTGAATAGCATAAGGGAATCCTGAAATCCAATAATACTGTCGTTGCTTATCTAAAATACCTGACATTGTTCTCACTATTTCCTCATATAAATCTATTCCCCATGGATAACTATTGTAATCACCCTTGTCAACCAAGTCCAAGTACTTCCTATCAACATGTTTGGTGTTCTTAATAGAAAAGAGGAATGAATTTACAACAAATAGCACTGCTATCTTAATAGCATCTTCATCAGACTCAAATGTTTTTGTAAGAAAACAATCCACAAGATGTTCTTTAGAAACAGAAGGGTAATCCATAAAGTACTTTGCAATTGAACCATTATTCTTTTGCGTAGCTTCACTACAAAGTTGTACATCACCGATACATTTTAATCCACTTACAAAAGCAAACTCTGCCAAGCCAAAACGTAGCTTTACCCCATTGACAAGAAACACCATATCTTTTGCTTTCCCTTTTTCTACCTCCTTGGTTAACAAATAATATATTAACTGTGATTGCAGTTTTATACTAGGCAAATTCAACAAATAGCCAAAACAAGTTGACTTAAAAAGTTCAAGTTGCGTTGTTGATAATTTTGTTTTCAAATTGCTAACAATCTCAGAATTGAAGTTACTGCCAAGTATTGGTCTATCACTTGCACTAAGCTGCAATACAATATAGATACATATATAAGTATATTACATAGTATACATTCTACAGAGTATGTATTAATCAAATAATGTGTAATATAATTTACATTCAAAAATGATTTGGAATGTCTTCTCTTATGAATGCTTGATTCAGAATCCTTCCTCTTTTTTGTAGGCTTTATATTATTTTGAGAAACATCAACTTCCTTAGCACTTTGACAACACGTTATTCTAATACTAGCTGACCCAGAAGTATTCGAAGCTGATCTAGAGGTATTTCGGGCGTTAGGCCTTTGTAAACGAGTCCGTCCTAAACTAACAACTTTTGTTCCACTTGCTGATGATGATACACCAACTGCATTCGCACTTGGAGCATCTTTCATATAAGATTCTGCCATTGTAAGAGAATAATTTTCGTTATCCATAACGAAATCAGAAAAATCTGATGACGCTGAGAATGGATGAATAGGTTTTTTACGCTTGAGAGAGTTCTTTCTACCCATAAAACGTCAACTGTTCGAAATTAAGCTTGACATTTCAAAAATTAGACCTCGAGATTAAACCCTAACGACTGTGTATTTTAAAATTCGAGATAATATATGGTGCATTGTTTGAAAATTCGAGGTACGCTTTAGTGAATGGCGCGTCGTTTGAAAAAGTAAAATATACTGCAGTATACTTGATCAGTATAAAGCTGGAAAATATGAAATCAAAATTACTATCCATAAAATATAGAATCCTATGAAATGAGTGAATATATAATTATTTCTGTGACACATCTCCAAATGTATAATATAATTTGCGGTATAATATTATTTCAGGATTGTACACTTCGAGTACATAATACAGGAGATTATGCTATCAGGTGGTATATCTCCATTAGAATATATAGGAGAAATTCGAGGTACGCTTTAATGAATGGCGCGTCGTTGAAAAATCAATATAGAATCTAGTAAAGTAGATTACTATAAAGCTGTCTGTAAAATTATGAAATCCAACTTACTATCCATAAAATTTACTAGAATCCTATGAAATGACAGAAAATGTAATTATTACTCTTACACAACTCCCAACGTATAAAATAATTTGTGGTTAAAAATGCATAAAAGGCTACACCAAATGATTATCTAAAGTACTGAAACATTATGTCCAGTATATTAAACTGGTCAAATATCATGCAAAAGCATAATGTCCAGTATTATATATTGGATGTGCACAATACAGATTCGTGTCGTATTTTATAACCTACTTTTCTTAGAATGTGCGAAAAGTTACATATCTCTAAACCTAATAAAACATCTAACAGACCTGAAAAGTTACCCTTACATTTATACATATTTTAAATTTAGTAGGTGCACACTTTCACTATATTAAACAATCAGTTCAATAGAAAAATTCTATCATATTTTATTAAAATTTATATTCATCAGTAGCATTTTAGCTTTTTCAAAAAAATCATGTCTGATGCTAGAGGAAGCGGGAAGCTTACAATGGATGAACTTATGCAGAAGTGGGAGAGTTTAAAGTCTGATTGGGATAGTAAAATTCCTGTCACGACCCCAAACCGGCCCGGTCGTGATGGCACCTCTCGTGAAAACAAGGCCAGCCGACACAACACTCACCTTAACCCTTTAAGCATTAAGAGTCATTTTTAAGTTTTTAAATCAAACAATGTTTCATAATAAAATCCTAGAATAACAGTGCGGAATAAAATACCAGCCCGACATCGGGGTGTCACTAGTCATGAGCAACTATCAAGGTCTGAATACAACAAAAGTCTAAAAATATACTAAATACAGTAACAACAATGAGGGGAAGGAAGCGGTGCTGCAAACGTCATACAGCCACCTTGCTAACTCTGATGACTCCGCGGTTGAGCTATCAACACCCGTTACCGGGTTCCGATATACATGAATCTGCACACGAGGTGCAGGGAGTAATGTGAGTACTCCAACCCAGTAAGTAATAAGAGTAAATAAAGGCTGAGCAGTAGGAAACAATGAATCCACATTTACGCTGGGTTCAATAAACACAACAGGCTTTCAAATCATAATACGAGTCAATCTTTGCTCCTAAGTCATAAATCACCCAATGAAGCGATCCAAATCATAAAATTTCCGATCCGAGCTCATATACAAATAAGTCAACTCTTAGTCAAACCTTTCAAATTCAAAGCTTTCAACTGAGACTGTTCCTTCAAATTTATTCCGATTTTTGCTGAAAACCAAAACCAACGATCTAAATCAGTCATAATATGTTACACGGGGTAAGTCATGCCCGGGAACTGGCGATCAAAGTGCAAAAGTTCAAAACGACCGGTCGGGTCATTACATTCCCCCCACTTAAACACATGTTCGTCCTCGAACGTGCCCAGAGTTGTTCCAGAAGCCAACCAATTGCTGAATAACTTTACCATGCATATACCCGGGGGTGATCCCACGTTACTCTACCTCATATAGGTTCGATAACACAATATAACTGAAATTTCACAATCCATCCTAGTCCATAAAACCATAGAACCACATTTCTGCTTCTAAAATCCTCAATACGATCAGAACCTCACACCTATACTTTGAATAGACCCGAACTTGCTGTAGTAATCCATGCCTGCAACCTCAAGTGCAGTTATCCGATATACCACGTAACTCAAACACATATAGCGATAGCTTCCATTCACAGCAACTGCACACAACACCCGAATACCGGTAGAAACCTCTTATCAACTAAAGTCTCATTCCAACACTTCCATATACTGCCAATGATAAATGAAACACGCAATAAATCATAACCATCACTCAGATCAGTCATCCATAAGGTTACTTCTCCTTTGGTAAGGACCATAGCAAATTTCTGAACCAGACCTCGATATTTACCCATCAAACATGCTGAAATCGAATCCGTTTGTATTTATTAATGATCCCCAACGATCTCCTCTAATCCAACACATTACTCTGGTGACATGACACGTCCATAGACCTAAGCCACAACTTGCACAATACACGCATCAATACGCAATAATCCGAACATACTCAAATCATGAAAATGACTCAAATGAAAGAGCTGAACCTCAAGTTCACTAGTACCACCACAACATAAGAATGAGAACCCGTCTCACATCATAGGAATAGAACACACGAATCTAACCTGCAAGGTCATACCTCCACAAATATTCATTGCAATGCGCGACCTTATTTAACACTGCTCCACATGGAACTACCTTAAGTCACTATGCTCGGAATCGACAACCACGCACAATTCGATATCTGGAACCAAAGCAATTCATCATACTCACGGTGAAGCAAATAACATACACCACGCACACCCGATAGTACATGACCGATACGACGTTCACCGAGCAACCCCAAATTACTCTTCCCGCTCAACTTTTATTATGAAACTCCGATAGAACCGCACCATAGGTGCCTATAACCAACAAATCATATCATCTCACAACCTCTAATACCCAATCATTCCACTATAGATACTCTAAAACTTCCCTGTGCCACCAAGCAAACCCGAATATCACCAGTCGACCTAAAAAGAAGGTGTCGCAATACTACCGAAGTGCTATCAACTTAATAACATTGCCCTTTTACTAAAACATAGACTCTCGTCAAATTATTTCCAATTAGCAGTACCATTTCCTTAATCATCTGAGGCTACCCGCTGCCTAAGAGTTTTATGAACTTCCTTTCAGAACTGAACTGTAACTCATCTATCCAAGAACTTCCATTGATCCCATCTAGAAGAAAAATAATTACATATCCTATGCTTCCCACACTCCGAGAAATTGCACCTCTCCAACCACGGTAGAAATCAATAAGAACTCTCCCAATTCCATTTGCACAAATTCAACTGCTAGGACTGAATCCTTCTAACTACACCAAGCTAAGCAAGCCATCAAAACCCAAGAGCATTGTTGCAAAATAGCTGTAGGAACTCATTACCTCGAACACACACAAGGAATTCATCATATCCTTACCATACCGATTTGGTCTACTATCAAAATACCCCATCTATCTAAATTCCTTCTGATTCATCTTCAACTTGATATTCCTTCTTGTTGTAGCACCACAATTTCCTCAACCTAGGCTTATCACACGAAACCCAAGCATAAAGCTACACCGTCTAAGGCTCCTAATCCGCTGAATACTCTTTAAGTGTTCCCCAAAGCCATTACATTCACCTTCCTGATACTGATATATAGAATCCCATAATTAATATAGAAAATACCACAAGTCTTGTCATCGTCCACTAAAAACTCAGTTTCTATCCATAAGTACACCTTAGAAGCCTCCAATTATTGCATGTAGAGTTTTGAACACAATAGGACCATTCTCTAGAGTCATCCACACTACTCAAACTGTAGTTAGATTGATTAAATGAACCGAACAACCTGTGCTTCACTAGCACTCCGACACTGCAGAATGTGACCTCATTCCAATATAACCAAGCAATTTCTTGCCCTATGCATCGGGCATTCCTTACCAACCAGAACTCAAGTCATTCCCAAATTCTCGTACACCCATAAAGCATAACATAGCCTTTATTGAAATTTCCTTTACTCGAGCCATAACTGATTCACAAATGCGCCTCGAACTAGGACCATTAGAGCATATAACCGTGCAATCAACTATTCAATAGCGGATTCCCCCACTTGGCTCAAAGCCATACGTCAAACACGCACCATAACTCATAACACATACGCTTTATTGCTGCCATAATACCATAGTGAGATTAACTCAATCCTTCATAAGCTCGTGGAACACAGACCATCTGGTACTTCATATCTTCTACAAATCTCGTATTTACTCTCATAACAATTAAACCCACTCTCTTAAGCGACCCAAATTAAATTCACATATATATTTCACTTGTAAATGGGATCTTCTAACGGAAAACATAAAGATCATACAACTCCAAAACATTTTGCAGGAGATAACCCACCTGCTCCGCCTTAACTAACATTTATGTATACCTTCCACCATCATAAACTGTACGCAGTCACTTAGTCTTCTTGAGTCTAAACTCATACCGCAACATGAATTTTTTTTTAATTCACTCACAACTGGGAAACATGAAAAGATTCTTCATATGCCTATAACTTGGGGCTATACCTCGAATCAAGATGGAATTCAAGCACCTAATAGTTCTTCTATCCTCCAGCAGACCCTTCTTGTCGTTTCCAAATCATATGAATACATCTCGCAGTACTAACATACTCATCACATAGTTACTCAACCATCACTTCCACTAATAGGGACAATACCGAACATATAAGTTCAAAACACTTGCTCACATAATCAGCACCTCGGTGCTCAAGCCATAGGCAAAGATCCGGCCTCAAGACCTTCAGACTGGCCCAACATCAACTTACAGAGATCACACCTCGCCCCTCGATCGGGAAATCACAAACCATCAAGGCACATCTGATACTGAGCGATCATGCGCGTATACGAATGCGTGGAAGGAATTCAAAGAGTTACATTTCAAGCTGAATCAAAGGACGCACGATAAGAATTCAAGAATGTGAAGTTTTCCTAAAGGTTCTGCAGCCTCTCGAGGATAAATACAGACGTCTCCGTACCGATCTGCAAGACTCTACTAAACCTGCTCATGACTCGTGAGACCTATGTAACCTAGGCTCTGATACCAACTTGTCACGACCCCAAACCGGCCCAGTCGTGATGGCGCCTCTCGTGAAGACAAGGCCAGCCGACACAACACTCACCTTAACCTTTTAAGCATTAAGAGTCATTTTTAAGTCTTTAAATCAAACAATGTTTCATAATAAAATCCTGGAATAACAGTGCGGAATAAAATACCAGCCCGACATCGGGGTGTCACTAGTCATGAGCAACTACCAAGGTTTGAATACAACAAAAGTCTAAAAATGTACTAAATACAGTAACAACAATGAGGAAGGAAGCGGTGCTACAAACGTCATGCAGCCACCTTGCTAACTCTGATGACTCCGCGGTTGAGCTATCAACACCGGCTACCGGGTTCCGATATACTTGAATCTGCACACGAGGTGTAGGGAGTAATGTGAGTACTCCAAACTAGTAAGTAATAAGAGTAAATAAAGTCTGAGCAGTAGGAAACAATGAATCCGCATTTACGCTGGGTTCAATAAACACAACAGGCTTTCAAATCATAATACGAGTCAATCTTCCCTTTTAAAATCCAACTTTTAGTAAAAATCATCTTTGAAATACCTTCCTACAATTTCAGTAGGGGTTCAATACCATTTAAAATAATAATAGAGATTAAAGTCATAATCGGCCCCTCGGGCAAAGCATAGTTCGTAAAACAGCCCCTCGGGCAAAACAGTAATCACAAACACTTCATAACTTGAAAATCTCAGTGGAAATAACCAATGTCAAATCAGTGATTAATTTCTGAACATCTCATAAACCCCAGTTTAAATAAAAGTTATTTTACAACATTTGTGCAACTTTCCGACAGAGGCTCAATATAAAGATGAGTGAAAACAGTCAATAAATCAACATATTCGATAGAAACTCATTTTAAGAGGAGTGAAATCAATAAGTCCATAAACAGGCCTCTCAGGCAAAACACCACTCATATGCATGTATATATCTATCGCCCCTAGGGATAGCCTCTCTGTCACTCGTGACTCAACTCTTACCAATCAATACTCGCACTCAGCATTCACGCTCAATTGGTACCATATAGTAACCGCTGTGGCGTGCAGCCCGATCCGTATATCTCTCACAATAACTGAAATCAAAGTAACCGCTGCGGCGTGCAGCCCGATCCATGCATCGTTGTGGCGTACAGCCCGATCCATATAAATAGTCGACTGCGCTCACTGGGGGTGTGCAGACTCCGGAGGGGCTCCTACAGCCCAAGCGCTATATTGCTGTGGCGCGAAGCCCGATCCATATAAGTATCGCTGCGGCGTGCAACCCGATCCATATACATATATATATATATATATACATTGCTGCGGCGTGCAACCCGATCCATAGATATATAATCCTCACAACTAGGCCCTCGGCCTCTCTCAGTCATTAACCTCACCATCAGACTCTCAGTCTATCTCAGTCATCAATCTCACAATCAGACCCTCGGTCTATCTCAGTAAAACAGGGAACTCAGCCCAAAACAATTTCCACATGTTAAGAATATAGTGATAAAGCCAGATTTGAGAAATAAACAGGTAAAACATGACTGAGAATATGCTTTCAAACAAATAGAGTGAGGAAAGATAGTAAAAATACCCCTAAGGGTCTCAACAAGTCGGCACAAGGCCCCAAACATGGCATACAACCCAAAAATGCAATAATGTCAAACAATTAACTATCAAATACGCATTAAAATATTCGTTCGGGACAGACTAGGTCACAATCCCCAGTGGTGCTCTACCCACGCTCGTCATCCAGCGTGCAAGTCACCTCAAAGCAACACAACGACGTATAATCCGGGGTTTCAAACCCTCAGGACAGTATTTACAATCATTACTTACCTCGAATCGGCTAATCCTCTAGCTCGCGAAGCCTTTGTCTCTCAAATCGACCTCTGAATGCCTCGAATCTAGCCACAATAATTCGATTTAGTTAATAAAAATTATAGGAATTAATTCCATATGAAATTCTACATTTTCCATTAAAAATCCGAAATTGCACTCAAAATTCGCTCGTGGGGCCCACATCTCGGAACCCGACAAAAATTACGGAATATGAAACCTCATCCAACCACGAGTCCAACCATACCAATTTTACTAAAATCCGACATCAACTCGACCCTCAAATCTTCAAATTAAACCAAGAGAGTTTTCAAGATTTTCCCAACTAAAATCACCAATTAAATGCCAAAACTAGTAATAGATTCGGGTAATCTAACCAAAATTAAGTTAAAAACACTTACCCCGTTGTTTTCTCTGAAAATCTCCCGAAAATCACCTCTCCCCGAGCTCCAATTTGGTAAAAATGGAAAATGGGATTCGTCCCATCCCATTTTCCAGAACTTAACATTTTGTCCGGTACTGTTCACGGGGTACTGTACATAGTACTGTTCACGCAGGTGCGGTCACTGTTCACACGTGCGAAAAATGCAAAAACTGCCAGAAAATTGCAGCAGCTTTTGTTTTCACTAAAAAGGCTCTAACTCCATCATACGAACTCGGAATTCGATGATTCTTGTTTTTATGAGTCACAAATAATAATACGAACATAGCCCTTCAGTCGAAACTCAATTCGGAGCTCATTTGCTCAGTTCAATACCCATTTCGCTCGTTAAACAATTAACTCATGTTTCGTGTCAAAAACCCAATCGCGACTTGATGAAATTAGACCAAACTTTCTAGATCAGTCCTATAATTCATTATCAAAATTCCGGAAGTCTCGAAATCAAATTTCGATCTCTAGAACTAAAAATGGATCTTTGGTTCATTACATGCTTATGCTCAAAACGACAAATCTTCCAAAAACTCTTCCAAAACTTATCCGAGACTCATGGGACCCTGACCAAACATGCCAACACACCCCATAACATAATTCAAACTTGTTCCAACCTTCGGAACGCTGAAAACAACATCAAATTACCCTCGGATTCAAGCCTAAGAATTCCAAAACTTCCGAAATCTGAATTCTATCAAAAAGTCGACCAAACGCGGTCCAAATGACCTGAAATTTTGCACACACATCACAAATGACATAACAAAGCTACCGAAACTCTCGGAATTCCATTCCAACCCTCGGATCAAAATCTCACCTATCAATCGGAATTCGCCAAAATATTAACTTTGCCAATTCAAGCCAAATCATTCCACGGACTTCCAAAATGCATTCCGATCGCGCTCCTAAGTCATAAATCACCCAACGAAGCTATCCAAATCATAAAATTTCCGATCCGAGCTCATATATAAATAAGTTAACTCTTAGTCAAACCTTTCAAATTAAAAACTTTCAACTGAGACTGTTCCTTCAAATTCATTCCAATTTTTCCTGAAAACCAAAAACAACGATCTACATCAGTCATAATACGTTACACGGGGCAAGTCATGCCCGGGAACTGGCGATCAAAGTGCAAAAATTCAAAACGACCGGTCGGGTCGTTACATCCCCCCCACTTAAACACATGTTCGTCCTCGAACATGCCCAGAGTTGTTCTAGAAGCCAACCAATTGCTGAATAACTTTACCATGCATATACCCGGGGGTGATCCCACGTTACCCTACCTCATATAGGTTCGATAACACAATATAACTGAAATTTCACAATCCATCCTAGTCCATAAACCATAGAACCACATTTCTGCTTCTAAAATCCTCAATACGATCAGAACCTCACACCTATACTTTGAATAGACCCGAACTAGCTGTAGTAACCCATGTCTGCAACCTCAAGTGCAGTTATCTAATATACCACATAACTCAAACATATATAGCGATAGCTTCCATTCACAGCAACTGCACACAACACCCGAATACCGGTAGAAACCTCTTATCAACTAAAGTCTCATTCCAACACTTCCATATACTGCCAATGGTAAATGAAACACGCAATAAATCATAACCATCACTCAGATCAGTCATCCATAAGGTTACTTCTCCTTTGGCAAGGACCATAGCAAATTTCTGAACCGGACCTCGATATTTACCCATCAAACATGCTGAAATCGAATCCGTTTGTATTTATTAATGATCCCCAACGATCTCCTCTAATCCAACACATTACTCTGGTGACATGACACGTCCATAGACCTAAGCCACAACTTGCACAATACACGCATCAATACGCAATAATCCGAACATACTCAAATCATGAAAATGACTCAAATGAAAGAGCTGAACCTCAAGTTCACTAGTACCACCACAACACAAGACTGAGAACCCGTCTCACATCATAGGAACAGAACACACGAATCTAACCTGCAAGGTCATACCTCCACATATATTCACTGCAATGCGCGACCTTATTTAAACACTGCTCCACATGGAACTACCTTAAGTCACTATGCTCGAAATCGACAACCACGCACAATTTGATATCTGGAACCAAATCAATTCATCATACTCACGGTGAAGCAAATAACATACACCACGCACACCCGATAGGACATGACCGATACGTCGTTCACCGAGCAACCCCAAATTACTCTTCCCTCTCGACTTCCATTATGAAACTCCAATAGAACCGCACCATAGGTGCCTATAAACAACAAATCGTATCATCTCACAACCTCTAATACCCAATCATTCCACTATAGATACTCTAAAACTTCCCTGTGCCACCAAGCAAACCCGAATATCACCAGTCGACCTAAAAATAAGGTGTCGCAATACGACCGAAGTGCTATCAACTTAATAACATTGCCCTTTTACTAAAACATAGACTCTCGTCAAATTATTTCCAATTAGCAGTACCATTTCCTTAATCATCTGAGGCTACCCGCTGCCTAAGAGTTTTATGAACTTCCTTTCAGAACTGAACTGTAACTCATCTATCCAAGAACTTCCATTGATCCCATCTAGAAGAAAAATAATTACATATCCTATGCTTCTCACACTCCGAGAAATTGCACCTCTCCAACCACGGTAGAAATCAATAAGAACTCTCCCAATTCCATTTGCACAAATTCAACTTTCAGGACTGAATCCTTCTAACTACACCAAGCTAAGCAAGCCATCAAAACCCAAGAGCATTGTTGCAAAATAGCTGTAGGAACTCATTACCTCGAACACACACAAGGAATTCATCATATCCTTACTGTACCGATTTGGTCTACTATCAAAATACCCCATCTATCTAAATTCCTTCTGATTCACTTCAACTTGATATTCCTTCTTGTTGTAGCACCACAATTTCCTCAACCTAGGCTTATCACACGAAATCCAAGCATAAAGCTACACCGTCTAAGGCTCCTAAGCCGCTGAATACTCTTTAAGTGTTCCCCAAAGCCATTACATTCACCTTCCTGATACTGATATATAGAATCCCATAATTAATATAGAAAATTCCACAAGTCTTCTCATCTTCCACTAAAAACTCAGTTTCTATCCATAAGTACAACTTAGAAGCCTCCAGTTATTGCATGTAGAGTTTTGAAAACAATAAGACCATTCTCTAGAGTCATCCATACTACTCAAACCGTAGTTAGATCGATTAAACGAACCAAACAACCTATGCTTCATTAGCACTCCGACACTGCAGAATGTGACCTCATTCCAATATAACCAAGCAATTTCTTGCCCTATGCATCGGGCATTCCTTACCAACCAGAACTCAAGTCATTCCCAAATTCTCGTACACCCATAAAGCATAACATAGCCTTTATTGAAATTTCCTTTACTCGAGCCATAACTGATTCACAAATGCGCCTCGAACTAGGACCATTAGAGCATATAACCGTGCAATCAACTATTCAATGGCGAACTCCCCGACTTGGCTCAAAGCCATATGTCAAACACGCACCATAACTTATAACACATACGCTTTATTGCTGCCATAATACCATAGTGAGATTAACTCAATCCTTCATAAGCTCGTGGAACACAGACCATCTGGTACTTCATATCTTCTACAAATCTCGTATTTACTCTCATAACAATTAAACCCACTCTCTTAAGCGACCCAAATTAAATTCACATATATATTTCACTTGTAAATGGGATCTTCTAACGAACAACATAAAGATCATACAACTCCAAAACATTTTGCAGGAGATAACCCACTTGCTCCGCCTTAACTAACATTTATGTATACCTTCCACCATCATAAACTGTACGCAGTCACTTAGTCTTCTTGAGTCGGAACTCATACCGCAGTATGAATTTTTTTTAATTCACTCACAACTGGGAAACATGAAAAGATTCTTCACAGGCCTATAACTCGAGGCTATACCTCGAATCAAGATGGAATTCAAGCACCTAATAGTTCTTCTATACTCCAGCATACCCTTCTTGTCGTTTACAAATCATACGAATACATCTCGCAGTACTAACATACTCATCACATAGTTACTCAACCGTCACTTCTACTAATAGGGACAATACCGAACATATAAGTTCAAAACACTTGCTCACACAATCAGCACCTCGGATAATGGCTCTAACCTCAACAGTGACTTGATGAAAGCTCTGTGTGAAACCTTCAAGATCAAACATAAGAATTCCATAGCTTATAGACCTTAAATGAATGGAGCTGTAAGCCGCCAACAAGAATATCAAAAAGATATTGAGGAAAATGATAGAGAAGCATAAACAGTGGCACGAAAAGTTATCATTTGCTCTATTGGGGTATCGCACCACAGTCCGCACATCAACCGGGGCAACCCCCTATATGTTGGTTTACGGTATGGAGGCTGTCATTCTCGCTGAAGTAGAAATTCCTTCCCTAAGAATCATACAAGAAGTTGAGCTCGATGACGTCGAGTGGGTAAAAAGTCGTTATGAACAACTATCCCTTATAGACGGAAAGAGAATGAATGCACTTTGCCATGGTCAACTCTATCAGAACAGAATGTCCAGAGCCTTCAACAAAAGAGTTAAGCCAAGACAATTCACACCGGGGCAGCTGGTGTTAAAGAAAATTTTTCTGCATCAAGATGAAGCCAAGGGAAAGTTCTCTCCCAATTGGCAGGGTCCATACATGGTTCACCGGGTTCTGACAGGAGGAGCCCTCATACTTGCAGAAATGGATGGAGAAGTCTGGCCAAAGCCAATCAATTCAGATGCAGTCAAGCATTACTATGTGTAATCTTTATGCTTTCCTTATATGATGTAAATTGAACTACACCTAACCTAATTCCCATTTAAGAGGGGATACGTAGGTAGCCCTATGGGTTCCGTTACAACTCTAAATTTTCCTTCCCCCCTCCCCCGCAATTGGAAACTAGGGCAGAATTTTGAGGAAGACCCTCAAAATTCTGAAGTAACTTCAGCCGATCGTCGCAAGCAACAGTCAGAAGCATCAACCCATTAAACTGGGATAGAATTTTGAGGGGGGCCCTCAAAATTCTGTAGTAAGAAAGGTTGCAATGTCCTGAACCATGTCACAACCGTCAGTTCATCTAAAAACTATCTTAATTATATATTTATGTCATATTTTTACGAAACCATGCATGTTTATTACTGAAGTTGCTTTGTTTAGCAACGCTACCCCAATGATACGTATAGTATCATTAGATCCAAAGTCGAGCAGGTCAAGCAAAACTAGCGGGGATACGAACTAACCTCCCCCTCTACAAAACTCATGATTTTTCTTTGGATGCAGGCACCAGGATTGCAAAATCATCAAACATACTATACACTCATGGGACAAACATTATTCAAGAACACGATTCTCTGAACCGTTACACTTGCAAACATTCGCTATCAGCATACACCGGTGATGCCCTGTATGTCACAATGATCCCAGTAATCGCAACACCGCAATCTTCTATCAGCTAAGAAATCTCTACTACCATTTGCCATTTTATTTCTTGCATAAGACTACCATTCTGACTTCCGAGGTTAAGCTCTACCTCCATCTGCATTTGCATTGCATAAGGATACCATTCTGCCTTCTGAGACTAAATGATGTCTTCATCTGCATTCGCATTGCACAAGACTACCATTCTGCCTTCCGAGGTTAAGATCTACCTCCATCTGCATTGCATAAGGCTATTATTCTGCCTTCCAACTTGCATAAGGCTACCTTTCTACCTTCCAATTTGCATAAGGCTACCATTCTGTCTTCCGAGGTTAAGCTCTACGTCCATCTGCATTTCTGCATAAGGCTACTATTCTACTTTCTGAGACTAAACACTATCTCCATATGCATACTTGGATAAGACTACCATTCTGCCTTCCGAGGTTAATCTCTACCTCTCTCCGCATTTGCATCTTTGCATAAGGCTATCATTCTACCTTCCAAGGCTAAGCTCTGCCTCCAATTTTCTTCGAAACTAAGCACTATATCAAGCATCGTTTATTTTGTTTCTCTTACGGGCTAAGCTCTTCCCTTCAATTCGCAAGACTAAGCTCTGTCTCATGGGCTGAAAGATCGCCTCATGCTGCATCTCATAGGCTGAAAGATCGCTCAAACTACATCTCATAGGCTGAAAGATCACCTCATACTGCATCTCATGGGCTGAAAGATCGCCTCATACTGCATCTCATGGGCTGAAAAATTGCCAAATTATCCAAAGGCATCATCGTTCGGAGGCACCATCTTCATAGCCCGAGAACACCATGTCATGGCCTAAAGATCCCTTTCAATCTTTTTGCATATCATTATTCAAAGGCATCATGGTTCGGAGGCACCATCCTCATAGCCCGAGAGCATCATTTCATGGCCTACGAATCCTTTATCATATGCTTCATGTCCTAGGACGTCAGGGTCTAAGGACGTCATCCTACCCGTCCAAAGACAACATTCATGGTCCGACGGGAATTTGCATCATGTTTAAATTTATGTGCAATATACGCTTGTATTGTTTCTAATTGCAAGTAAACCAGAGAGCAATGTCCATCCTAGTAGGAGCGACCCCACTCCAGTTCCCGCAGCCATATCAAAACCTAACCATTCCTATAAACCTGCCACTCACCCGACCCTAGATATTGCGTCCGTTCTTGATAAGTCTCCATCGGCATACTCCGCCGGCGGATTCTGAACTACATATGGCCTGATTCCTTTAAAACCAGGGATATGTAGGTAGCTCAGAAGCCATGGTGTGGCATATCTTCTTCAAACCATTTTTCTCGGTCAAAATTGGCCATTATATCTTTACCCGACAACTCTTTCATCCTTCCCGGGTAAAGAGGGGCACCTGTTGATACATAATTTTTTCCTATATATTTTCAATATGAAAAATAACTTCAAAATGGCATATATATGCATATGTAAGCATACCCAAGTGTTTTATTATTTTTCCATAATATTTAAAGGTTTTTAAACCAATTTATTTCCCTTTTTTATTCATAAAAACCCAATAATTATTTACAAAATTATTATTTTGGAAATTCATTTATTGGACTTTTATATTTATGCTAAAATATAACTAAGGTAATTTATTCATATTTTTACAAATTTATTTAGTATTTTTAAGCTAAATTGCATATAATTGCAATACTAGCCCTTTTAAGATTCAATTGTGTTCTATGTTCACAAAATGAAGTACTGTATTTTTAAATTATTAATTATATATTATAAATAATTTTAGTACTTTTAATTTGTTTCCAAAAATTAATTTACTATCTTTTATAATTTTAAAAAGGAAAAATTGGCTATTTAAATAATAGCCCAATTGCATTTCAATTGTAGCCTAAATCTGACCCCAAATTAAACCCAATTTCCCGGCCCAATTCCATTTTAAACCCGACCCCTAACCCAATTTAAACGACCCAACCCGGATTCCCCACCTAACCATTTTAATCCTGGCCATTGATCATTTAGATCAATGACCACCGTCCTCCCTTTCCATAATTAACCCAAAAGACCCCTTACCCTACTTCATTTTTCACCAAACGCCGCCTCTGAATCCCCTCTTCTCTCAATTCTCTATGAAACCTCACATGAACCCTAGCCGCCGCCATCTCATCCCACCCTAATCCGCCTTAACCCCTACCTAATCCATGGCCTCTCGTGGCCATTGGAGATGTGTATCAGCCTCTTATGGCTCCTAGGTGTTTGTTTCTGTGGTTTCATGGCTAGACCTCAAAGGGATCTGGTCCAGTCTTTTCTCGACTTTTGTTCATGGCCTTTCTCCGACCTTCCATGACCTCTCTCCGACCATTTTTGGCCTTTCAAGACAGATCCTTGAGTTTCCTGGTTAGATCGGTAAGTTTCAAGGTCTTTCTCACCTTTTTTGGATTTTCGAAACCCTAATCTTCTAGATTTTCTTTCTGATCTACCTTAGATCTGTACTTACTATGAATTTCTTAAGTATTTTCTCGAAGGTTCTTCAACTTTTCTTTCAAATCGACTTTTTATTCTTCGGCGATTAGGGCTTTCCTTTAAGTTTTTCGAAAAGATTTCTTCTCTGATTTTAATGTTGTTTGTGATTTTGCTATGTTTAAAACGATTTGCTCATATTGTTCTTCTATCTATTTCAGCATGTTAAAAAACCCTAGTTCCTATTAGTCTTATCCGAGTTCTGAAACTGTTTGTTTAAATGTGTACTTGTTCTTTGTTCCTGACTCTCTTTTCCTTATTTGACTCATTTGATTTTGAGTTCCTATCATCTCTAAAACTCGACTTCTGTCGAAGACCTAATTTCTTAAAAGGTTTTCCTCAATTGATATTGTGAGACCTTTACTTATTTCTGATTCTCTTTACCTGTTGCTATGTTTTCTTCACTGTTTATTCTACATGACTACTTGACCTACGTGACTACTGTGCTCCGAATATTTTCTTACTATTGAATCCTAGCTTACCCTATTGCTACTATATGCCTGTGTTATCTCTTTTGCCAATATGTTTGGCCTCGCATGTCTGATGCTTCTGTTATTTATATACTGAAGTGCGGAATCATGTTTCTTCCTTGCCTGATCTTGATCTTGTGACTCATTGCAAAAGCTTTTCTTTTATGAACCCTAATTTCACTCGCTTGTTTAAATTAATTGATTCCTTTCTTTTACTCTGATGTTTTACCTTGCTGAATCCTTTCCCAAAATAAGCCTATTTTGTACTTAGACTTGATTGTTTACTTCATGCTTTTACTGCCCCTTATATGGCAATAAGCAATCTGTCCCCAAACTTATTTCTTTCCTTAATTAAACCTGCTACTACCTGTTGAACAGTGATTCCTTAATTAAAGGGAATCACTTGTGTTAATTGATTCTGACTTGTGATTTTTTCCATGTTTGTGTTTAAGACTTTACCTCTTCTTCACTCATTTTAAAAACTATAAATACCCACCCCCTCTTCTTTCAAAGACAGGAACAATTTGAGTTAAAAACACACACTCACACTCAAAAACTCTTTCTTTCTTTACTATTACTTGTGCTATTGCTTTGTCTAGCCGGCTGAAAGCCAAAGCTAGACTGTGGAATCTTGCCTGCTTTACCTTTCTGCACTTTGTTTCTCTACTGATATGTCCTAGTTAATTTTCAAGCATCAACAACAACATGTTTCTTTAATTGTTCCAACTTCTCATGCTTGTCTACTTTTGCTTATGTTTCTGCAATCAAGTTACATTACTAGCATGTTGAAATATGTTCCCTTCCCCTTTTGAATTAATGCTCTCCAATGTGTATGAATCCCAAACCCCACATCCCCTCTATATGTTTGCGTTCTCTGGCTGGTTTGTGGGCATACCATTATCATCTATTGCTGTGCATGACCAAACCTGACCCTTTCTGGGGTCATATGCTTCATACAATGTATTCCAAAAACCCCTGACCCTTTTGTGTAACTGCTGATTCTGTATAGTTTGAGTTTTACTACTACTCTTTTTAGAGCATCCTTCCCCCTTACTATTTCCAGTCCAGTTTTAAATAAATCTCTATGTTCTGCACTTCCACTATATTCCTAGAACTTAGTTTCTGCCCCTCTTGTGTGCGCCTTGCCTTGGGACCCTTGAGCTCCCTCTGAACTTGGACACATAAGGGCTGACCCTTCCACACTGCACTCATCTCTGTCTGGTTATGCAACCTAGGTGTAAGCACTTCTCGGGGTCCCTTGAGACCCTTAGGGAACTTTGACACACCCAGGTCTGAGAAAGGCTTTGAAACAAATGGCATTTGAGGTGGTTTATTCCATAACTCAGATAGGAAGTCAGAATCAGGCTTCCTATGGTTGTAACTTCTTATTTTTGCACTTTTCTGATGTAATTCAGTATTTGGTCTGTAATAATTTGTAACAAATATTGGGTTGGCTAGGGAAAAAGGATGGGTAATTATGCATGTTTTAGCAATTAGAAGGGTAGAGAACATGCTTATAGGATCTATTCTGTTTTAATTCAAGTTCTGCATGCTTTACTTCCACACTTAGACATCATGCCTATAAGATCTAAATGGCTATAATCAGACATCATGCCTACAAGGTTGAAATCAACTTTGAAATTAGATGCCATGCCTATAAGATTAAAATCAATATTTTTATAGAAATCATGCCTATAGGAATTTCGCTATGATCAAATAAATCCTTCATGCTTCATTTCACGTTCAACTAGATACCATGCCTATAGGACCCAAATCAGCCGTTAATATTTAGATACCATGTCTGTAAGAATTAAAATCAGCTATAATAGAAATCATGTCTATAGGATCTGAAACTAGTTTAGTTTGACTCGTACTGTTATGAATCAGTTTAAGCAACCTACTCCTTTTATTAATACGGTTTAGAAAGCATGCCTATAGGATCCAAATCACCTGTTTTAAAATTAACCACTGCTCTGCTGCATTCTTAATCAGTAATAGATATTATACTTATAGGACATCACCAATACATACTTAGGCAAGCCTTAGGTAATAATGATAAAGCTGAATCCGCCTTTGTTTAATTAGCAACTGCTACAACCAGCAGGCAGGCCTGATTCGGACTTCTTATCTGAGTTATGTAATAAATTTGGTTCTGCTTCAACAATTTAAACACCCTGATTTAGTACTTTAAATTTGACCCTAACTGTGTTTAAGTCGTGCTATTTATGTGCGGAGGTATATATGAGCCTCTTAATTGTTTATATGTTTCCCCTAATATGCAGTCCTATGTGTTTTTTATGTCGCCTTAGCCTTTTTACCTTTAAAACCCGAGAGTCAGCCTAAAATCCTCCCTCTTATAGGAATAGTAGTCCTAAATTCCTCCGGAAATGATAGGAATGGGACGGATAATAACATGCAATAGATGTCTAGACCAATCCGCGCTTTAATACCTTAACGGGGTGGGAAGGGTAGATATGGATATGATGATAGGTGCACTAATGCCACGTGTATCCCCTCTTCTGAGGAGTGTCATACCGGGTATCACATTGATTTGATCCATATTACAAACAAACTTAGGACCCCCCTCCCTTTATATTCTCAAGTATTTGTAGAACTGCAACTCCTTTTCAAAATTCACCTTTTAATAACTGTTCTCAAACACTTATGTGTTTAAACTTAAATCCCATACTATTTGGGCATATACTTGTCTGTTTGCTAATTGCACAAATTCACAAAACTGTCTAGTCGGGAACCACACTAGTGGATCCTGAGGGGTGCCTAACACCTTCCCCTTAGGATAATTTCAAGCCCTTACCCTATCTCTCGTTATCAAACAAACTTAGAAATGAACCCTATATGTGTCCTAATGCACCTTAAGTCATTAGGTGATGACTCTTCAAATGCAAACCCAGTTCCCAAAAGGAATGAGTTGTCCCATACCAAAAAAATGTCATAAACTCGATTTTTCGATGCAAAGAGGGAAAACAGGGGCGCGACAACGCCAACTGGCTAGCCTCCGCCTGATTAAACAATAGCTGGTTGACCTCTCCCTACCTGGCCTCCACCTCTAGGACGGCCCCTACTCGTTTGTCCTCCACCTCTTGGCGGTCGGATGGCTGGTGCTGTAATTATGGGTTGATGACCCTGCTACACTGCCTTGCCCCGAAGTTTGGGACAAAATCTCTCCATATGACCCGAATCTCCACACTAGTAACAACCTCTCAGTGCCATAGACTGCTGCCCCAAAGTCTGACCTTGATGGCTTGAATACCAACTAGAAGAACCCTAGATAGCTGGTAGTTGATATGAAGTGTCTGGCATGGCACTAAAGTAAGCACTGGAAGAACCCTAATGGCCGAAGTACCCACTGGGATAACCCTGAATAGCTGGCGGGCGGTAAGAACTCTCCAGCATAGCACTGAAATAGGGTCGAGCTGGAACACCCCGAGGAGGTAATTGTGCTGAATATGGGGGCCTGCTGGACTAACCCCTCCCAAAATGACCTCTGCCCCCAGCTGGGGCACCTCTGAACTCACCAGAAAAGTGAGACCTCGTCCCGCTGCATCAGCTCTCTACCCCTCGGGCGGTAACCCTTAATCCTTCGAGCAATCTCCACGACTAGCTGATAAGAAGTCCCCATATCAACCTCTCGGGCCATACTAGCCCTAATACCGAAGCGCAACCCAACAACAAATTTCTGCACTCTCTCTATGTCTGTAGAAGTATCATAAGTGCAAGGCGAGATAACTCAAAGAATCTCGCCTCATAATCGGTCACTGACATCTGACCCTGCTCGAGCTGCTCAAACTGACCTCGCAACTCTTCTCTCTGAGAGGGTGGAATATACCTATCTAAGAAAAGCTATGTAAACTGGTCCCAAGTCTTGGAAGGAGAACCTAGTGGCCTGCCGAGAAGATAAGACTGCCACCATCTGCGGGCTTTACCCTCCTACTAGAAAGTAGTGAAATCCACCCCATGCGACTCCAATATCCTCATATTGTGCAGTCTATCCCTGCACCTATCAATGAAGTCCTGGGATCCTCATGTCTCTCACCTCCGAAGACAGGAGTGTGTAGCCTAGTCCATCTGTCCAATAGCTTTTGTGGCTCACCGTCCATAGCTGGTCTAGGCTCAGGTGTAGTTGCTGCAACTGGCTGGGCTCTGCCCATGGGTAGTGCACCCGGGGTCTGATATACGGCAGCTGCATGCCCCGAAGCCTGGGCAGTAGGGGTCTATGCTTCCCTTCGCACTTGAGATATGGTTGGGTTCGCTTGAAATAGACCAATCTGAGTCATAGTGTCCATGAACCGCAACATACAACCCATGACCTCCTGAAAGCCCGGTGCTGACATGAAATCTACCAGGGTTGGCTCTCCTGCGGGAACCTTTCCCTACTCCTCGATGATAAGATCCTCCACTAGATCCGCTGGTGGTGCTACTGAGGCAGCTCCAGGATGCCCTTGTTCTCTACCTCGAGCCTGTGCCCAGCCCCGGCCTCTGCCTCAGCCTCTAACAACGTGGGGAGCAGCCTCCGGGGTCTGGAACATCTGCCATACACGTCCTCACCATCTGTGAGAGAATGAGAGAAGGAACTTAGTATACCATCAACTAACACTCTATAGCCTCTCAAAGATAAGTGTGGACGTCTCCGCACCAATTTGCAAGACTCAACTAGGTTTGCCCATAACTTGTGAGACCTACGTGAACCTAGTGCTATGATACCGTGTTGTCACGACCCATTTCCATTATAGGCTGTAATGGCACCCAACACCGTTGTTAGGCAAGCCAACACTGATCAAACTAGTGATTTTCCCGTGTCTAAATAAATTACTAAGTGGATAACATATCCTCAGTTGTTTAAAAGTTTAGAAATTTGTAAATGTAAAATAATTAAATAAAAGAAAATGAGTGCAAATCATAATTATGAAAAAAAATCCAAAAGCATAAGTCTACTAGTGTGTGTGCCAAGACCTGGTGTCACAAGTATGTGGTCATTATAGTAGAATATAAAAAAGAATACTAATCTACTGTCTGAAAGAAAATAGACAGAAAATATAACATAGGGAAGACTCCAGCCGCTGCAGAATGGCTTAGAAGGAAGCTCACCGTGAAGTCTCGAGATGGGGATCAAATCAGCGTGCCAGACTGGTAGCCAGATGCACCTGCCTTAGATCTTGTATAATTAAGTACAGAAATGTAGCGTGAGTACATAAATAATATGTACCCAGTAAGTATCTAGCCAAACCTCAAAGAAGTAGTGACGAGGGGTCGACTCCGACACTTACTAAGGGTCAACAATATAATAATATGAAATTCTAATTTAAGAATTTATATAGAGATAACGATAAAATTCAGAATAAGAAATAACTAAACAATCCTTTTACACCATTAAAGAATCAATTCACTTCCTTCATTTAAAGCCAATAACTTCTCAATGCAAGTGAAAGAATACCATATATCAAGAGGGACTACTAATTATATTGTCACACACGAAGTTCGTCGAGGAAATACGACCCGATCTAACATAAATATAAACTGTGCACTACCGAAGGTCGAACTGCACGAACCATAGATGAATCTATTAACCATAGATGCATCTATTTCTTGCGGTCCGCGGTGGAGCTCCCCGGTCGCAGTCATTTTTATGCGGTCCACGGAGAGGGCCTGGGAGGAGTATATTTAAACGGACTTTCCAGTTATTTTTCACTTTTCAAAACCCTAAAACATAAAAGGCAATTTTTCAAACAACCTTTCTTCTCCACATCACTTTTAAGTCGTTTTAACTAGTTTTCTTTAATCATTAACATCTTTTAACATGATTTCAACTTCAAATCAATTATTTTCATGGGGGAAATTGGGTATTTTGGGTAAACCTAGGTTTTTCAAAAATTGGGGATTTGAACCTCGATTTGAGGTCCGATTTCAAAACAAATTATATATTTGAGTTCGTAGGGGAATGGGTAATCGGGTTTTGGTTCGAACCTCGGGTTTTGACCACATGGGACCGGAGGCGATTTTGACTTTTTTGGGTAAAACTTTGGAAAACTCATTTTCATGCATTCAAATTGATTCATTTAGTGTTTATTGATGTAATTAAGTAACTTGTGGCTAGATACGAGCGAATTGGCGGTGGAATCAAGGGGTAAAGCTATAATTGAAACTTCAGTTCTGTTCGAGGTATCGAGGTAAGTGTTTGGTCTAACCTTAGCTTGAGGAATTGGGAGTTGTGTCCTATTAGCTATTTTCTTCTTGTCGAGTACGACGTATAGGCATGGTGACGAGAATCTATATGTTGATGTCAAGCATGACCGTGAGTCTTATATTGTGATTTCCATGATTTTATTGTATTATTCATGCCTTGGTAAAGATTTCTAATTGTTGTATAAAGTTTGTGGGAAGAATTGTGACCTATGAACATTGAGGAGCATTGGCTCAAGTTGTATAGCGAAGTTGTGAAAGTATAAGTGACAATTGAACTTTTAGGGCATTGGCTCGAGTTGTGAAATGAATTGTGGAAGTATAAGTGATAATCGAACCTCTAGAGCATTAGCTCGAGTTGTGAAGTGAATTGTGAAGTAAAATTGAGGAAGAGAAGAGATCATTATGTTGTCACCCTTGTCGGGCTATTGTTGATTTATTTGTTGTTCCCTTGCCGGGATTTAATTGTTTAATTGTTGTTCCCTTGCCGGGATTTAATTGTTTAACTATTGTTCCCTTGCTGGGATCTCTATTACTATTTTGTTTATTCCCTTGCCCCCTTTGCTTGTGATTGTTGTTTGGGTGAGGAAGAGTGTTAAAGCACGAAGGGTGATGCCGTGCATTATTTGTTATTGTGAGGAAGAGTATAAAGCACGAAGGGTGATGTCGTGCCGCATATCGTACCATTCCGTGCCGAATCTATTGATTATATGGTGAGGAAAGAGAGTAAAAGCACGAAGGGTGATGCCGTGTACATTTTGATTATATGATTGTTTTGGTGAGGATGAGAGTAAAAGCACGAAGGGTGATGCCGTGCACCTTCTTATTATATAACTGCTTTGGTGAGGCTGAGAGTAAAAGCACGAAGGGTGATGCCGTGCATTTGTTGATTTCTGCTTCCTTGTTGGTATTCTAGTTATGTTGTTTCTTTCCTTACTTGATGCCTTGCTATTCGAAACTATTATCTCCCCCACAACATGTTTCCCCCTCCCACATTGACTGGTTATTTCTGTATTTCTTTTCCGTTGTATATATATATATGAACTACATAAGTTTATTTGGTGGTCTAGTCCTAGCCTCGTCACTACTTTGCCGAGGTTAGGCTAGACACTTACCAACACATGGGGTCGGTTGTGCTGATACTACACTCTGCACTGAGTGCAGATCCAGGAGCAGCTTTCGGATAGTAGTTGGAGTGCTTCCTTCAGTCCACCCGGAGACCCAAGGTAGACCTGCAGGCGTCCGCAGGCCCTGGCATCTCCCTCTACCTCTATTTCCTGTTTCATTTCCTTTTGTTCAGAAACAATGTATTGTATTTCTTCAGACCTTGTATGTAGAAATTTTTAGACAGTCTGTGACACTGTGACACCAGATTTTGGGGTATTGAGGTTTTAAAAGTTGTAATAGAGGTAGACTTAAGTTATATAATTGTTGACTTCCGCTTTATTCCTTAAAATTTCGCTTTTATTATATTGTCGTCTTGTGTTTGTTAAACAGAAGCAATATGAAAGTGTAGTAGGTAGTTAAGGTTTGGCTTTTCTAGCTCCCATTAGTAGGCGCCATCACGACTCTCGAGGGGGGAAATCTGGGTCGTGACAAGTTGGTATCAGAGCTCTAGGTTACATAGGTCTCACAGTTCACGGGCAAGCTTAGTAGAGTCTGAGGGATCGGTACGGAGACGTTTGTATTTATCCCTCAGAGGATACAAAGTTAGGAAAAACTTCACATTCATTCTTTCCTGTCGTGTGATTTTGTTTCTCAATGCTAATTGAACTTCTACTCTGTTCTTTCGCAGATGGCAAGAACACGCGCTTTCTCATCCTCCGCTCAGCAACCCGAGCCCCTAGCAGCAGTTCCAACGAGGGGCAGAAGGCGAGGCCGAGGCCGTGCTAGAGGCCGAGGTAGGGGTAGATCTCAGCCCTGAGTAGCAGCCACAGTGACGGAGCTTCAGGTTGATTTTGATGAGGAGGTTCCGGCTCTAGCAGTTCCGGTGGGCCCAGCTTAGGTCCCAAAGGGGTTTATTGCTACCCCAGTTCTTCAGGATGCTCTGGTCCGATTAGTGGGACTTATGGAGAGTGTCACCCGAGCAGGCTTGCTTCATATAGCACCAGCCGTCTCTCAGGATGGAGGAGGGGCCCAGACTCCTGCTACTCGCACTCCGGAGTAGGTAGCTCCTTAGATTCAGACTCCAGTAGTTCAGGCAGTTGGAGCAGTACAGCCGGGTGTGGTAGCTCATACCGGTGATGGAGCAGCTATGTCCACCGATGCTTTGTGGAGACTGGATAGGTTCACCAAGCTCTTCACTACTACTTTCAGCGGTGCATCTACTGAGGATCCCCAGGATTATCTAGCTAACTGCCACGAGGTTCTCAGGAACATGGGTATTGTTGAGACCAATGGAGTTGATTTTGCTACATTTCGCTTGTCTAAATCTGCCAAGACTTGGTGGAGGGATTATTGCTTAGCTAGACCAGCCGGATCGCCATCCTTGACTTGGGAGCAGTTTACAGTGTTGTTTCTGGAGAAATTTCTCCCAGTTACTCAGAGAGAGGCTTATCGGAGGCAGTTTGAGTATCTCCAGCAGGGTTCCCTGACTGTTACCCAGTATGAGACCAGGTTTATCGACTTAGCTCACCATGCTCTCATCATACTCCCCACCGAGAGAGAGAGAGAGATAGAGGGTGAGGAGGTTTATTGACGGTTTTATTCAGCCGATTCGTCTTCAAATAGCTAGAGAGGCTGGGAGTGAGATTACTTTTCAGGAGGCAGCCAATGTGGCCCGTAGAGTTGAGATGGTTCTGTCACAGGAAGGCGTCATGGATCAGATAAGAGGCCCCGTCATTCAGGCCGATTCAGTGGTACCTCATCTAGAGGTTGAGATTCGTATGGTAGAGGCCATCCTCCTAGGCCCTTTCAGTCAGTGCTCCAGATTTCTCACTGTACTTCAGGTGGTCGTGGTCCCCAGATGTAGTATCCTAATCAGCAGTCCTACAGTGCACCACCTGCTCCTATCAGTGCACCGCCGCTTCAGAGTTTTCGGGGTAGTCATCAGGTCGTCAGGGCCAGCAGTCTCAGCAACCGAAGGCTTGTTACACTTGTGGTAATACGGGTCACATTGCTAGGTTTTTCCCTCGAGCACCGAGTAGCTCTCAGCATCAGGATTCGCGTGCTATGGTACAGGCACCAGGTGTTCCACAGCCCGCCCAGCCAGCTAGATGTGGGGGTAGAGGTGCTAGAGGTGGAGGTAGAGGTGCTAGAGGTGGAGCTTAGGCCGCCAGAGGTGGAGGCCAGCCAGCTGCAGGCCGTCCAAAAGATATAGTTCAGTGTGGTGGGGCCCAGCCCTAATGTTACGCCCTTCCAGCCAGGCCCAAGGCTCAGGCTTCTGATGCAGTCATTACAGGTACTATTCTGGTTTATGATAGAGATGCTTCAGTGTTATTTGATCCAGGGTCTACCTACTCGTATGTGTCATCTTATTTTGTACTGTATCTGGTCATGCCTAGTGATTCATTGAGTATTCCAGTTTATGTGTCTACACCGGTGGGTGATTCTATTGTGGTAGATCGAGTCCATCGTTCTTGTATTGTGGTGATTGGGGGTCTTGAGACTCGTGTAGATTTGTTGCTTCTAGACATGGTCGATTTCGATGTTATATTGGGGATGGACTAGTTATCCCTTATCACGCTATCTTGGACTGTCATGCCAATATTGTGACCTTAGATTTACCGGGTATGCCTTATTTAGAGTGGAGAGGGACTCCTGGTCATTCTACCCATAGTGTTATTTCGTATGTGAAGGCTCGACGTGTGGTCGAGAAGGGGTGGTTGGCCTATTTGGCATATGTTCGTGCTTCTAGTGCTGAGGTCCCTTCTATTGATTCTATGCCCGTTGTTTGTGAGTTTCCTGAGGTTTTCCCTTCAGACCTGTCAGGTATGCCACCCGACAGGGATATTGACTTTTGCATTGATTTGGCTCCGGCCACTCAGCCCATTTCTATCCCGCCGTATCATATGGCCTCGCCGGAGTTGAAAGAGTTGAAGGAACAGTTGCAAGACTTGCTTGAGAAGGGTTTTATTAGTTCCAGTATTTCGCCTTGGGGTGCGCTGGTGTTGTTTGTTAAGAAGAAGGATGTATCGATGAGAATGTGTATTGATTACCGGTAGTTGAACAAGGTCACAATCAAGAATAAGTATCCATTGCCGAGGATCGATGATTTGTTTGATCAACTTCAGGGTGCCAAGGTGTTTTCAAAGATTGATTTGAGATCTGGCTACCATCAGTTGAGGATTAGGGCATCCTATGTCCCTAAGACAGCTTTCCGCACTCAGTACGGGCGTTATGAGTTCCTGGTCATGTCATTCGGGTTGATCAATGCCCCAGCAACTTTTATGGATTTGATGAACCGAGTGTTCAGGTCTTATTTAGACTCGTTCGTGATAGTCTTCATTGATGACATTTTGATATATTCCCGCAGCCGGGAGGAGCACGAGCAACATCTTAGAGTGATTCTTCAGACCTTGAAGGATAGTCAATTATATGCTAAGTTCTCGAAGTGTGAGTTCTGGTTGAGTTCAGTTGCATTTCTGGGTCATGTTGTATCAGCAGAGGGTATTCAGGTTGATCCAAAGAAGATTGAGGCAGTCAAGAACTGGCCTAGACCAGCATCAACTACAGAGATTTAGAGTTTCTTAGTATTGGCAGGCTAGTAGCGTCGGTTCGTGGAGGGGTACTCATCTATCGCAGCCCCGATGACCAGGTTGACCCAGAAGGGTGCCCAGTTCAGATGGTCAGACGAGTGCGAGGCGAGCTTTCAGAAGCTCAAGATAGCTCTGACTATGGCACCGGTTTTGGTTTTGCCCATAGGTTCAGGGCCTTATACCGTTTATTGTGATACATCCCGTATTGGGCTGGGTATAGTGTTGATGCAGGATGGCAAGGTCATTGCCTATGCTTCGAGGTAGTTGAAGATTCATGAAAAGAACTATCCGGTTCATGATTTGGAGTTGACATCCATAGTTCATGCATTGAAGATTTGGAGGCATTATCTGTATGGCATGGCATGCGAGGTGCTCACTGATCACAAGAGTCTTCAGTATTTGTTTAAGCAAAAAGAGTTGAATTTGAGGCAAAGAAGGTGGTTGGAGTTGTTAAAGGATTATGATATCACTATCTTGTATCATCTGGGAAAAGCCAATGTGGTGGCCGATGCGTTGAGTAGGAAGTCAGCCAGTATGGGCAGTCTTGCTTATATTCCAGTCGGTGAGAGACCGCTTGCTTTGGACGTTCATGCTTTGGCTAACCAGTTTGTGAGGTTGGATATTTCTGAGCCTCATCGTGTATTGTCCTGCACGGTCGCTCGATCTTCTTTATTGGAACGTATCCGTGATCGGCAGTATGATGATCCTATTTGTGTGTCCTTAGAGACACGGTGCAGCGCGGAGGTGCCAAGCAGGTTACCTTAGATGATGGTGGAGTTTTGAGATTGCAGGGTCGCGTTTGTGTGCCTAATGTGGATGGGCTCCGAGAGTTGATTTTAGAGGAGGCCCATAGCTCCCGGTACTCTATTCATCCGGGCACCGCGAAGATGTATCAAGATTTGCGGCAGCATTATTAGTGGCATAGAATGAAGAAGGATATCATTGCATATGTAGCTCGGTGTTTGAATTGTGAGCAGGTTAAGTACGAGCATCAGAGGCCTGGTGGTTTATTTCAGAGGATTGAGCTTTCTGAGTGGAAGTGGGAGAAAATCACCATGGATTTCGTTGTTAGACTCCCGCAGACTCGGAGGAAGTTCAACGCAGTATGGGTCATTGTTGATAGGCTGACCAAGTCAGTGCATTTCATTCCTATGGCGGTCTCCTATTAATCTGAGAGGTTAGCTGAGATCTATATCCGGGAGATTGTTCGTCTTCGTGGTGTTCCTATATCTATCATTTCGGACCAAGGTATGCAGTTTACCTCGTGTTTCTGGAGAGCACTTCAGCGAGAGTTGGGCACCCAGGTTGAGTTGAGTACAGCATTCCATCCTCAAACGGACGGGCAGTCCGAGCGGACTATTCAGATTTTGGAGGACATGCTCCGAGCTTGTGTCATTAACTTTGGAGGCTCGTGGGATCAGTTTTTGCCTCTAGCAGAGTTTGCCTACAACAATAGTTACTAGTCGAGTATCCAGATGGCTCCTTATGAGGCTTTATATGGTAGGCGGTGTCGATCTCCGGTTGGATGGTTTGAGCCGGGAAAGGCCCGATTGTTGGGTACGGATCTGGTTCAGGAGGCTTTAGACAAGGTCAGGATTATTCAGGATAGGCTTCGTACAGCTCAGTCCAGGCAAAAGAGTTATGCAGACCGTAAGGTTCGAGATGTGGCTTTTATGGTCAGTGAGCGGGTACTGCTCCGAGTGTCGCCTATGAAGGGTGTGATGAGATTTGGGAAGAAGGGAAAGCTTAGCCCTAGATTCATTGGCTCGTTTGAGATTCTTGATCGAGTGGGAGAGGTGGCTTATAGACTTGCATTGCCGCCGAGCTTATCAGCCGTGCATCCAGTATTTCATGTGTCCATGCTTCGAAAATATCACGGCGATCCATCCCACGTGTTAGATTTCCGCACTGTCCAGTTGGACAAGGACATGTCTTATGAGGAGGAGCCGGTAGCTATTCTAGACCGGCAGGTTCGTCAGTAGAGGTCGAAGAGTTTTCCTTCTGTTCATATTCAGTGGAGAGGTTAGCCTCTTGAGGCATCGACCTGGGAGTCCGAGTCCGATATGCGGAGCCGTTATCCCCATCTTTTCCCCGACTCAGATACTTCCTTCTTCTGTCCGTTCGAGGACGAACGGTTGTTTTAGAGGTGGAGAATGTGATGACTCACTTGCTTTAAATTAAATTCTGTGTTTCCGAGGTCTTGAAAACCTCATTTAGAGTCACCTCGATTTGCATGCGCAGTCCGGGCGCGTAGCCAAAAAGCTTAAATATGAAATTTTGTGAAAAATGATAAGTTTTGACTATAAAATGAATAAATTTAACTTTGGTCAACATTTTGGGTAAACGGACCCGGATCCGTGATTTGACAGTCCTGGAGGGTCCATAGGAAAATATGAGACTTGGGCGTATGCCCGGAATCGAATTCCGAGGTCCCGAGCCCAAGAAATGAATTTTTAAAGGAAATTGTTTCTGAAAAAGTTTTAAGGAAATTTGAAATGAAGTCTGATTAGCAAGAGATGGTATCAGGCCCGTATTTTGGTTCCGGCGCCCGGTACAGGTCTTATATATGGTTTAAGTCATTTCTGTAAAGTTTGGTTGAAAACGGACATCGTTTGATGTGATTCACACCTACTTGATGACGTTTGAGAAAAAGTTCATGATTTTGAGATTTGAATCATTATTATTGAGGTTATTTTGGCGATTTAATCGCACGGATAAGTTCGTATGATGTTGTTGAGTTAATACGTGTGCTTGGTTAGGAGCCCCAAGGGCTCGAGTGTGTTTTGGATGTGTTTTGGCAAGTTTGAACTTAGGAAAAAGTTGCAGATTCAGAGAAGTGCAGGTCTCTGAAGCCAGGTCTCGCGGTCCGCAGAGGAAACTTCACGGCCGTGGTGGGGACTCCGAGATCACGGTGGGATTCGTGCGGTCCGCGGTGAGCAAGGCCAAGCCTTCACGACCGCGCTTGATTTCTTTCGGTCCGTGGTGGAGCTCCGCGGTCGCAGTCCTTTTTATGCGGTCCGCGAAGAGGGCCTGAGAGGAGTATATTTAAACGAACTTTCCAGTTATTTTTCACTTTTCAAAACCCTAAAACATAAGAGGCGATTTTTCAAACAACTTTTCTTCTCCAAATCAATTGTAAATCATTTTTAACTAGTTTTCTTTAATCATTAACATCTTTTAACATGATTTCAAATTCAAATCAATTATTTTCATGAGGGAAATTGGGTGTTTTGGGTAGAACCTAGGTTTTTCAAAAATTGGGGATTTGAACCTCGATTTTAGGTCCGATTTCAAAACAAATTATATATTTGAGTTCGTGGGGGAATGAGTATTTGGTTTTGGTTCGAACCTCGGGTTTTGACCACGTGGGCCCGGGGGCAATTTTGACTTTTTTGGGTAAAACTTTGGAAAACTCATTTTCATGCATTCAAATTGATTCATTTAGTGTTTATTGATGTAATTAAGTAACTTGTGGCTAGATACGAGGGAATTGGCGGTGGAATCAAGGAGTAAAGCTATAATTGAAACTTGAGTTGTGTTCGAGACATCGAGGTAAGTGTTTGGTCTAACCTTAGCTTGAGGGATTAGGAGTTGTGTCCTATTTGCTATTTGCTTCTTGTCGAGTACGACGTATAGGCATGGTGACGAGTATCTATACGTTGGTGTCAAGCATGACCGTGAGTCTTATATTGTGATTTCCATGATTTTATTGTATTATTCATGCCTTGGTGAAGATTTCTAATTGTTGTATAAAGTTTGTGGGACGAATTGTGACCTATGAACATTGAAGAGCATTGGCTCAAGTTGTATAGCGAAATTGTGAAAGTATAAGTGACAATTGAACTTTTAGAGCATTGGCTCGAGTTGTGAAATGAATTGTGGAAGTATAAGTGATAATCGAACCTCTAGAGCATTGGCTCGAGTTGTGAAGTGAATTGTGAAGTAAAATTGAGGAAGAGAAGAGATCATTATGTTGTCACCCTTGACGGGCTATTGTTGATTTATTTGTTGTTCCCTTGCCGGGATTTAATTGTTTAACTGTTGTTCCCTTGCCGGGATCTCTATTACTATTTTGTTTATTCCCTTGCCCCCTTTGCTTGTGATTGTTGTTTGGGTGAGGAAGAGTGTTTAAAGCACGAAGGGTGATGTCGTGCATTGTTTGTTATTGTGAGGAAAGAGTATAAAGCACGAAGGGTGATGACGTGTCGCACGACGTACCATTCCGTGCTGAATCTATTGATCATATGGTGAGGAAAAGAGTAAAAGCACGAAGGGTGATGCCGTGCACATTTTGATTATATGATTGTTTTGGTGAGGACGAGAGTAAAAGTACGAAGGGTGATTCCGTGCACATTTTTATTATATAACTGCTTTGGTAAGGCTAAGAGTAAAAGCACGAAGGGTGATGCCATGCAGTTGTTGATTTCTACTTCCTTGTTGATATTCTAGTTATGTTGTTTCTTTCCTTACTTGATGCCTTGCTATTCGGAGCTATTATCTCCCCCACAGCATGTTTCCCCCTCCTACATTGACTTGGTTATTTCTGTATTTCTTTTCCGCTGTATATATATATGAACTGCACATGTTTATTTGTGGTCTGGTCCTAGCCTCGTCACTACTTCGCCTATGTTAGGCTAGACACTTACCAGCACATAGGGTCGGTTGTGCTGATACTACACTCTGCACTGTGTGCAGATCCAGGAGCAGCTTTCGGACAGTAGTTGGAGTGCTTTTTTCAGTCCACCCCGAGACCCAAGGTAGACCTGCAGGCGTCCGCAAGCCCTGGCGTCTCCCTCTACCTCTATTTCCTGCTTCATTTCCTTTTGTTCAGAAACAGTGTATTGTATTTCTTCAGACCTTGTATGTAGCAATTCTTAGACAGTCTGTGACACCAGATTTTGGGGTATTGAGGTTTTAAAAGTTGTAATAAACATAGCCTTAAGTTATACAATTGACCCACTCTCCATCCTCTTCATTTGTCAACTTGCCAATAACAAATTATGTCACTGGGAAAAACATAAATATTATTTCGGCTGCATCACACCATACAAGCAACATATTGCACTTTGACTAGTTATCATATAACTAGTCAATTTGCCCGCGTTTCGCACGGTCTTATAAATAAAATATGAATGAAAAATTTATTGTTAAATTTTTTATAATTTTATTTATCTATTCTTCAACCATAATATTATCAACTGTGATATAATTGCATTTCTAAGATTGGTTACTTCTTTCTAAAATCATCCAGACTCGCTTTCTCTATATTTATACACATGAAAGCATACACCTTACTTCTTTGCAAGAACTTTATCGGGCTAATTTGAAGGTTTAAATTAAGGGATTAAAACTTCTTTTATCGATGAAAATAAAATTGGATAATTAGTTAATGTAATATGCTTGAATTAATATAAATTATTGACATTGGTACCGTGTTGTATTATTTGCATGTTTAGATGATATCCAAAACATCATGCCACAAAATAATACCATCACTATTAAACAAAAAGAAAAGATCGATATATACTGAAACTTAAAATTCAACAAAACAAATAGTTCTTCTATATCATACTATATTATAAGTAGGGGTATACAAAGAAAACCGACAAATTGCACCAACCCGATAATCCGAGTCAAACCGAGAAAAAAAATCTGACTATGGTTTGGTTTGATTTGGTTTGGTGTTGGAAAAAAAACCCGACCATAATTGGTTTGGTTTGGTTTTAACTAAAGAAAGTCAAACCGAAACCAAACCAACCCGACATTACATATATAAATTTTTTAGATATATTTAATATATAAATATACTTATTGTGATGTAATTTATAAATATTTCTTAAATTTTTTCATAATTTTACCTTTTAAGGTATTATTTCAAGGTTGGACTTAGAACTTTTGAATGTTCCAATAAGTTTTATAGCCATTAATATTAGTAAATTATATAATGCTAACAAAAGCCAAAACCAAAATTAAATCAATACTAATGCTAACAAAAGACATTCAATTCAATACTACGAACGGGAATGTATTGAATATCTATTTTTTGTTTTGCAATAATTTAGATAAAAATGCAGAACCTATTTTTATTTTTTCTTTAGCGTTTAGTCATGTAATAATACTCCCTTATTAATCTACTTATTTTAGCATGATTTAGTACTTTTATATTATATTTATTTTTATTATGGCTTTTTAATAAGCAATATTTATATTACATAATTTTATTATCTTTATTGTTGAATATTTTAGGATAATGACATGACACATCTCATATTTTGTATTATTTTCTTGGAAAATACTTTATATAGTTGTATCTTACTAGGATTAAAGAAATATTTTAAGCACAAGTTATATGTTTTGTTCTACGAAGATTTTACCTAAAAAAAAAACCCGAAAAAACCCGAGAAACCCGAAAACCCAAGAAAAACCGAGATTGAAAAACCCAAGTTTTATTGATTTGGTTTGGTCTTTAGATTTAATAACCAGACACAATTGGTTTGGTTTGGTAATTGTAAAATTCGAACCAACCCGACCTATGTACACCCCTAATTATAAGCATGAAGATCAAAAGTTGAATGTGAAAGACTAAAATAACCCTATAAACTTAAGTGACTATGATACCCTTCAAAAAATTATACCTTCATAAATAAGTATAAAATCTTTTGGTTCTCTCAACCTTCTGCAATTCATATTTCAAAATTGTATAATTTTGCATGACTATGGAAAAAAAATCTTTTTGTTATGTTTTTATTATTGTCAGTCGCTTCTTAATTAATTGTTCACAAAATTTTACAAACATTTAATTCTTTCATTCTTTAAAAAAAAAGTATATCATGTACAAATAAGTATTAGTTTCTCTTTTTATCTGTTGCACGTATCATTTCGTTGAAACATCAAAATGGAACAACTTTAAAAACAATATCTACAGAGAAATATTAGGTGAAATATACAGTCGTATTATATGTTTGTAAGTCATAACAACTATATTTATGTAATTATAAAATACACTTGTCTAACTAAATATAATTATTGATCTTCGTAGAGCTATCCAGTCAATTTGAGTTCAACACTACATCTCTAAAACTATTTACTATTTTTAGCTTGTATTTTTTTTCTTTTGAAATTTTGGTGTAATATTTCACATGTTTTAATAATATTTTAATTTTTTTACTGCTTGTACAGAATAACACGTGCGACGCACGTATCAAGAAACTAGTATTGTTAAAAGTTCAACACAAGGTTTAATTTTCTATTTCTGTAATATCTTTGCATTATCATTCCTTCTCTAATCGTGCTTGGAGTATTTTGAATTTCCAAAATAACATATTAAGGAAAAAGAAATAAATGTAACCTTTAAAACACTCGATGAATATTGAGAAAATGTCACTTTGCGATAGTTAATCAAAGTTCACCTCAACGGTTAATTTTTTTTTGTATCTCTATGTATTTTTGTGATATTATATTACTATAAGAATATAAAATGTATGTCCGGTACCAAACAATCAAGACAAAAACACAAATAAACAAATCATTTTCCAAAAATAAAAGACAAAAGAGAAGAAGATGAAAGAGGAGGAAGAGAAATCATTAATTCCCACTTCGCTCTATTTAGACCCATTTCATTTTTATAATCAGGCCTATTCATTCTATAGAAATCTAAAATCACAAATGATAGTATCATTGCATGAAAAGAACAAAAGTAAAATTGTCAATCACAACATCATG
Organism: Nicotiana sylvestris; assembly: GCF_000393655.2. Taxonomy (NCBI): domain Eukaryota; kingdom Viridiplantae; phylum Streptophyta; class Magnoliopsida; order Solanales; family Solanaceae; genus Nicotiana; species Nicotiana sylvestris. The sequence continues at coordinate 163,160,785 of NC_091064.1, read as the reverse complement.
TAAAAACGACATAGAATATGTCTGATGATATATTTCCAATATTATGCAGGAGAAATAATAAAATGTACAACACATTTTCAGTTACAAACAAAGGTATTTCTCCCACTTGACACACCAGGATGAACCCATTGACACAATCACATATACCAAATCCATTTAAATTGTAGATTGAAAATAAGAATTTAATTGCGTAATTCCTTTGTGTATCCAAATATCATACATATATGTAATTTGTATATAAAAAAAAGATCTCATACATATACACAAACACAAAGACTGTGAGCACAACTTTATGAGAAGAAAGCGAGAGAATATAATGGATGCTTATAGATTTTCAATTGCTTTTCCCTCTAAAATAGTTCCTGCAACATCCTTAAAATCCTCATATCATACAATCAGATAAATTCCAATAATTTATCACAAAATAAAGAATATAATTAGTTAGGTAACACAAAATATTGAAAGTTTTTTTTTTAAAGAAAGTGCATCTCCTTCCACGATATGTCCAAGTATTGCTCTCAAAAGAAATATTGCCAAGGTGAAACAAATTTAAGCTTTGAAGGGTAAAAGAAGTAGCAAAAACAATCTAATAGTAAAGTAAGAATTACCTGTAATTGGTTAAGAGGATGCATTGGCTATCAAGGTTAAGAGTGATGGTGGTGTTCTTTATTATATATATATTTTTGACGATACTCTGCACTATTGAATGAGAAGCCAGAAGTTTTAAGCAATTAATTGTAATAAGTTATTATGTACATCTCTTTAGGACCCCGTTAAAAAATTAACGCATTTATAACTTTTTATTACTCTCTCTAATTGCACAATAAATAAACAATAACTTGGAAGATCGAACAACTAAATAATTGGGAGATAAAGGCAAAGAAAGGAAGTTAAAGATAAATAGCTTTTTCTGGTCTAAGAGAGGTGCCACAAATAATTGGAGAGAGTGTACCTGAAAAACTGGAACACCATAAAAGCTTTTTTCAAAAGTTCCAATCCTTTCCTTTTCATATTTAAAAAGAGCCAGCAGAATATGATTACTTCAGATTATAGAATAAAAAAATTAACAGTGCACAAAATAATATATAAACATATTAATTTATATTTTAATGTACAAAACTATCTTTTGCATAAGCGGACACCTGAATATACTCCTCAAAAAAATGTCACAAAAGGATAGGCCTCCAACCATTTGACTGACAAAACCTATGCAATAATTTCTGAAATTCCCAATTGGTATATGTAATTATCTTTGTTAGAGTATATAACTGAGCAAAAACTATCTTTTCAATCAATTTCAAACAAAATGTACCTTCTGCATACTATAAATTTATTCCTAAGATGAAAAAAACCTTGTTAATGCTCACCTTAGCTACAAGAATTTTCAAATATTGCATTAAACAAAGGTTTCCTTCAAGAAAAAGTTTCTAAGCACGACTAATTGTTGTGCTATCTAACTTGTGCTAATGCTTGAGTAAGCATTGTGCAAGGTTTATTATTATCAATTAAGTTACTGGTACCTTCAAAATAGACAAAATAAAGTAAAATTGTTTTATCCTTATTTGTATTCTTTCTAGATATTATATCCTCCTTCAGCATGTTAGTTTATTTGCATAAGTTATAATAGTTAGCTTTAGACAGTAATCAAGTAACATAACATTTCAATGTGAAATAACTCATTATTATGGCACATAGAGTAAAGCTCAAAGGTACACCTCAATAATAAAGTTCTACCACGATGCTGCTTGTTTGGCTGAAGCAAGTAACAGAGTTGCATCTATTAAACATGTACCTGTAATATATCCAATTTTTTGTCTATACCTTTTTAACCCACTTATCTTGAACAACATAATCTCCACTATGTTGCGCGTCACCATCACTTGTTTAGTTCCACATTTCTATTAAAAGAAGAATACAACATGAGATGCCCAAGGCAATCACTTAGGTAAAAGGAGGAATGAATTCCTAATAAGGCAAAAAAGTCCAATATTTCAGTATTATATTTGAATGTTCCTCAAAATATACAATTCTAACATCGAAAGGAAAATTGACACTTAAGTAAAAGATATTATAATACTTCATGACAGTATCATGGAGTTTAACAGAAATTATCTTTTAATGTTAATGTGTTTGTTCCACATTGACCATTTCAGAGTCTCTTTCAAGGTCGGAGCATCTCTATTCCCATCTGATAAATATAGTTAAAAATTAATGTTATAAGTTAATAAAGAAATTAATCTTTACTAATTAAACATCTTTTTACGATTCTACCATCTTTTAATGGTTTTTAACATTCTACATAAACTGTAACCTTATCCAAGTAAATATGAGACCACCTATGTTAAACTGAAAATGCCCCACAATTAAGGAGATAACCAACAACAACAACAACAACAACAACAAGAAGAACAACAATTAAGGAGATAACCAGAAAGCATAAATTAAAGGGGGGAAAACTATGAAAAATTCAATTATAACAGCAAATCATTCCAACTATAAAATGACCTCTCTTTTGGAATAATATGATTGTATTTCCATCTTAACTTCAAAAGATTGATCCATACTTCAATCAACTATGATTTATCTGTATATATTTCACAAGTTCGAATTTTAATATTTAGAGCATTTGTGATATCCTCTCAAATTGTTACATAAATAAATAGCATAAAATTGAGTAAAAAAAAAAGTTAGGATAATTTTAATAGAAAAAGGACCTGCAAAGTCATGAACTGTCCGTGAATTTTCTCGGGAGCAGAAAGTGTCTTGTCGTTGAAGCCTTTAATTGCTGCCAATCAATAACGTTGTTGATCCCTGATTTTCGACTCGGAATCCAAATTGAAAGCCTGCCACCATTGACTCCAAATTTGCCTCGTCTTATATTTGGGGGAGAGTACTGTTATGTGAGAGATTTGAGGAAGGGGCAACTGTTTTACCTTTGGGCTTCCATGAAACGATTGGACTCTCCAATAAATACCCAAGAAACGTTTCGAGCAACAGTTGTTTATTTAATACAATTTTTTTATTTATTGAATGTGAATGAAGAAGGTAAAAATGCTCAAAAAAAAGGAGATAAAAGATAAATAGAATTGCTAAACATAGAAGGATGCCACATCACCTTCTCCATGTCCAACTTTATTATATATTTCTATTTTTTATTATGTAGAAAAGCCATGAAGGTCGACCAAGGATAAAGTGGTAATTTCACATAGCTGATCTTAAATTGAATTTTTATTAACATATGTATCCTTCTCCTTCCTCACGTTCTTTCATTCTAGAATTCTCTTTCACTATTACTTTGCTAATCATCTGCCATTTACTAATGGGTTCTGGCCACAATTATCTGCCATTAGTAGTAGATCTTTCTCGCTAACCTTTTTTTATCCTTCATATCTTTTTTAGGAATTTTACTTTTTATTATCTCTAATCAAACTTTGGACTCAACTCTGTGTTTCACAATTGGGGATAAACTTGTCGACTGCTTCTTGATGAATGAACTCTTGGAGTAGCAATCGTCTACCAGGATGGAGTATTCTTGGAGCTTTCGTACTGCTGAATGGGAATATTGAGGTATACCCTTTCAATTGTTATTTTTGAAGGGTTTATATGTTATTTTTTTCTTTTTTATTTATCATAATTATTCCGTCGAAGGTCGATTCTCTGCCAATTTTTAGGTATAACCCCTTTGAAATGTTGAATTTTTTAAGGTTTAAAATAGGTGAAATTTACTAATCGCTGAATTAAAATTTTGATATATAATCCCCTTTTAGATTTTTGTTTATATTGTCGGGCTACATTTCCCATTGATTCCTCATCTATACTATTATAGCCCTATTCTTTCGCTCACTAATTTTAGTGTTTTTCATTATTTCTCTTTTGATTCTTCTTCCAACCTCCTCTTGAAGTTGATCTCGTGATTAGTGTGATGACCCAAAAGGTCATCACTTGTTTTAAAACAAAATTTCCATGTTCTGAGGCCTTGAAAACCTCATTTAGAGTCACCTCGATTTGCGTGCACAGTCCGGACGTGTAGCCGGAAAGCTTAAATATGAAATTCTGTAAACAACGATAAAATTTGGTTATAAAATGAGTTAATTTGACTTCGGTCAACGTTTTGGGTAAACGGACCAGGACCCGTGATTTGATGGTCCCGGAGGGTCCATAGAAAAATATTGGACCTGGGCGTATGCCTGGAATCGAATTCCGAGGTTCCAAGCCCGAGAAATGAATTTTTAAAAGAAATTATTTTCTGAAACTGTTTAAGGAATATTGAAATGAAATTTGCTTAGAACGCGATGGTATCGGGCCCGTATTTTGGTTCCGGCGCCCGGCACAGGTCTTATATATGATTTAAGACGTTTTCGTGAAATTTGGTGAAAAACGAAGTTTATTTGACGTGAGTTGGATTTCCCGTTGAAGAATTATGAACTTTGAGAGTTCTTGACGAAAATGTTGAGTTTTGAGGTTTAATTCATGATTTTACATGTGATTTTGATGATGTGATCATACGAGTAGGTCCATATGATGTTTTTGAATTAGTATGACATTTGGTTTGGAGCCCCGATGGCTCGGGTGAGTTTTGGGATGTTTTTACACTTAGGGAAAAGTTGCAGATTCAGAGAAGTTGCAGGTCTCTGAAGTCAGGTCTCGCGGTCCGCGGTGGAAGCTTTGCGGCCGCGGTGGGGACTCTGCGACCGCGGTGGGATGTGTGCGGTCCGCGGTGGAGGCCTGTGCGGCCGCAGTCCATTTCGTGCGGTCCGCACAGGGCACTGGACCGCAGTACCTCAGGAAGACCCATGCGGTAGTAGTCCATTTTGTGCGGTCCGCACAGGGGGTCTGAGAGGAGTATAAATAGACAGGATTTTCAATCATTTTTTATTTTTCAAAACCCAAAAAAAAATGTAAGAGGCGATTTTTCAAACAACTTTTCTTCTCCAAATCAATTGTAAGTCATTTTTAACTAATTTTCTTCAATCATTAACATCTTTTAACATGATTTCAACTTCAAATCAATGATTTTCATAGGGGAAATCGGGTGTTTTGGGTAGAACCTAGGTTTTTTAAAAATTGGGGATTTGGACCTCGATTTGAGGCCCGATTTCAAAACAAATTACATATTTGAGCTCGTAGGGGAATGGGTAATTGGGTTTTGACCTCGTAGGCTAGGGGGAAATTTTGACTTTTTGGGTAAAACCTTGGAAAATCCATTTTCATGCATTCAAATTGATTCATTTAGCGTTTATTTATGTAATTAAGTAATTTGTGGCTAGATACGAACGAATTGGCGGTGGAATCAAGGGGTAAAGCTATAAATTGAAACTTGAGTTGTGTTCGAAGCATTGAGGTACGTGTCCGGTCTAACCTTAGCTTGAAGGATTAAGAGTTGAGTCCTATTTTCTATTTGCTTCTTGTTGAGTACGACGTATAGGCATGGTGACGAGTATCTATACGTTGGTGTCAAGCATGACCGTGAGTCTTAAATTGATACTTGTTGTATTCTTGAATGTTACTATGGTTGAAATAGTGAGTAGATCCTTGATATTGAGTAAGACTTAGTTTGTTTATTGTGGGATCTGCTTATGATCGAGAAATGGTGGTAATTGAAACGAGTAAGAGTTGAGTTAAGATTGGTTATAGCTGATTCTCCCTTTCTGGGGCATATATACTTGTACTGCTGAGTTCCCTTGCCGGGATAGTGTAGTCTATTATTGATCCTTTGCCAGGACGGTTAATTATGATTATTGTTGACTGTATAATTGAAACGGGTTGCATGTCGCAAAAGATATTATATTGGATCTGGTTTCACGCCGCAACAGATATTATATTGGATCGGGTTGCACGCCGCAACAAATATTATATTGGATCGGGTTGCATGCCGCAATAGATATTATATTGGATCGTGTTGCACACCGCAACAGATATTATACTGGATCGGGATGCACGCCGCAACAACTATATATATGTGGATCGGGTTGTACGCCGCAACAATGTTAAATGATAAGGGATCGGGTTGCGCGCTGCAACAGTATTGTTATTGTATTGTTGTGGATATTGAGCTGTCCTTTCATATCTTATTAAGGTTCTGTTGGTCTTGATATGTTTCCCCAAAGCATGTACCCCTTCCCATTTTTAAACTGCTTATTCTTGTTTGTTTTCCTGCCATATATTATATAACTGCACAGGTTTATCTGGAGTTTGGTCCTAGCCTCGTCACTACCTCGCCGGGGTTAGGCCAGACACTTACCAGCACATGGGATCGGTTGTGCTAATACTACGCTCTGCACTCTGTGTAGATACCAGAGCGGTACTTGATCAGCAGCAGTAGGGGAGCCAACCTTCAGTCCACCGAGACACCGAGGTAGCCTTAGAGGTGTCCGCAGGCCCGACGTCTCCTCTATCTTTTATTATGTTCTATTATCTCATGTATCCGAGACAAACAATGTTATTTTTCCTTCAAACTGTTGTATGTAGTACTCTTAGTAGTCCGTGGATATTGTGATACCAGATTCTGGGTAGAGGCATGTGTTGACTTTCGAAATATTTTTGGTTTTATATATATTTAAGACTTCTGCTTAAATCTCATATTCCGCTGTCATTTAGATGTTTATCACTTGTTAATATAAGTTGTAAAAAGATATTAAAATAGAAGAGCCAAACATTTCTAAATTTATGGCTTGCCTAGCTTCTACGAGTAGGCGCCATCACGCCTCCCGAGGGGGTAATTCCGGGTTGTGACAATTAGAAATGACAGATTTTGTATTTTTGTTTTCTTTCTTTTATTATTTTAACTATTAAAATATTTTCAAGAGTCCCATAATATGCGTAGTGGGTTGCCAATGCGTAGTCAGTGCAGTGTGCAGGATTTTAGGATCATAAAGGTGATAACGGTGGATAGTTTTTGAATCATTTTTATCGTTTAACTGAAAAAATTGAGGAGATTGTGTAGAGGTTGTTTATTTTTACACCATTTGCTTGCTTCAAGTTGTGACCAAAAACACTCACGCAAGTGCACGTGATCGTCAAGTAATAGAGTAGTGAGTAGAGTATCGTTCCCGCGAAGACTTATGATTAACTGTTGACTTATTCAAACTCAATTAATTTGTCTATCCAAGTGGTTTTTTATAAAATAGAGATGTAATTGTTTTACTACCTAAACTACCAAGAAATAATCTAACTAGAGCAGTTAACCAAACAAATAACAATTTCGAGTAACAAACAGTAGGAGAAGATATTCCAGGGTCACAGGCTAGTTAACAATCGTGTTATGTTCTTGGCTTAAAATGACTAATCGATTTATCTAGATTGTTGATTGACATGGTTAATGTTACTTATTAGAATCTGTCGAGTTCTACTCGCCATCAAGTTAACTCAATGCATATATGTCTATGGAATTAAGATTAACAAGAATGCATTTACAATTCCTGTATTTCAACCAAGCAAGGCAATTGGGTATAGGTCTATCCCAATTGCTAATCCGTTCCCCGAGGCCTGGGTTCAAGAACTTGCTCTATTTAATTCTATATGCAATCTAAGGTTCCCACTTTCGAGTTCAACTAAAGATTCGTAGATAGTATTTCACTGTTAGCTACTCAGCAAAATAATTAAAAGCAGAATTAAATAAACAACCCAATATGATAAACCAACTTTGTCAAATTAAAATTCAAACAACAACATTCATGTTTCACCCGTGACCCTAGAACAATGGGTTTTAGCCACTCATACTAGTGTTCATCACAAATAGGTTCAATTTCATCACAAATAGCAAAAACCAAGAGAAGAAAAGAAGAACTTGATGATCAAATCTCCTCCTTGCCTCTTGCCTCTCTATTTCTTGCACTAGACTCTGAAAACTTTCCTTCAACTTCCTTGGGCGAGCTTGACTTTATATAGGTTAAGTGAGTTTTCCTCCAGATTTCCAATTCTGCCCCTAAATAACTCTTCCCGAATTTTGGACTAGCGCGACCGCGCACCTGGACGCGCATCTAGCCGCGCTAGTTGGCTGAGATTCTGTCATAGATGCGCTAAAAGTAGCGCGGTCGCACACCTGGGCGCGCATGTCCAGTTCTGTGTTTCATCACTTCTTTTCCTCGTCTTCAAACGTACTCAGCTCTGAGGGGTCTTTCTTGCTTTAAAATGGTTCCAATCACAAATTTTTAAGGCATCACATAGGCTCCTCATCCTGCAAGGTATACAATTCACAATTAGAGCCTATTTTTCATCAATTAACCATATTATGATATTGGAATATACTCAAGTGGGAGCATAAACAATCGGCAAATTACCTAGATTTAACCTATTATCAACACCCCGCACTTACTTCATTGCTAGTCCTCGAGAAATCAAACTATACATTCTAACGGTTCCTTCACTCAACCATTTCCCCTAACTCCCTACACCCAGAACAATTTACATACATTACGCTTAGCAGTGAACAATCCTAGTCTCAAAAGTCGACTCTTCAAGTGCTATGCAATATTCATACTTCCTCTACGTACTCTACACAAAAGTCAAGACTTGCTTTTCCGTCACGAATCATATGCCCTCACAATCACATGAACGAAAATTGAATTCAATCCACACATTCGTATCATATGCTCACATATATCAAAGAAATCACTCACCCTCACAAAAGAAGTCACATGCATGCAATTGGTACCATAAGCTTGCCCTTAATGTAAATCTCTACTAATGTAGGCTTGCTCGACCCAAAATCAATTAGGACTTTTTCATGGTTGTAATGTGGGCTAAGGGACGGGTAGGATATACTTAGGAATATTGACTAACCCTCCTCAGCACTTTAACACATCACATGAGCAACTTTAGCGCAAATTCTTCAACCCACTTCACTTCCACAAACAATATCACCCTACAAATACTTCCTTCTTTCTTTAAGCACTATATTAATTCATACCCACTAGCTGGAACAAGACATAATGTATTCCTCTTTTTTTTTCCAGTTTATTCTTTTTTTCACTCAATTTCCGCTAGTGGTGTATTAGTTTACTAAACAAGTGCACCTTTCTTCCTTTTATTGGTTCCACTCAAAAGCCACCCCACACTTAGTTCCTTTTTACTCCTTTTAGCGCTCATCTCACAACTAAAGTGATTTAAGAGGTAAAAAGATCAAAACAATGTCAATTACGAACAAAAAGGGTATAGGCTCGTAATGTAGGTGCCAAACAAAAGTCCATAGGCTCAAAAGGGTTAACTAGGGACAAATTTTATTTGTGACAAGCAATTAAGCTCAAAAAGATCAAAGAAAGCCTAAAATCATTTTTTAAACCGAGCATCACCTAAAATTTCGCTTCAACTCATATACCGGGCAAGTTCTAGACACAAGTACAATACATGGACTACACAAAAACCTCACCACACATGGCATAAGACTCATTCCAGATCAGCTCATCAAGGCGCTTCGTTACGAGCATTCAATTCAGCAACAAACATACAGATTAAGGCACTTTAGTGAGATTCATCAAATAAGACTAAGCGTTAGAATCTAGGGTCTATTGTGTTCAGGTGTGTCAACGCTATGGGTTCTCTTTTGATTCTCTAGCTCATAGCCCATTAACCTAATCTACAAATTGAAAAGAAAACAAAATAAAAAGAAAACTACCTATACCCAGTTCAAGTTAAACCCTTGGAAAAGAACCGTAGCCTAAAGAAAAACCAAGGGGGAGTTGCTACACTATCTAAGAAAAAAAAAAAAATCTTTTTAGTGTTTTCTCTAGACTAACTTCCCTCAAGAAAATTGTCTAAAGGATCTGTCATCAGGAAGAGTCTACGTATTTGCCTTTTTTTCCTCGACTCAGTCTTTTAAAAACCCCGTCGATAAGGATCCATCGTCGGGACAAGCCATATATCTATTTTAAACTAACGATTCCTACTTAACATCATCAAAATTATCAAAGCAAAATGAAACAAAACAAAACCAACATTCAATTGATACAATCACATACATACAATGAAGGAATCCCCACCCCACACTTAAAAATGAAGACATGTCCCCATGGCTTAAAAATTGAAAGAGCAGTAAGGTAAATGAACTTCCCCGATGTCTCACTCCTGGTCGGAGACGGTGTCTGGGTTGACGTGGCACGCACGACCTAGGGCTCACAGCCAACCCATGAATTTCTTTTCCGACTTCACTTGTCGGTCAGCTACCGCATCTACTCGAGTTCCCAAATCAGTCATGGAGGTTCGCAAACCAGCCATCTCCGCCTCCATCGCAGTAAAACAGGACACCCGGGTAGCTTCTGACGATGTTGCCATCCCAGATGGTCCTGCTGCTGCCACATTTTTCTCCTGAGCCTGCGGTGTTGTCCCCATGTTCTCCTCAACATCCTCTCCATCATGAGAATCATCAGAGCTACTACTCACAAACCGGCCACCTCTCGCCTCCTCCTCTACTACTTCCGGCTCCTTGCCCGTGGTCACCTTATCAGCACGAAATTGGCCTTCCTTTTTCACCAACCCATCCACAGCTAGATTTTCGGGCACCTGAGCATCCCTGCATAGTTGAGTAACTAAAGAAGGGAAAAAGAACCCATACCTTTTGACTTGGCTGCGTGCGAAATATCTCTTCATGCATCACTTTGGCCACGTCGAAGTCGTGACCATTTACAAAGCACCAAATCAACGCAGCGCGGGGCCCATTGACCTCTGTACTATTGTGAGACGGAATCAAGCGGTTGTTTGTACAACCAGAACTTCCCTTCAAAGGTGAGTGCGGAGGAGTGAAACTTCTCCCCATAGTCCATCCAGACCACTTCTTTCCCGGGCGCACAAATTGTCTCAAAGAATCGCGCCCATTTTTCGTGTGTTGGGTTGCGGCCATATTCATAGAAGTCATCATAACCAACCGGAGGTGGAGGCAGCTGGTAGGTCGTCCCTATCGCCTCAACAGAAGCATACACTGCCCTTCGACGCACCATGACTACTCCATTATCATGCTCCGGCACATTCGCATAAAACTCCCACACAACCATTGCATGGGCCTCACCGGGCTCATTGATGAATGTGTGCAACCCCCGCCTCACCAACTCCTCGTACATGTGAGGGTAGTGTCTCTGGAGCTGTCTGACGTTAATACCACTCTCCGGAATTGGCGTTTTACGAGCCTTTTCCGCAAAGCGGGCCTGAGCATTGGCCGAAAAAAATTTGGAACTATCAAAGGAGCGTGCAGGTGCAGCCCCTCGTGACCTAGATGAACCAGCCTGGCTGCTCGATGAGGCCCCTGTGGCGCGTTGTTTCCTAGATGGAGTCATGATGCCTGCAAAACGGAGACACATTAGCACAGCCCAACAGAAATTTTGCGACTCAATGCGGTTACTCGGACTTCACACACATAAGGGATCACAAACTATATAATCACGATCATTAGGACCTTTCCACAAACACCTTGTGGGCAGTAGGCCTTCACAACCCCTTTTTAAACTTTTTAGAACAAGAATCACCCGCTTACACTCACCAACATCACATATCAAGTGGGATTCCACCCCACACTTATCATCCACCAACACTACAATATCTTGCACCAATTTTTCTACAAAATCTAAGTACAACTACTACAACAGAGGCATAAGAATACAACAAAAAAAATCTGAAAAATAGAGAGAGAATAAAAAAAAGAGAAGAAAGAAACTAGTGCTCATACCTATGGTGAAGGAGAATGGGGAAGATGCTAGTGAACTCGGGGGGGGGGGGTCGTGAGATGGGGGACGGGATGGTGTGGGATTTGGGAGTGTTTGGAGGAAGGTTTTGTTTTTGTTTGAGTTGGAATGGGGGAGACGAAGGGTAGGGGTTTTCTTTTGTTGAATGGGGGGTTCAGGTACGGGGGGTGGGCAGTTATTAGGAGGGGGGAGAGGCGGTTATTAGATGGGGGGAAGGGGTAATTTAGTCTAAAGATTAAACAAAATAATAAAAAAATGAAAAACTTAAAATACACTTGAAAAATGCCGGATTTTTTACGGAACTAGCGCGCCCAGATGCGCGAGCGCGCTAGATTTAGCACGTCCAATACAGAACCCAAGAGCTACTAGCGCGCCCAGATGCGCGTTCAACAGCATGACCAGGTGTGCGGCCAAGGCAGAAACTTTGCAGTTTAGCGCGCCCAGTAGCGCGGGCGCGCACCTAGGCGATTTTTTCTTCAACTTTTCACCCCGTTCGATGGCCTTAGCACCTGCCATTTGTCACCTGCATTGGTTAGCTCTTCCTAAAACACAAAATTAACACTACTACTATCGTTGGGTTGCTTCCCAACTAGCGCCTTATTTAACGTCGTGGCACGACGGTTACAATAATTCAATTGGTTGCCTCCCATCTAGCGCCTGATTTAACGTTGCGGCACGACTTAACACGTTCTCAAGCATCCGTCAAGTCCACCGAGGTCTTGTGACGTGCAAAGTCACCACACCAGTAATGTTTTATCCTTTGACCATTCACCAAGAAAGTACTAGTTAAACTTATATCCTGCAACTCCATAGCTCCATGAGGCTTCATACTTACCACAACAAAAGGGCCTAACCAACGAGATTTAAGCTTTCCTGGAAAAAGCTTCAACCTTGAATTGAACAAAAGAACTTCTTGCCCTGGCTCGAACTCTCGATGTTGGATGTGCTTGCCATGCCACATCTTAGTCTTCTCTTTATACAATTTGGCATTTTCATATGCGTACAAACGAAACTCATCAAGCTCGTTGAGTTGCAGCAACCTCTTCTCGCTAGCCATGTCCCCATCCATATTCAGCTTTTTAATTGCCTAATAGGCCTTGTGTTCAAGTTCGACGGGAAAGTGACATGCCTTCCCATAAACTAACTTATACGGAGAAGCACCATGGGAGTTTTGTATGCAGTTCGATATGCCCACAATGCGTCGTCTAACTTCCCTACCCAGTCTTTTCTATTTGCACTCACTGTTTTCTCAAGAATCCGCTTTACCTCTCTGTTTGACACTTCCACTTAACCACTCTTCTGGGGGTGATAGGCAGTGGAAACTTTGTGCTTGACTCCGCACTTTGCAAGAACATTATTCAGCAGTTTGTTGTAGAAATGCGTTCCTCCATCACTGATCAACACTCTGGGAGTTCCAAAACGTGTGAAGATGTGCTTCTTAACAAAGCTTACTACCACCTTTGCATCATTAGTGGAAAGAGCAATGGCCTCCACCCACTTAGACACATAATCGACTGCCACCAAGATGTACCTATGACCATTGGAGTACGGAAACGGTCCCATGAAGTCAATTCCCTAAACATCAAAAAGCTCCACTACCAGAATGTTTTGCAGCGGCATCTCGTGCTTCTTTGTGATCGTTCCGGTTCTTTGGCAACTGTCACACATTTTAACAAAGGCGTGTGCATCCCTAAACAATTTTGGCCAATAGAAACCTGATTGTAGCACTTTCTGGGCAGTCCTGTATCCACCATGATGACCTCCGTATGGCGAGGCATGACCGTTATGAAGTATGGCATTCATCTCCTCCTCAGGAACACATCTTCGCACCAACTGATTTACACAGAGCATGTATAAGAATGGATCATCCCACATGTAAAGCCTCACATCATGCAGGAACCTTCTTCTATTATCGGGTGTCAATTCTGGTGGTGTCACCCCGCTTGCAATAAAGTTCACATAATCTGCATACCACGGGGCTGTGCTTGAGGTGATTGCCAATAACTGCTCATCAGGGAATGTTTCTTTGATTGCACCCCCTTCAGCTACATGGTTCCTATTTTCTAATCTGGACAAGTGATCAACCACTTGATTCTTTGTTCTTTTGCGATCTCGGATCTCTAAGTCAAACTCTTGCAAGAGGAGGACCCACCGAATCAGTCTTGGCTTGGCATCTTTCTTCTCAAACAAGTATCTGATAGCTGAATGATCTGTGTAGACGATGACTTTGGTCCCCACTAGATATGACCTGAACTTGTCAAATGCCCACACCATGGCAAACAACTCTTTTTCAGTGACTGTGTAGTTCATCTGAGCTAGATTAAGAGTTTTGCTTGCATAGTAGATGGAGTGGAAGATTTTATTTCTCCTTTGCCCCAAAATAGCTCTAATAGCCAAGTCACCCGCATCGCACATCAACTCAAATGGCTGCTCCCAATTTGGAGCAATTATGATTGGTGCAGTCACCAACCTTCCGTTCAGCTCCTCGAATGCCTTCAGATAGGCAACATCTAATTTGAAGGCGACATCCTTCTCAAGCAACCTGCACAAGGAAGAGGAATTTTCGAGAAATATTTAATGAAACAACGATAAAAACCTGTATGGACCAAGAAACTGCGAATGCCTTTGACAGATATTGGTGGGGGCAATTTTTCAATCATTTCCACCTTTGCCTTGTCCACCTGCAAACCATCTTTGGACACCTTGTGCCCCAAAACTATACCTTCACGTGCCATGAAATGGCCCTTTTCCCAGTTTAGCTCCAAGTTAGTTTCTTCACACCTAGCAAGTACTTTGTCAAGGTTCATCAAGCAGTTATCAAAAGAACATCCAAACATAGAAAAATCATCCATGAACACTTCCACAAACCTCTCAACCATGTCAGTAAAAATGGCCATCATACACCTTTGAAAAGTCACAGGTGCATTACAAAGACCGAAAGGCATTCTCTTGAACGCATACGTGGCATAGGGACACGTAAATGTGGTCTTCTGTTGGTCCTCTAGGGCTATAGCAATCTTATTATACCCCGAGTAACCATCTAAGAAGCAGTAGTACTCCTGACCAGCTAATCTATCAAGCATTTGGTCAATAAAGGGGAGGGGAAAGTGGTCCTTCCAGGTGGCATTGTTCAATTTTCTATAATCAATGCAAATTCTCCACCCGGTGACAGTTCTTGTAGGGATTAAATCATTATTCTCATTAACTACTATAGTCATCCCCCCTTTTCTTGGGTACACATTGAACGGGGCTTACCCATTTGCTATCTGAGATAGGAAACACAATACCTGCATCAAGCCACTTAATCACTTCTTTTCTTACCACCTCTTTCATGATTGGATTGAGTCGGCGTTGTTGCTCTACACTGGGCTTGTGTCCGTCCTCCATGAGGATTTTGTGCATGAAAAGGGCTGGACTAATGACCTTAATGTCAGACATCGTCCACCCAAGTGCTCGCTTGTTCTCACGTAGCACTCTCAACGGCTTTTCTTCCTGCAATTTAGACAAGTCAGAAGAAACAATAACGGGTAAAGTGTCAGAGTCACCCAAATAAGCATATTACAGGTGAGGTGGAAGAGGTTTAAGCTCTAATTTTAGGGCTTCCTCAATTGATGGCTTTGGAGGAGGTCCATCTGGCCTATTCAAAGGCTCAAAGGGGTGAATCCCTTGCATGTACGCACAAGATGTATCAAGGATGTGCATAATCTCCTCAACCTCCTTATCAGTCCCCAGGCTATCAAGCAACATAAGTGCTTTCTCTAGAGAATCGTCTAGATATACACTCGGATCATGAATCTGCTCATCAGCCTCAACAACAGATATCATTGAGAGCTCCTCATAGTGGCGGGGAAGTTGGATTGCTTTGTAGACATTAAAAACTGCTTCCTTGTCATCTACCCTCAAAATCATCTTTCCCTCTCTCACTTTGATAATTGCATCACCAGTAGCTAAGAGAGGTCTCCCAAATATGATTGGAACCAGTTCATCAGCCTCATAATCGAGGATAATGAAATCAGCAGGGAAGATGAATTTCCCAATCTGCAGCAACACATCTTAAATCACCCCTTCAGGGTGTGCTATCGATCTATCAGCCAGCTGCAACATCACAGTAGTGGGCCTTGGAGCTCCCAGGCCCAATTGCTTGAACAAAGATAGGGGCATTAGATTTATGCTCACCCTAAATTAGAAAGAGCACGACCCACATCAATATTACCAATGCGCACAGGAATCGTGAAGCTGCCAGGATCCTTAAGCTTTTGAGGGAGCTTATTTTGGACCCTTGAAGTGCACTCCTCAATAAGTGGCACTATCTCAAATTCAGTTAATCTTCTCTTGTGAGCCACTATATCTTTTATGTACTTAGCATACTTTGGAATTTCACGAAGCACATCAACAAGTGGGATATTCAATTGAACCTGGCTCAACATAGAGAGAAATTTTCTGAACATGCTATCATCATTCTTTTTCTGCAATCTCTGGGGGAAAGGTGGTGGTGGCCTTGGGGCCTCCAATGGTTCTAGGATTTCAGTAGCATTCTTTGGCTCGTGAATCACTTTAGGGATCAACTCTCCCTCAGGTATGGGCTTGTCTTTCTTTTTCTTTGGAACTTCCTCTAGCTCCCTCCCGTTTCTAAGTGTAACTGCATTCACTTGAGGGTTCTTTTCTGTATCACTAGGAAGAGCGCCTGCAGGTCTAGTATTATGATTTGTTGCTAACTGCCCCATTTGCCTTTCAAGATTTCTGAAGTCGGTCCTGAGTTGCTGATTGTCAATCAACAACATCTTTAGCAAATCATTGGTACTTTCTTCCATTTGTTGGGGTGGTCTCTGAAACTGATTGAAACTCCCTTGGGGTCTATGCTGATTATGATTCTGCTGATTTCCACCCCATGAGAAGTTGGGATGATTCCTCCAATTTGGATTGTAGGAATTTCCATATTGTGCATGCTGATTCGGTGGACCTCTATTCTGTTGCCCCACATAATAGATGGATTCTAGATTTGTGGGGCACATATCACTCATATGACTGTCGCCACAGAGTTCGCAGCAAATAGTCATTTGTTGTACATGTTACATTGTCTGTGGCTGCTGCATTTTCATCCTAGTCATCTGATTGACCAGCTTTGCAATATCGACTCTCATGGCTGACACTTCGTCAAGCTCATGTAACCCAGCTGATTTTTGCTTAACTTCTTTTCGTGAATCACCCTCACCTTGCCAATTATTATCATTAGCAGTGAAGTTATTCAGCAAGATTTGGATTTCACTGTACAGTCTGGCCATGCAACTACCTCCACAAGATGAATCAAGATTCATCTTTGAAGCATCATATAACCCATCTACAAAAGTGTGACCCAATACCTCGTCCGTCTGGCAATGATAAGGACAGTCTATGAGCATCTTCTTGTACCTTTCCCATGCTTGACGAAGTGTCTCGCCAACTCGTTGTTCGAACCCAAGAATTTGACTCCTCAATATATTTGTTTTCTTAGTGGGAAAAAACTTGATCAAGAATTTCCTTGCCAGATCATCCCAAGTGCGGATTGAATTCGCTGGCTCCTTATTCAACCACTCCTTAGCTTCCCCGATCAGTGAAAAGGGTTAAAAGTGTTAGCCTGACATAATCCTTGGAAACGTTCGGATAATTGTAAGTGTCCGTAATTTCCAAAAAATTCTGAATGTGCCTCTGCGGGTCTTCATGAGGTAAGCCCACAAATAGCCATGTGGATTGTATCAGCTGCACCATGTATTGTTTTAGCTCAAAGTGCCCAGTGATATCAGGCTTCACAATAGCCTGAGTCATATTAGCCAGACTGGGCCTTGCGACTTCGATCACCGCACGTTCCTCATTACCTGCCATTTCAATTGGCTGTGGTTGAACTACGATGTCCAACTCTCTTTCAATTCTAGTTCTAGCGTCCACCTCCCTCCTCAATCTGTGAAGTGTTCGTTCAATTTCGAGATCAAGAGGAAGGAGATTGTTTGCGCTTCTACTTCTTCGCATTTAAGAAAAAAAAACCTGTATTAGCACAAACAAAGTGAACTAAAAATTAAAACGAATAAATAAACAATAAAAGCTCAACTCAGTCAAGTAGCTAATTTCTAAGTCCTCGACAACGACGCCAAAAACTTGTTGCGACCAAAAACACTCACGCAAGTGCACGTGATCGTCAAGTAATAGAGTAGTGAGTAGAGTATTGTTCCCACGAAGACTTATGATTAACTGTTTACTAATTCAAACTCAATTAATTTGTCTATCCAAGAGGTTCTTTTTACAAAATAGAGATGTAATTATTTTACTACCTAAACTACCAAGCAATAATCTAACTAGAGCAGTTAACCAAAAAAATAACAATTTCAAGTAACAAATAGTAGGAGAGGATATTCTAGGGTCACAGGCTAGTTAACAATCGTGTTATGTTCTTGCCTTAAAATGACTAATCGAATTATCTGGATTGTTGATTGACAGGGTTAATGTTACTTATAAGAATATGTCGAGTTCTTACTCGCCTATTCAAGTTAACTCAATGCCTATATGTCTATGGAATTAAGATTAATAAGAATGCATTTACAATTCCTGTATTTCAACCAAGCAAGGCAATTGGGTATATATCTATCCCAATTGCTAATTCGTTCCCCGAGGCCCGGGTTCAAGAACTTGCTCTATTTAATTCTATATGCAATCTAAGGTTCCCACTTTCGAGTTCAACTAAAGATTCGTAGATAGTATTTCACTGTTAGCTACTCAGCAAAATAATTAAAAGCAGAATTAAATAAACAACCCAATATGATAAACCAACTTTGTCAAATTAAAATTCAAACAACAACATTCATGTTTCACCCATGACCCTAGAACAATGGGTTTTAGCCACTCATACTAGTGTTCATCACGAATAGGTTCAATTTCATCACAAATAGCAAAAACCAAGAGAAGAAAAGAAGAACTTGATGGTCAAATCTCCTCCTTGCCTCTTGCCTCTCTATTTCTTACACTAGACTCTGAAAACCTTCCTTCAACTTCCTTGGGCGAGCTTGACTTTATATAGGTTAAGTGAGTTTTCCTCCAGATTTCCAATTCTGCCCCTAAATAACTCTTCCCGGATTTTGGACTAGCGCGACCGCGCACCTGGCCGCGCATCTGGCCGCGCTAGTTGGCTGAGATTCTGTCATGGACTCGCTAAAAGGAGCGTGGCCGCGCACCTGGGCGCGCATGTCCAGTTCTGTGTTTCATCACTTCTTTTCCTCGTCTTCAAGCGTACTCAGCTCTGAGGGGTCTTTCTTGCTCCAAAATGGTTCTAATCACAACTTTTTAAGGCATCACATAGGCTCCTCATCCTGCAAGGTATACAATTCACAATTAGAGCCTATTTTTCATCAATTAACCATATTATGATATTGGAATATAATCAAATGGGAGCATAAACAATCGCCAAATTACCTAGATTTAACCTATTATCACTTCATTCGGTGGTTGCCATGTGAATAACAAGAATACGTTATTATGGATCAATTACCTTACCTATCATGATTGTTGTTAAATTAAGAACTTCATACTGCATTATAATATGAGTATTTTATTTTCAATTCACAGCTCAGAGTACTCATTCTTACCAAACAAAAATTATGAATTCAGTGGTACGGTGTCTACATATTTGAACTTGCAGGATGTGCATGTTATATTTCAACTATAATTTAGCTTATCAGCGGACATAACCAATGCCCACATAAGATATTAAAAATTAGAATAAATAGTTTTATGCCTTGTTCTCTCTTTTCTTTTTTAAAAAAAATGGTTAACTCATTGACATTTGTCTATGACAATACATTTAAATCCTACTGGTTATAATTGAACTACCAGTTATGCGAAAGTATAACATGTTGCGACATTGGGTTATTACAACAAGTTGTAATTCAAGTTGATGATTTTCGGAAAAAATACATAGTAGTTATTTATGGAGTTAAGATTGTTATTCTTTTAATATAGCAAAAAGATCTGGGAAGAGATAATGCCGTGAATGACTACATTAGCACTTTGTTTTATATTGGATTGACTATTTACTTGTTGTAATTTCTTTTTTAGTTGATGTTCAAGTTGTAACAACATGTCTAATGATTTGCTATTCTCGATTACAAGAACCACATATGGCGGAGAAGAATACAATCAACTTAAAATTTTCAAGCATTTAGAGAAAAGGTAGTTTCCTATTGCCCGCAAAAGTTGAATACGACCTAAATACGAAGTTCATATGACTTAGAGTCAACTCATTAATTGGTCTCCCTATTCTTTTTTCGGCTAAAAATATCCACTTGCTATTTCAGTGATTGAGTTTAGAATAATGTATGTATACTTCTTTCTCCTCTATACAAAATCATTAAAAAGTAAAATAAAACTTGGCATGTGTACTGCTATAACTTGAACTTAGTGGGATCACTTCCGTGAGTAAAATACTTACCTAGCTCATCTTATGAATACCACTTCTCTCTTGATAGTTTTTCTTATACCATCTCAATTATTGAAGTTATCATCCTCTGAAACCTTCTCTACCTTACCTTATAAGTACCACATCTCTCTTTTGATAGTTTTCCTTCTCAATTACTGAAGCTATTACTTTTTCAAGTTGTAATTTGAGTCCTCTAGATATATTTTTATTGTTACTTACATTTACTTTTTTCCTTGACACGCATAACATCCGTAATATTTGTAAATGCTTAGAAAATTCCTTTCCTTCTTTTACCTTTATATTTATTATTTTTTTTGTCTATTCGGAGCTTATATTTTTATTGTTTGTGTATTAGTGTACCATTTTATCTTATTTCTTTCCCATGTTCTGTAGCTACATCTGCAGGTACAACTTATCTTTCCTCCCTCCCTCGTTTTTTCCTCCCTAGAAATACTAGAGCACATCCATATTATTGTTCAGTTCTTCTGGTGGGTTTTTATGTCTGTACTTTGTACCAGTTTTATGTCTTATAGAATAAGATCATATACACTTCTAAAGGTATTTACTTCCGATATCCTTGACACATAAAATTAACTAATGTATGTATATACTAGATACAAAGGTTTATGTTCTACACTTCTACTTGTTTATGAAATTATTTTTATTTTTGGTTAATAATCATTCATGTACAGGGTCTCGAGAAATAAGGAACAAATCAATGCCAGCTTGGAAGTGGTGTTGAGATTGATCCACGAGCACATTCAGATGATATCCCAAAATTTATGATCGGCCAAATCAAGATTTTTGACCAGCTTTCGTAAAGAAGCTTATAAGACATTGTTTTAGGACTTGTGTTTATGTAGTCGAAACTAAGTGACTCGATCGGCAGGCTACGTGAAAGGTCAAGCTCCTAAATTTTGAAGGAAAAGAATAGTAATGTAAGTTAGTAGGATAGGTATTAGACATATGATATGTGCACCAACTATTTCAACTTTACAACTTGATAATTGAATGAGGAATCATTTATTTTTTTAAAAGGCCGAATGATGATAGCCAAGATGCAAGTGTTGTCTGTGGTATTTGCAATAGATACTACATCAGATGGTGTTTAGTGATAATTACAACTCTACAGAATTTGAGAATAATAAACCTAGAATATTTCATATTTGGGATAATGAATATTCGGATTAGTCCTTTCATGTTGGGTAATGAAATATTGGTTACTTCATACAGCTTCTTTGACCATTCCAGTTGGATTCCCAAATAAATTCTCCAAAACATCATTAAAGAATAATAGTTGATTTAAATCTACAATGTTGGGCCAGTGCTCTGCACGGGCAATCCTCATCTAGTGTATATGGATTCCACATTCTGATAATACATGTCGTTGAGTAACATTGAAATTAAATTGGCAAACCCTTCAGCTAAATTTAATTACGCCCAAAGTCCTTTTGTCCTGAACACGAGTCGTGTCTTTATTTGTGGAACGTGTAAAGGAGTTTTCCTTGAGACACGTGTTTCACTCTTGGGTCCCAGGATTGATGGGTCTTGATCGCAAATGTACCTTAAAATGATGGTGGGTTACATTTGAGCTATTTTCATAGGACTCTCTCTATTATCTAATTTTTTATTAATTTCTAACAATAGTACTATTATAGTATTATTCTGTTTTATTATTGTTTGATCTGCTTTCCCTCCAGGAGTATAACTGGTCAATCCTTCTGGATTGGGCTGAATTCTTTCTGTGAATTTTAATGCTTCTTCATATACTTGATCTAGTTCTAGTTGTTTATCACTCATGAAAGAGTGATTTCCATAAAGAAATAGATGATGGAACCGAAAGTACGGTAGAAGATAACGATACTAAATTTATGAATGTTGAAATGATACAAGATGAATTTGAAGTAGACATGGCCTTAGAAAAAGCAAGGAGATTAGTTAAAGAAAATAAAAATAAGACTTTCCAATGTAAAGGATATAAACTTGGAAGATTAATCTTAGGCGAAGTAGAAGAACACTTTAAGAAATGCGAATTAAGAATATATAGCAAATCACAGAAACAATCAAATTTGACAGATAATAACACTGGAAAATATCAAATTTGATCAAATTTGTAAAGAAAATATTTCACAGAAAAAATCGGATAAATTTGATCAAATTTTTGAAAAAATAAAAGATAGTTATGAAGAAGCAGAAACAGAATCTCTAATAAGTCTAAAAGAATTAATGAAATCAACTAGTTCTAGTCCAAGCTCATTTTAGAGAATAACTCATCAAAGTACAATAGATAATAACACTGGAAATGTACCTAGAAGAAGAGTATATAGAGTAGACCAAGAGACAAAAATAGAAAATGTAAAACCATCAGGAAAAAGGATGTCTATAGAAGAACCTATAAGGTTACAGGAGGGCGGAAGTAAAGGTAAAATACTAAATATAGCAACTCATGATCCACAAATGTGGAACTTAGTAATAGACCTATGGAAAAGAATAGTAGTGGCAGACTTTATAAAAACTTATAATGACACAGACGCAGAAAAAATGTATAAATATATGGAGACTTTTTTCGGAGAATCAACAAAGAGCTTATGGGAAGCCTATAAGTTAGAATTTCCACAAGACTTTCAAACCTTAATAGCAATGGGACCAAATCCTTATAATTTTACAAATAAAATACATAGCTTAATCATAGGCGAAGATCCAAACAGTGGATTAGTAGTATTACAAAAGAACGTTTTAATAAAATTAGAACAATTAAGTATAAGCAGTTGGTTTCATATAAAAAAGTTTTTAAATGATTATTTTTAATATTGTACTATTAGTGGAAACGCTTTTGATCAAGATCTAGGTAAAAAATTATTTAATAAACTACCAGGAGTATTAGGAAGAGAAATAGAAGAACGATGGTATAAAAGAGAGGGAGTAATACAAAATCCTCATGCAAAATGGTCTATAGGACACAAAGTACAACATATAATGGAAATACTACAAGAAAAAATGTACTCATATACAAATACAAAAACAACTAAAAATTTAGTATCTATTGTACTTTGATGGGTTGTTCTCTGAAATGTACTCATCTTCACATGGCTTGGTCGGAGATTCCCTTAGTGCTTGTAACCTTTTCTTCTACTCAAAAATTTAGCTTGTCTTTTAGCACAGCTAGCATTACCTCTTGTTACATCTTCTTTACTTTGTGTCACTTGTCACGTTTGTCTTTTAGCACAACTAGCATTTCTTCCTGTCACATCTTCTTTATAGTTTTTCACCTTGGTACGCCAACATTATTGCTCTGTCTTCTACACCAACATTATTGCTCTTCTTTTGTCTTTAGTGCTCTTAATTGTTGTTTAACTGATACCTTGCTTTTATGTGTCTAAATTATGTATAGCTATTGAATCAAAACTCATTCCTGAGTCATTCTCGTATGGATCTTGAGCATCTTGATAATTTAGGTGGTCTTCGTAGTTATCATCTTCCCCTGAACTTTGAGTCCTTTCTGGATTTGGACTGAGACTCAGACTTAACCATATGTTTGTCTTGTTTTTCTTTTTCTTGAAAGAAATTTTCTAATGTCTGTTTGATTATATTTTCTATTTTCTCATTTTTTTTTCTTTTTTGAAATTATACACTTCTTTTTTAACGCTTCTCCCTGTGTTAATGTTCTGGGTAGTCTTCGTCTTGATGGACCTTCATCTTCACTTTTTGGCAAGACAGCCATAAACGGATTTGGTGTGTCTTTACCGGTCACCATTTGAACCGGACTAGCTGTATCATTATTCGATACAGTAGATCTTGCTGCATTCATTGGGGAATGCACATCCTTTTCATCCATTTTTGCTTGAGATGGAGAACTCTGTTTTGGACTGTTCATCTCTGTGTCTTGTTGAGGAATAACTTGAGTCTGGGATTGTGTTAATTCAAATCTTAATGCATGTACCATGTGTTCTAGTACCTTCACTTGCTCCATAAGTTTTGTCTTTTCTTGTGCCAGAATTTCATTTTTCTAGTTTATTCGTCTGAAGGCTTCTGTCATTGATGAGCAATGATCACAGAATATGTCACGACCCAAAATCTCACCTGTCGTGATGGCGCCTATCGTGGTACAAGGCAAGCCTCAACTCAACATCTCAACACAGTAGAACTTTTAAATAAAGGCAGAAAGCAGTTAATATTAAATAAAACATTTTAGAACATGATATTACTCCAAAAGTACTAAATAATCCATCCCCAAAACCCGATGTCACTGAGTGAATGGGAATCAAAATGATAACAATATTCGACTGATAAAACACAATCTGAAAATACAAAACAATACAACATGAAAGGAAAGAAGAGTCAAGGCGAGCGTACGCCATGCAACTACCTTAATAGTCTCCTGAGTCTGACTCCTCAATCAGCAATCGCCATGACTAGAAGTGTCTGGATCTGTACACGAGGTACATGGGGTAACGTGAGTATACCAACTTAGTAAGTAAAGAAAATAAATAAAGAAGTGAGAAGTAGTGACGAGCTATGCAAATATAGTTATCTCAATAGCTTTCAAATAAGAGTAGTTATACTTTCGATTTAACAGTTTAAGTCTCATCAGTGCGTACTCAAATAAACCAGATATGAAATATTCCAAAAATATGTACGACAGGGACAAATAGCAACTAAGTGTAGCAAATAACTGAACACAAATATGGCCTTGCAAGGCAACAGTCACTCAGCTCATCTCAACAGCTTAATCACTCGGCTCTCAGCCCTCAATAATCATACTCAATAGGTACCTGCACTCAATGGGGGTGTGCAGACTCCGGAGGGGTTCCTTTAGCCCAAGCGCTATAAACTGCACGGGCAACTCACGTGCTGCACGGACAACTCACGTGCTGCACGGATAACTCACGTGCTGCACGGACAACTCACATGTTATTATATACAACTCACATGCTATAATATAATATCTGGATCCGTACGGACAACTCACGTGCTGCATGGACAACTCACGTGCTATAGTATGAATATCTGGATCCGCACGGACAACTCACGTGCTGCACGGACAACTCACGTGCTGCACGGACAACTCACGTGCTATTATATCAATATCTGGATCCGCACGGACAACTCATGTGCTGCACGGACAACTCACGTGCTGCACGGACAACTCACGTGCTATAATATCAATATCTCACAACTAGGCCCTCGGCCTTACTCAGTCATCAATATCTCCAGTCTCTTGGACTCTCAGAAATCATATAAATAGCCCAAACTGAAGTAATATCATGTATCAACAATAAATAGTTAGAGACAAAGGCATAATAAGCAAGAAAAGCTATGACTGAGTACAAATAGTAATTTAGCAGCTAATTCAGCAAGTACACGACCTTTCACGTCTCAACAGTGATCACATAAGGCCTAAACATGATTTCTCGCATGAAGTACTGTCAATTTCTATGAAAACAGAGGGAACATGTATTAAACAATAGGCTAATTGATTCCACAGTCTCGCGGGACAGACCAGGTCACAATCCCTACGGTGCACACCCACACGCCCGTCACCTAGCATGTGCGTCACCTCCAAAATAGTCATACGACACGATGTCCGAGGTTTCATACCCTCAGGACCGGATTTATAAACATTGCTTGCCTCAATCCAAGCAAAAATCCTACTCCGAAATGCTTTTGTCTCTCAAATCGGCCTCCAAATGTCCCAAATCTAATCACAATTAACTCGATTCATTCAATACATATTATAGGAATGAATTCCATATGAAAATACAAATTTTCCAACAAAATCCAAAATTAACCCAAAAGTCGTCCATGGGGCCCACGTCTCGGAATACGACAGAAGTCACGAAATATGAACCCCCATCCAACCACGAGTCCAACCATACAAATTTTACCAAAATCTGACATCGGATTGGCTTTCAAATCTTAAATTTTCGTTTTTGGAAGATTTGGCTAAAAATCTGTTTTTTCTTCCATAAATTCATGGATTCACGATATAAATGCGTATGGAATCATGAAATATAATCAATATAGGATAAGGAACACTTACCCCAATGTTTTCACGTGAAAATCACCCAAAATCGCCCAAGAACCGAGCTCCAAAAATTCCAAAACGAAATGGCAAAGTGACTGATTTATGTGATTAAATGTTTCTGCCCATCCGTCACTAAAAGCTATTTTCGTCACTAAAATTCGTCACTATAAGTCTACTAGAAACAGCTTTACCAACCCTTATCCAATTGATCGTAACTTTTAGTACAAATGTCTAAATAATGAACAGTTTAACTTTCTGGAAACTAGAATGCAAGGGATACAACTTTCATGTTTTGCAAATTTTCAGATTCCTTATGTATTTCGAGATATAAATTTCCAAGTAGCCTACTCGCATCAAACATTTCTGGAAAATTTCTAAATAGCTTTACCAACCCTTATTCAATCGATCATAACTTTTTGTACAAAAATTCAAATAATTAATGGTTTATCTTTCTAGAAACTAGGATGCAAGGACTACAACTTTCGTGTTTTGCAAATTTATAGATTCCTAATGGATTTTGAGATATAAGCTTCCGAAATAGGCTTCACGATTGCACAATTGCTGTCTAAGACAACTTCTGCAGAAGAAAATTCCAGCAACCCTTTTTGTCCGATCTCCATTCCGTTAACCTTCCGAAATCCACCTGAGGCCCTCGGACTTTAACCAATTATACCAACATGTCCCAAAATACAATACGAACTTAATTGAGGCTTCAAACCACGTCAAACAACACCGAAATTACGAATCGCGTATCGAATTGAATTATGAGTTTTCGAATCTTCTAACTTCTACATTTTTGCGCCGAAACATATAAAATCAATCCGGAATGACTTCAAATTTTGCACATAAGTCATAAATAACATAACAAAGCTATAAAAAATTTCAGAACTAGATTCTGACCCCAATATCAAAAAGTCAACTCCCCGGTCAAACTTCCAAACTTAAATTTCTTATTTTCGCTATTTCAAGCCTACTTTAGCTACGGACCTCGAAATAAATATCTGGACACACTCCTAAGCCTGAAATCACCATACAGAGCTATTGGAATCATCAAAAATCCATTTCAGGGTCGTTTACACATATTTTATTATCCGGTCCATTTATTCAACTTAAGCTTCCAAAACATGGATTGTTCTTTCAATTAAATTTTGAATCATCTGGAAAAAAAAACTTGACCACTCTCGCAAGTCATAATACACAAAAAGACGCTACTCAAGACTTCAAATAGTTGAATGGGATGGAAATGCTTAAAACGACAGGTCGGGTCATTACATCCTCCCCCATTTAAACACACATTTGTCCTCGAACGTGCCAAGAGTTATTCAAAAAGCCATCAAATCACTGTGTAATATCACTATGCACATACCCGGGGGTGGTCCCACGTCGCCCTATCCCATATAGGTCTAATAGCACAACATAACTGAAATTTCTCAATTCAACCTAGTCCGTAACCTTAGAACCAAATTTCCACTTCCGAAATTATCTATAAGGCCAGAATCTCACATCTACACACTGAATAGGTCCAAACAAGCTGTATCAAACCATATTTGTAACCTCAAGATGTAATCACATGATATACCATATAACTCAAACACTAGTAGCGATAACTTCTAACCAGAATAGCTGTTCAAACAACTCAATTCTGGTAATAAACCTCTTATCAAACCAAAGCCTCATGCCAACAATTTTGTATTCTGCCGATACTAAAAGAAACATGAAATCATAACCATCCCTTAGATCAACTAGTCGTGAAGCTCTCTCTTCTCCGATAGGAACTATAGCAGATTTCTATGCCGACTTTTGATATTGCCCTTCTAACATGCTGAAATCGAATCCGATAGTATATATTCTAGGTCCAATTAGCTCATTTCATCCAACATGACTATTCTAGAGACATGACATATCAATACAGTCTAAAACCACAACCCGTGCAATCTGCGCACCGATTAGCGACAACCTGAATGTGCTCAAATCATGAAAAAATGACTCAATGAGAGAGTTGTACCACAAGCTCAATAGTACCACCACAACATGATGCTAAGAACTAATCACACACTGTAGAACCAAAACACACGAATCTAACCTGAAGGATCATACATCCACAAAATTTTGCTGCAATGCGCGATCCTATCCAAACACTGGTCCACACGAAACACCTCAAGTCACTATACTCAAAATCAACAACCACGCGCAATTTGATGTCTAGAACCAAGAGTGAATCACCGTTACCACAGAGAAGCAAATGACACAATGCCACACTGGCATCGGAAGAACATACCTAATGCGCAATCAATTGTGCAATACCCAGATGCCCATCTCACTCAAATTCCGCTATAAAGCCCAAATAGAACCATATCATCTGTGCATTTAATCAACGAATCAAAATACTGTGTAGCATACAAGAGTAACTCAAAATTGAATCTCGAAACACGAACAAGCTTAACAACAACTGAATGGCACCTCTGTCAATAATAGCAGTTTGGAGTCAACATAATCAACTCATTGCAGAACACACATCCATATCAGCCTACCAATGAACCCCTTATTAAGGAGCTCCTGAATCTGCTTCTTCAACTCTCTTACCTCCGTCGGTGCTATACAATACGGTGCGATATAAAATGGGCTAAGTGCCAAGCACCAAATCAATACCGAAATCAATATCTCTATCTGGTGGCATACCCGGCAAGTCTGTAGGAAACACATCCGGAAAAAAAATCCCTTACCATCGAGACTGAATCAATGGTAGTAGTCTCTGCATTGACATCCCTCATGAAGGACAAATAAGAAAGACAACCCTTCCCAACTATCTGCTGGGCCTTCAAAAACGAAATCACTCTACTGGGAACAAAATCCACCGAACCTCGCCACTCAATCCGTATCATCCCTGGCATAGCCACCGCCACCGCCATAGTGTAACAGTCCAGCATAGCACGTCAAGGAGACAACCAATCCATACCCAATATCACATCAAAATCCACTATGCTAAGCAATAAAGATCCATTCGGGTTTCTAAACCCCCAATAGTCACCACACAAGACCGATATACGCGATCCACAACCACGACATAACCTATTTATGAGAAGTCTCAGTCTCCAAATCCATAAAACACATAAATCGTCGTAATTGATCACAACCTCACTACTCAGATGACTAATACATACCTCAAGTACAACCATCACACGATAAATATTTTCATAATTCTTCCGTGCTACATAGAAAATCAAAATATTATTAGTCGATCAACCAAGTGAGTGTCGTAATATCAATGAACATCCGTTTGTCAAACATAATGCACCTTTTTTTAAATACACACCCTTCTCAAGGATAATCTAACTATCCAAAGCTATCTATTCTAACCAGAATTTGTGACCTTCCCTTTAAGAATGATTTGCCACCCTGTACATGCAAATCTTAATCCCACACAACACACCACGTCCATCATGCCATCATGTGACCAACACAAGAATCTCATTATCAATTCTGAATTACCAGCAAATTATATACCGATTAGTTAGAAACCTTGTAATTGCTCCCATCGAGGGACAAATCATAATACATAACATGTTCCTTACACCGGTAGAAAGTATCCGCTCAAACCATGGTAGAAACCATAAAGAACACCTTGCAACTCATTTGCACATAACCAAGCTACCAGAACTGTATTCCTCTAACTTGAACAAGTCACGTGGGTCGCAAATCCCATGAATATTTCCATCAAAACCTCTGTAGAGTCTCGCCACATCATAAGTATACCGATAACCGATTATATCCATTATCGTGTTGATCCAACTTACTACCAAGCTATTCTATTTCTTTGATTCCGTTTTAGATTACCCTCAAACCATGGTAGAAACCATAAAGAACACCTTGCAACTCATTTGCACATAACCAAGCTACCAAAACTGTATTCCTCTAACTTGAACAAGTCACGTGGGTCGCAAATCCCATGAATATTTCCATCAAAACCTCTGTAGAGTCTCGCCACATCATAAGTATACCGATAACCGATTATATCCATTATCGTGTTGATCCAACTTACTACCAAGCTATTCTATTTCTTTGATTCCGTTTTAGATTACCCTCAAATCGACACTCATACTTGACATGCACCAAGAATTTACCCGAAGCTCATTACAGAGATCCCAATATAAAACCACATGACCCTAAGGCTCATAAGCCATTGTATTCTTCTTAAGTATCCTTGTAAGTATCATAATCAAAATTCCCACTCTGAAAGTACCTTAAATTCAATCTTTTACCTCCTTTATACTGGAGTACAAAATTCATAGTCATACAGAATTACCACAAGCCTCTGTACCATCCATTGTAAATAATTGATTCTAGCGACATACAGATCCGAAAAATTTTCAATTGCTACATATACATTTAAGAATCGATAAGAATTCTTTCAAGAGTCATCTACTTTGCTCAAATCTTAATTGCACTGCCTAAACAAAACCAAATGACACATGTCCCATTACCACAACAACACTCAAGGGAGTAACTCTGCCTTAACACCACTGGTCACATTCAGGTTCCATGCGCATTACATTCTTCACAATTAATAACTTAATCATCCCATGATCTTAATATACTCATAAAGCGCAATATAACCCGTATTCAGGAATTTCATTATTCTAGTCTTCCCCTATCCCAACCTCTACAGGTCATAACTAACCTACGAGCATGTTTCGAACCAAAACCTAAATTTAACATATAACCATGAAATCAAATTGCCGATAGCGGACTCCCCCACTTGGCTCAAAGCCATAGATCAGAAAATTCAATAATTTACATTACACATAACCAGTTATTGCCATAACACTATAGTGTAATTTGACTAAATTCTTTCCAAGCTCATGCAACACAATTTATATGGTTCCTCAATCCGTCTACTAAGCTCGCCTTCACTTTTGTGACGGTCAGGTCAACTTTCTTGACTAGTTCCAATTCAATCTAAATACATCTACCCTACGAGTAGAAAAGAAAAATTCTCCACACAACATTGTAAAGATCACACCTTTGTAGTTTATTCCGCAAGTGATAACCCGCCTGCTTAGCCTTAAGCTGGCATTTCTATACTCTTTTCGTAAACACAATTACTACTCAATCATGTAATGTCCCTGAGTCTCAACTCATTTACAATTAATGAGAATTTAATTTGTTCCACACGTACACCACGTGAAAGATCCTTCAATAGACCCATAACTCAAGACTATAAATCAATCAAGACATTTCAAGCAACTCTTCTCATCATACTCCAACCATTTGAACACATCCCGCATTCACCTCCTACTCATCATATAGCCATTTAACCGCTCACCGAGCCATAATTTCAACTTATAAGAACACTATCGGACACATAAGTCCAATGCACAAGTTTTCACAACTGAAACTACCAAACCCTAGTTGCGGTCTACACCTAGCCTCAAGTCTCCCAGACTGGCCCATTATCAGTACACTAATCACCTTTCGTGTATCATTCATGGAATCCCAAACTGTCAAAAGACGATAGCGAGTGCTCATGTGCACACACGAATACGTGGAAGGAGTTCAAAGAATTATGCTTAAAGTTTAATCAATGTCGCATGATAAGAATTCAAGAATGTGAAATTTCCTAAAGGGTTCTGCAACCTCTCGAAGATAAGTACAGATGTCTCCGTACCGATCCGCAAGACTCTACTAAACTTGCTCATGACCTATGAGACCTATGTAACCTAGTGCTCTGATACCAACTTGTCACGATCCAAAATCTCACCAGTCGTGATGGCGCCTATCATGGTACAAGACAAGTCTCAACTCAACATCTCAACACAATAAAACTTTTAAATAAAGGCAGAAGTAGTTAATATTGAATAAAACCTTTTAGAACAAGATATAACTCCAAAAGTACTAAACAATCCATCCCCAAAACCAGGTGTCACTGAGTGCATGAGCATCTAAATGATAACAACATCCGACTGATAAAACACAATCTGAAAATACAGAACAATACAACATGAAAGGAAATGAGAGTCAAGGCCAGCGAACGCCATGCAGCTACCTCAATAGTCTCCTGAGTCTGACTCCTCAATCAGCAACCACCGTGACTGGAAGTGTCTGGATCTATACACGAGGTACATGGGGTAACGTGAGTACACTAACTTAGTAAGTAACGGAAATAAATAAGGAACTAAGAAGTAGAGACGAGCTATGCAAATATAGTTATCTCAATAACTTTCAAATAAGAGTAGTCATACTTTCGATTTAACAGTTTAAGTCTCATCAGTGCATACTCAAATAAACCAGATATCAAATATTCCAGAAATATGTATGGTGACAAATAGCAACTAAGTGTAGCAAATAACTGAACACAAATATGGCCTCTCAAGGCAACAGTCACTCAGCTCATCTCAACAGCTTAATCACTCGGCTCTCAGCCATCAATAATCATACTCAATAAATACCTTCGCTCAATGGGGGTGTGCAAACTCCGGAGGGGCTCCTTTAGCCCAAGCGCTATAATCTGCACGACAACTCACGTGCTATAATATAATATCTGGATCCGCACGGATAACTCACATGTTGCACAGAAAACTCACGTGCTATAGTATCAATATCTGGATCTGCACGGACAACTCACATGCTATAGTATCAATATTTGGATCCGCACGGACAACTCACGTGCTGCATGGACAACTCACGTGCTATAATATCAATATCTCACAACTAGGCCCTCGACCTTACTCAGTCATCAATATCTCCAGTCTCTTGGACTCTCAGAAATCATATAAATAGCCCAAACAGAAGTAATATCATGTATCAACAATAAACAGTTAGAGACAAAGGCATAATAAGCAAGAAAAGCTATGACTAAATACAAATAGTAATTTAGCAGCTAATTCAGCAAGTACATGACCTCTCAGGTCTCAACAGTGATCACATAAGGCCTAAACATGATTTCTAACATGAAGTACAGTCAATTTCTATGAAAACAGAGGGAACATGTATTAAACAGTAGGCCAATTGATTCCACAGTCTCGCGGGACGGACCAAGTCACAAGCCCTACGGTGCACGCCCACACGCCCGTCACCTAGCATGTCCGTCACCTCCAAAATAGTCATACGACACAATGTACGGGGTTTCATACCCTCAGGACTAGATTTATAACCGTTACTTACCTCAATCCGAGCAAAAATCCTACTCCAAAATGCCTTTGTCGCTCAAATCGGCCTCCAAACATCCCGAATCTAGTCACAAATAACTCGATTCATTCAATACATATTATAGGAATTAATTCCATATGAAAATACAAATTTTCCAACAAAATTTGAAATTAACCCAAAAGTCGTCCATGGGGCCTACATCTCAGAATACGACAAAAGTCACGGAATATAAACCCCCATCCAACCACGAGTCCAACCATATAAATTTTACCAAAATCCGACATCGGATTGGCTTTCAAATCTTAAATTTTAGTTTTTGGAAGATTTGGCTAAAAATCTTTTTTTTCTTCCATAAATTCATGGATTCATGATGTAAATGCGTGTGGAATCATGAAATATAATCAATATAGGATAAGGAACACTTACCCCAATGTTTTCACACGAAAATTGCCCAAAATCGCCCAAGAACCGAGCTCCAAAATTTCCAAAACGAAATGGCAAAGTGACTGATTTTTGTGATTAAATGTTTCTGCCCATCCGTCACTAAAAGCTCTTGTCGTCACTAAGAGTCGTCACTAAAAGTCTACTAGAAACAAATTTACCAGCCCTTATCCAATTGATCGTAACCTTTTGTACAAATGTCTAAATGATGAACGGTTTTACTTTCTAGAAACTAGAATGCAAGGGCTACAACTTTCATGTATTGCAAATTTTCAGATTCCTTATGTATTTCGAGATATAAGCTTCCAAATTAGCCTCCTCGCATCAAACATTTATGGAAAATTTCTAAACAACTTTACCAACCGTTATTCAATCAATCATAACTTTCTGTACCAATATCCAAACAATTAAAGGTTTAGCTTTCTAGAAACTAGGATGCAAGGACTACAACTTTCATGTTTTTCAAATGTATAGATTCCTAATGGATTTTGAGATATAAGCTTCCAAAATAGGCTCCACGTTGCACAATTGTTGTCTAAGACAGCTTTTGCAGCAGAAAATTCCAGCAACCCTTTTTGTTTGATTTCCATTTCGTTAACCTTCCAAAATCCACCTGAGGCCCTCGGGACCTTAACCAATTATACCAATATGTCCCAAAATACAATACGAACTTAATCGAGGCTTTAAACCATGTCAAACAACACCGAAATTATGAATCACGCATCGAATTGAATTATGAGTTTTCGAATCTTCTAACTTCTACATTTTTGCGCCGAAACATATCAAATCAATCTGGAATGACTTCAAATTTTGCACACAAGTCATAAATGACATAACAAAGCTATAAAAAATTTTAGAACTAGATTCCAACCCCAATATCAAAAAGTCAACCCCCCCCGGTCAAACTTCCAAACTTAAATTTCTTATTTTCACCATTTCAAGCCTACTTTAGCTACGGACCTCGAAATAAATATCTGGACACACTCCTAAGACCGAAATCACCATACAAAGCTAATGGAATCATCAAAAATCCATTTCGGGGTCATTTACACATATTTTATTATCCGGTCTATTTATTCAACTTAAGCTTCCAAAACATGGATTGTTCTTTCAATTAAATTTTGAAATCTGAAAATAAAACGTGACCACTCTCGCAAGTCATAATACAAAAAAAGACAACTCAAGACTTCAAATGGCTGAACGGGATGGAAATGTTTAAAAGGACAGGTCGGGTCGTTACAAATATTATCTTGTCGTTGTCTTTTCGGATGTTGTATTGGGGGGGGGGTTTCTGGGTTTTGTCTAAGTGTTGGGGAGATATAGTAGTTTGGTCCTAGTATTCCTCTTGCTTAATCTAATGCTTCAGTAAAGTCATTAAAATCTTTGAAAAGCGGTTTTTCTATATCTTTAATGGAGTCTAGTACTTCCAACCATGTCTGAAAAATACCCTCTGTCTTACCATGTAGGACTACATAGTACTTAAATCTTTTGACTTGGTTTTTATCTGTAAAATATTGTCCTAAGGAATTAAGAGCAGCTATAAAATATTTAGTGTCTTTTTTATTATATGATATCCTTAAGTTATCAATTAGACACCTTTGAGGTCTGTCTATGACACATTCTGGTAGTACTCTAAACGACATATTTGATGGTGGAAAGGATATCAAATTATGTTTTCAAAAACTTATTCTTTCCATATTAGTCTGTTCTGCAAAAGGGTGTGGCTTAAAATGAAGATTACCTAATGCTGTCTGCAAGTATCTGTCTGAGGGTGAGGCTTGAATGCCCTTCCCTTTGTCTTCAGTCTTGGAAACTGTTGGTCTCATGTTGTACATGTAAAATACTTTTTTATTAATTGCCAGTAATTTTAAGCCTACTTAACTGATCTGCTAAATTATTATCTTTTCCTTTAATGTGTTCAAAAACCAAATTATATATTGATATAGTATTAATAAAATTTAACCATCTTCTTCTACTACTATTCTTTGCGTTTATCTTTTGGTGAAACTTAACTATGGCTTCACAATCGGTTCTAATTGTTACTTCTTGTTTATTTAATATATATAATATAAAACTATTTAATTCGTAAATTACAGCTAATATCTTTGCATCTATACTACTCATATTTCCTTTTTATCTATATTTACCACTTTGGTAAGCACATATTTTTTTTGTGTTTTTATCACTATATTTATTTGGGTTCACTTTTAAAACTGCTCCCCATACTTCAAAACTACCGTCTCTTTCTATAATAAAGTAGTCTGTTTCTAATGGCATGTTTAAATCAGGAATATTTTTTATTTTTACTTTAACTTTTTGTACTAATTTAATGTCTTCTATGTTGAAATGTTTTTGTCCTGTAGAACCTGTTTTAGCATATAATGGTCCTGCTATTTTTCCAAAGTCTTTTATCGTGACGACCCAGCCAGTCGTCTCATGAGTTACCGTTCTGTTTCCCCCATTTCAGCTTCTTTATGCTTCGTTATCCGTGTTTTTGTGGTATCGAGTTGGTTGGATCGAGTCCGAAATGAGTTTGGTGAAGTTTGAGACACTTAGTCTCTTTTAAGAAGGCTTAAGTTGGAAAAGTCAACCAAATATTGACTTATGTGTTAGAAGGCTCGGAAGTGAGTTCCGATGGTTCGGTGAGCTTCGGGAGGTGATTTTTTACTTAGGAGCGTGATTGGAATGGGTTTTGGAGTTGTAGAGAAGATTTAGGTTTAAATTGGCGAAGTTGATATTTTAGCGGTTCCGGTTGATAGGCAAGATTTTGATATAGAGGTCGGAATGGAATTCCGAGAGTGACAGTAGCTTTGTTGTGTCATTTGGGATGTGTGTGCTAAATTTTAGGTCATTCGGACGAGATTTGATAGACTTTTTGATCGAAAGCATAATTTAAGAGTTCTTGGAGTTAGGCTTGAATCCTATGTTAAATTTGTGATTGATGTTGTTGTGAGCATTCAGAAGTTTTGAACAAGTTTGAACAATGTCATTGGATGTGTTGGTACAATTGGTTTGAAGTTCCGGGAGTTCCGGGTAGGTTCCAGGTAGGTTCCGGGATGTTTTAGGCCGAAAATCATAGCTGTAGCAGGTCCAGAAGGGTTGCAGGCCTCGGAACCCACCCACGTGGTCCGCACAAAAAGGAGTGCGGCCGTGGTATGTGCTGTGCGGACCACACAAAATGAAGTGCGGACGCGGTAGGTGTTGTGCGGACCGCACCAAATGCTGTGCGGCCGCGGTGGGGGACATTTCACTGGTCTTACTTCGGAAGCTCATATCTTTTGATCTACAAGGAATTATGAGATGATTCAAAAACAAAAGTTGTAGCCGTTTGTGTCTAGTTTCCAGAAAGGTAATGATATCGCAAAAGTTATGGCCAAAATACTAAAGCCTATCACTATATAGGAAAGCCTGTGTGGCCGCGGTCGTTTTTGTGCGGACCGCACTGGCTTTGTGCGGACCGCGATCGATTTTGTGCGGTCCGCGGAGGTGGAAATCTGTGGGGTACTCTATAAATATGAGGTTTTGGGTTTTATTTGATATTTTGACCTACAGAGCTCGGATTTTGGTGATTTTTCGAAGGTTTTTCAAGAAATTCATCGGGGTAAGTGATTATAACTTAGATTTGGCTAGAGTACATGAATCTATCATTGAATTCATCATTTAATTCGTGATTTGGGATGGAATTTGGTGAGAAAATTGTGAAATCTTTCAAAAATTTAAAATGATAATTTGAAGGACCAAATGGTATCGGAATTGGATAATTTTCATATGGTTAGACTCGTGAGAGTATAAGGATTCTAGTTTTGTGAATTTTGTCAAATTTCGAGATGTGGGCCCCGGGGTCGGGTTTGACGAAATTCTAGAATTTTGTTGTAATTCGATTGTTTTCACTTGGGCTTTGTTCCCTTAGAATATTGTGACATATTCGTTCTGAGTTTGGATAGATTCGATGTGCGTGGAGGCCGATTCGAGGGGAAAAGGCATTGCGAGTTAGAGATTTAGCCGGTTCGAGGTGAGTAATGATTGTAAATGATGCTCTGAGGGTTTGAAACCCCGGATTGCACATCGTAGTGCTATATTGAGGTGAGGCACACACTTGATGACGAGCGTGGGGTTGTGTACTATTGGGTATTGTGACTTGGTCCGTCCCAATTGATGATTTTACCGCGTATTTGACTGAAAATTATTTGTTACCATCATGATTTGGGCTGATTGCCATATTTGGGCTTCATGCCAACCATTTGAACCCTTCAGAAATTTTTATTACTATTTCCTCACTGTTTTGATTTACTAATTGAACTTAGTCATGTTATTTTCCACTGTTTTACTACTCAACCCTTTTTACTCTATTTTGAGACTTAAATGATATTTTAAATGATGTTTTGGGGTTGAGAAATACTATTTTACTAATTCCCGAGGGGCTTATGAGTATTTTTGACTGAGTAAGGCTGAGGAAACATTAACACTGAATTGAGGCCGAGGGCCTGAGATATGTATGCCACGAGGTGGCTTGTTGATATTGTTTATGAGGCCGAGGGCCTGAGATATATACGCCATGAGGTGGCTTGACTTTTATGAGGCCGATGGCCTAGATTTGATGCCACGAGATGGCTTGATATTGCGCTTGGGCCGTAAGAGGCCCCTCCCGGAGTCTGTACACCTCCAGTGAGCGCGGGCACCCATTGTGATGTGAGATTGAGCCCTAGGGACTGGCACTATCCTGAGATTTGAGCCCGAGGGGCTAATATTGTTCCATGTGATTGCTCGATGGGCTAGTACCGTTCTGAGATGGTGCCCGAGGGGCGGTTTTGTTGATATTGTGCCCGAGGGGCGAACTTCTATTTGTTTACTTACCTATCAATTACTTGTTTTACTTGTTAAAAAGGGATTTTACTCGATTCTTCACTGTCTACTGGTTTTAAGTGATTTTTACTGCTTCGGTATAGAATGTCTTGTGTTTTACGTGTTTTCTTACTTTCAGTCATTATTTATATTTATTACTCACTGAGTTGGAGTACTCACTTTACTCCTTGCACCGTGTGTGCAGATTCAAGCATAGCAGGTCCCGCTCCTGAGTGTTGATCCTTCCAGTCCAGGCAGTGTTTCGGAGACTACGAGGTAGTTATTGGTGTCCGCATCCCCCGTGTCTCCCTTATCTTATTATTTCTAAGTTCTTCAAATAGTTGTACTAGATATTGTATTTAGTAGACTCGTATCAGAATCCTTAGTTGCTCATGACTTGTGACACCCCGATTAGGGCTGTATCGGGTTGAAAATTCTGCTTTGTTATCTCTATTTCCGCTAATTATGCTATTAACTTATGTTTAAACTGTTCTTATGCTATTTAACTGCTTAAAAGGATGAAATGTGTTAGACTTACTGGCCTTGTCTTCACGAGAGGCGCCATCACGATCGAGTTCGGGGTTAGGGTCGTAACAAGTTGGTATCAGAGCCTAGGTTACATAGGTCTCACGAGTCATGAGCAGGCTTAGTAGAGTCTAGCGGATCGGTACAGAGACGTCTGTATTTATCCTCGAGAGGCTGCAGAACCTTTAGGAAAAACTTCATATTCTTGAAATTCTTGTCGTGCGAACTTGTTGGTTCGAGTACTAAACTTCTGTCATTCCATTCTCTCATAGATGGTGAGGACGCGAGCTACCGGACAAGGTGGGCTACCACCAGTGCCACCAGCTGAGGCCACCAG
Source organism: Nicotiana sylvestris (assembly GCF_000393655.2). Taxonomy (NCBI): domain Eukaryota; kingdom Viridiplantae; phylum Streptophyta; class Magnoliopsida; order Solanales; family Solanaceae; genus Nicotiana; species Nicotiana sylvestris. The sequence goes on along the minus strand of NC_091064.1, from coordinate 163,121,360 downwards.
AGGTCCCGGTCGCAATCATAGCCGTGGCAGAGGTAGAGCGGTGAGAGAAGCACCTGTTGATCCACCAGCTACCCCATCTCAGGATCAGGCTCCAGCAACACCAGTTCAGGCACCAGCTGTGCCCATCGTGATCCCGGGTCTACTGGAGACCTTGGCACAGATCTTATTAGTTTGCACTGGCCTGGCTTAGGCAGTTTTAGCCACCACAGCAGCAACTACTTCACAGGCCGGGGGAGGCAATCAGACCCCCCCTACTCGCACACCTGAGTAGGTAGTGCAGGGACTTCAGACGCCGGGGGTACCTCCAGCCCAGCCGGTTGCACCTGCTATGCCGGATGATAAGCAGCGTCATCTTGAGAGGTTTGACAGACTCCAGCCTCCGATGTTCAGCGGAGTAGAGGGCGAGGATGCCCAGGGTTTCTTGGATAAGTGCTAGTGGATGCTCCATACAGCAGGGATTCTCGAGTCTAGTGGTGTGGCATTTAATACCTTTCAGTTTTCTAGGGCTGCCTTCACTTGGTGGGAGGCGTATGAGAGGCGTAGGCCTGTGGGAGCAACACCCCTCACTTGGTAGGAGTTCTCCATTCTCTTCCTAGAGAAGTATGTGCCGCAGTCCCGTAGAGAGGAGTTGCGTAGGCAGTTTGAGTGGTTGCGATAGGGGGATATGACTATGTCATAGTATGAGTCGAGGTTTTCTAAGTTGGCTCGTCATGCCGCATGGATGGTTCCGATAGATCGTGAGAGGATCAGGAGATTTGTTGATGGCCTTACTTATCATCTCTATATTCTTATGACCAAAGAGAGAGTGATGGGTGCTACATTCGAGGAGGTGGTTGATATCGCCCGTGAGATTGAGATGGTTCGCTGTTAGGAGCGAGAGGAGAGGGAGGCCAAGAGGCTTCGAGGATCGTGCAATTATAGTGGTGCTCTTTTGAGGGGCCAGTTTCAGCATGGTAGAGGCTGTTCTTTCAGGCCTGCTTAGTTAGACCGCCCGAGTCATCGTGGGGCATCTTCAGGTCATGGTTATCATGGATCTCAGTAGGGCCAGTCACTCAGCGCCCTCCCAGCTTAGAGTTCATCTCGTGCCCTATCAGCTTAGGGCTCTTCTATACCGAGTGCATCTGCTAGTCACTCCGGTGCGAGGGGTTCCCTTCAGTCCCCTTCTCCAGCACCTGGGAGTTGTTATTATTGTGGCGAGATGAGCCACATGTGGAGGCAGTGTCCTCGTCGGGTTGCTAGTTCGTCTCAGCAGAGGGGTCAGCCCTCGACTTCTGCTCCAGTTACTTCACCACCCGCCCAGCCAGCTAGGGGTGGAGGTCAGGCAGCCAGGGGTCGCCCTAGAGTGGGAGGTCGATTAGGCGGTGGCTAGGCTTGTTTCTATGCACTCCCAAGCAGACCCAATGCTATTACTTCAGATGCTATTATCATAGGTATTGTTTCAGTCTGCCATAGAGATGCCTCTATATTCTTTGATCTCGGTTCCACCTTTTCTTATGTGTCATCATATTTTGCTCATTATTTGGGTAAGCCTCGTGAGTTTCTTGATTTACATGTTCATGTATCTACCCTGGTGGGCGATACTATCATTGTAGATCGTGTGTACCGATCATGTGTGGTGACTATTGGGGGTCTAGAGACCTGAGTGAATCTATTACTATTGAGCATGGTGGATTTTGATGTCATTTTTGGCATGGATTGGTTATCTCCATGTCGTTCTATTCTGGACTGTCATGCTAAGACAGTCACATTGGCTATGCTGGGTGTGCCGCGGATTGAGTGGCGTGGTGTGACTGATTATGTTCCTAGTAGAGTGATCTCTTTCTTCAGAGCCCAGTGTATGGTTGGGAAGGGTTGTCTTTCATACCTAGCATTTGTGAGGGATGTTGGAGCTAAGACTCCCAATATTTATTCTATTCCAATTGTGAGGGATTTTCCTGATGTGTTTCCTGCAGACCTGCCGGGCATGTCACCAGACAGGGATATTGATTTTGGTATTGACCTGGTGCCGGGCACTCCGCCCATTTCTATTCCGACGTATCGTATGGCACCAACGGAGTTGAAGGAATTGAAAGGAGCAACTTCAAGAGCTCCTAGATAAGGGGTTCATTTGGCCTAGTGTGTCACCTTGGGGTGCGTTGGTTCTATTTGTGAAGAAGAAGGATGGCACAATGAGAATGTGCATTGATTATAGGCAATTGAACAAGGTAACAATTAAGAACAAGTATCCTTTGCCTCGCATTGATGATTTATTTGACCAGGTTCAGGGAGCGAGGGTGTTCTCCAAGATTGATCTTCGTTTAGGTTATCACCAGTTGAAGATCAGGGACTCGGATATTCTTAAGACGACTTTCAGGGCCTGATATGGTCACTATGAGTTCTTGGTGATGTCTTTTGGGCTAACCAATGCCCCAGCAGCGTTCATGCATTTGATGAACAATGTGTTCCGGCCGTATCTAGATTCATTCGTCATAGTCTTCATTGATGATATTTTGGTGTATTCGCGTAGTCAGGAGGAGCACGCAGAGTATTTAAGAGTTGTATTGTAGAGATTGATGGAGGAGAAGCTTTATGCAATATTTTCCAAGTGTGAGTTTTGGCTCGGTTCAGTGGCTTTCTTGATGCACGTCGTGTCCAGCGAGGGTATTCAGGTTGATCTGAAGAAGATAGAGGCAGTTCTGAGTTGGCCCAGACCGTCCTCAGCCACAGAGATTCGTAGTTTTCTTGGTTTGGCAGGCTATTATCGCCGGTTTGTTCAGGAATTCTCATCTATCGCATCGCCCTTGACCAAGTTGACTCAGAAAGGTGCTACATTTGTATGGTCGGATGAGTGTAAGGAGAGCTTTCAGAAGCTCAAGACAGCTTTGACCACAGCTCTAGTGTTGGTTTTGCCATCAGCTTCAGGTTCATATACCGTGTATTGTGATGCTTCGAGAGTTGGGATTGGTTGTGTGTTGATGCAGGAGGGTAGAATTATAGCTTATGCTTCTCGTCAGTTGAAGCCCCATGAGAAGAACTACCCCGTTCAGGATTTTAATTTGAGGCAGCGGAGATGGTTCGAGTTGCTTAAGGATTATGATATCACTATATTTTACCATCCGGGAAAGGCCAATGTGATGGCTGATGCTTTGAGCCGAAAGGCAGTGAGTATGGGGAGTTTGGCATGTATTCCAGTTGGGGAGAGACCTCTTGCAGTTGATGTTCAGGTCTTGGCCAATCGTTTTGTAAGATTAGACATTTCGGAGCCTAGTCGGGTATTGGCGTGTATGGTTTCTCGGTCTTCATTATATGATCGTTTCAGAGAGCACTAGTATGATGATTCGAATTTGCTTGTCCTTAAGGATAGAGTTCAGCATGATGATGCTAGAGATGAGACCATTAGTGATGATGGGGTATTGAGGATGCAGGGCCGGATTTGCGTGCCCAATGTGGATGGGCTTCGGGAGTTGATTCTGGAGGAGGCCCATAGCTCGCAGTATTCCATTCATTCGGGTGCTGCGAAGATGTATCAGAATTTGAAGCAGCACTATTGGTGGAGAAGAATGAAGAAAGATATTGTGGGATTTGTAGCTCGGTGTCTCAATTGTCAGCAGGTGAAATATATGTATCAGAGACCGGATGGCTTGCTACAACAGATGGATATTCCTGAGTGGAAGTGGGAGAGAATCACTATGGACTTTGTTGTTGGACTTCCATGGACTTTGAGGAAGTTCGATGCTATTTGGGTAATTGTGGATCGGCTGATCAAGTCCGCGCACTTTATTCTTGTGTGTACTACCTATTCTTCAGAGCACTTGGCAGGAATTTATATCCGGGAGATTGTTCGTTTCCATGGCATTCCGGTTTCCATCATTTCGGATAGAGGTACTCAGTTTACTTTGCAGTTTTGGAGAGCCGTGCAGAGAGAGTTGGGTACTCAAGTTGAGTTGAGCACAACTTTTCATCCTCAGACAGACGGGCAGTCCGAGCGTACTATTCAGATATTGGAGGACATGTTGCGTGCTTGTGTTATTGATTTCGGAGGGTCCTAGGATAAGTTCCTACCACTTGCAGAGTTTGCTTATAACAACAGCTACCAGTCGAGTATTCAGATGGCTCCATATTAGGCTTTGCATGAGAGGCAGTGCAGATCTCCAGTTGGTTGGTTCGAGCCCGGTGAGGTCAAGCTATTGGGGACTGATTTGGTACAGGATGCTTTGGAGAAGGTGAAGGTGATTCAGGAGAGGCTTCGTATAACGCAGTCGAGGTAAAAGAGTTATGCTGATAGAAAGGTTCGAGACGTGTCCTACATGGTTGGCGAGAAGGTTCTGTTGAAGGTTTCACCCATGAAGGGTGTTAGGAGATTTGGGAAGAAAGGGAAATTGAGTCCTCGGTTCATTGGGCCTTTTGAGGTGCTTCGGAGGATTGTGGAAGTGGCTTATGAGATTGCTTTTCCACCCAACTTGTCGAGTGTGCATCCGGTATTTCATGTTTCTATGCTCCGGAAGTATATCGGGGATCCGTCTCATGTTTTAGACTTCATCATGGTTCAGTTAGATGATGATCTGACCTATAATGTGGAGCCAGTAGCTATTTTGGGTCGTCAGGTTCAAAAGTTAAGGTCAAAGGATATAGCTTCAGTGAAAGTGCAGTGGAGAGGTCGGCCCGTGGAAGAGGCTACCTGGGAGACCGAGCGGGAGATGCGGAGCAGATATCCTCACCTATTCGAGGCTTCAGGTATGTTTCTTGACTCATTCGAGGACGAACGTTTTTTTAAGTTAGGGTGGATGTGACGACCCGACAAGTTGTCTCATGAGTTACCGCTCCGTTTCCCCCATTTCAGCTTATTTATTCTGTGTTATCTGTGTTTTTATGGTATCGGGTTGGTCAGATCAAGTCCGAAATGAGTTTGGTGAAGTTTGAGACACTTAGTCTCTTTTAAGAAGGTTTAAGTGGGAAAAGTCAACCGAATGTTGACTTATGTGTTAGAAGGCTCGGAAGTGAGTTCTGATGGTTCGGTTAGCTTCGGGAGGTGATTTGTGACTTAGGAACGCGATCGGAATGGGTTTTGGAGTTGTAGAGAATATTTAGGCTTAAATTGGCAAAGTTGATATTTTGGTGGTTCCGGTTGATAAGCGAGATTTTGATATAGGAGGCGGAATAGAATTTCGAGAGTGACAATAGCTTTGTTGTGTCATTTGGGATGTGTGTGCAAAATTTTAGGTCATTCGGACGAGATTTGATAGACTTTTTGATCGAAAGCATAATTTAATAGTTCTTGGACTTCTTAGGCTTGAATCCTATGTTAAATTTGTGATTGATGTTGTTGTGAGCATTCCGAAGTTTTGAACAAGTTTGAACGATGTCATGGGATGTGTTGGTACAATTGGTTTGAAGTTCTGGGAGTTCCGGGTAGGTTCCGGGATATTTTAGGCCGAAAATCATAGCTGTAGCAGGTCCAGAAGGGTTGCAGGCCTCGGAACCCACTCATGCAGTCCGCATAAAAAGGAGTGCGACCGCGATATGTGTTGTGCAGACCGCACAAAATGAAGTGCGGCTGCGGTAGGTGTTGTGCGGACCGCACCAAATGCAGTGCGGCTGCAGTGGGGGACATTTCACTAGTCCTACTTCGGAAGCTCATATCTTTTGATCTACAAGGAATTTTGAGATGATTCAAAAACGAAAGTTGTAGCCCTTTGTGTCTCGTTTCCAAAAAGATAAAGATATCTCAATTTGGACAATGTAGCAAAAATTATGGCCAAAATACTAAAGCCTGTCACTTTAGAGGAAAGTCTGTGCGGCCGCGGTCGTTTTTGTGCGGACCGCATTGGCTTTGTGCGTACCACGGTCAATTTTGTGTGGTCCGCGGAGGTGGAAATCTGTGGAGTACTCTATAAATATGAGGTTTTGGGTTTTATTTGATATTTTGACTTACAGAGCTCGGATTTTGGCGATTTTTCGAAGGTTTTTCAAGAAATTCATCGAGGTTAGTGATTCTACCTCAGATTTGGCTAGAGTATATGAATCTATCATTGAATTCATCATTTAATTGGTGATTTGGGATGGGATTTGGGGAGAAAATTCTGAAATCTTTCAAAAAAGTAAAAAGATGATTTGAAGGACCAAATGGTATTAGAATTGGATAATTTTCGTATGGTTAGACTCGTGAGAGTATAAGGATTCTAGCTTTGTGAATTTTGTCAAATTCGGAGATGTGGGCCCGGGGGTCGGGTTTGACCAAATTCTGGAATTTTGCGGTAATTCGATTGTTTTCGCTTTGGCTTTGTTCCTTTAGCATATTGTGACGTATTTGTTCTGATTTTGGATAGATTCGACGTGCGTGGAGGCCAATTCGAGGGGCAAAGGTGTCGCGAGTTAGAGATTTAGCCGGTTCGAGATGAGTAATGATTGTAAATGATGCTCTGAGGGTTTGAAACCCCGAATTGCACATCGTAGTGCTATATTGAGGTGAGGCACACGCTTGGTGACGAGCGTGGGGTCGTGTACTATTGGGGATTGTGACTTGATCCATCCCGATTGATGATTTTACCGCGTATTTGACTGAAACTTATTTGTTATCATCATGATTTGGGCTGATTGCCATATTTGGGCTTCGTGCCAACCATTTGAACCCTTCGGGGATTTTTATTACTATTTCCTCACTGTTTTGATTTACTAATTGAACTCAATCATGTTACTTTCCACTGTTTTACTACTCAGCCCTTTTTACTTCATTTTGAGACTTAAATGATATTTTAAATGATGTTTTGGGGTTGAGAAATACTATTTTACTAATGCCCGAGGGGCTTGTGAGTATTTTTTACCAAGTAAGGCCGAGGGCCTAGTTGTGAGGAAACACTGACACTGATTTAAGGCCGAGGGCTTGAGATATGTATGCCATGAGGTGGCTTGTTGATAATGTTTATGAGGCCGAGGGCCTGAGATATATACGCCACGAGGTAGCTTGACTGTTATGAGGCCGAGGGCCTAGATTTGATGCCACGAGATGGCTTGATATTGCGCTTGGGCCGTAAGGTGCCCCTCCCGGAGTCTGTACACCCCCAGTGAGCGAGGGTACCCATTGTGATGTGAGATTGAGCCCAAGGGGCTGGTATTGTTCCATGTGATTGCCCAATGGGCTGGTACTGTTCTGAGATATTGCCCGAGGGGCGGTTTTGTTGATATTGTGCCCGAGGGGTGAACTTCTATTTATTTACTTACCTATCAATTACTTGTTTTACTTGTTAAAAAGGGATTTTACTCAATTCTTCACTGTCTACTGGTTTTAAGTGATTTTTACTGCTTCGGTATAGAATGCCTTGTGTTTTACGTGTTTTCTTACTTTCAGTCATTATTTATATTTATTACTCACTGAGTTGAAGTAATCACTTTACTCCATGCACCGTGTGTGCAGATTCAAGCATAGCAGGTCCCGCTCCTGAGTGCTGATCCTTCCAATCTAGGCGGTGTTTCGGAGACTACGAGGTAGCTGTTGGCGTCCGCAGCCCCCGTGTCTCCCTTATCTTATTATTTCTAAGTTCTTCAAAACAGTTGTACCAGATATTGTATTTAGTAGAATCGTATCAGGATCCTTAGTTGCTCATGACTTGTGACACCCCGGTTAGGGCTGTGTCGTGTTGGAAATTCCGGTTTGTTATTTGTATTTCCGCTAATTATGCTATTAAATTATGTTTGAACTGTTCTTATGCTATTTAACTGCTTAAAAGGACGAAATGTGTTAGACTGGCTGGCCTTGTCTTCACCAGAGGCGCCATCACGACTGGGTTTGGGGTTAGGGTCGTGACATTTATAAAATTCCTCGCATAATTTACTATTCCTAAAAACCTTTGTAACTCTTTGGTATTATCCAATTTATCTTGCATTTCTAGAGCTTTTTGGCTATATGGTGTTGTAATTTAATTTTTCCATCCCCTAAAATTACTCCCAGAAAATTTATGTAATCTTTACATAGTTCCATTTTCTTTTTACTAATTATTATTCCATTTTCTACAAATAACCTATATACTGTCTGTAGATGTCCTAAATGTTCTTTAATATCTTTACTAAATACTAATATATCATCTACATATACTAAAACAAATCTCTTATATTCTCCAAATATACTATCCATTTTTCGTTGGAAAATTGGCGGAGCTGTCTTTATCCCGAACGACATTACTAACCATTCGAAATATTCTTCCGGACAAGTAAATGCAGTCCATTCAATGCTTTTTTCATGCATCTTTACTTGCCAATACCCTGATTTATAGTCAAATTTACTGAATATCTTTTTTCCATGTATTCTATTTATTAGTTCTGTTTTATCAGGTAACTTATATCCATCTGTTTTAGTGTTATCATTAAGTCTTTTATAGTTTATTACCATTCTTGCTTTTCCTCTTACTATCTCACTATGGTTTCTAACCATAAAGGTTGCTGACCTGTGTTTAGAAGTAGATCTTCTTATTACACCTAATTCATAAGTTCTTTAATTTAAATTTTGAAGTCTTCTAAATCTTGATTTATAGCTTCTATTGAAGCTGTTTTAATTATATATTCTGGATTAATTATTTCTAATCTACACATAACTTTATTATTTTCCCAATGTTTTAAAGGTTTTTCTCCTATTATTTCTATTTCATCTAATATTTTTATTATATTATCTAGATCCTTTTCGTTCTTTGTTATTCCTATTTTTTGTAATCATATTTTAAAATTGTATAATTCTGTTTCGATATCTATTAAAGTATAATCCTTCTCTGATTTATATCTATCTTCATTTTCTTCTAGTATTAAGGTTTTAGATTCCTCTTTAATCTTACAACATTTACTTTTATCTTTACATTCTTTACAACATTCTTCTTGATTTTCTTGCAAGTTTTTCTGGCTTGTGTTCAGTTGTGTCCTTATCCTGGTTGCAGTTTCTATTGTTTGTACTAGTATTTGTGTAATATTTTTAAAGAATATTACTCCATCTCTACTGAGTAGGTAGCTATCATTATTATGTAATATAAAACTTAATCCTAATACAAAGTCTACATTTTTGTTTAAATCTCTTACCCAGATTTTATCTACCTTATAGCCAGGTTTATAGAAATCTAAACATGTATTTATAAAGCTAATATGTGATTATTTACATAATGTTTGTATATATTATGGGTTCCATCCATTTGCATAGCTACAACTAGCTTATCTAATGTTTTGATTAGATTTGGGGGAACTATCTTTTTATTTATTATACATCTTGTGCATCTGGAATCTACTAGAGCTAATGTTTGTATTTCGTAATCTTCTATTTTGATTCTTGCTAAAAAATTTATTGTACTTAATTTTTTATCTTCATTGCATATTAGCGCATCATAATTTTATATACTCATTAGTTCTTCTTCTACTGCTGTTATGTTTTCTTTTATATCTTCTAATTTCTCTTTTTCCTTTTCCATTTTTTGTATTCTTTTTTCTAGTTCATTTATTCTAGCTTCTAATGTCATTATTCTCAAATTCATGGTAGGATCATTTATTTCTTGGTATTTTTCTTCTTTATTTATTTTTATTTCAAAATCTTTTTCTATACATGAAATACATCCTTCTAGATAGCATAATTTAAATTTAGCTCTTTTATTTCTACTAGAGTACCATTTGCATATAAAACACTGATTACTATCTAATCCTTTATTTCTTTCAAAATTATGGGTACATTCCTCACATATGTTTACAAAAGTATTTTCTTCTAAATCTAATTTTTGTAATCCTATCTCATTTATTAATTCTTCTTCTTCTTCTGATTCTGAGGTATCTATTTGAGTTTTTTCTTCTATATCTATGCTTGCTATAGAGTATATACTTTCATTATCTGACATATATTCGTCTACATTTATTAGAGTTTCTTGAAAATCTTCTATTAACTGTGAATTTATTGTTTTATTATTAGTTCTTTTTGGGCACGTATTTGCTAAGTGTTCTACACTACCACAAGTTAAACATTCTAGTTTATTTTTATAGTTTCTATCTGTTCTATACTTTCTAACATGTCTATCTTTATCTAGGTATGGTTTTCTACCTGATGATTTTCTAAGATAATAATTTTTTCTATTGTATCCCTTATTGTATTGAGGTTTATATTTTCTATATTTTTTCCTTTTATATTCATTTTTGTCATAAATTTGTGTTGCATACACAGTTGATCTACAGAAACTCATATTATTCTGTTTTAGTTATTTTTGTATTTGTATATGAGTACATTTTTCTTGTAGTATTTCCATTATATGTTGTACTTTGTGTCCTATAGACCATTTTGCATGAGGATTTTGTATTACTCCCTCTCTTTTATACCATCGTTCTTCTATTTCTCTTCCTAAGACTCCTGGTAGTTTATTAAATAATTTTTTACCTAGATCTTGACCAAAAGCTGTCACGACCCAGAATTCCCACCCTCGGGAGTCGTGATGGCGCCTGCTCGTAGAAGCTAGGCAAGCCACGAATTTAGAAATCTTTTTCTATTCTGTGTTAATCCTTTTTACAACTCATTTTAACAAGTGATAAACACCTACATGACAACGAAATATTAGATTTAAGCGGAAGTCTTAGATAAATATAAAACCAAAATGTTTCGAAAGTCAACATATGCCTCTACCCAGAAACTGGTGTCACAATATCCACGAACTACTAAGAGTACTACATACAACGGTTTTGAAGGAATAATAACACTGTTTGTCTCGGATACATGAGTAACAGAACATAATAAAAGATAGAGGAGACGTCGGGCCTGCGGACGCATGCAAGGCTACCTCGGTGTCTCGGTGGACTGAAGGCTGGCTCCCCTACTATTGCTGATCAAGTGCCGCTCCGGTATCTGCACAAAGTGCAGAGTGTAGTATCAGCACAACCGATCCCATGTGCTGGTAAGTGTCTGGCCTAACCCCGGCGAGGTAGTGACGAGGCTAGGACCAGACTCCAGATAAACCTGTGCAGTTATATGATATACATCAGAAATATAAATAGGTAATAATAGTTTGAAAGGGAGGCGGAAACATGCTTCGGGGAAACATATCAAGTCTATCAGAAACTTAATAAAGTATGAAAGAACACTCGATGTCTACAATCAATACAATAACAATACTATTGCGGCACGCAACCCGATCCCTTATCATTTAACATTGTTGCGGCGTGCAACCCGATCCACATATATAACTGTTGCGGCGTGCAACCCGATCCAATATAATACCTGTTGCGGCGTGCAACCCGATCCAATATAATATCTGTTGCGGCGTGCAACCCGATCCAATATAATATCTAATAATGTTGCGGCGCGCAACCCGTTCCAAATATACAGTCCACAATAATCATAATTAACCGTCCCAACAAGGGATCAACAACAGACTACACTATCCCGGCAAGGGAACTACACATTAAAAGTACATAGTCCCGGCGAGGGAGAAACAGCCATAGCCAAACTTGTTCCAACACCTAGCTATCTCAACTATAACTCAACTAGTTTCAACATCTAACTACCTCAGCTATAACTAAACTTGTTACAACACCTAACTACCCAGCTATAACCAAACTTGTTAAAATACCTAACACGAAGAATCATCAACCTAAGCGTCAGTAATATCAATTAAAAACACAATGCAAGGGAACCTCAGCTCAACAATAGCCCGGCAAGGGGAAACATAATGATCTCTTTTCTTTCTCACTTTTACTTCACAATTCACTTCATAACTCGAGCCAATGCTCTAGAGTTTCGAGTATCACTTATACTTTCACATTTCGTTATACAACTGCAGCCAACGCTCTTAAATGTTCATAGGTCACAATTCTTTCCACAACTTTACATTACAAATAGAAATCTTCACCAAGGCATGAATAATACAACGAGATCATGAAAATCACAAGATAACCCTCACGATCATGCTTGACACCAACTTATAGATACTCGTCACCATACCTATACGTCGTACTGGATAAGAAACAAATAGTAAATAGGACACAACTCCTAATCCCTCAAGCTAAGGTTAGACCAAACACTTACCTCGATGCCTCGAACACAACTCAAGCTTCAATTATAGCTTTACCCCTCGATTCCTCCGCCAATTCGCTTGTATCTAGCCACAAGTTACTTAATTACATCAATAAACGCTAAATGAATCAGTTTGAATGCATGAAAATGAGTTCTCCAAAGTTTTACCCAAAACGTCAAAATCGCCCACAAGCCTACGTGGTCAAAACCCGAGGTTCGAACCAAAACCCAATTACCCATTCCCCCACGAGCTCAAATATGCAATTTGTTTTGAAATCGGACCTCCAATCGAGGTCCAAATCCCCAATTTTTGAAAAACCTAGGTTCTACCCTAAACACCCATTTTCTCCCATGAAAATCATTGATTTGAAGTTTAAATCATATTAAAAGATGTTAACGATTGAAGAAAACTTGTCAAAAACGACTTACATTTGATTTGGAGAAGAAAGGTTGTTTGAAAAATCGCCTCTTATGTTTTTTTGGGGTTTTGAAAATGAAAAATGACTGAAAATCCCGTCTATTTATACCCCTCTCAAACCCCCTGTGCGGACCGCACAAAGTCGACTGCGGCCGCACGGCAGGGCCCTGTGCGGACTGCACAAAATCGACTGCGGCCGCACAACAGCGCCCTGTGCGGACCGCACAAAGCCGACCGCGGTCGCACAGCCTTCACCGCGCAACGCACAAGGTCGACCGCGGACCGCACTGGTGGGGTTCAGAGACCTGCAATTTATGGTTTTACGCATAAAACATCCCGAAACCTACCAAAACTCACCCGATCCCTTGGAACTCCAAACTAAGTGCACACAAAACCTCAAGAACATCCTACGGACTTATTTGCATAATTAAATCATCAAAATAACGTCATGAACATCAAATTAAATCTCAAGATCAATGAAATCTTCTCAAAACTTCTTTAAACATCAACTTTGCAATTTAAGTTCAAATCACATCATATGACATTCATTTTTCACCAAATTCCACAGAAATGTCTTAAATCATATATAAGACCTATACCGGGCGCCGAAATCAAAATACGGGCCTGATACCATCATGTTCTAATCAAATTTCTTTAAACAATTTCAGAAAACAATTTTCTTTAAAAATTTATTTCTCGGGCTCGAGACCTCGAAATTCGATTCTGGGCATACACCCAAGTCCCATATTTTCCTACGGACCCTCCGGGACCGTCAAGTCACGGATCCGACTCCGTTTATCCAAAATATTGACCGAAGTCAAATTTTATTCATTTTACAGTCAAAACTTATCATTTTTCATAAAATTTCATATTTAAGCTTTCCGGCTATGCGCTCGGGCTGCGCACAAAAATTGAGTTGACTCTAAATGAGGATTTCAAGGCCTCAGAACACGGAGTTTCGTTTTAAAACAAGTAATGAGTGATCACATTCTCCACCTCTAAAACAACCGTTCGTCCTCAAATGGACAGAAGAAGGAAGTACCTGAGTCGGGGAAAAGATGGGGATAACGGCTCCGCATATTGGACTCGGACTCCCATGTCGATGCCTCAGAAGGCTGACCTCTCAAATGAACACGAACAGAAGGAAAACTCTTCGACCTCAACTGACGAACCTGCCGGTCTAGAATTGCTATCGGCTCCTCCTCATAAGAAAAGTCCTTTTCCAACGGGACAGTGATGAAATCTAACACGTGGGATGGATCGCCGTGATATTTCCGAAGCATGGACACATGAAACACTGGATGCACGGCTGATAAGATCGGCGGCAATGGAAGTCTATAAGCCACCCCTCCCACTCGATCAAGAATCTCAAACGGGCCAATGAATCTAGGGCTAAGCTTGCCCTTCTTCCCAAATCTCGGCACGCCCTTCATAGGCGACACTCGGAGCAATACCCGCTAACTGACCATAAAAGCCACATCTCGAACCTTGCGGTTTGCATAACTCTTTTGCCTGGACTGAGCTGTACGAAGCTTATCTTGAATAATACTGACCTTATCCAAGGCCTCCTGAACCAGATCCGTTCCCAACAACCGAGCCTCTCTCGGCTCAAACCATCTGACCGTAGACCGACACCGTCTACCATACAACGCCTCATAAGGAGCCATCTGGATAGTCGACTGGTACGTGTTGTTGTAGGCAAACTCTGCTAAAGGCAAAAACTGATCCCATGAGCCTCCAAAGTCAATGACACAAGCTCGAAGCATATCTTCCAAAATCTGAATAGTCCGCTCGGACTGCCCGTCCGTCTAAGGATGAAATACTTTGCTCAACTCAACCTGCGTACCCAACCCTCGCTGAACTGCTCTCCAGAAATGCGAGGTAAACTGCATACCTCGGTCCGAAATGATAGATATATGCATACCATGACGTCGAACAATCTCCCGGATATAGATATCAGCTAACCTCTCGGATGAATAGGAGACTGCCATAGTAATGTAATGCGCTGACTTTGTCAGCCTATCAATAATGACCCATACTGCATCGAACTTCCTCCAAGTGTGCGGGAGTCCAACAACGAAATCCATGGTGATCCGCTACTTCCACTCGGGAAGCTCAATCCTCTAAAATAAACCACCAGGCCTCTGATTCTCGTACTTAACTTGCTAACAATTCAAACACCGAGCTACATATGCAACGATATCCTTCTTCATTCTCCGCCACCAATAATGCTGCCGCAAATCCTGATACATCTTTGCGGCGCCCGGATGAATAGAGTATCGGGAGCTATGGTCCTCCTCTAAAATCAACTCTCGGAGCCCATCCACATTAGGCGCACAAACTCAACCCTGCAATCTCAAAACTCCATCATCATCTAAGGTAACCTTCTTGGCACCTCTGCACTGCACCGTGTCTCTAAGGATGCACAAATGGGGATCATCATACTGTAGATCACAGATATGCTCCAATAAAGAAGAACAAGCGACCGTGCAAGCTAATACCCGACTAGGCTCATAAATATCCAACCTCATGAACCGATTGGCCAAGTCCTGAACATCCAAGGCAAGCAGCCTCTCACCGGCTGGAATATAAGCAAGGCTGTCTATACTGGATGACTTCCTAATCAAGGCATCGGCCACCACATTGGCCTTTCCCGGGTGATATAAGATAGTGATATCATAATCATTCAACAAATCCAACCACCTCCTATGCCTCAAATTCAACTCCTTTTGGTTGAACAAATACTGAAGACTCTTGTGATCCGTGAATAACTCACAGGTTACGCCATACAGATAATGCCTCCAAATATTCAATGCGTGAATTATGGCTGCCAACTCTAAATCATGAATTTGATAGTTCTTCTCATGAATCTTCAACTGCCGCGAAGCATAGGCAATGACCTTGCCATCCTGCATCAACACTGTACCAAGCCCAATACGAGAAGCATCACAACAAACTGTATAAGGCCCTGAACATGTGGGCAAAATCAACACCGGTGCCATAGTCAGAGCTGTCTTGAGCTTCTGAAAGCTCACCTCACACTCGTCTGACCATCTGAACTGAGCACCCTTCTAGGTCAACCTGGTCATCGGGGCTACGATAGATGAGAACCCCTCCACGAACCTACGGTAGTAGCCTGTCAATCTTAAGAAACTCCGAATTTCTATAGCTGATACTGGTCTAGGCCAGATCTTGACTGCCTCAATTTTCTTCGGATCAACCTGAATACCCTCTGTGGACACAAGATGACCCAGGAATGCAACTGAACTCAACCAGAACTCACACTTTGAGAATTTACCATATAACTAACTATCCCTCATGGTCTGTAGAACCACTCTAAGATGCTGCTCGTGCTCCTCCCGGCTGCGGAAATCTATCAAAATATCATCAATAAATACTATCACGAACAAATCCAAATAAGGCCTGAACACTCGATTCATCAAATCCATAAAAGCTGCGGGGGCATTTGTCAACTCGAGTGACATAACCAAGAACTCATAATGCCCATACCAAGTGCGGAAAGCTATCTTAGGGACATCGGATGCCTTAATCCTCAACTGATGGTAGCCAGATCTCAAGTCAATCTTCAAAAATACCCTAGCACCCTGAAGCTAATCAAACAAATCATCAATCCTCGAAAATGGATACTTATTCTTGATTGTAACCTTGTTCAACTGCCGGTAATCAATACACATTCTCATCGATCTGTCCTTCTTCTTAACAAACAACACCAACGCACCCAAGGCGAAACACAAGACCTAATGAAATGCTTCTCAAGCAAGTCGTGCAATTGCTCATTCAACTCTTTTAACTCAGGCGGGGCCATACGATACGGCGGGATAGAAATGGGCTGAGTGCCCGGAGCCAAATCAATGCAAAAGTCAATATCCCCATTGGGTGGCATACCCTGCAGGTCTGAATGGAAAACATCAGCAAACTCTCTAACAATGGGCACAGAATCAATAGAGGGAACCTTGGAACTAGAATCACGAACATATGCCAAATAGGCCAAACACCCCTTCTCGACCATACTTCAAGCCTTCACATAAGAGATAACACTATGGGTAGAATGACCAGGAGTCCCTCTCCACTCTAAACAAGGCATACCCGGTAAAGCTAAGGTTACAATCTTGGCATGACAGTCCAAGATAGCATGGTAAGGTGATAACCAGTCCCTCCCCAATATAACATCGAAATCGACCATGTCTAAACACAATAAATCTACGACCCAATCACCACGATACAATAATGATGGACTAGATCAACTACAATAGAATCACCCACCGGCGTAGACACATAAACGAGAACACTCAATGAATCAATAGGCATAACCAGATACGGTGATAAGATGACACATATGAGTAGGTGGACCCTGAATCAAATAACACTGAAGCATCTCTATCACAAACCAGAACCGTACCTATAATAACTACATCTGAAGCCTCAGCCTCGGGCCTAGCTGGAAAAGCATAACATCGGGGCTGGGCCCCACCACACTGGGCTCCATCTCTGGGACGGCCTGCAGCTGGATGGCCTCCACCTCTAGCGGCCTGAGCTCCACCTATAAATCCTCTACCTCTACCTTTAGCACCTCTACCCCCACCCCTAGCTGGCTGGGCGGTTTGTGGAACACCTGGTGCCTGGATCATAGCACGGGAACCCTGCTGCTACGACTGAGTACCCACCAACCTTAGACAAGTCCTCCTGATATGACCATACTCACCACACTCAAAACATCCACTTGAGTGGTGTGGCTGAGGAAACTGAGAATGACCCTGGCGACCCGAATGACCACCCCGAAATCTCTAGAGAGGCGATGCACTGATAAGAGCTGGTGGTGCACTATAGGCCTGCTAATCGGAATACCATATATGCGGACCACAGTTACCTGAAGCGCCGTGAGATACCTGAAGAGATGGCTGAAAGGGCCTAGGAGTATAGCCTCTACCATATGAATCCCTGCCTCCAGACGAGGCACCACTGAATCTACCTGAATGATGGGGCCTCTTATCTGACCTATGACCACCTCCCTGCGACAGGACCATCTCCACTCTACGGGCCACATTGGCCGCCTCCTGAAAAGTGATCTCACTCCCAGCCTCCGTAGCCATCTGAAGGCGAATCGGCTGGATAAGACCATCAATAAACCTCCTCACCCTCTCTCTCTCTTGGTAGGAAGTATGACAAGAACATGGCGAGCTAAGTCGATGAACCTGGTTTCATACTGGGTAAGCGTCATGGAACCCTGTTGGAGGCGCTCAAACTGCCTCCGACAAACCTCTCGCTGAGTAATGGGGAGAAACTTCTCCAGAAATAGCTGTGTGAACTGCTCCCAAGTCAAGGCTAGCGATCCAGCTGGTCTAGCTAAGCAATAATCCCTCCACCAAGTCTTGGCGGATCCAGACAAGCAAAATGTAGTAAAATCAACCCTATTGGTCTCAACAATACCCATGTTTCTAAGGACCTCATGGCAGCTGTCTAGATAATCCTGGGGATCCTCAGTAGATGCATCGTTGAAAGTGGAAGTGAAGAGCTTGGTGAACCTATCCAGCCTCTACAAAGCATCGGCAGACATAGCCGCTCCATCACCAGACTGAGCTACCACACCGGCTGAACTGCTCCAACTGGCTAAACCATTAGAGTCTGAATCTGAGGCGCTACCTGCTCCGGAGTGCGAGTAGCAGGAGTCTGGGCCCCTCCTCTAGCCTAAGAGACGGCTAGTGCTACAGGAAGCAAGCCCGCTCGGGTGACACTCTCCATGAGGCCCAATAATCGGACAAGAGCATCCTGAAGGACTGGGGTAGCAATAAACCACTCTAGGACCTGAGCTGGGCCCACCGGAGTTGCTGAAGCCGGAACCTCGTCATCAAAGTCAACCTGAGGCTCCGCTACTAGGGCTGCTTCTCGTGGCTGAGCTCTACCCCTACCTCAGCCTGTGGCACGGCCTTGACCTCGCCCTTTTCCCCTCATGGGAGCTACTACCCGGGACTCGGGCTGCTGAGCGGTAGATGAGGAAGAGCGTGTTCTCGCCATCTGCGAAAGTACAGAGTAGAAATTCAATTAGCATTAAGAAACAAAACCGCACGACATGAAAGAACAAATGTGAAGTTTTTCCTAACTCTATAGCCTCTGGGGATAAATACAGACGTCTCCGTACTGATCCCTCAGACTCTAATGAGCTTGTCCATGAATTGTGAGACCTATGTAACCTAGAGCTCTGATACCAATTTGTCACGACCCGGAATTCCCACCCTCGGGAGTGGTGAGGCTCCTGCTTGTAGAAGCTAGGCAAGCCACGAACTTAGAAATCTTTAACTCTTTTGTGTTAATCCTTTTTACAACTCATTTTACCTACACCCCGTAAAGGGTATAAATACAAGGGAGTGTTTCCAATTAAAGGACAATCGAAACGGGACCATTTATTTATTAAAAATCAGAGCACCACTTGGGATAATTTATGGTGTCCCAAGTCGCCGGTTCAAATACCGAATCGAGGAAAAGGATTGACTCTATTTAACAGTCCACGAACCAGAAATCTGATAAGGAATTCTGGTAACCCGGGAGAAGGTGTTAGGCACTCCCAAGTTCCGTGGTTCTAGCACGGTCGCTTTGATTATACTTGGCTTGACTAGTTGTTTAACTACTGAATTTAGAACCTATGTGCATTTACTTTTACCGCTTTTTAAATTAAGAAAATTATCTTGAAACGGGTCACGCGTACGTGTACCCGTTTGTTTGGCGCGTCAAAAATCGTGTCATGCGAACGTGTCCAGAATTAAGAACGCTTTATTATTATTAAGAAGAGTTTGGCCAAAGTTGCGCGTGTCTAAAGCAAACTACGAACATTTGTAATTTTGTATGATTAAATGGTAGACGGCGCACCTCGGACTATATGAGCTAATTTAATTAATAACCTACGAAAACCCATTTTTATTATTAAGAAGGTTTGTTCGAAGTTGCGAGAACGCATACTCCGAATTGGTTTTTAGAATTGTAATCATGTCACGTGAACGTGTACACAATCACAATTGTATTTTAAACGGCCCTAAAGGTTTCTCTATGAATATTTGTTATTTTACATCTACATTGTGAAATTAACACAAGAGCCATTTGTTACTAAGTGTCTAACTATGGCTTGTCTCAAATCTATTCGGCAGAATCCAGTTAATTAAGCACTAATGGAATTTGAACCCTTACTATCGAATGAGTGACTTAATCCAAGCTCGTTCGACTACAAGGCTGTCACCAAAATAACACTCATTCAATTGATAAGAGAGCCAAAATAAGACAGGCCCAATTACTTAAGTGGCGCATCCGTTCAGGATTAAAGAGGAACAAATGGGCTCTAATCATGAGCCCACAAAAAACTGTGAATACAAGCCACCCCCTTTTGTCTCAACATGGGTTCGAAATCCAAACCACAAGGCAAAGTAGAATTTCTTTTAAAACAAACTGACGCAAGGCCAAACAAGACCCGAGATCTTGGACATCAGACCATCACATTCAAACAAATCAGCCCTTCAGCTAATTCAACAAAAAGCAGTTACGCGAGACCTTACATCTAATTAAACCATTTTAATAACAAATTACACATCATGAGACTGGTAAGTAAGTGAATCTGAACTTGAACAATCGACTCATATTTAACATGTTTACATATAATCAAGGTAATTCTGTATACGTCTTAGACCCTGAAGTGACGAGCCGAAATATTTTCTTGTCCAATACACTATAAAACTTAATACGAAATTTTTTTCTTGACGTCTAGGTACATCAAGCCTGCCGTGACAGTTCAAGTAAATTACGCAACAAAAGAAGCTTTCATACAGTCTACATTACTCGATTTGCATGATTGATGGTATAGCACAACTACTAATTCGACTAAACAAATTATTTGTCAAGCTTCTATGATAGTCCAGTATCAGATTCAGGGATAGGAGTTCAACATGCCCAAAACCAACATTTAGCTATGAGATATTTGATAGAAAATGGAGTCACCCACCAATTACAAACAAATTCAGCTCTCAGAAGGATACTATCAGCAACCAGCAGAATACAATGCACTATATGATTGCAAAATAAGGCAATTAAAACAAAATAATGCTAAATCTATGAGCAAACAATGGTGACATTATGCTCAAATTTCCAGATTGTCATTTCATCTTTGAATCAGGCCTCACATTAGATAGAACTCAGAGATCATGTACCTAGGAATAAGGGGAAAGCAAAAAGGAGTAAAGATCAGTAGGCAGCAACAACAGAACAAAATCCCAAACTTAGCAGCAGTAGTAAGCTCAAAAATGACCAATGAAACCAGCCTTGGACCCAACTTTAAACCAGCAGAAATAACCACTGATACCCAGCAATCAAAAAAGAACAGCCAAATTTTGAACCAAACTTTTGAAAACCAACCAAGCTCAAACCATTTTAGCCCTCGATTGTTCAGAGATCATTTCAGAAGTGAGAGCCTCAAGAATTACAGAAACACTTTCAATGGAACAGTGGTTTTTGTTTTTTCCATTTGTTCTGATTTCTCCTGTATTTTTAGCCTTTTTGGTCTCTCTAAGGTGTAAAAAAAAACTGTCTTGAATGAGAAGAAGGCTTCCTTTTAAAGGCTGAGGGTCTGCTGTGTGCCTTCCCAGGCAAGGCAGTCAGATTTTTCCCAAAATACCCTCATAGGGCATCTTTTAAAACTGATTTTTGGACAACTGTCCATTTCCTTCAGATATTTTCTATTTACAGCCTGTTTTCCCTAACCATTTTGGGCAGCTGTCCATTTAGGAAGCTTCCCATCAGTTATTAAAGATTCTTCAAGTTGAAACAATCTCCAAAATCACCCCTTAAAGTTCCCCATTATTCACTTACCCCCCTTAAATTCCGAATGCTCACAATCACAAAATTAGTAAACAAACGGGCTGACACTTTCAAACAAATTGAAATTCAAAACAACTATTGAAATTATGAGAAAACTAGCTTGAATATCCTTCACCCATAAACGTGAATTCAGAAAATGTTCTTGAAACAAGAATTAATGCGAACGATGAACTATACTTGACTAATGTTAATGCTTCAGTTCCAAAATTAATTCACAAATGTGAAATGAAACCTAGCGGAAAGAAGAAAATATCATGAATTAAAACAAAATTAAACTAAAACCTTACGAAGCCGATTGTCATTGACAATTATGCAAACAAGCTAACTAACGAACTTACAACCAGAACATAATGCAATTAAGCAAGAAACGAAAATTCTGAAGGACAAAAACTGGAAAAACAAACAACCAAGCAAACAAACAGAAGAGATCAAAAGGAAACCAATCGACGCAAAGGAAATTCTCCCAAACCTACTTCGGCGAGAACTGCATGAACTCGAACAATCTTGGAGAAGAAAGTGAACCTTTGACGGTCATTAAAAGGTTGTCCTTAACAAAAGACAAACGATTAATGACGGTTTTGGGTTCACTTGACCTTGCTAAGCCAGAAAGGAACCCAAGGAGAGACTTGGCTATCCGGACCTCTGCTCTACCACTAACAGACCATTTTTAAATGAAACAAACACGTATTTGAGGTAGGAAGGAGATGAGGGGTTGCATGGTGTGATTTTGGGTGGATCTGGGAATATTTAGGGTTTCAGGCGCTAACATCAGATCTGAGATTCGAGGCGATGGAAGGGGATTTGAGAGGAACTGTTTGGAGATTCGAGATGGGGAGGTGGAAGGGAGTTCATGGTGTTAATTCGGTGGTGATTGGACGCTGGCGCCGCCACCGGACGGTGGGGAATTCTGGGGCGGCTACTAGGGTTTGGGGGGTAGGTTTCTAAAGTTGGGGGTGTTGGGACGATGAACTGGGGGGTAGGGCTTTAGTTCTGAGCCGTTCGATCAAGTGGAGATCAACGGCTCAGATCCACACTGATCGAAATGACGTTGTTTCGTTTGAGGGGGAATTCGGAACGGGTCAGGCGGGTTTGGGCTAGAATTGTACAGATCTAGGGGGGGCTATTGGGCTGAAGGAGATTTGATGGCCCAAATCCGAATTTCCCTTTGTTTTTGAATCTTTTTTCTTTTCAAAATTAGAAATAAAACCTAAATTAATTATTAAAACTAATATTATCCTATCAAATTGAACTAATTAAACTCTAAAAATAATTACCATAACTAATTACATACCACATTAAAGAAAGCTAACAAAATTCGAGAAATTAAAATTAAAGTGCAAAAATGAACTATTTTTGTGATTTTTTCATTTTATAAAACACTAAATTACTAATTATTTCAAACATGCAAAAAATTAAATCCTAAATGCAAATGCAACATATTTTGTATTTTTCATTAATTAACAAACGAAATGCACAGACAAAAATGCAAATAATTAACAGCAAATGCCACATCATCCACAAAATTGCAAAAATGAAACGAAATTACTTTGTTTTGAATTTATGAGAGTATTTCATGTAGGGCAAAAATCACGTGCTCACAGCTGCCCCTCTTTGTTTGGAAACACGAAGAGTTTTTGTGCAAAGATAAAGTGAGCGGATACGAGCGATTTTTTCCCGTTTGAATACTCCGTGAGAAGCATTTTTGAAAGATTTGACCGCACCCTGCCTATGAGGTTGCCTACATATCCTTGGCTAAAAAGGAATCAGGTCAGTGTAGTTCGGAAAGTTTTGGTAGCTGGGACTACCATGAAGCTGTGATTTCACTATTGTTGCTGCTGCTGCTACTGCTTACTGAACCTCCTTATTACACCATGTCAAAATAAAACAAGAAGCTATACTAGACTATGATATATGGATTACAAAAGTCCTATCTATATCTTCAAACTTGATCTTGTGCTTCTTGTTGCCTTGTTGTTCTCCATTCTTTCGGAGACATCTGTTTGTTGCCACCTTGAATTGTAAACTGAGATGTTTTCCCCTTCTTCAGGTGGGTGCCTGACTGCTGAACTTGATATGTTTTCCCTGCTCTCCAAGTGGGATCCTGACTTCAACATAGACAAAACAAAGGATTTGAAAGCTCAAACATAAATTGTACTCTCTTGTTCTCCAGGCGGGCTCCTGATTGCTGACTTGTAAGTATTCCCTGCTTTCCAGGCGGGCTCCTAACTTCAACTTGAAATGTATTCCCTGCTCTTCAAGCGGGCTCCTGACTTCAAAATAAACAAAGCAAAGAATTTGAAAACTAAAACTTTAAATTGTACTCCCTTGTTCTCCGGGCGGGCTCCTGACTGCTACGCTTGAAAGTATCCCCTGCTCTCCAGGCGGGCTCCTGACTACTACGCTTGAAAGTATTCCCTGCTCTCCAGGCGGGCTCCTAACTTCAACTTGAAATGTATTCCCTACTCTCCAAGCGGGCTCCTAACTTCAAAATAAACAAAGCAAAGAATTTGAAAACTAAAACTTTAAATTGTACTTTCTTGTTCTCCAGGCGGGTTCCTGACTGCTACGCTTGAAAGTATTCCCTGCTCTCCAGGCGGGATCCTGACTTCAACAAAACAGACAAAAACAAAGAAAATTTTCTGCCCCAGTTTGGTGGCTGGGGACAGATGTGATTGTAAAACTAAATCATATTACCCAGTATTACTAAGGATTTGAAAGCTAGGTCCCCTTATTCAGGGGGTCCTGACAACTCTTAACTAAACGACAATTTAGAATCTAAGTTATATCTTCTACAGGTGTGACTTCTGCTAAATCTTGCTATCCAAGAGGATCTTTTAAACTACTTCCCATCGTCCAGGAGGGTCCTGAAAATCAAAAGTCCAATTTTCTTAAGAGTGACAACTTTTATGGCTGAATTATACTACCCTACATCAGACTTTACGCTAAATGTTGTTATCTAATCGAAATCTTAAAGCTAAGTCCCATTATTCAGGAGGGTCCTGGAAACTCCTAATTGAATCCTATCTCGAACATGCAAACTTCTAAACCAACTTATATTATTTTGGGGATACATTTATGCTAGATTATGCTATTTTCTGAACTTAAAACTAGATCCCATTTTCCATGAGGGTCCTGAAAATCAAAAATCAAACCTGTTTGGTGACTGCCTTTCTCCACGGAGGGTTTCTCCGACTCCAACGAATTTTCTGCCCCTGTTTCAATCAAAGAAAATTTTGTTAGTTTAAAGTGGTGGTTAGCTCATGACAGTCTTGCTGAAGGTCTTTCTGCTGCAATGCTTGTTCTGACTGGCTTCTCCGAACTGGCGCAGAACCGCTTTGACTTTCTGACCTGACTTTCAAACCCCATGACTTTTGATAAGCCGAGCATTCTATACTCCCGCTGTTGTTTACCTCCGACCCCTTTATCTGAACCTTTGCATCCCCCGTGACATTACCAGTCCCTTCCGCTAATGAGACTTTCGGTGATTTCTTGTACCCTCCCCTTACATCGTGTTATCCTTAGTATGCTTTGACCACTCCGTGCTTTGCAATTTTGGAAGTTGGTAGTGTGCTTTGAAATCCTTTTCACTCGATTTGAACAAGACTGACATTGAAACATCTTTAGATAAATACCCAAAAGAAAGTGAAATGCAATGACTTTGCAGGTTAAGGATAAGAAGAATCCAAAACCAGATGACTGCTACTGAAGGAGAAGGAAAAAGAAACTTATCTGGGTGGAACAGCTGGTACCAATGATCATGACATGCATTTCGGATTAATCGACCCAATCTGTCCAACCAATCAACTTTCAGTTGCCGTACTTTGTTGCCCCAGAATTTCCATGACTTGATTAAACCTCGACCTTATTCATCCTGCGGTGCCTTGAAACAGTTTTCCCACTAACAAACCTTTCTCACTTGTTGACTTTTCAACCCACTTTTGCCTCAAGGTGCCCGTGAGGGTTTTCACCGATAAGGCTCTCTCATTTTTACTTTTCTCAACTCTCGTCGCCTTACGCTGCCTATGAAGGTTTTCACCAATAAGACTCTCTCATTTTTATTTTTCTCAACTTCCATCGCCTTACGGTGCCTGTGAAGGTTTTCACCAATAAGACTCTCTTATTTTTATTTTTCTGCTTGAACCAAAGTGTTGCCCCTGACATGAATTACCTTTACCTGCTTGACTTGGCATTTCTCAAAGATTGATCAGAAGGTCTTTCTTTGGACCGTAATGTGGGCTTTTGGACAGGGTTAAGAAGAAAGGATATCAAAGGCTCGAAACAATTCAAATGGGTTCAAAATTACAACTTTCGGAATCAGATTTCTAACAACAACCACAGCTTCTGCCCCAGTTTCTTGTTTGGGGACTTTTGGATTTTATTTTGATGGGACCGAACCGTGAGGCTGCCTACGTATCCTTAAAAGGAATCAGGTCGAATGTAGTTCATGTCATAGAAATTAGTTTGTTGTTGTGATCTTTCTTTTCTTCCTTTCTTTTCTTTCTCTCTCTCTTTTTCTTCTGTTATTCTTCTTTTCTTCGTTTTCTCTTTCCTTTCTTTTCTTTCTTTCTTCTCTCTTTTCATTTTTCTTCTCCTTTTCCTTTCTTGTTCGTTCTTTCTTTTCTCTTCACTTACTTACTCTCCGCACTTGCATTTCTGAATTGTGTTGTTGATCCCAAAAGAGGGGTATGAAAGAAAATAAATAAGGCTCAAAGGGGTGACAAGGGATAAAATGTCTAGATAGCAGAACAAAATGCCTTCGTCATTTCAATCTTTAAAATAGGCCAAATACAAACAAGTACAATCAAACAAAGAAATCATACATAGTATCTTTTGACTGCGTCGGAATTGATAGCCATTTCTACACATTTGCCTTCTATATCTGTCAAATACAATACGCCGTTGGACAACACTCTAGATACAACAAATGGCCCCTGCCAGTTTGGGGTGAACTTTCCTTTTGCTTCAGCCTGATGAGGCAAAATACGTTTCAACACTAACTGACCCACTTCGAATTTCCGTGGACGGAACTTCTTGTTATATGCCCTCGCCATTCTCTGTTGGTACAATTGACTGTGACATACTGTTGCCAATGTCTTTTCATCAATCAGACTTAATTGCGCCATGCGGGTTTTGACCCATTCAATGTCATCAATTTCTGCCTCAGCGACAATCCGAAGGGATGTGATTTCAATTTCTGCGGGTATTACTGCCTCCGTGCCATACACCAACAAATAAGGAGTGGCCCCTACTGAAGTACAGATAGTAGTGCAATAACCCAGCAATGCAAACAACAGCTTTTCATGCCACTGCCTAGAACCTTCCACCATTTTTCGAAGTATCTTCTTTATATTCTTGTTGGCTGCCTCGACTGCTCCATTCGCCTTAGGCTGATACGGGGTGGAATTACGATGTATAATCTTAAACTGCTGACATTTCTCTGTCATCAGATGACTGTTGAGGTTAGCGCCGTTGTTCGTGATGATTACCTTCGGAATCCCAAACCGACAGATGATATTTGAATACACAAAATCGACCACTGCTTTCTTGGTCACAGATTTGAAAGTTTTCGCTTCAACCCACTTGGTGAAATAATCGATGGCTACTAGAATAAACCTGTATCCGTTTGATGCTGCTGGTTCGATTGGCCCAATGACATCCATGCCCCAAGCAACAAAAGGCCATGATGCAGACATTGTATATAATTCAGATGGTGGAGAATGAATCAAATCTCCATGCACTTGGCACTGATGGCATTTACGCACAAAACTGATGCAATCCCGCTCCATAGTGAGCCAGTAATAACCTGCTCGGAGAATTTTCTTTTCTAGAACTTACCCACTCATATGCGGTCCACAAACTCCTGAATGTACCTCGGTCATGATAGTTGTGGCCTGTCTTGCATCTATGCATCTTAGCAACCCCAGATCTGGAGTTCTTTTGTACAATATCCCTCCACTGAAGAAAAATTCGCTTGCCAATCGTCGAATTGTTCTTTTCTGATCACCTGTGGCTTGTATCGGATATACTCCCATCCGGAGGTATTCTTTGATATCATGGAACCATGGCTCCCCATCAAGTTCTTCTTCTACCATATTATAGTAAGCATGCTGATCACGGACCTGAATCTGCAAAGGGTCCACATAAGCCTTATCTGGATGATGTAACATTCTCGCCAGAGTGGCCAAAGCATCGACGACTTCATTATGTATTCTTGGGATATGCCTGAACTCTATTGACTGAAATCGTTGACAAAGATCATGTAAACACTGTCTGTACGGTATGAGTTTCAAATCCCGTGTTTCCCATTCTCCCAGAATTTGGTGCACCAAGAGGTCCGAGTCACCCAAGACCAAGACTTCCTGGTCACCCATATCCACAGCTAACCTCAAACCCAAAGTACATGCCTCATACTCAGCCATGTTGTTGGTACAGTAAAAACGAAGCTGAGCCGTAACACGGTAGTGCTGCCCTGTTTCAGAAATAAGTACTGTTCCTATCCCCACGCCCTTCATGTTTGCGGCTCCATCAAAGAAAAGTTTCCATCCAGGCTTCTCGACTTGTTCTAACTCATCAATGTACATCACCTCTTCATCAGGGAAATAAGTTTTCAATGGTTCATAATCTTCATCAATCGGGTGCTCGGCCAAATGGTCCGCCAAGGCCTGTGCTTTCATTGCAGTTCGAGTCACGTAGACAATGTCAAACTCTGTGAGCAGGATTTGCCACTTTGCAAGCCTCCCTGTGGGCATAGGCTTCTAAAATATATACTTCAATGGATCCAAACGAGATATGAGATAGGTAGTGTAAGATGACAAATAAAGTTTCAGCTTCTGCGCCACCCAAGTTAGGGCGCAACATGTCCTCTCGAGCTGAGGGTACTTGACCTCGTACGGTGTGAATTTCTTGTTGAGATAATATATGGCCTGCTCCTTCCTGCCAGTGATATCATGCTGACCCAATACATAGCCGAATGAATTGTCCAATATGGTCAAATATAGAATCAAAGGTCGCCCTGGTTCTGGCGGGACCAACACGGGTGGATTTGACAAATACCCCTTTATCCTATCAAACGCCTCCTGACATTCATCTGTCCACCTGACCGCAATGTCTTTCTTTAACAGCTTGAAGATGGGCTCACAAGTTGTCGTGAGCTGAGCGATGAACCTGCTGATATAATTCAATCTCCTTAACAAACTCATCACCTTGGTCTTGTTCTTCGGAGGTGGCAATTCCTGGATGGCCTTGACTTTTGATGGGTCCAATTCAATACCCCGGCGGCTGACTGCGAACCCCAGCAATTTTCCAGACGGCACCCCAAAAGCACACTTTGCAGGATTAAGCTTGAGATTGTACCTGTGAAGCCTTCGGAAGAACTTCTTCAGATCCCTGACATGGTCAGACTGCTTCCTAGACTTCACGATCACATCATCCACGTACACCTCGATTTCCTGGTGTATCATATCATGGAATATTGTTGTCATTGCCCTCATGTAGGTTGCCCCAACATTTTTCAAACCGAATGGCATGACCTGATAGCAGTACGTTCCCCACGGTATGATGAATGCCGTCTTTTTAGCATCTTCCTCGTCCATTAAGATCAGATGATAACTCGCGTAACAATCCACAAAAGAACCAATCTCATGTTTGGCACAATTGTCAATCAACATATGGATGTTTGGCAGGGGAAAATTATCCTTCGGACTTTCTTTGTTGAGATCCCGATAATCAATGCACACCCTGGTCTTGCCATCCTTCTTTAGCACAGGCACAACATTGGCTAACCAGGTGGGATACTGCGTGACCCGAATAACTTTCGCATTGAACTGCTTGGTGACCTCTTCTTTGATCTTTACACTCATATCCGTTTTGAACTTTCTCAGCTTCTGTTTGACATGAGGGAATGCCGGGTCAGTGGGCAACTTGTGAACCACTAAATCAGTGCTTAGACACGGCATGTCATCATAGGACCATGCAAAAACGTCTTTGTATTCGAACAGTGCTTTGATTATCTCCTCCCTGAGTTGAGATTCCAGGTGGACACTTATTTTAGTTTCACGGACATTTTCTTGGTCCCGTAAATTAACTGCTTCTGTATCGCTCAAATTAGGTTTGGGCTTTTCCTCAAAATGAATTAGTTCCTTACTAATTTCTTCGTAGGCCTCATCATCATCAAATTCCAACTCGTCATCACACTCAATTTCTTGTATTATTACTTCAGATTTAGATTGGCTTTTAAAACTGGGCCGAAGATTCCTCATGCATGTCATGTCATTGATACCAACATAAAAAGGACTGTACAAAAGAAGAAAACAAAAATAGAATTAGAAGAAATGAAGGAAAAGGAATAATTGCATTTCATTGAATATAAAGATAACAGGGTTTTAACACATCTAACTGGACGGAACATAATATCTGAATTACAAACCCTGGAATAATCCACTTGCATTCCCTCCGGATAGGAAGAGAAGTAGCTTCCCAGTTGTTGACTTTTGCACGTGGTCCCACAAATTGCACATCTGCCTTGTTGGACCCTTCCCCAGCCTGAACCATATTGACCTCGGCGAATAACCTTTCGAACACCTTCTCCAAATCTCCATCGGCTCCAATCAGTGGTCCAGGTATCCTTGACAACAGTTGCTTTCTGGTACCCGGCCTGACGAATGACCTAGACAGATGCGGGACTGGCTATGGCAATGCCCATGCTTTCTTTTTCATTTTCCTAGCTCTTCTCATGTCTGCAACGGTAGGGTTGAACCCCCAGACCAAAAGTATCTAGATTCCTTGGAAGGGAGATTGGCTGCACAATACCTTGCAGAGATGTACCCAAACCCTTGCCTGGTACGAAACCGTTTTTCAACATTTCGACAACTACCATGACTGATGCCGCAACCATCTTTGGAGTTGGCACGCACTTTCCTTCTGGAATTTTCTCTACCGATACTGTGTTAGAAACCTGATAAACCCATGGTCTCTTGCCATCGTCAACCTCTATGAATGGCACCATTGGGCACACACAAATTATCTTCGCCATGTACAACAATTTCCTGTCGATCCCATTCAAACTTGACCATTTGATGCAGAGTAGACGGGACTACTTTGGCAGCATGGATCCAGGGTTGTCCCAACAACAGATTGTACGAAACAGCCACATCGAGCACCTAGAATTCCATGGTAAATTCAACTGGCCCTATTGTGAGCTCAAGCACTATGTCCCCGACTGAATCCTTCCCTCTACCGTTGAATCCCCGAACGCAAATACTGTTCTTGTGAATTCTTTAATCCTCCACTTGCAGCTTGTTCAATGTGGCGAGAGGACATATGTTCGCGCTAGACCCGTTGTCAACCAGTACCCGAGTAACCACGAAGTCTTCGCATTTCACCGTCAGATAGAGGGTTCTATTGTGCTCGGTGCCCTCCACGAGCAACTCATCATCGAAAAAAGGTGACTCAAATATCTTGTTAGCTATCTTTTCCAAGTGGTTTACTGAGATTTTGTCAGGAACGTGGGCTTCGTTCAAGATCTTCATCAAAGCTCGACGATGCTTGTCAGAATGGATCAGTAATGACAAGAGCGAGATCTGATCCGGTGTTTTCCTCAACTGCTCCACAATGGAATAGTCCTATACTTTCATCTTTTTCAAAAATTCCTCTACTTCTTCCTCGGACACGGCTTTCTTCACCGACACTGGATTGTCTTTGGAAGTTTTAGCTTTTCTCAATTCTTCGGGGGCAAAGCATCTCCCCGATCGAGTCAAACCATGGGTCTCACACAGTTCTTCTCTAACCTCTTTCCCCTGGTAAGTTACTGTTACTCGTTCATAATTCCACGGGACCGCCTTGCTGCTGATCACTGGAAGCTGAGTTACTGGTTATATAATAACAGGCTCTGTGCGAGCACCCTTCACGACCACGACAGGTTTACTTGTAACCCCTGGTACCACCACTTTAGCTTTCTCTGGTTTCGCTGCAACAGTACTTGACGGCCCTTTCTCTACTACCACAGCTGGCTTGTTTTCTACCTCTTTCCACTGGACCACTGATTTCTCACTGGTTACCTTTTCCTTTGAATTGGTTTCACTGGAGCGGATCATCATCACCGTCTGCGAGGGTTTCTTAGCCTCTCCTCCCTTGTGTATCAACTCAATCATATGGGTCTCATGGTGAGATGGTAGCAGATTCTGGTTGATGTTTGGTGTTTCTGGGGCCGGAACCTCTATCCGATGAGTATCAATGAGCTCTTGTACAATTGTTTTTAGTTTCCAGCATTTCTCTGTGTCATGGCCCAGGGCCCCTGAACAATACTCACAATTTACCGAGCGATCAAGATTTCTGGGAAGGGGATTCAACAATTTAGCCTCGATCGGATTCAACATGCCCAACTGTCTCAATCTGTGGAATAGGCTGGTATATGATTCTCCCAATGGAGTGAAAGTCTTCTGCTTCTGCACCCTTTCATTCTTAAAGGCTTGATTGGGTCGAAAACCTATTCCAGGGGGGTTTTTGTAGGCTTTTGGGGGTGGATGGGTATTTCGTGGAGCTTGGTAGGGACTCTGTGGAGCTGGCGTATGCCATTGCGCGTAAGCGGGAGGTTGGTTATAGGTTTGTGCGTGATAGACAGAAAAATGGGGATCTGGCGGTGGGTAGTAGTGTTGTGGTGGGCTATATGGAGTGTGGGGGTATGTTTGGGGATAGGGTCGAGGCTGGTTGTAGAATGGTGGAAGGTTCCTGGATCCACCCTAAGCTGCCGACTCGATCGTTGCAACATCCTCTTTCTTCTTCTTTCCGAGCACACCCCCAGTACCATTTTGAATGGCCTGAGTGGTTGCTTTGATTACTGAATAACTCATAATCTTATTGGATTTGAGTCCCTCCTCAACCATGCCTCCCATTTTCACAACTTCATTAAAGTACTTGCCCATTGCTGACACCAAATGACTAAAATAAGTGGGCTCCAAATCCTGCAAGAAATAATCAACCATCTCGCTTTCTTTCATCGGGGGGTCAACCTTCGCTGCTTGCTCTCTCCAATGGAACCCATATTCTCGGAAACTCTCACTGGGCTTGTTCTCAATCTTCGTCAATGACAGACGATCTGGGATGATTTCGAGATTATACTGAAAATGACAGGTGAAGGCTTGGGCCAAATCGTCCCATGTGCACCACCTGCTATGATCTTGTCTGGTGTACCATTCTAGTGCCGACCCACTCAAACATTGGCTGAAATATGCCATCAGCAATTCGTCTCTTCCACCTGCCCCTCTCATCTTGCTACAGAATCCTCTTAAGTGTGCTACCGGGTCGCAATGCCTATTGTACAGATCAAACTTGGGCATTTTGAACCCTGCTGGCAACTGAATATCTGGGAACAGGCACAAATCCTTGTAGGCCACACTCACTTGGCCTCCCAACCCCTTCATATCTCAGAATGATTGCTCTAAGCTTTTGACCTTTCTGATCATCTCTTCATGCTTGGGATTTTTGGGCGGTTTCTCGGTCTCTGCCAGGATATCAAGATGAGGAGTGTAAGGATATGGTTCTGGAACTTTGAAGGTGGGTTCAGGGGGATAGTACTGGTTGTCGTGAGTTTGAAATAGGGGTTCACTGGAAGATCTGTGTAATGTAGCAGGTGGGGGTGCCACAAAAATAGGTGTAATTGGTGGGGGAGGGTACGAGACTTGTTTGGGTGGTGGATCTTGAGAAGTATGGGAAGTGGTGCCTTGACATTGTTGGTAGAGGGGGAAGGCTGGAGATGAGTTCACAGTGGGAGGCTCCGGAGGTTGGGCTGATGGTGGGATATAAGCAGGATTGGCGGGATAAACCGGTGGTGGATGCCCTTTCGCCCAAGCTTGGTACATTTCAGCCATCTGCTATTTCAGCTTATACATTTCTTCCCTCATTGCATTAACATCCATTTCTTCCATCTCTTTCGATGGATCAACAATGCTGGTTTCCGGTTCCTGGTCGACCATATTTAGCCTGTCTTTCGATCGGGTGTTGTAGGAGTGAGTTGCCCGAATGCTAGTCAACTAACCACCTGCCTGGACTTAATGCATCAAACAAACAACCTTGTTAGCGATTAGGCTTTAACATATTGGCAACCACACATTGGGCATGAATGCACCTAGATAGTTAACCGTCTCTATTATGTATTTGATCGGTTGCATGCGTCATCACGGCCTTTTCTTTCTTTTAATTGCAAACATCCCCTTTTCTTTTCTTTTCTTTCCTTTCCTTTCATTCTGGCCTCTGTTCTCTCTTTGCTTTTACTCTCTCTTATTTTCTCTTTTTTTCTTTCTTGTTTTTTCGCTCTTTCCTTTTCTTTACTCTCTCGTTTTTCCTTTTAATTTCTTTTCTTCTCTCTTTTTTTTTGGTTGTGGTCAAATCCTATGGAGATTGCCTACGTATCATGACCCCACATGAATCAGACCAAGCGTAGTTCTTGTGGATAAGTGTAAAATAAAGTAAAAACATTTGGAATTTTCAATTTTCATATAAAAATGCTATTACAAAGACTGAAGCTAACAGACTCGAAAGTAACTAATAGACTCGAGATACATGCTCAAAAACAAACAACCCGCATGCTCTGATAACAGAAATACAGACTCCAGACTTTAACGGAAAGAAAACACAGACTCAAGAAATCACGAATACATCAATGCCTCAACTATCCCTGGGATCTGCGGGGCATCATTCGGCCTTGCTGCGGGCCGACTTGCTAAATCCTCCTGAAGGTGGTAGAGATATTCCATTACCTGACGAACAAAAATCATCACAGTGGCGAAGAACATAGATCTCATCATATCCTCACAGCTATTGCACTTCATTGCGATATAGTTGGCAACCCTTTTGACTTGCTCTCTTATAACGCCCTTCTCTTGCAACAAACGCCCAATTTGTTCGGTTTTGGCTTCCAAAGTTCGTTCGGCTACCTGGTTCTGCTCTTGGAGTTGTGCAAGTCCCTTTCTATGCGTGCCATTAAGGCGTAACAATGTTCTCTTTCATCCTTAAAATTTATGGCTTGTTTAGCCATTTCACCCTCGAGGTTGCCGATTGCCTTTTCCCAACCTGTGACCCCTCTTTCATATCTTTCTTTCATCTGTTGAACGAAAGTTGCACGCCCTTCGGCGCTTTTGGCCAACCTTGCCCGTGTTTTTGCTAGTTCAGACTCAGCTTTCTGCAGGTCATCTTCGTAGTCACGTACCTTTTGAGTGAGGTTGTAAATGAGCCTCTCATCTTTCCTGCTTCGGCCTGGGTTCTCGGCTTCAATTTTCAACCGTCGAACCTGAGCTCTGAGGGCCTCGTTTTATCGCACCAATCTTCTCCTTTCACCTTCGGTCTCTTGTGCCTGCAAATCATTGTTGAAGGTGACATTTCTCAATTCTTCTCGCAGACTGTGGATAATGGCCTTATATTCCTTATCCTTCTCCCCCAAGCTAACCTCTCTTGAATTTTATCATCAAAGGCTTGAACATGAGGCCTTTTGGAGGGCCTCTCAGGCTTTGGCTCGTTGTTTACATAAGACATTTCCTCAAACCAAGCAGCATAATTTAGATCTACGTCCCCCTTGGCAACGTCTGGTACCTGGGTGCCGTTTTTGAGATACCAGTAGCTATTCCAATCCTACTGAACTACAGGCTCAGGCAATGCGACTTTTGGATGCAACCCTATGACCTGGATGCTTAGATCTTCATCTTCAGGCACAATCTGATACCTCCCCAATTGCCTCAAGACCCTATGCGGTGCATATGGCTGAATACTCCTTATGCCCATTATCCTCAGGTATCCTTTGGTAGCAGTCATATAGATGGCTTCTGTCCTCGAGAGCCATCCTATAGTCCACTCAACCTGACCTGCGTCAAGAGCTTTCAAATGAGAAACCCATGCTTCAAATCCTTCTGGTGTGTTGTAATTTTTTATCCTCTCCTCGTAACTAATGATGAAGTTGTTTGGACTCGAACCGTAACTCATGAATCTGGGATGATGGCGAAGAAGGTCGATCAACCACATTTGCAGAATGATACTGCAACCCTCAAAAAACTGAGCTCCTGCTTTGCATACAGTCAATGCGCGATAGATATATGCTAGCACCAACGGGGCAAGTGTATGATCTTCCTTAGTAGTGAGGATTTGTGCAATTCTAGCCATACGAATATCCACCGTTCCTTTCTCATTTGGAAAAACCATGATCCCCAAGAATGCCACAATAAATGCGAACCGACGATGAATTTGCCAAAGGCCCTTGTTTTGTTTGTTGCTCAGGTCCTTTTCATGTGTTTCAAAACTAGAGGAATGCCCGAACCTGAAGTATAAGAAATGGAAAGTACAACACCCGTTGCTCACACGTTCCTTATTTGTCTGTTTACTAATATTCAAGAGGTCAAATAACTTGTGCACCAATGGAGCCCTTGGAAATATGAGTTGTTGCTTCCTCAAGTCCCGTCCGAATTCAATGTACCCGGCTATCTCCTCCAAAGTAGGGGTGATCTCGAAATCTGAGAAACGAAAGACATTGTGGACAGGATCCCAGAATGTTACCAAAGCTTTGATCAAATCTTCCTGTGGTTTGATTTCAAAGATGTCTATAAGAGCACCCAAGTGCTTTTTCACCCATTTCTGACCATCTTCGTCTAGATTATTCCACCACATACACAAGTGTAGCCGAGCCTGTTCCCTGACCACTTCTGGCAGTTCTTGGATGATACTCATTATTCCTGTGAAGGATTAAGGTTAGGGTTTGACTCGAGTTGACCCTTTTGTAAACAGTTTTTCGAAGAAGAAAAGAAAAAGAACAAATAAAAGAAGAAAATAACCATAATCTCTTCCCCTGTATGCCAACTTTAGCCAAATGGATGTTTTCGCAAATGCGGCCCCTTCCCAATTTCACGCGAATTTTGAGGCCGGGGGAATTATTTTATAACCCCTCACAAGCTTGTCCATTCTTTTACAAAAATAGCCTTTCGACAACTGAAAAATACTCTGAGTCTACCTTGGCAAGAACGATTTAAGATATAGCCGAAGCTGGATCGGCTTATTTTGACCAAAATCAAGATTGCATTCATTCGACCACCGACTCTCTTTTCTTGTTTTTCTTTTCTCTTATTTCCAAAAATAAGGCTGAACCTTATGTAGGTTGCCTATGTATCCCACACCCAGTGAGAATCAGACCTTCGTAGTTCGGTCAGTTTTGACACATTTGAAATAACACAGTGTTTGACTCTTTTAAAAATAACCCCTCTTTTTTTGAAAAATTTTTGGGCAGAGTTTCAGGACGCTTTTCAAATACCAGAATGTTTTAGAAGCTGGTTTTATTTCCTTCCCTATATCACTCTTGGTTTTCCTCTCTTCTTTTTTTTCGCTTTATTTTCTAGCCGGTCAGCATGCAAGCCAAAACAAATAAATGTTCACATAGCACATAGGATGCATCAGGATGATATGTTATTTCGGGCACACCTGTCCTAGATGGACCCAACCCCTGTGTTGAGTACCCTAAGTCAAATACACATGATGCAAACAAACGTTCCTACTAGAGATCCGGCATGGGGCTGCTTTCTTCTAGTTTTAAATCCTGGGGTTTTGGTCTAGACTTGGGGTACCCGAGCGGAAAACTAGGGCCGAGGAGGGGGCGACGTACCGGGAGCACTGAAGTCTACCCGGCCTTGTCGCTTGCCCAACCTCGTTCTACTTGGTATAATTTCTACAGAAAAAGCGGGCTGCGCGAAAGTATGCACCATTTTCAGAAGACTCAGATGGGTGGCGTAAGAAGACAGTTATATACAATCCAGACAATATTAAAGCGGTAAACAGATAGTACTTAGCATAAAAAGGTTCATAGAATACAGTAATATCAACAATAAATAAAACCAAGCAAAATTATATTAATAAGCTCGAATTCTGAACCTTGAACCATAGATTCTGGGTTCGATCTCCAGCAGAGTCGCCAGAGCTATCACACCTCCTTTTTACCTACACCCCGTAAAGGGTATAAATATAAGGGAGTTTTTCCAATTAAAGGACAATCGAAACGGGATCGTTTATTTATTAAAAATCAGAGTCGCCACTTGGGATAATTTATGGTGTCCCAAATCACCGGTTCAAATCCTGAATCGAGGAAAAGGATTGACTCTGTTTAACAGTCCACGAACCAGAAATTTGAGTAAGGAATTCTGTTAACCCAGGAGAAGGTGTTAGGCACTCCCGAGTTCCGTGGTTCTAGCACGGTCGCTTTGATTATACTTGGCTTGACTAGTTGTTTAACTACTGAATTTAGAACCTATGTGCATTTACTTTTACCGCTTTTTAAATTAAGAAAATTATCATGAAACGGGTCACGCGTACGTGTACCCATTTGTTTGGCGCGTCAAAAATCATGTCACACGAACGTGTCCACAATTAAGAACGCTTTGTTATTATTAAGAAAAGTTTGGCCAAAGTTGCGCGTGTCTAAAGCAAACTACGAACATTTGTCATTTTGTATGATTAAATGGTAGACGACGCACCTCGGACTATATGAGCTAATTTAATTAATAACCTACGAAAACCCATTTTTATTATTAAGAAGGTTTGTTCGAAGTTGCACGAACGCATACTCCGAATTGGTTTTTAGAATTGTAATCATGTCACGCGAACGTGTACACAATCACAATTGTATTTTACACGGCCCTAAAGGTTTCTCTACGAATATTTGTTATTTTACATCTACATTGTGAAATTAACACAAGAGCCATTTGTTACTAAGTGTGTAACTATGGCTTGTCTCAAATCTATTCGTTGGAATTAAGTTAATTAAGCACTAATGGAATTTGAACCCTTACTATCGAATGAGTGACTTAATCCGAGCTCGTTTGACTACAAGGCTGTCACCAAAATAACACTCATTCAATTGATAAGAGAGCCCAAATAAGACAGGCCCAATTACTTAAGTGGCGCGTCCGTTCAGGATTAAAGAGGAAAAAATGGGCTCTAATCATGAGCCCACAAAAAACTGTGAATACAAGCCATCCCCCTTTTGTCTCAACATGGGTTCGAAATCCAAACCACAAGGAAAAGTAGAATTTCTTTTAAAACAAACTGACGCAAGGCCAAACAAGACCCGAGATCTTGGACATCAGACCATCACATTCAAACAAATCTGCCCTTCAGCTAATTCAACAAAAAGTAGTTACGCGATACCTTACACCTGATTAAACCATTTCAATAACAAATTATACCTTATGAGACTGCTAAGTAAGTGAATCTGAACTTGAATAATCGACTCATATTTAACATGTTTAC
The DNA here is from genome assembly GCF_000393655.2 of Nicotiana sylvestris. NCBI lineage: Eukaryota > Viridiplantae > Streptophyta > Magnoliopsida > Solanales > Solanaceae > Nicotiana > Nicotiana sylvestris. The sequence goes on along the minus strand of NC_091064.1, from coordinate 163,082,802 downwards.
AGATAATCAAGGTAATTCTATATACGTCTCAGACCCTGAAGTGACGAGCCGAAACATTTTCTTGTCCAATACACTATAAAACTGAATACGAAACATTTTTCTTGACGTCTAAGTACATCAAGCCTGCCGTGACGGTTCAAGTAAATTACGCAACAAAAGAAGCTTTCATACAGTCTACATTACTCGATTTGCATGATTGATGGTAAAGCACAACTACTGATTCGACTAAACAAATTGTTCATCAAGCTTCTATGATAGTCCAGGATCAAATTTAGGGATAGGAGTTCAACATGCCCAAAACCAACATTTAGCTATGAGATATTTGATAGAAAATGGAGTCACCCACCAATTACAAACAAATTCATCTCTCAGAAGGATACTATCAGCAACTAGCAGAATACAATGCACTATATGATTCCAAAATAAGGCAATTAAAACAAAATAAAGCTAAATCTATAAGCAAACAATGGTGACATTATGCTCAAATTTCCAGATTTTCATTTCATCTTTGAATCAGGCCTCACATTAGATAGAACTCAGAGATCATGTACCTGGGAATAAGGGGAAAGCAAAAAGGAGTAAAGATCAGTAGGCAGCAGCAATAGAACAAAATCCCAAACTTAGCAGCAGTGGTAAGCTAAAAAATGACCAATGAAACCAGCCTTGGACCCAACTTGAAACCAACAGAAATAACCACTGATAGCCAGCAATCAAAAAAGAACAGCCAAAATTTGAACCAAACTTTTGAAAACCAACCAAGCTCAAACCATTTTAGCCCTCGATGGTTCAGAGATCATTTTAGAAGTGAGAGCCTCAAGAATTACAGAAAAACTTTCAATGGAACAGTGGTTTTTGTTTTTTCCATTTGTTCTGATTTCTCCAGTATTTTCAGCCTTTTTGGTCTCTCTAAGGTGTAAAAAAAAACTGTCTTGAATGAGAAGAAGGCTTCCTTTTTAAGGCTGAGGGTCTGCTGTGTGCCTTCCCAGGCAAGGCAGTTAGATTTTTCCCAAAATACCCTCATAGGGCATCTTTTAAAACTGATTTTTGGACATCTGACCATTTCCTTCAGATATTTTCAATTTACAGCTTGTTTTCCCTAACCACTTTGGGCAGCTGTCCATTTAGGATGCTTCCCATCAGTTATTAAAGATTTTTCAAGTTGAAACAATCTCCAAAATCACCCCCTAAAGTTCCCCATTATTCACTTACCCCCCTTAAATTCTGAATGCTCACAATCACAAAATCAATAAACAAACGGGCTGACACTTTCAAACAAATTAAAATTCAAAACAACTATTGAAATTATGAGAAAACTAGCTTGAATATCCTTCACCCATAAACGTGAATTCAGAAAATGTTCTTGAAACAAGAATTAATGCGAACGATGAACTATATTTGACTAATCTTAATGCTTCAGTTCCAAAATTAATTCACAAATGTGAAATGAAACCTAGAGAAAAGAAGAAAATCTCATGAATTGAAACCAAATTAAACTCAAACCTTACAAAGCCGATTGTCATTGACAATTACGCAAACAAGCTAACTAACGAACTTACAACCAGAACATAATGCAATTAAGCAAGAAACGAAAATTCTGAAGGAAGAAAACTGGAAAAACAAACAACCAAGCAAACAAACAGAAGAGATCAAAAGGAAACCAATCGACGCAAAGGAAATTCTCCCAAACCTGCTCGGCGATAACTGCATGAACTCGAACAATCTTGAAGAAGAAAGTGAACCTTTGACGGTCATTAATCGGTTGTCCTTAACAAAAGACAAATGATTAATGACAGTTTTGGGTTCACTTGACCTTGCTAAGCCAGAAAGGAACCCATGGCGAGACTTGGCTATCCGGACCTCTGCTCTACCACTGGCGAACCATTTTGAAATGAAACAAACACGTATTTGAGGCAGGAAGGAGATGAGGGGTTTCATGGTGTGATTTTGGGTGGATCTGGGAATTTTTAGGGTTTCGGGTGCTAACCTCAGATCTGAGATTCGAGGCGATAGAGGAGGATTTGAGAGGAACTGTTTGGAGATTCGGGATGGGGAGGTGGAAGGGAGTTCATGGTGTTAATTCGGTGGCGATTGGACGCCGGTGCCGCCACCGGACGGTGGGGAATTCTAGGCGGCTACTAGGGTTTGGGGGGCAGGTTTCTGAAGTTGGGGGTGTTGGGACGATGAACTGGGGGTGTGTGCGTTCGGACATATATTTACTCCCCAGGATTTAGTTCCGAGCCATTCGATCAAGTGGAGATCAACGGCTCAGATCGACACTGATCGAAACGACGTCGTTTCGTTTGAGGGGGAATTCGGACCGGGTCAGGCGGGTTTGGGCTGGAATTGTACAGATCTAGGGGAAATTGAGCCGAAGGATATTTAATGGCCCAAATCCGAATTTCCCTTTGTTTTTGAATCTTTTTTCTTTTCCAATTTCCAAATTTCTTTTCTTTTCAAAATTAGAAATAAAGCCTAAATTGATTATTAAAACTAATATTATCCTATCAAATTGAACTAATTAAACTCTAAAAATAATTACCATAACTAATTACATACCACATTAAAGAAAGCTAACAAAATTCGAGAAATTAAAATTAAAGTGCAAAAATGAACTATTTTTGTGATTTTTCCATTTTATAAAACACTAAATTACTAATTATTTCAAACATGCAAAAAATTAAATCCTAAATGCAAATGCAGCATATTTTGTATTTTTCATTAATTAACAAACGAAATGCACAGACAAAAATGCAAATAATTAACAGCAAATGCCACAACATCCACAAAATTGCAAATAATGAAACGAAATTGCTTTGTTTTGAATTTATGGGAGTATTTCATGCAGGGCAAAAATTATGTGCTCACGTTAACAAGTGATAAACACCTACATGACAGCGGAATATGAGATTTAAGCGGAAGTCTTAAATAAATATAAAACCAAAATGTTTCGAAAGTCAACACGTGTCTCTACCCAAAATTTGGTGTCACAATATCCATGGACTACTAAGAGTACTACATATAACAGTTTTGAAGGAATAATAACACTGTTTGTCTCGGATACATGAGATAACGGAACATAATAAAAGATAGAGGAGACGTCGGGCCTGCGGACGCATGCAAGGCTACCTCGGTGTCTCGGTGGACTGAATATGCTGGCTCCCCTACTGCTGCTGATCAAGTGTGGCTCCGGTGTCTGCACAGAGTGCAGTGTGTAGTATCAACACAACCGACCCCATGTGCTGGTAAGTGTCTGGCCTAACCCCGGTGAGGTAGTGATGAGGCTAGGACCAGATTCCAGATAAACCTGTGCAGTTATATGATATACAACAGAAATATAAACAGGTAATAACAGTTTGAAAGGGAGGGGGAAACATGCTTCGGGGAAACATATCAATTCTATCAGAAACTTAATAAAGTATGAAAGAACACTCGATGTCCACAATCAATAAAATAACAATACTATTGCGGCGCGCAACCCGATACCTTATCATTTAAGATTGTTGTGGTGTGCAACCCGATCCACATATATAACTGTTGCGGCATGCAACCCGATCCACATATATAAATGTTGCGGTGTGCAACCCGATCCAATATAATATCTGTTGCGGCGTGCAATCCGATCCAATATAATATCTATTGCGGCATGCAACACGATCCAATATAATATCTAATAATGTTGCAACGCGCAACCCATTCCAAATATATAGTCCACAATAATTATAATTAACCGTCCCAGCAAGGGATCAACAATTGTGACGACCCAAAGGGTCATCACCGAAATTCTTCCTTGTTCCGTGCTTCCGAGGCCTGAAAACCTCGCTTTTAATTGCCTCAATATTTCGTGCGCAGTCCGGGCGCGAAGCCGGAAAGCTTTTATGTTGAAATATGCGAATTTTGTGAGAAATTTGATGAATTTTGATATAAATATGCATAATATTAACTTTGGTCAACATTTTGGGTAAACGGACCCAGTCCTGTGATTCGACGATCCCGGAGGGTCCGTAGAAAATATGGGACTTGGGCGTGTTCCCGAAATTAAATTCCGAGGTCCCAAGCCCGAGAAATGATTTTTTGTGTGAAATTGTTTTCTGAAATTTATTAAGGAAAATGAAGAAGAAAATTGATCGAAAAACTGTGGTATCGGGCTCGTATTTTGGTTCCGACGCCCGGTACGAGTCTTAAATATGTTTTAAGCACTATCTGTAAAGTTTGGCTAAAAACGGACGTCATATGACGTGTTTCGGACTTAAAATGGGGAATTTGAGTTTTTATGAAAGTTGAAAGAAAACCATGTATTTTGAGGCTTGATCCTATGTATATGATGTTATCTTGGCGATTTGATCGCACGAGTAAGTCCGTAAGATGTTTTAAGGTGGTGTGCATTTTTATTTTGGAGCACCGAGGGCTCGGGTGAGTTTCGAGTGGGGTCCGGGAGGGTCTTAGAATTAAAAATGCAGATTCAGGTGTTGCAGGCCCAGCGCGGCAGTGGTCATTTCCGCGCGGTCCACGCCGGTAGCCACACGGCCGCAGTGCTTTTCTGTGCGGTCCGCGTGGTGGAGTTCTGAGGGTCGGTAGTTCAGGTCGGCCAGCGCGGAGAGCCCACTTCTTCCTTCCCTCGGCGCGGCCGCGGTACATTTCCGCGTGGTCCGCGGTGGCAGCCACGTGGCCGCGGTGCATTTCTATGCGGTCCGCGCCAGCCCCCAGCAAAATGTATAAATTCGGGATTTTCAGTCATTTTCCACTTTTCAAAAACCCAAAACCTAAGAGGCGATTTTCCAAACAACTCTTTTTCTTCAAAACGACTGGTAAGTGATTTCTAACTCATTTTCTTCACTTCTTAACATCTTTTAACATGATTTCAACTTCAAAACAAAGATTTTCATGGGGGAAATTGGGTGTTTTTGGTAGAACCTAAGTTTTCTACAAATTGAGGAGTTGGACCTCAATTTGGGGTCCGATTTCAAAACAAAGCATATATTTGGATTCGTGGGAGAATGGGTAACCGGGTTTTGGTCCTAACCTCGAGTTTTGACCATGTGGGTCCGGGGGTGTTTTTGACCTTTTTGGGAAAAACCTTGTAAAAATTATTTTCATGCATTGGGATTGATCCATTTAGTAATTATTAATGTGATTGAGTAACTTATGACTAGATTCGAGCGGATTGGTGGTGGAATCAAGAGGTAAAGCTATACTAGAAGCGTGAGTTGAGTTTGGAGCATTCGAGGTAAATGTTTGTTCTAACTTTGGCTTGAAGGAATAGGATTAGGATGTTATTGATACTTGCTAATGTGGAGTACGGTGTATAGGCATGGTGACGGTTATCTATGCACCGGAGTCTAGCATGACCGTGAGTCTTAATTGCTTTTAATTCGAATAATGTGACACAATCCCCTTGTTTACTTGATGAGTTTCATATAATGGGAACGATTGAGGTAGAATTGGGATTGGTGTACTTTTGGAGCGTTAGCTCGAACATGAATGTGTTAGTTGAGGAAGAAGTGATTTAAAAAGAGAATGTGTTGTGAGTATTCCCTTGCCGGGATGTGTAGACTGATATATATTCTCCCTTGTCGGGATATTTTGGGCTGTTAGCTGTACCCTTGTCGGGTTAAAGGTATTGAGTTGTTATTCTCCCCTGAAGGGGTCTACTATATGAAGTCAGATATTATGAACTATATTATGGGATCGTGTGGCACGCCGTCCACTTATATATGATATTATGGGATCGTGTGGCACGTCGTCCACTTATATATGATATTATGGGATCGTGTGGCACGCCGTCCACTTATATATGATATTATGGGATCGTGTGGCACGTCGTGCCCTTATATATGATATTATGGGATCGTGTGGCACGTTGTCCACTTATATATGATATTATGGGATCGTGTGGCATGTCGTCCACTTATATATGATATTATGGGATCGTGTGGTACGTCGTCCACTTATATATGATATTATGGGATCGTGTGGTACGTCGTCCACTTATATATGATATTATGGGATCGTGTGGCACGCCGTCCACTTATATACGATATTATGGGATCGTGTGGCATGCCGTCCACTTATATTTGATATTATGGGATCGTGTGGCACGCCGTCCACTTATATACTATATTATGGGATCGTGTGGCACGCCGTCCACTATATATATATTATGGAAACCGGAGTTTCTTCTGTTTATTTTCGATATTTCATTTTTATCTGTTACTCCCCGATAGCATGTCCCCTCCCAGTTTTACTTTGTATTATTTTGTTATTGTTTTCTTGCACTTGTTATATATATCTGTACAGGTTAATTATGGTAGGTCCTGTCTAGCCTCGTCACTACTTCGCCGGGGTTAGGCCAGGCACTTACCAGCACATGTGGTCGGTTGTGCTAATGCTGCACTCTGTGCATTTTTGTGCACAGATCAAGGAGCAGCTTTCGGACCGCATCAGTAGGACTTTTGGGAGCTATCTTCAGTCCAGGGGCTCCCGAGGTAACCTAGCTGGCGTTTGCAGGCCGAAGTCCCTTTCCATGTTTTTCGTTTGTTTATCTTGTATCTAACAAACATGATGTATTTACCTTTCAAACATTATTTGTAGCATTCTGTAGTAGTCTGTGAGCTAGTGACACCAAACTCTGGGTAGCATTTTGGTTCAAACTTCCGCACTTTTGGTTTTCAGTTGTTTTCAATTTAAAGTCTTCCGCTTAGATTTTGTCTCGCTTATTATATAGTTGAAAGAAAGCAGGAAAGGTGTCTTACACATTCGGCTTGCCTAGCTCCGACAGTAGGCGCCATCACGACACCCGATGGTGGGAAATCCGGGTCGTGACAAGTTGGTATCAGAGCCCTAGGTTACTTAGGTCTCACAACTCACGGACAAGCTCAGTAGAGTCTGAGGGATCGGTACGAAGACGTCTCTATTTATCCCGCAGAGGCTACTGAGTTAGGAAAACTTCACTTTGTTCATTCTTGTCGTGCGATTCTATTTCTCAAGTACTGATTATCTTTCCACTTTGTTCTTTCGCCGATGGCGAGAACACGTGCTTCCTCTTCTACCACGCAGCAGCCTGAGCCCCCAGCAGCAGCTCCTATTAGGGGCAGAGGGCGAGGTCGAGGCCGAGGCCGGGGCAGAGCTCAGCCCCGAGCAGCAGTTCCAGCGATGGAGCCTCAGGTCGATTTTGAGGAGGAGGTTCCGGCCCCAGCTGTTCCAGTGGGCCCAACTTAGGTCCTAGAGGGTTTCATGGCCACTCTAGTGCTTCAGGACGCTTTGGTCCGATTGGTAGGCTTTATGGAGGGCATTTCTAGAGCGGGTTTGCTTCCCGTAGCTCCAGCCACATCTCAGGCTGGGGGAGGAGTTCAGACTCCCGATACTCGTACTCTAGAGCCGGTAGCTCCTCAGGCTCAGGTTCCAGCAGTTCAGCCAGCCGTGGCAGTTCAGCCAGCTGTGGCATCCCAGCCAGGTATTGCGGCTCAATCCAGTGATGGTGCGGCTATGTCCGCTGATGCTTTGTGGAGGCTTGATCGTTTCACCAAGCTCTTCACTACTACATATAGTGGCACTCCCTCAGAGGACGCTCAGGATTTTATATTCAGCTGTCATGAGGTTCTACGGACTATGGGCATTGTAGAGACCAATGGGGTTGACTTCGCCACTTTTCGCCTGACAGGATCCGCCAAGACTTGGTGGAGGGATTTCTGTTTAGCCAGGCCAGCAGGGTCGCCATCATTGACCTGGGATCAGTTTTCAGACTTATTTCTGGGGAAGTTTCTTCCAGTTACTCAGCGAGATGCTCTTCGCAGGCAGTTTGAGCATCTCCAGCAGGGTCCTATGACGGTTACCCAGTATGAGACCCAGTTCATTGATCTCGCTCGTCACGCTATTGTGATACTCCCCACCGAGAGAGAGAGAGGGGGTGTGGAGGTTTGTCGATAGGTTGGTTCAACCGATCCGTGTTCAGATGGCCATGAGTGCCGGGAGTGAGATTACATTTCAAGAGGCGGCAGATGGTGCCCGTCGGATAGAGCTGGCACTTTCTCAAGGAGGTGGTCATGGGTCTGATAAGAGGCCCCGTTATTCTGGTAGATTCAGTGGTACCTCGTCTGGAGGTAGGGATTCTTATGGTAGAGGCCATCCTTCGAGGCCCTTTCAGTCAGCTCTCCAGGCTTCTCATGGTACACCAGGTGGTCGTGGTTCTCAGCCGCAGTATTCTGACCAGCAGCTCTTCAGTTCACCATCAACACCTATCAGTGCACCACCACTTCGTTATTCTCAGTAGTCGAGGGCTTGTTATACTTGCGGAGATGTGAGTCACATTGCCAGATATTGCCCTCGAGCTTCCATCAGCTCGCAGCAGCAGGGTCCTCGCCTGATGATCCAGGCACCAATTGCCCCACAGCCTACCCAACCAGCTAGAGGCGGGGGTAGAGGACATAAAGGTGGAGGTAGAGGTCTTAGATGTGGAGCTCAAACCGCTAGAGGTAGGGGTCAGCCAGCAGCAGATCGTCCCAGGGATATGATTCAGGGAGGTGGGGCCCAGCCCCGTTGTTATGCCTTGCCAGCTAGGCCAGAGGCTGAGTCATCAGATGCTGTGATTACAGGTACTATTCTGGTCTGTGATAGGGATGCTTCTGTGCTATTTGATCCCGGATCTACGTATTCATATGTGTCGTCCTATTTTGCACCCTATTTGGTTTATGCCTAGTGACTCGTTGAGTATTCCTGTTTATGTGTCAACACCGGTGGGTGATTCTATTGTGGTTGACCAAGTTCATCGTTCTTGTATCGTAGTGTTTGGGGGTCTTGAGACCCGTGTTGATTTGTTGCTTTTGGACATGGTCGACTTTGATGTTATATTAGGGATGGATTGGTTGTCCCCGTATCATGCGATCTTGGATTTCCATGCCAAGACCGTGACCTTGGCGTTGCCAGATTTGCCCCGATTAGAGGGGAAAGGGACTTCTGGTCATTGTACCCGCAGTGTATCTCGTATGTGAAGGCTCGACGTATGGTCGAGATGGGATGTTTGGCCTACGTGGCGTATGTTCTCGATTCTAGCGCGGAGGTTCCTTCTATTGATTCTGTGCCCTTTGTTCGGGAGTTTCCTGAGGTTTTCCCTTCAGACCTGTCGGGTATGCCGCCCGACAGGGATATTGATTTTTGTATTGATCTGGCTCCGGGAACTCAACCCATTTCCGTTCCGCTGTATCGTATGGCGCCGCCAGAATTGAAGGAGTTAAAGGATCACTTTCAGGATTTACTTGAAAAAGGTTTCATTAGACCCAGTGTTTCGCCTTGGGGCACACCAGTGCTATTTGTGAAGAAAAAGGATGGTTCGATGAGGATGTGCATTGATTATCGGCAATTGAACAAGGTGACGATTAAGAACAAGTACCCACTGTCGAGGATCAACGACTTATTCGACCAGCTTCAGGGTGCGAGGGTGTTTTCAAAGATAGATCTGAGATTTGGCTACCACCAACTGAGGATTAGGGCATCTGATGTCCCTAAGATAGCATTTCGCACTCGGTATGGGCACTATGAGTTTTTGGTCATGTCATTTGGATTGACTAATGCCCCAACAACGTTCATGGAGTTGATGAACTGAGTGTTCAGACCTTATTTGGACTTGTTCGTGATAGTTTTCATTGACGATATTCTTATATACTCCCGCAGTCAGGAGGAGCATGAGCAGCACCTCAGAGCGGTTCTTCAGACCCTGATGGGTAGTCAGTTGTATGCTAAGTTCTCGAAGTGCGAGTTTTGGCTGAGTTCGATAGCATTCCTGGGTCATGTCATGTAAGCAGCAAGTATTCAGGTAGGCATGAAGAAGATAGAGGCAGTCAAGAACTGGCCTCGACCAGCTTCAGCTACGGAGATTCAGAGTTTTCTGGGGTTAGCAGGTTACTACCGTCGGTTCGTGGAGGGGTTTTCATCCATTGCAGCCCCTATGACCAGATTGACCCAGAAAGGTGCCCAATTCAGATGGTCAGACGAGTGTGAGGCGAGCTTTCAGAGGCTCAAGGCAGCTCTGACCACGACACCGGTGTTGGTTTTGCCCACAGGTTCAGGGCCCTACACAGTCTATTGTGATGCATCTCGTATTGGACTTGGTGCAGTGTTGATGCAGGATGGCAAGGTCATTGCCTCTGCCTCGAGGCAGTTGAAGGTTCATGAGAAGAACTATCCAGTGCATGATTTGGAGTTGGCAGCCATTGTTCACGCATTGAAAATTTGGAGGCACTATCTGTATGGTGTGGCGTGTGAGGTGTTCAAGGATCATAAGAGTCTTCAGTATTTGTTCAAGCAAAAGGAGTTGAATTTGAGGCAGAGGAGGTGGTTAGAATTGTTGAAAGATTTTGACATCACTATCTTATATCACCCGGGAAAGGCCAATGTGGTGGCCGATGCCTTGAGTAGGAAGTCAGCCAGTATGGGCAGTCTGGCTTATATTCCGGTTGGTGAGAGACCGCTTGCTTTGGACGTTCAAGCTTTGGCCAATCAGTTTGTGAGGTTGGACATTTCTGAGCCTAGTCGAGTATTAGTTTGCACGGTCGCTCGTTCTTCGTTATTGGAGCGTATCCGTGATCGGCAATTCGATGAACCCCATTTGTGTGTCTTGAGAGACACGGTGCAACGTGGAGGTGCCAAGAAAGTAACCTTAGATGATGATGGCATATTGCGATTGCAGGGGAGAGTTTGTGTGCCCAATGTTGATGGGATTCAAGAGTTGATCTTAGCGGAGGCCCACAGTTCTCGGTATTCTATTCACCCGGGCGCCGCGAAGATGTATCAGGATCTGAGGCAACACTATTGGTGGCGTAAGATGAAGAAAGACATTGTTGCATATGTGGCTCGTTGTTTGAACTATCAGCAGGTTAAGTACGAGCATCAGAGTCCCGATGGTGTATTTCATAGGATTGAGCTTCCCGAGTGGAAGTGGGAGAGGATTACTATGGATTTTGTTACTGGACTTCCGATGACTCGGAAGAAGTTTGATGCAGTTTGGGTCATTGTTGATAGGCTGACCAAGTCAGCGCATTTTGTTCCTGTTGCAGCCACTTATTCGTCTGAAAGGCTAGCCGAGATTTATATTAGGGAGATTGTTCGCCTTCATGGGGTGCCGCTATCTATTATTTCAGATCGGGGTACGCAGTTTACCTCGCATTTCTGGAGAGTGGTTTAGCGAAAGTTGGGCACCCAGGTTGAGTTGAGTACAGCATTTCATCCCTAGATGGACGGTCAGTCCGAGAGGACTATTCAGATTCTTGAGGCTCGTGGGACCAGTTTTTGCCTTTAGTAGAGTTCGCCTACAACAACAGCTACTAGTCCATCATTCAGATGGCTCTGTATGAAGCGTTGTATGGTAGACGATGTTGGTCTCCAGTTGGATGGTTTGAGCCGGGAGAGTCTCGATTATTGGGTACGGATCTGGTTCAGGAGGCCTTGGACAAGGTCAGGATTATTCAGGATAGACTTCGTACAGCTCAGTCCAGATAGAAGAGTTATGCAGACCGCAAGGTCAGAGATGTTGCTTTCATGGTTGGTGAGCGGGTATTGCTCCATGTATCGCCTATGAAGGACGTGATGAGATTTGGGAAGAAGGGCAAGCTCAGCCCTAGGTTCATCGGTCCATTTGAGATTCTTGATCGTGTGGGAGAGGTGGCTTATAGACTTGACTTGCCACCTAGCTTGTTAGCTGTGCATCCCGTGTTTCATGTATCTATGCTCCGGAAGTATCGCAGAGATCCATCGCACGTGTTAGATTTCAGCACTGTCCAATTGGACAAAGATCTGTCATATGAAGAGGAGCCGGTGGCTATTCTAGACCGGCAGGTTCGACAGTTGAGGTCGAAGAGTTTTCCTTCGGTGCGTGTTCAGTGGAGAGGTCAGCCTCCTGAGGCATCGACCTGGGAGTCCGAGTCCGATATGCGGAGCCGTTATCCTCATTTATTTCCCGACTCAGGTACTTCTTTTTTTTGTCCGTTCGAGGACGAACGGTTGTTTTAGAGGTGGAGAATGTGACGACCCAAAGGGTCATCACCGAAATTCTTCCTTGTTCCATGCTTTCAAGGCCTTGAAAACCTCGCTTTTAGTTGCCTCGATATTGCGTGTGCAATCCGGGCGCGAAGCCGGAAAGCTTTTATGTTGAAATATGCGAATTTTGTGAGAAATTTGATGAATTTTGATATTAATATACATAATATTGACTTCGGTCAACATTTTGGGTAAACGGACCCGGACCTGTGATTCGACGGTCTCGTAGGGTCCTTAGAAAATATGGGACTTGGGCATGTTCCCGGAATTAAATTCCGAGGTCCCAAGCCCGAGAAATGAATTTTGTGTGAAATTGTTTTCTGAAATTTATTAAGGAAAATAAAGAAGAAAATTGATCGGAAAACTATGATATCGGGCTCATATTTTGGTTCTGACACCCGATACGAGTCTTAAATATGTTTTAAGCACTATTTGTAAAGTTTGGCTAAAAACGGACGTCATATGACGTGTTTCGGACTTAAAATGGGGAATTTGAGTTTTTATGAAAGTTGAAAGAAAACCATGTATTTTGAGGCTTGATCCTATGTATATGATGTTATCTTGGCGATTTGATCGCACGAGTAAGTTCGTAAGATGTTTTAAGGTGGTGTGCATGTTTGGAGCCCCGAGGGCTCGGGTGAGTTTCGAGTGGGGCCCGGGAGGGTCTTAGAATTAAAAATGCAGGTTCAGGTGTTGCAGGTTCAGGTGTTGCAGGCCCAGCGAGGCCGCGGTCATTTCCGCGCGGTCCGCGCTGGCAGCCACGCAGCCGCAGTGCTTTTCTGTGCGGTCCGCGTGGTGGAGTTTTGAGGGTCGGTAGTTCAGGTCGACCAGCGCGGCCACCCACCAAATCAGTGCAGTCCGCGCTGGGTGGGTTTCAGAGAGCCCAGTTCTTCCCTCCCTCGGCGCGGCCGCGGTACATTTCCGCGAGGTCCGCGCTGGCAGCCACGCGGCCGTGGTGCATTTCTATGCGGTCCGTGCCAGCCCCCAGCAAAATGTATAAATTCGGGATTTTCAGTCATTTTTCCACTTTTCAAAAACCCAAAACCTAAGAGGCTATTTTCCAAACAACTTTTCTTCTTCAAAATGATTGGTAAGTGATTTCTAACTCATTTTCTTCACTTCTTAACATCTTTTAACATGATTTCAACTTCAAAACAAAGATTTTCATGGGGGAAATTGGGTGTTTTGGGTAGAACCTAGGTTTTCTACAAATTGAGGAGTTGGACCTCAATTTGGGGTCTGATTTCAAAACAAAGCATATATTTGGATTCGTGGGAGAATGGGTAACCGGGTTATGGTCCGAACCTCGAGTTTCGACCATGTGGGTCCGGGGGTGTTTTTGACCTTTTTGGGAAAAACCTTGTAAAATTTATTTTCATGCATTGGAATTGATCCATTTAGTAATTATTAATGTGATTGAGTAAGTTATGACTAGATTCAAGCGGTTTGGTGGTGGAATCAAGAGGTAAAGCTATACTAGAAGCGTGAGTTGAGTTTGGAGCATTCGAGGTAAGTGTTTGTTCTAACTTTGGCTTGAAGGAATAGGATTAGGATGTTATTGCTACTTGCTAATGTGGAGTACGGTGTATAGGCATGGTGACGGCTATCTATGCACCAGAGTCTAGTATGACCGTGAGTCTTAATTGCTTTTAATTCGAATAATGTGACACAATCCCCTGGTTTACTTGATGAGTTTCATATAATGGGAACGATTGAGGTAGAATTGTGATTGGTGTACTTTTGGAGCGTTAGCTCGAACATGAATGTGTTAGTTGAGGAAGAAGTGATTTAAAAAGAGAATGTGTTGTGAGTATTCCCTTGCCGGGATGTGTAGACTGATATATACTCTCCCTTGTCGGGATATTTTGGGCTGTTAGTTGTACCCTTGTCGGGTTAAAGGTATTGAGTTGTTATCCTCCCCTGAAGGGGTCTACTATACGAAGTAAGATATTATATACTATATTATGGGATCGTGTGGAACGTCGTCCACTTATATATGATATTATGGGATCGTGTGGCACGTCGTCCACTTATATATGATATTATGGGATCGTGTGGCACGCCGTCCACTTATATATGATATTGTGGGATCGTGTGGCACGTCGTCCCCTTATATATGATATTATGGGATCGTGTGGCACGCTGTCCACTTATATATGATATTATGGGATCGTGTGGCATGCCGTCCACTTATATATGATATTATGGGATCGTGTGGCACGCCGTCCACTTATATATGATATTATGGGATCGTGTGGCACGCCGTCCACTTATATATGATATTATGGGATCGTATGGCACGCCGTCCACTTATATACTATATTATGGGATCGTGTGGCATGCCGTCCACTATATATATATATATATATATATATATATATATATATTATGGAAACCGGAGTTTCTTCTGTTTATTTCCGATATTTCATTTTTATCTGTTACTCCCCGATAGCATGTCCCCTCCCTGTTTTACTTTGTATTATTTTGTTATTGTTTTCTTGCACTTGTTATATATATCTGTACAGGTTAATTATGGTAGGTCCTGTCTAGCCTCGTTACTACTTCACCGGGGTTAGTCCAGGCACTTACCAGCACATGTGGTCGGTTGTGCTGATGCTGGACTCTGTGCATTTTTGTGCACAGATCAGGGAGCAACTTTCGGACCGCAGCAGTAGGACTTTTGGGAGCTATCTTCAGTTCAGGGACTCCCGAGGTAGCCTAGCTGGCGTTCGCAGGCCGACGTCCCTTTCCATGTTTTTCGTTTGTTTATCTTGTATCAGACAAACATGATGTATTTACCTTCCAGACATTGTTTGTAGCATTTTGTAGTAGTTCGTGAGCTAGTGACACCAAACTCTGGGTAGCATTTTGGTTCAAACTTCCGCACTTTTGGTTTTCATTTGTTTTAAATTTAAAGTCTTCCACTTAGATTTTGTCTCGCTTATTATATAGTTGAAAGAAAGCAGGAAAGGTGTCTTAAACATTCGGCTTGCCTAGCTCCGTCAGTAGGCGCCATCACGACACCCGATGGTGGGAAATCTGGGTCGTGACAACAATAGACTACACTATCCCGGCATGGGAACTCCACAGTACAAGTATATAGTCCCGGCAAGGGAGAAACAGCCATAGCCAAACTTGTTCCAACACCTAGCTATCTCAACTATAACTCAACTAGTTTCAACATCTAACTACCTCAGCTATAACTAAACTTGTTACAACACCTAACTACCCAGCTATAACCAAACTTGTTACAACACCTAACACAAAGAATCATCAACCTAAGCATCAATAATATCAATTAATAACACAATGCAAGGGAACCTCAGCTCAACAATAGCCAGCAAGGGGCAGCATAATGATCTCTTTTCTTTCTCACTTTTACTTCACAATTCACTTCACAACTCGAGCCAATGCTCTAGAGTTTCGAGTATCACTTATACTTTCACAATTCGTTATACAACTGGAGCCAACGCTCCTACATGTTCATAGGTCACAATTCTTTCCACAACTTTACACTACAAATAGAAATTTTCACCAAGGCATGAATAATACAACGAGATCATGAAAATCACAAGATAAGACTCACGGTCATGCTTGACACCAATGCATAGATACACGTCACCATACCTATACGTCGTACTCTACAAGAAACAAATAGCAAATAGGACACAACTCCTAATCCCTCATGCTAAGATTAGACCAAACACTTACCTTGATGCCTCGAACACAACTCAAGCTTCAATTATAGCTTTACCCCTCGATTCCTCCGCCAATTCTCTCGTATCTAGACACAAGTTACTTAATTACATCAATAAATGCTAAATTAATCAATTTGAATGCATGAAAATGAGTTCTCCAAAGTTTTACCCGAAAAGTCAAAATCGCCCTGGGCCCATGTGGTCCAAACCCGATGTTCGAACCAAAACATGATTACCCATTCCCCCACGAGCTCAAATATGTAATTTGTTTTGAAATCGGACCTCAAATCGAGGTCCAAAACCCCAATTTTTGAAAAACCTAGGTTCTACCCAAAACACCCAATTTACCCCATGAAAATCATTGATTTGAAGTTAAAATCATGTTAAAAGATGTTAATGGTTGAAGAAAAATAGTTAAAAATGACTTACAATTGATTTGTAGAAGAAAGGTTGTTTGAAAAATCGCCTCTTATGTTTTTGGGGATTTGAAAAATGAAAAATGACTGAAAATCTCGTCTATTTATACCCCTCTCAGACCCCCCTGTGTGGACCGCACAGAGTCGACTGCGGCTGCACAGCAGCGCCCTGTGCGGCCCGCGGCCGCACAGCCTTCACCGCGCATCATACAAGGTCGACCGTGGACCGCACTGGTGGGGTTCAGAGACCTGCAATTTCTGGTTTTAAGCCTAAAACATTCGGAAACCTACCCAAAACTCACCCGAGCCATCGGAACTCCAAACCAAGTGCACACAAAACCTCAAGAACATCCTACAGACTTATTCGTGTAATCAAATCATCAAAATAACGTCATGAACATCAAATTAAATCTCAAGATCAATGAAATCTTCTCAAAACTTCTTTAAACATCAACTTTGCAATTTAAGTCCAAATCACATCATATGACATCCGTTTTTCACCAAATTCCACAAAAATATCTTAAATCATATATAAGACCTGTACCGGACGTCGGAACCAAAATACGGGCCCGATACCATCATGTTCTAATCAAATTTCATTTCAAATTTTTTTAAACAATTTCATAAAATAATTTTCTTTGAAAATTCATTTCTCGGGCTCGGGACCTCGAAATTCGATTCCGGTCATACGCTCAAGTCCCATATTTTTCTACGGACCCTTCGGGACCGTCAAGTTACGAATCCGGGTCCGTTTACCCAAAATGTTGACCGAAGTCAAATTTTATTCATTTTACAGTCAAAACTAATAAATTTTCACAAAATTTCATATTTAAACTTTCCGGCTACGCGCTCGTACTGTGCACACAAAATCGAGGTGACTTTAAATGAGGTTTTCAAGGCCTCAAAACACGGAGTTTCGTTTTAAAACAAGTGATGACCCAAATATAATAATAAAAATAATCATTTAAAAACTTTTTTATATGAAACCAACTGCTTATACTTAATTGTTCTAATTTTATTAAAGCGTTCTTTTGTAATACTACTAATCCACTATTTGGATCTTCACCTGTGATTAAGCTATGTATTTTATTTGTAAAATTATAAGGATTTGGTCCCATGTCTATTAAGGTTTGAAAGTCTTGTAGAAATTCTCACTTATATGCTTCCCATAAGCCCTTTGTTGACTCTCCTAAGAATGTCTCCATATATTTATACATTTTTTCTGCGTCTGGGTCATTATAAGTTTTTATAAAGTCTGCCACTAATATTCCTTTCCATAGGTCTATTACTGAGTTCCACATTTGTGGTTCATGAGCTGCTATATTTAGTATTTTACCTTTACTTCCGCCCTCCTGTAACCTTTTAGGTCCTTCTATAGGCATCCTTTTTCCTGATAGTTTTACATTTTCTATTTCTGTCTCTTGATCTACTCTATGTACTCTTCTTCTAGGTACATTTCCAGTGCTAGTATCTTTTGTACTTTGATGAGTTGTTCTCTGAAATGGGGTTGGACTAGAACTAGTTGATTCCATTAATTCTTTTAGACTTATTAGAGATTCTGTTTCTACTTCTTCATAACTATCTTTTATTTCTTCAAAAATTTGATCAAATTTATCCGATTTTTTCTGTGAAATATTTTCTTTTCTATATCCCCAATTATCTATTCTTAATTCGCATTTCTTAAAATGTTCTTCTACTTCGCCTAAGGTTAATCTTCCAAGTTTACATCCTTTATATTGGAAAGTCTTATTTTTATTTTCTTTAACTAATCTCCTTGCTTTTTATAAGGCAATGTCTACTTCAAATTCGTCTTGTATCATTTCAACATTCATAAATTCAGTATCGTTATCTTCTACCGTACTTTCGGTTCCATCATCCATTTCTTTATGGGTAGAATAATTATAATCAGTAAACCTAATTGAAGTTTCTCCTTTTGAATTGGTGTACATCAAATGAGATTCTAGTTTAAATATTTTTGGCTTTGCAAAATTTTCTAGGTTCCATTCTAATCCAACATATTCTTCTGGGTTTATCTTAATAGGTTTTATTAATTTTATTCCTCAATTTCCCATTACTTCCACCACATCGTCTACTCTAATTTTAAATTTTGTATTACTATTAGTTGTCATTTTTCCTATGAAACCTACACATATCAGTAGATTATTTCCATTATTCATTTCTTCATATCCTTTAGTTTGTATTCCTATTTTAATATTTTTTTCAATTTCTGCTAAATTTATCATGAAGTCTGGGCTAATATAAAATATTCCTCCATTATTGGTCATGTCTACTTCTGTTAAACCTATTATAGATTTCTTTTGATCTGACCATCTGTCATCATATACTACTACTAGTACTTTAGTTCCTAAATTTTTTCTAGTTAGTCCTTTTAATCCGAGTACTATTAATCCCATATGCATTAAATTCTTTTTATAATTTTTTATTTGTCATATTGATTCTGGGTTAATTAAATTTTAATGTTGCCACTTTATTTCCTATGGCTGATAATTGCTCTTCTTTGTAATGCCTATACAATTGAGAATTATTTGAAAAATATCTTGTATTATATAATATTTTCGGATTAAGTAACCTTAGTTGGTTTTGTTGAAAAATTTGTATATCTTTGTCTATATCAATTATTTCGTCTAGTTTCTGATTTTCTTCTTGTCTTTTTCTAGTTAAAATTCTTGCTAACATATTATTACCATTTTATGTTTTTTGAAAAACTTATGCGTGATCTTTCTTCGTTCATTGCTCTTGACCTACTTGGAAAAGGTCCACTTTTGTGGTGGTTTTCTTAATTTAAGTATATCTTTTTGCGGTGTTATTTCTACTCTTTTTAATTAGTCTATTAAATCGTCTACTTTTGGAGTTTCAGTTTTTATCTCTTTTTCTTTAATAATTTTATCTAATTTTTTATTAATTTCTAACAATAGTACTATTAAAGTATTATTTTGTTTTATTATTGTTTGATTTGCTTTCCCTTGAGGAGTATAACTGGTCAATCTTTCTGGATTGGGCTGAATTCTTTCTGTGAATTTTAATGCTTCTTCATATACTGGATCTAGTTCTAGTTGTAAATCACTCATGAAAGAGAGATTTCTTTTATTGTGTCTATCTTTTCTTTTAAAGTACTTATCTCACTTTTTAATACTTCTACTTGATGTGTTATTTTTTCTACTAATCTGGTTGTTTGTATTTCTAGTTCTTTAAGTTTTTCTGAAATAGTTTTAATTAATTTTTCTATCTCATTTTTGGTAGGTATTTTTTCTAGATTAAACTTATTGTTCAGGAATTGTATTTTTCTGTCTATTTCTAGTTCTTGTGATTTTAAGAAATCTAAATTTTGCTCTAATTTTGCTAGTGTCTTTCTTTGTTTAGTTTGTAATGCTTCCACTAGTTCTAGCGTTCTTATTATGTTTTTATTATTTTCTTGGGTTTTTTCTCCAAAGTTGATTATTAAATCTACTAAAGTATTGTATTGTTTATCTTCGTTATGTAATATATGTTCTCCACTACTAAAATTGCACTTAATTACTGTATTACCTTTTAATGTTCTATACTTCTTTTCTGGGTATATTTTTAAATCTAAATATTCTAGGTTCTTTAATTTATCTATTTTGTTCAACCTAATAGTATCCAAATTTTTAGGTTCTTAAAGAATTTTATTCTTTGATTTTCTAAATATATTTCTCCTTCTATATATTGTATTTCCCACTCTAAAGCTGATAAGTTTTCTGAACTAATACTACGCTTTACGATATAACTTAGTTCTCTATTTATTTTTAGATCTGATTTTTTTTATTTGTTTAGCTAATTCTAAAGTTGATATTAATAGAGTCCTAACTTTCTGTAGTATTTTCTTTAATTCTTCTTTTCTCTGTATATTTCTACTTAAAATCCAATAGTTACAAGCTATTTCTTTAGCTAAAGGATGTTGTCTTAACATATATGTTATCCTACTGGGATATGTTTTATCTTATTTCTGATGGTTCTGATGTAATCCTTTTCTTGTTGTATTTCAATCTTAATTCTTTCTATTTCAAAAAGAAGGAAATTTTGAAAATTTTCAGTATTTACAATATCTAGTTATGGGTTTTGGAAAAAGCTAATATCTCTGCACCTATACTACTCATATTTCCTTTTTCTCTATATTTACCACTTTGGTAAGCACATATTTTTTCTGTGTTTTTATCACTATATTTATTTGTGGATTAAATAGTTTTAAATTATATATATTAAATAAACAAGAAGTAACAATTAGAACCGATTGCGAAGCCATAGTTAAGTTTCACCAAAAGATAAACGCAAAGAATAGTAGTAGAAGAAGATGGTTAAATTTTGTTGATACTATATCAATATATAATTTGGTTTTTGAACACATTAAAGGAAAAGATAATAATTTAGCAGATCAGTTAAGTAGGCTTAAAATTACTGTCAATTAATAAAAAAATATTTTACATGTACAGCATGAGACCAACAGTTTCCAAGACTGACGACAAAGGGAAGGACATTCAAGCCTCACCCTCAAACAGATTCTTGCAGACAGGATTAGGCAATATGGATAATTAATATATATATATATATATATATATATATATATATATATATATAATATAAAGTCTTAGAATATAAGATTGTAGGGTCTGTCTTTAGTAAGATTATAATCTTCTTCTTAGATGATATGATTTATGGTATGATAATATTAAAAATATCAGATGCAGTTGTTTTCTATATATATCTGAGCAGATACTACTATTGTGTTGTAGGTATATAAAATGTACGGCTAAATCTACTATTTAATAAAATCCGGTTTCTATGTCTATTATAAACTCTTCTAAACTTTGGGTAAGGCTTTTAGCAAAACTTTCTGGATGGGTATAATTATTTCGATTAATAGACATTAACAATATATATTTTTTGTGATTAAACTCTTATGTTGTGAAAATCCTACTCGGTACTCTCTCTCTCTTATTCTATAGACTTTTATAGTTACAGTGTTATCCAAATTATGAACTGAGATTACCCTTTTTTTTTAATTCACTATGTTCATCTCTTGTTCCCAATCTTTTAAAGATTTAAATCTTTTCTTAACTCTTTTTTCTTTAACCTCACCCTGGCCAAGGTTAAACGCTTATACCCTTCTTGATTATTTTCGGGTTTTACTTAACCGGTTTCTCCTAGAAATTTACAGGTTAATCCATCAGAATTGTTAAGAAATTGGGAAGCTAACCATATAATAAGAGTGATATCTAATAATCAAACATAATGAATATAAAGCTATACAGAATAACATAAAACTGTAAAAGAAGCAGGAGCAATATCTAGGAACATAATTTAGATAAAGATAAGTAACTTACATGTTTATAGGAGAGAGATTTCCCTTTCGGGAAACCCGAAAAAGTCCACTGGACTTGAAAATTAAAAACGATCACACATAAGCATAAGGACTTATTTATTTTACAAACTTAGAGGAGGAACTACTAAAGTATTCATAAGGAAATATTTTACAAAGTGTTTTGGAGGAGGGTTGGTGATGAAAAGAAGGTTTGGATGGGTTTTCTTCAGAGTGTTTTTCTTCTTCTTCTATCTTGTTTTTCTTCTTCTTTCTTCTCCCTTTTATAGCTAAGTTTTGGAATGGATTTGAAAACTGGATTCCAAACTCTTCAGAAATCTATCTTGTCCAACCTTGTAGGGTACTTCATTGGGCCCCATCTTCACATGGCTTGGTCGGAAATTCCCTTAGTGCTTGTAACTTTTTCTTCCACTCAAAAATTTATCTTGTCTTTTAGCACAGCTAACATTACCTTTTGTCACATCTTTTTTACTTTGTGTCACTTGTCACGTTTGTCTTTTAGCACAACTAGCATTTCTTCCCATCACATCTTCTTTATCGTTTTTCACCTTGGTACGCCAACATTATTGCTTTGTCTTCTACACCAGCATTATTGCTCTTCTTTTGTCTTTAGTGCTCTTAATTGTTGTTTAACTGATACCTTGCTTTTATGTGTCTAAATTATGTATAGCTATTGAATCAAAACTCATTCCAGAGTCATTCTCGTATGGATCTTGAGCATCTTGATAATTTAAGTGGTCTTCATAGTTATCATCTTCCCCTGAACTTTGAGTCCTTTCTGGATTTGGATTGAGACTAGGACTTGGATTAGGACTTGGATTCTTAACCATATGTTTGTCTTATTCTTCTTATTCTTAAAAGAATTTTTCTAATGTCTGTCTGATTATATTTTCTATTTTCTCATTTTTTTTCTTTTTTAAAATTATACCCTTCTTTTTAACTCTTTTCCCTGTGTTAATGTTCTGGGTAGTCTTCGTCTTGATGGATCTTCATCTTTACTTTTTGGCAAAGTGACAGCCATAATCGGATTTGGTGTGTCTTTACCGGTCACCGTTTGAACCGGACTAGCTGTATCATTATCCGATACAGTAGATCTTGCTGCATTCATTAGGGAATTCACACCTTCCTCATCCATTTTTGCTTGAGATGGAGAACTCTGTTTTGGACTGTTCATCTCTGTGTCTTGTTGAGGAATAACTTAAGTCTGAGATTGTGTTAATTCAAATCTTAATGCATGTACCCTGTGTTCTAGCACCTTCACTTGCTCCATAAGTTTTGTCTTTTATTGTAAACAAAGGGGCAAGGGAATAAACAAAATAATAGTAGAAATCCCGGCAAGGGTACACAATTAAACAATTAAATCCCGGCAAGGGAACAATTTAATAACTCTTTCTCAATTTTTACTTCAAAATTCACTTCACAACTCGAGCCAATGCTCTAGAGGTTCGATTATCACTTATTTTTTCACAACTCATTTCACAACTTGAGCAAATGCTCTAGAAGTTCAATTGTCACTTATACTTTCACAATTTCGCTATACAACCTGAGCCAACGCTCCTCAATGTTCATAGGTCACAATTCTTTCCACAAGCTTTATACAATAATTACAAATCTTCACCAAGGCATGAATAATACAATGAAATCATGAAAATCACAATACAAGACCCACGATCATGCTTGACACCAACATATAGATACTCGTCACCATGCAATACGTCACACTCGACAAGAAGCAAATAGCAAATAGGACACAACTACTAATCCCTCAAGCTAAGGTTAGACCAAACAGTTACCTTGATGCAACGAACACAATTCAAGCCTCAATTACCGCTTTACCTCTTGTTTCCACCACCAACTCGCTTGTATGTAGCCACAATTTGCTTAACGATATCAATAAATGCTAAATGAATGAATTCTAATGCATGAAAAATAGGTTTTATAAAGATTTCCCCAAAAAGTCCAAAATCGACCCCGGGCCCGCTTGATCCAAACCCGAAATTTGGACCTAAACCCGATTACCCATTCCCCCACGAGCTCAAATATGTAATTTGTTTTGAAATCGGACCTTAAATCGAGGTCCAAATCCTTATTTTTTGAAAAAACCTAGGTTCTACCTAAAACACCCAATTTCCCCCATGAAAATAATTGATTTGAAGTTGAAATCATGTTAAAAGATGTTAATGATTGAAGAAAACTAGTTAAAAATGACTTACATTTGATTTTGAGAAGAAGGTTATTTGAAAAATCGCCTCTTATGTTTTTGGGGTTTTGAAAAGCGAAAAATAACTGAAAAGTCCGTTTAAATATACTCCTCTCAGACCCTCTCTGTGGACCGCATAAAAAGTATTGCGGCCGCGGAGCTCCACCACGGACCACATAAAAAGGACTGCGGTCGCGGAGCTTCGCTGCGGACCGCAAGAAATCGAGCGTGGCCGCGGAGGCTCGTCCTTTCTCACCGCGGACCGCACAAATCCCGCAGCTGTCGCGGAGTCCCCACCGCGGCCGCGAAGTTTCCACCGCGGACCGTGAGACTTGGCTTCAGAGACCTGCAACGTCTCTAAATCTGCAACTTTTTCCTAAGTTCAAAACTTGCCGAAACACACTCGAGCCCTCAGGGCTCCTAACCAAACACACGTACTAACTCAACAACATCATACGAACTTATCCGTGCGATCAAATCGCCAAAATAACCTCAATAACAATGAATCAAACCTCAAAATTAAGAACTTTTTCTCAAACTTCATCAAGTATCAAATTTAGCAATTTAGGTCCGAATCACGTCAAACGACGTCCGTTTTCAACCAAACTTTACAGAAATGACTTAAACCATATATAAGACCTGTTCCGGGTGCCCGAACCAAAATACGGGCCCAATACCATCTCTTTCTAATTAAACTTCATTTCAAATTTCCTTAAAAATTTTCAGAAAACAATTTCCTTTAAAAATTCATTTTCTCGGGCTCGGGACCTCGGAATTCGATTCTGGGCATACGCCCAAGTCCCATATTTTTCTACGGACTCGGGATCTGAATCCGTTTACCCAAAATATTAACTGAAGTCAAATTTATTCATTTTACAGTGAAAACTTATTATTTTTCACAAAATTTCATATTTATGCTTTACGGCTACGCGCCCAGATTGTGCACACAAATCGAGGTGACTCTAAATGAGGTTTTTAAGGCCTCAGAATACGAATGTTTCGTTTTAAAATAAGTGATGACCCAAAAGGTCATCACAAATCCAAACAGTGGATTAGTAGTATTACAAAAGAACGCTTTAATAAAATTAGAACAATTAAGTATAACCAACTGGTTTCATATAAAAAAGTTTTTAAATGATTATTTTTATTATTGTACTATTAGTGGAAACGCTTTTGATCAAGATCTAGGTAAAAAATTATTTAATAAACTACCAGGAGTCTTAGAAAGAGAGATAAAAGAACGATGGTATAAAACAGAGAGAGTAATACAAAATCTTTATGTAAAATGGTCTATAGGACACAAAGTACAATGTATAATCGAAATACTACAAGAAAAATGTACTCATATACAAATACAAAAACAACTAAAATAGAATAATATTAGTTTCTGTAGATCAACTGTGTATACAACATAAAGTTATGACAAAAATAAATATAAAAAGAAAAAATATTGAAAATATAAACCTTAATACAATAAGGGATACAATAGAAAAAAATTATTATCTTAGAAATTCATCAGCTAAAAAACTATACCTAGATAGAGATAGACATGTTAGAAAGTATAGAACAGATAGAAATTATAAAAATAAACTAGAATGTTTTACTTGTAGTAGTGTAGAACACTTAGCAAATACGTGCCCAAACAGAATTAATAATAAAATAAAAAATTCACAGTTAATAGAAGATTTTCAAGAAACTCTAATAAATGTAAACGAATATATATCAGATAATGAAAGTATATACTCTATAGTAAGCATAGATATAGAAGAAAAAACTCAAATAGATACCTCAGAAGAAGAAGAAGAAGAAGAAGAAGAAGAAGAAGAAGAAGAAGAAGAAGAAGAAGAAGAAGAAGAATTAATAAATAAGATAGGATTAGAAAAATTAGATTTAGAAGAAACTACTTTTGTAAACATATCTGAGGAATGTACCCATAATTTTGAAAGAAATAAAGGATTAGATAGTAATCAGTATTTTATATGCAAATGGTACCCTAGTAAAAATAAAAGAGCTAAATGTAAATTATGTTATCTAGAAGGATGTATTTCATGTATAGAAAAAGAATTTGAAACAAAAATAAATAAAGAAGAAAAATACCAAGAAATAAATGATCCTACCATGAATTTGAGAATAATGACATTAGAAGCTAGAATAAATGAACTAGAAAAAAGAATACAAAAAATGGAAAATGGAAAAGAGAAATTAGAAGATATAAAAGAAAACATAACAACAGTAGAAGAAGAACTAATGAGTATTGAAAATTATGATGCGCTGATATGCAATGAAGATAAAACATTAAGTATAATAATTTTTTTAGCAAGAATCAAAATAGAAGATTACGAAATAGAAACATTAGCTCTAGTAGATTCCGGATGCACAAGATGTATAATAAATAAAAAGATAGTTCCCCTAAATCTAATCAAAACATTAGATAAGCTAGTTGCAGCAATGCATGTAACGACCCGACCGGTCGTTTTGATCTTTTACACTTTGATCGCCAGTTCTCGGGCATGACTTGCCCCGCTTGATGTATTATGACTGATGTAAATCATTGGTTTTGGTTTTCATGGAAATCAGAATGAAATTGAAAGAACAGTTCTCAGTTGTAGCTTAAAAATTTGAAGGTTTGACCAAGATTTGACTTATTTGTATATGAGCTCAGATTGGACTTTTTATGATTTGGTTAGCTCCGTTGGGTGATTTATGACTTAGGTGTGTGATCGGAATTGGTTTCTGAGGTTCAGAGTAGAATTAGGCTTGAATTGGCGAAGTTGAGATTTTGGCGATTTCCAGTTGGTAGGTGAGATTTTGATCCGGGGGTTGGAATGGAATTCTGAGAGTTGCAGTAGCTTTGTTGTGTTAATTGGGATGTGTGCGCAAAATTTCAGGTCATTTGGACGTGGTTTGGTTGGGTTTTGATCAAAAGCGTATTTCGGAAGTTTTTATAAAACTTAGGCTTGAATTCGATGTGATTTGGTAGATTTGATGTTTTTTGAGGTGTTTTGATGATTGGAATAAGTTTAAATAAGGTATTGGGTTATGTTTGCACTTTTGGTTGAGGACTCGGGGGCCTCGGGATGATTTCGGATGGTTATCGGAGAAGTTAGATGTTGGTTGCAACTTCAGATTTGCTGCTTCTGGTATTTTCACATCTGCGGTTTAGGGACCGCATATGCGGGTGATTCATCGCAGAAGCAAAAAAGGGTCAGATGGGCTGAGACCGCAGAAGCGGCTATGTGGACTGCAAATGATTACGAGGCTCGAGTCCGAGCTTTTGATGGTCAGGGCTGAGATCACTGATGCCCAGGCTGAAGCCGTAATAAGAGTAACTAAGGCTGGCCAAGAGATGGCGATCTATTTAAAGGAGACTACCGATGCTCAGGCTGAGCTGAGATAGATCCTCGACCGCGAATAGAGGATTGAAGAATATAATCGTTGCAAGTCTCGAAGAAAGACCCTCGAGGAGATCCGTGCTATGGGTTTCGCCCTCTCGGAAGAGTTGGCACGAGCGAGGGGGGACGAGCGTAATGCTCGGTTACTTCTGTCCAATGCTGAAGAAAGCGAAGACGAGGCCGGCAGGCCATATCTCCTATGGGGCATAGATTTCGCCATTTTATATAGCATTTTCAAAGCATGTTTGTAGATGGAGATTGCTTTTTTTCATATATGTGTATAAAAGAAAACCTTGCGCCTTTATTTCTTTTGTATCTCTTTCTATCTCGAATTTGGCCAGGTGAACTGATCTTTGAGTTAGTAGGAATCATTAGATTTGTGATATGGCCCTGAGGCTCATTAGGCTGGCCCGTAGGCTCTTACGCGCTTGGTCGATGCGACTTTTTAGATGGGCTGGCGACAATGGCTCTTATGCCTTGGGTCAGAACGACCATTTAGTGTAAGCTGGCATTTGAGCCCTTATACCTTGGGTCAGAGCAACCTTTTAGTGTAAGCTGGCGACAATGGCTCTTACGCGTTTGCTCTTAGGCATATTCAGTTAACTATTTTTGGTTCGGTCTCCGAATCGGGTTACGACTCGAGCTCATTCGACCCTCAAGTTTTTTAATTGCAAGCTGGCCCTTAGGTTCTTACGCATTGGGTTGGTGTGACCTTTTGTGTGGGCTGGCGATAGTGGCTCTTACGCCTTGGGCCAATGCAAGCATTTAGTGTGGGCTGGCGACAATGACTTATGCCTTGGGTCGAAGCGACCTTTTATTGGCTTTATTTTTCCCTCGTTAAGTACTTTTTGAAATAAATTTTGCCTAACTCTTTGACAGTTCGTTAAAAACCTCGATTACGAGTCGTTATGTGGCGATAACCGAGCATCTCGGGAGGTTTGGCTCGGAGGTTGAGTATCTCAAAGCCTGTGATTTGGAGCTGACATGGTCGAAGCTCTTTTGCCTATGTCGAGGGTAGCTTGTTTAACCGGTTCTTTTCGAAGTATATTCGGAGTAATTGAAGGTCTGTGATTTATAGCGACGGTCGGGCATCCCCGAGTCGCATTAGTTTGGATGGTACAGCCTTGTGAACAGAGTTATTTGTGTTTGGCTGGAGCCTTTTAAGTCCCGAGTGAAGTAGTTTCGGCATATATATCGAGGGTATGCCTTTTAATGGGTCTTACAAGTTCGATATATAGCCGAAACTTTGAGATAGGGTTTATTCCTTTAGTAAGGTCTTACAAGTTTTCCATGCCTTTGAGGTCTTACAGTTTTGGATACTTGGTACAAGTTTGGTTCATGCCTTGCTTGAGGTCTTACAGATATTGATGTTGCCTTATATAGGTCTTACGAGACTGAGGTTGCCCGCATGTGGCCTTATGGCCTCGGGTTTTTATAAGTCGATGGAGATGGCGCTTGACAGAAGTCCCTGAGTCATCGAGGGTTCCTTGACTCGAGAGCCATTACTTGTAAACTTAGTATTGCCTCATTGAGGGCTTACAATCTCAAAATTTCTGACCCAGAGGTCATTTGAGTTTTTGACGCCAGTCCCCGAGTGTTCGGGTCATCTTTTGGCTTTGGAGCCTTTTTGTGATCCTGTCATTGCCTCATTGAGGGGTTACGAGCTCGAAGCTCCAACTCGGGGGTCGCATTGTTGTGAGTTGTTGATGCCAGTCCCCGAGTGTTCGGGTCGTCTTTTAGCTTTGGAGCCATTTTTTGCAAACAATGTCGAGCTTTCTTGACACGCAAAATGCTTTTGTGAAGTATTCTTTGATTACTTGGTGTAAGTATACATATCTTTGCTGTTTAAGGGCTCAGTTGTTCTATACGGACACGGTTCGTTCGATCGTTTGGCCCGGTACATTATCTTCCTATCGAGACCCCACTTGATGCATCTTGGCTTTCTCCATGGAGGTGACCTCCCGGGGAGATGCCTCCCAGTATTCGAGGTTGATTGCAAAGGAAGCCTTGAATACTTGTTGAGTCTTCCTTAGGTAGCATATGGATGTTGCCTCGTTAAAAACCTTGCCGTTAAAACCCTTTTCAGGAAAAATTCCGGTCGAAGGAAAAGAGTGCAACGCATGCTTTTGAAACCTAATACCTTCGAGTTGGAGAGTGCTTTGGCCGTTTCGATCAGGTACCTGCACTTGGGTCAGCGTGGAATATAATTGAAAGTGGAAGGAAACGGTTATACCTTAGCGTATGATGCGTCGACGATGTTTCGAGCTCTGGTATGTTTTAGTTACCTGTGACAAGGATGCAGTACGGTCCCTTACTTTGTTTAGTCGGGAGAGTCGGGAGTGTAGTTCATTATTGTTATTTTACTGTTTGCTTATCCTTCGATTCCCTCGAGGGTGGAGGTTCCGGTGTAGGGGCCACATCGTGTACCGTGAACATTTCTTTTGTCGCATGCTATTCCCCGTAGACGGTCTTAATCCCATCTTTTATGGGGAATTTCATCATCTGATAGAGGGTGGAAGGTACTATTCTCATGCAGTGTATCCACGGCCTTCCGAGCAAGGTGTTATACCTCATGTCTTCCTCGATGATGTGGAATTTGGCATTTTGGATTGTGCCGGCCACGTTGACTGGAAGGGTGATTTCCCTTTTTGTTATTTTGCTCAACATGTTGAATCCGTTGAGGACTCGAGAGGCGGGTATGATTTGGTCAAGCAGTTCTAGCTACTCTACCACCCTCTCTTTCCCAAAACTGGTTTTTGGCCCAATCGCTGAGTAATTCTCGAAGGTGACCTTTATTGAGTAGTCTGCCTACTTCCTCTCGGAGCTGGTGGCAATCCTTGGTCCTATGACCGTGTGTGTTGTGAAACTCACAAACTAAGTTATGATTTCTTTGTGAAGGATCTGATTGCATAGGCCTGGGCCACCTAGTGTCTCCGATTTTACTGATGGCGAACACGATGTCTGATACATCTACGTTGAAGTTATACTCCGACAAGCGAGGTGCCTCTGCTGGCCCCATGTTCCTATCAAATCCGGCTCTGTTGACGAATCCCCGGGGGTTTTAACCTTGGTCCATCCTTCGGTCATTATGGGTATGTTATGCCTCGGGGCATTTCTCTTGTCGTCGGTGTATGGCGTGTACCTTTCTTTGTTTGGATTTGGCTCCTTTGCCAAAATCTTTCTTGGGTATATCGAGCTCGAGGGGGATCCTAGTTGGTCGTCCTTGGCCCTGTTTTTTGATTGATATCGATTGTGAACGTCCGACCAGGTCATGACAGGATATTCGACTAGGTTCTATTTCAGCTGATTTGAAGCCACCGAGCTTCGTTCATTCAGACCTTAAGTGAAGGCCTACACCGGCCAGTCGTCAGAGACTGGTGGTAGTTCCATTCATTCCATTTGAAAGCGAGATATGAACTCTCGTAACATCTCATTCTCCCTCTGTTTAATCTTGAAGACGTCGGATTTCCTGGTTGCTACCTTGATGGTACCAGCATGTGCCTTTATGAAAGAATCTGCCAGCATGGCAAATGAATCTATAGAATTAGGAGCTAGGTTGTGATACCACATCATGGCCCCCTTCGAGAGTGTTTCCCTGAACATTTTTAGTAAGATGGACTCAATCTCGTCGTCCTTTTTGTCGTTGCCCTTCACTGCGCAAGTGTAAGCAGTAACGTACTCATTGGGGTCTGAGGTCCCATTGTATTTTGGAAGGTCTAGCATTCTGAAATTCTTCGGAATGGGTTTTGGAGCCGCTTCCTCTGGGAACGGCCTTCGTATGAACTTTTTCGAATTCACACCTTTCAGGATCGGGGGTGCGCCCGGGATTTGGTCGACCCTGGAGTTGTAGGTCTCGACCTTTTTGCCGTTAGATTCTATCTTCTTCTCACTCGATTCGATACTCTTTGTGAGGTCCTCAAGCATCTTTATGATGGCGGGGTTGGCTACCCACCCGTTGTTGCTTGACCTCCTCGGTACCTGCTCAGCCTGGGGAGCCGTCCCCGGAGCTACCGTGCTAGGAGTTTTCTGGTGACTTTGCAGCTGAGCAATCGCTAGCTTTTATGCCTGAAACATTTCAAAAATAACGTGAAGGCTCACCTCCTGTTCTTCCCTAGCCGGGGTTTTTTGGGCTTCTTATTGGTCCCATTGGTGCACGCTCTTGTCAGTGTGAGAGCTTACATCGACGTATTAAGCATCACGTGAGACCACATCCACGGGGATCAGTTCTGGCACGTTCTCAGGGTTTCGCGGTGGTACACCAACACCTGGAACATCTCTGCCACTTTCTCTGTGGTTCTCCAGATTGTTGTTTACTGAGTCGGACATTTTGACCTGAAATCGACGATCTTGGACAAGAAAAAGTGTGAAAGATGACTTGCGTTATGTAGTAAAACCAGCAAGAAAATAATCACTATTATTTTTATCCCCACGGTGGGCACCAAACTATTTACCATGAAAATGGTAATAATAATTAAATTTGATTATGGAGCTCTAAAAATACGTGATCTATTTTTATGCTAGTTGTTAAGCAGATGATGCTATGTGTGTGAGACTTAGAAACAAAATAAGAGTTAAGGATAAGGTGGTAACCAAACCGATGGGTTAACAATCGGGGCCTCGAGGTCGATTCTGGAGCTCGGCTGCAAGCTATCGAAGGTGATCGAGGTATGACTAACAATTATAATAAAATCAAAGGAGGCTCTTTATGGCCAATGATAAGCAATAAATGATGAACAATAATGAAAATAATAAATGGAAGCAATAATATCAAGAGAATACGTTGGAGAGCAAAGCAAATGTTGTTGTATATTTCGTGTGGAGCAACTGAAGCAACATGGGTTTACAAAATGACAAGGATCCCCTTTATATAGGAGGGGAATCCCAACATAGCACAAAATATATTAATGATAAAGAAGCGGAGATGGGATAGCTGGATGACACCCTGATTCAGGGCTAGTGTAGTCCACTAGGCTCTATCAGTCCTAGTCGTGTACCTTGGGAACTCCCCATTTGTACCATAGCCGTGGTCAACTTCGTCCCAAGGTCGGCCGTCGACGAACCTCGAGGGAAGAAACTCGATCATAGCCTTGTAGCCTCGAGGCTTCGAGATGATCTTCTGAGGTGCCTCGATGATGAGGAATTGGACCCTCTGATTTCACCATATAAAGATAGAAAAGTATATTAGCTATATCTATTTCAAAGTTTCATCGAAAATGAGTATGTAGTATGCATCCAAGTGTACTTTCACTTGATTCCAAAGGCAACAACTTAAATGGTATCTTGAAAGGTGAACTCTTGATGAATCCCTTTCCCTAAACATGACTACAGAGGTTATTGGCATACTATTCTTGAATGCTTATAATTCCTCTTTATGGCAACTTTCTTGTCTAAAAGCCAAAATGCTTCATCAAAGTACAAATTAAGAATTGGATCATGATTTAGCCCTTGTCAGAGGGTATTATTCACTGGCTCTTAGATACTTCAAAAGGATCTAACACCAATGGTCTATGGATGCTTAAAAAGTATTTCAGATCATCTCTGCATTAACAACAAACCTAAAATTTGCCAGCTACTTTTATCCCCTTATATGGATTCAATGTAGAAATATCAGCAGCAAATTATCTCGCTTATCCTAAAGATGGTGCTGACATGTTGAATTACATAAGGTTTATTTCCTTATCATGACATAATTAACTTTCTCATCCAAATAAAAAAAGATGGAGTTGCACCGTGGTGGTCTTCAGCTATCTCTACCCAACAATCACAACATCAACATAATTCACAAAATGAGCAACTCACGACAACAAAGTTTAAAGCTTGTTGAAACTTTTCTCTTTAACTGTCACGACCCTAGTTCTCCCTCCGTGAACTGTCGTGACGGCACCTAGTCTCTACGACTAGGTAAGCCTAACAAATTGCGGAAAAAGAAAATGAAATACGAAATTGGTAAGTTACGATTAAAAATATAAATAAAGAGTTTAAAAAATTCCGCTCGTCATACACAATACATACTCTCAAAACTGAACCAAACTCCTAAAACCCAGAATATCATGAAATCATAAGCTATAGAATGACTACATAGTATTCTAACTCCAAAATGTCTAATCAAAAGTAAATACAGGAAGTCTAGAGCTAAAGGGGATAATAGAGAGGGACTTCTAGGTTAGCGGACGCGACAGATATACCTCAAAGTTTCTGATATCGCCCGTCTCACCGGTAAAACAGCTGAGCAGAAGAACCTGGATCTGCACACGAAAAACATGTGCAGGAAAGGGCCTGAGTACACCACAACGGTACCCAGTAAGTGCCAAGCCTAACATCGGTCGAGTAGTGACAAGGAAGGTCAGGGCCCTACTAGTTATATATATATATATATATATATATATATATATATATATATATATATATAAAACAAGGTAAAACAGTATGAAATATGACAGTATAATTAATGTACTAACAGTTGATAAGGAATAAAATCATAGGAGGAATATAACTCAGTACACAGAGATAGCAATATGGGAACTTCCAGGATATCATCCCGTAGTCCCAAAGGTAAATATGCAGAGGATCTCCCTGAATACCAATTCGTAGTCCTAAAGTAAATATCTAGTACAGGGGAATCTCCTGGGTGTCGTCCCGTCGTCCCAAATATAAACGTGCAGGGGGATTTCCCGGAATACCAATCTGTAGTCCCAAAGTAAACATGCAGGGGGATCTCCCGGGATATCGTCTCGTAGTCCGAAAGTAAACACACAACAGTATCAAGAAAGAATGTACAGTTCTATTAGTGAATAAACAGGAATTCTACTCTAAACATGCTGCACAACATAAAAGTAGGCAGTTAAAATAGGTAAGACAATTAGAATACGTAAGCATGCTTTTCCTAAGCGAAACAAGAGGCTTCAAGTACAAGTATTGCTCAATTACAAGAAAAACACAGATATTTACTTAATAAAAACGGAATTTTTCAACAACTAGCACGTGTACGCACTCGTCACCTCATGTACACGACACTCATATAACAACAATACCAAAATCCTAAGGGGATTTCCCCCACACAAAGTTAGGCAAGCCACTTACCTCAAACCAGTTCAAAATCAATCCAAAACCACGCTCTTGCCACGAGTATCCAACTCCGGGTAGCCCAAATCTAATCAAATTAATACCATAACGTAAATACAATTACAAACAACTAATTTAGCTAATGAAATTGAAGCTAAGGCTAGAAAATAGAAAGAAATGCCCAAAATCCTCCCCGGGCCTACATCTCGAAATCGGGTAAGAGTCACAAATTATGAACACCCATTCACTCACGAGCACACTCAAACAAAAATCATCAAAATCCGACGCCAAAATCTCCCTCAAAACTCAGATTTTTAAGTTGGGAAACTTTTCCTCCTTTCTCCCAATTTTCACCCCAAATCCGATATTAAATGAAAAAACTAAGATTAGATTAACGGAATACAACTAGAAAGGGATAAGGAATCGTTACCCACTGATTTCCTCTTCAAAATCCTCTCAAAATCACTTTCTCCCGAGCTAAAAATTGCATTTGGTGTTATGAGCTTCAAACCCTTGGAATTTCATATTTCTGCCCAGCGATTTACGCTTCTGCGATCATGGGACCACGCCTGCGCCTTGGGCTCCGCATATGGGGAATCTTATTAACTCATCAGGAACCGCACCTGCGCTCCCTTCATCGCAAATGCGGTCCGTTTATGTGGTCCTTTAGCCGCATCTGCGGTCACTGGCTATTAGTGCCTAAACCGCACTTGCGACCTCCTCCATCACTTTTGCGGGCCACACCTATGGGCTCCTCACAGCAGGTATGTGAAAATACCAGAAGCAGCAACATCAGAAAATAGCCTAAGTCCAATTCAACTTCCGTTAATCATCCGAAACTCACCCGAGGCCCCTGGGACCTTAACCAAACATGCCAACCACCCTTAAAACATCGTACGAACTTAGTCCAACCCTCAAATCACATCAAACAATGCTAAAACCACTAATCACCATCCAATCCAAGCCTAAACAACTTGAAATTTCAAGAATCCTACAACCGATGCCGAAACCAACCAAACCAAGTCCAATTGACCTCAAAATTTGCACACAAGTCACATTCAGCACTACGGAGCTATTCCAACTTTCGAAATCGGATTCCGACCCCAATATCAAAATTTCACTATCGATCCGGAAACTTCAAAAATTCAACTTTTGGCATTCCCGACCTAAATAAGCTACGAACCTCTAAAACACAATCCGAACATGCCCCTAAGCCCAAAATCACCTAACGGAGCTAATGGAATTGACGGAATTCCATTCCGAGGCCATCTTCACACAGCTTCGACTATGGTCCAAATGCTAAAGCTTAAACTCTCATTTAGGGACTAAGTATCCCAAAACACTCTGAAACTCAAAATGAATCCTCCCGACAACTCACAATAGCATAAAAAAACACGGGAAAAACAGTTAATAGGGGATGGAGGCGTTAATTCTCAAAATAACCG
Organism: Nicotiana sylvestris; assembly: GCF_000393655.2. Taxonomy (NCBI): domain Eukaryota; kingdom Viridiplantae; phylum Streptophyta; class Magnoliopsida; order Solanales; family Solanaceae; genus Nicotiana; species Nicotiana sylvestris. Next base: position 163,047,209 of record NC_091064.1, on the reverse strand, counting down.
GCCAAGTCGTTACGTCCTCCCCCTCTTAAAACATTCATTCGTCCTCGAACGAGCATAGAGACATACCTAAAATGGTGAAAAGATGAAAAGATGAGGGTAACGGCTGCACATATCCCACTCGGCCTCCAAATAGCCTCCTCGATCGGCTGACCCCGCCACTGAACCTTCACTTATGCAATGTTCTTTGACTTCAGCTTTTGAAACTGCCTGTCCAATATCTCCACTGGCTCCTCAACATAGGATAGATCTTTGTCCAACTGGACTGAACTAAAATCCAACACGTGTGACGGATCACCGAGGTAGCTCCGGAGTATTAAAATATGAAATACCGGATGAACTTCTGCCAAGCTGGGAGGTAAGGCAAGCTCATAAGCAACTTCCCCAACACGTCTCAATACCTCAAAAGGACCAATAAACCTCGGACTCGATTTTCCCTTCTTCCCAAATCTCATAACGCCCTTCATAGGCAAAACCCAAAGCAAGACCCGCTCTCCCACCATATAGGAAACATCACGAACCTTCCGGTTTGCATAACTCTTTTGTCTGGACTGAGATATACGGAGCCTATCCAGAATCACCTTAACCTTCTCCAAGGCATCTTGAACCCAGTCTGTGCCCAATAATCTTGCCTTGCCCAGCTCGAACCAACCCACCAGGGATCTACACTGCCTACCATACAAATCCTTATACGGTGCCATCCGAATGCTGGACTGATAACTGTTGTTGTAAGCAAACTCTGCCAGTGGAAAGAACTGATCCCAAGAACCTCCAAACTCCATCACACACACACGGAGCATATCCTCAAGAATCTAAATAGTGCACTCGAACTGTCCATCCGTCTAGGGGTGAAATGCTATGCTTAACTCCACCCGAGTACCCAACTCATGCTATACGGCCCTCCAGAACCGTGATGTGAACTGAGTACCTCTATCTGAAATGATAGAAACTGGAATACCACGCAGTCGAACAATCTCCCAGATATAAATCTGAACCAACCATTCTGAAGAGTAGGTAGTACACATATGAATGAAGTGCGCGGATTTAGTCAGCTGATCCACAATCAACCAAATGGCATCGAACTTCCTTGAAGTCTGTGGGAGTCCAACTACAAAGTCTATGGTGATTCGCTCCCACTTCCACTACGGTATCTCTATCTGCTGAAGCAAGCCACCCGGTCTCTGGTGCTCATATTTTACCTGTTGACAATTGAAGCACCGAGCTACAAACCCAACTATATCTTTCTTCATCCGCCTCCACCAATAGTGCTATCTCAAATCCTTGTACATCTACGCGGCACCCGAATGGATGAAATACCGTGAACTGTGGGCCTCCTCTAGAATAAACTCCCAAAGCCCATCAACATTAGGTATATAAACCCGACCCTGCATCCTCAATACCCTGTCATCAGCAATGGTCACATCTCTAGCATCACCATGCAGAACCTTGTCCTTAAGGACGAGCAAATTAGGGTCATTATACTGACACTCTCTGATACGATCAAATAAGGAAGACCAAGAAATCACGCAAGCTAGAACCCGACTGGGATCCGAAAGATCCAATCTCACAAACTGGCTGGCTAAGGCCTAAACATCCATTGCCATGGGCCTCTCCGCTGCTGGTAGATAAGACAAACTCCCCAAACTCTCCGCCCGGTGACTCAAAGCATCGGCCATTATATTGGCCTTGCTCGGGTGACACAAGATAGTGATATCATAGTCCTTTAGCAGCTCTAACCACCTCCTCTAGCGCAAATTAAGTTCCTTCTGCTTGAACAGATGCTGCAAACTCCGGTGATTAGTATAAATCTCACAAGGAACATCGTACAAATAATGATGCCAAATCTTCAAGGGGTGTACAATAACAGCTAACTCAAGATCATGGACAAGATAATTCTTCTCATGTACCTTCAACTGTCTGGAAGCGTAGGCTATCACCCTACCATCCTGCATCAACACCGCTCCAAAGTCCAATCCTCGAGGCATCATAATAGACAGTATAAGACCTCGAACCTGTAGGCAATTTCAATACTGGGGCTATAGTCAAAGCTGTCTTGAGCTTCTAGATGCTCTCCTCACACTCCCATCTACTAGAATGAAGCACCCTTCTGGGTCAGCCTGGTCATAGGTGCTGCAATAGATGAAAATCCCTCAACAAATCGTCGGTAGTAACCCGCCAAGCCAAGAAAACTACGGATCTCTGTAGCTAAGGTTGGTTTGGGCCAACTCTACACTACTTCTATTTTCTTTGGATCCACTTTGATTCCTTCACTCGACACCACGTGACCCAAAAATGCCACGGAATCCAACTAGAACTCACATTTCGAGAACTTTGTATATAATTTCTTTTCTCTCAAAGTCTGAAGCACTGTCCTCAGGTGCTGCTCATGATCTTCCCGACTCCGGGAGTATGTCAGAATATCATCAATAAAGAGAATGACTAACAAGTCAAGATATGACTAGAACACGCTGTGCATCAAATGCATAAGGCTTCTAGGGCATTGGTCAACCCAAATGACATAACAAGGAACTCGTAATGACTATACCGAGTCCTGAAAGCAGTCTTCGGGATATCTGGCTCCCGAATCTTCAATTGATGATAACCTGAACACAAGTCAATCTTAGAAAACACTCATGCACCCTGTAACTGGCCAAACAGATCATCAATATGAGGCAAAGGATACCAGCTCTTCACTGTAACTTTATTCAAATGGTGATAATCAATGCACATAAACATGATAGGAGCACCCCAAGGTGATACACTGGGCCGAATAAAACCTTTGCCAAGCAATTCCTGCAACTGCTCCTTCAACTCCTTCAACTCAGGAGGAGCTATACAATAAGGAGGAATAATAATGGGCTGAGTGCCTAGCAACAAATCATTGCCGAAATCAATATCTTTTTCGGGCGGCTTACCCGAAGGATCAGCTGAAAACACATCAGGGAAATCTCGTACTACTGGGGCTGAATCAACTGTATGGGTATCAATACTGACATCTCTCACATAAGGCTAGATACGCGTCACACCCCTTCTCAACTATTTGCTAAGCCTTAAGGAATAAAATAACTCTACTAGGAGTGTGATCTAAATTACTCCTCCACTCTACTCGTAGTACACCTAGCATAGCCAGTGTTACAGTTTTAGCGTGACAATCAAGAATCGCATAATGGGGCGACAACCAGTCCATGCCCAAGATAACATCTAAATCTTCCATGTTGAGCAATAATAAATCGGCTCTAGTCTCAAAACCACTAAGAGTAACCAAACACGACCGATAAACATGGTCCACAATAAGAGAATCTCCCACATGAGTAGAAACATAAATAGGGAAACTCAAAGAATCCCAAGATACGCCCAAATGCGGGGCAAAATAAGAGGACACATAAGAATAAGTGGAGCCTGGATCGAATAGAACCGATGCATCTCTATGATAGACAAGAATAATACATATGATGACAGAATCAGAGGCAATAGCCTCGATACGGGAAAGAAGGGATAGTATTTGGTCTGGCCTCCCTCTCTAGGGTGACCCCTACGTCCCCGACCTCCACCTCTGGCTGGCTGGGTAGGCGGGGTGGCAACTGGTGCTGTAATCATAGCCTGAGGACCTGGTGGAGCACGCTGTGGCTGAAAAGTCTGTGGAGGTGCACCCCTCCTAAGTCTGAGGCAATCCCCCACCATATGGCATGTGTCGCCATACTCAAAACAAGTTTTGGGAAGGCGTGGCGGTTGTGAGTGGCTCGGACTAGGTGTGCTGGACTTACCACTGAAAGCACCCTGTGAAGGAGGTGCACTAGGCACTAGAGGTTCATAATAAGGCTCTTGAGGTCTAGGAGGAGCTAGAATACTACTGGCTGCTGGAAGAGCTGCATAAACATGGCGGCTCATATAACCCCTACCATGACGAACTGCAGTTGGGGCACGGGCACTAGAATATTGGCCCGACCCTCGAGACCTCTTGGCCTCCCTATTCTCTCTATCCCGAGCATGCATACCCTATACTCTCTTAGCAATGCTTACCACCTGCTGATAAGAAATATCCATCTCCAACTCCCGAGCCATGCTAGACCTGATGCTGGGAATGAGCCCCTCAATAAACCGGCAAACTGTCTCACGAACTGTAGAAACCAAGGCTGGTGCATGCCTAGCCAAGTTAGTGAAACAGACAGCATACTTCAAAACAATCATAGTACTCTGGCGCAAATGCTCAAACTCTGCATGTCATGCGTCCCTGAGTCTCTGAGGAATATACTCCCTCAAAAACATATCTGAAAACTGGGTCCATGTAAAGGAAGCTGCCTCAACTAGACTGTCTAACTCAAAAGTATGCCACCACTGATAGGCTGCTCCTCGAAGCTGGAAGGCAGTGAAAGAAACCCCACTCTATCCTGATATACCCATAGTACGGAGGATACGGAAGCACTCCTCCAGAAATCCCAGGGCATCCTCTGATGCTAAACCACTGAATATAGGAGGCTTGTACTTCTTGAACCTCTCAAGCCTCCGCTGCTCGTCCTCTGAAGCTGCTACCATATCATCGGGCTGGTTGGGACTATAGGCAGTATCGGTATAACCTCTAGAACCTAATCAACCTAGACCCACTGCTCTAGGGTGTGGGCGGCAGGAGTCTGTGCTCCTCCCCCGGCCTGGGATGTAGCCGCAACAAAGGGAATGAACCCTGCTTGAGCTAGAGTAGTGTACATGCTCATGAACTGTGCAAGGGTCTCCTGAAGAGCTAGAATAGTAGTAGCAGTAGGCGTATTAGGTGCCTGGACTCTGGATGGAGCTGCTGGCGGCTCCTCTGAGGCAGCTCGTGCAGGTGCTCTGGCTGTACCATGTGCGCATCCTCGGCCTCTACCCTGGCCCCGACCTCTGGCGGCTCTAGCAGGGGGCGCGGGTGCCTGGTCATCTCCAGTAGCACATGTCCTCACCATCCGTGAGAGAATAGAAGACAGAGGTTTAGAATTGCGATATCAAAAATCTGGCACGACAAGGAAATCAAATGATGTGGAATTTTCCTAACAGTTACATAGCCTTTCGTAGATAAGTACAGACGTCTCCGTACCGATTCGCGAGACTATAATAAATCGGCTTGTGATTTATGACTCCTAGTATCCTAGAGCTCTGATACTAGCTTGTCACGACCCTAGTTCTCCCTCCGTGAACTATCGTGATGGCACCTAGTCTCTATGACTAGGTAAGCCTAACAAATTGCGGAAAAAGGAAATGAAATACAAAACTGGCAAGTTACGAGTAAACACATAAATAAAGAGTTTAAAAAAAATGCCGCTCGGCATATACAATACATGCTCTAAAAACTGAATCAAACTCTCAAAATCCGGAATCTCATGAAATCACAAGCTATAGAATGACTACATAGTGTTCTAACTCCAGAATGTCTAATCAAAAGTAAATAGAGGAAGGCTAGAGCTAAAGGGAATAATACAGAGGGACTTCTAAGTCTGTGGATGCGGCTGATATACCTCGAAGTCTCTTATATCGCCCACCTCAGTGGTAGAACGGCTGAGCAGAAGAACATAGGTCTGCACATGAAAAACATGTGCATGAAAGGGTATGAGTACACCACAGCGGTACCCAGTAAGTGCCAAGCCTATCCTCGGTCGAGTAGTGACGAGGAAGTTCATGACCATACTGGTTATATATATATATATAACACACGGTAAAATAGTATGAGATGTGACAGTATAATTAACATACTAACAGTTGATAAGGAATAAAATCACAGAAGGGATATAACTTAGTACACATAGATAGCAACAAGGGATCTCCCAGGATATTGTCCCGTAGTCTCAAACGTAAATGTGTAGAGGATCTCCCGGAATACCAATCCGTAGTCCCAAAGTAAATATCCAGTACAGGGAAATCTCCCGGGTGTCATCCCGTAGTCTCAGATATAAACATGCAGTGGGATCTTTCGGAATACCGATCTGTAGTCCCAAAGTAAACATGTAGGGGGATCTCCCGGGATATCGTCCTATAGTCCCAAAGTAAACACACAACAATATCAAGAAGAATCTACAGTTCTATTAGTGAATAAATATGAATTCTACTCTAAACATGCTGCACAGAGTACACGTAGGCAGTTAAAATAGGTAAGACAATTAGAACACATAAGCATGATTTTCCTAAGCTAAACAAGAGGCTTCAAGTACAAGTATTGCTCAATTACAAGGAAAACACAGATATTTACTTAACAAAAATGGGATTTTTCAACAATTCGCACGTGTACACACTCGACACCTCACGTACACGGCACTCATATAACAACAATACCAAAATCCTAAGGGGAGTTCCCTCACACAAGGTTAGGCAAGCCACTTACTTCGAACCAGCTCAAAATCAATGTGAAACCATGCTCTTGCCACGAGTATCCAACTCCGGGTGGCCCAAATCTAATCAAATTAATACCATAACGTAAATACAACTACAAAAAACTAATTTAACCAATAAAATCGAAGCCAAGTCAAGAAAATAGAAAAACGCCCAAAAATCCTCCATGGGCCCACATCTCGGAATCAGGTAAAAGTCACAAATTATGAACATCCATTCACTCACGAGCACACTCGAACAAAAATCATCAAAATCCGACGCCAAAATCTCCCTCAAAACTCAGATTTTTAAGTTGGGGAACTTTTCCTCTTTTCTCCCAATTTTCACCCCTAATCCGAAATTAAATGACAAAATTAAGATTTGATTAATGAAATACAACTAGAAAGGGATAAAGAATCGTTACCCACTGATTTCATCTTCAAATTCTCTCAAAATCACCTTCTCCCGAGCTAAAAATCGAATTTGGTGTTATGAGCTTCAAAACCTCGAAATTTTATATTTTTGCCCAGCGATTTCCACTTCTACGATCATGGGACCGCACCTGCGGTCCCGCTCCTATGCCTTGGGCTCCACATTTGCGGAATCTCATTAACTCACCAGGAACCACACCTGCGCTCCCTTCACTACAGATGCGGTCCGCATCTGCGGTCATTGGCTATTAATGCCCAAACCGCACCTGCGACCTCCTCCATCGCTTCTATGGGCCGCACCTACGGGCTCCTCACCACAGGTGCGAAAATACGAGAAGTAGCAACATCAGAAAATAGACTAAGTCCAATTTAACTTCCGTTAAGCATCTGAAACTCATCCAAGGCCCCTGGGACCTCAACCAAACATGCCAACCACCCCTAAAACATCGTACGAACTTAGTCCAACCCTCAAATCACATCAAACAATGCTAAAACCACGAATCACCCTCCAATCCAAGCCTAAAGAACTTGAAATTTCAAGAATCCTACAACCGATGCCAAAACCAACCAAACCAAGTCCAATTGACCTCAAATTTTGCACACAAGTCTCATTCATTACTACAGAGCTATTCCAACTTTCGGATTCGGATTCCGACCCCAATATCAAAATTTCACTATCGATCTGGAAACTTCAAAAATTCAACTTTTGGCATTCCCGGCCTAAATAAGCTACGACCTCAAAAACACAATTCGAACACGCCCCTAAGCTTGAATCGATGAAATTCCATTTCGAGGCCGTCTTCACACTGCTCTGACTATGGTCCAAATTCTAAAGCTTAACTCTCATTTGGGGACTAAGTGTCCCAAAACACTCCGAAACTCAAAACGAATCCTCCCGGCAACTCACAATAATAGAAACAAACACGGGAAAAATAATTAATAGGGGATCGAGACATTAATTCTCAAAAACGACCGGTCGGGTTGTTACATTAACCTTGCAATACAAATAAAACATATTGATTGCGGGCTTTCTAAACATTAATAGTTCTTTTCATACAGCAGAACCATAATACTACCTATTTCCAATCTCTACATCACTCACTCTTTATGTTTTCTTTGTTATATCCAAATGCAGCTAAAGTGTATTGTGATTTTAGCAAAGAATTCCAAAAGAAACTACAAAAGGAATTGGGAAAGATTTTAGCCCTCTCAGTAATCTTGGAATTCAAAGAAAAATCAACTCTTAGAGTTTTGATCAACATAGATTTAAGCTTTTCCGTAATATCCAAGCATACAAATTGCAGTAATTGTTAAAAATTAACTAAAGAAAAAATTACTTCAATAGAAACTACTAATAAACCTATCTTAATCTCAGTAGAAATGTTTATGCAACCTCTAGAACGACATCTTGCATATAAATTAACTCTAACTGTAACTGAACCTTTTTGGTTCAAGAATATAAATTAGCAAATATAAGTAATGATGCAGTAACTTAAATTAGAGAAAGAGAATATTGTGCTAATAGCTAGGTACAGTGAAAAATATTTGGTGCTGGCAAACTAAAGGCGGTGTTTCAACACTATAAATATATATAACAACACTCTAAAACAATATATAAAAATATAGGATTTATATTATTCTACAGAATAAAACCAAATGTATTTTGAAACTACATAAAAATAGAATATACAAAGATAACTATTAAAGCTAAATTAAATTGTCTAAATAACCTGATTAAATAAGTTTCTAAAGTATGCCAAAATGTTAGGCAACATCAAAAACTCTTACAATTTTCTTCAGGAACAGAGGATTTATAAAGTTCATCCTGACCTTGCAATATGAGCTACCCATGTAACGAACTGGCCTGTCATTTTGAGATTTAGAGCCCCGATCCCCTATTAACTACTTATTCCGTATTTATTTCTACTATTTGGATTTGCCGGGATGATTCATTTTGAGTTTCGGAGTGCTTTGGAACACTTAGTCCTTAAATGAGAGCTTAAGCCTTATAATTTGGACCGCAGACAAAACAGTATGAAGACAACTCCGGAATGGAATTTTGTCAGTTTCGTTTGCTCCGTTGAGTGATTTTGGGCTTAGGGGCGTGTCCGGATTGTGTTTTGGAGGTCCGTATCTTATTTAGGCTTGAAATGCCGAAAGTTGAATTTTTGGAGTTTTCGGACAGATAGTGAAATTTTGTTATCGGGGTCGGAATTTGATTCTGGAAGTTGGAATAGGTCTGCAGTGTTGAATATGACATTTGTGCAAAATTTGGGTTCAATCGGACATGATATGGTTGGTTTTGACATTGGCTGTAGGATTTTGAAATTTCAAGTTCATTAAGTTTGGATTGGAGGGTGATTCGCGATTTATTATTATTGGTGTGATTTGAGGGCTCGACTAAGTTCATATGGTGTTTTAAGATTTGTTTGTATATTTGGTTGAGGTCCCGGGGGCCTTGGGTGTGTTTCGGATGCTCAACAGGTTATTTTTGGACTTAGAATGATAGCAGATTTGCTCGTTTTTCTGTTGCAGACAATTGTTCATCGCGTTCACGAAGGGAAGATCGCATTCACGAAGGCTGGCCAGTGGAATCATCGCGAACGTGAGGAGCTGAGCGTGTTCGTGAAGAGGAAAAACTGAGCAGCTGGGGACCCCACTCGCGAACGAGTAGAGCAACTTTCTTCATTCTCGAGTATGAGGTTGCGTTCGCGAAGGTCCTGGAAGCTGAAGCTACGCATTCGCGAGTGGACCCTCGCTTTCGTGAAAGAGGAAATTTGGCCAGTGGGATTTTATTCATCGCGTTCGCGAAGAAGAACGCATCTGGGCAGAATTTAATTTCCAAAATCGAGGGTTTGAGTTCATAACTCAAAAGTTGGATTGAGAGCTCGGTAGGAGCCGAAATTTGGAGAGATTTTCGGAGGAATTTTGTGGGTAATTATTCCTACCTCCTTTTTGATTATATCTCATTAATCTAAACATGAATTCATCATCTAATTTTGGATTTGGGGTGAAAAATTGGGGAAAATTGAGAAAAGTTCTTAGACCTAATTTTGGAATTTTGATCGAGATTTTGGTATCAGATTTGAGTGAATTTGGTATGGTTAGACTCGTAAGTAAATGGGTGTTCATAATTTGTGACTTTTACTCGATTCCAAGAGGTGGGCCCGGGGAGGAATTTTGGGCATTTTTCTATTTTCTTGTTGTAGCTTCGATTTCATTAGCTAAATTAGTTGTGACAAGTTGGTATCAGAGCTCCAGGTTCATAGGAGTCATGAATCACAAGCCGATTTATTAGAGTCTCACGGATCGGTACAAAGACATCTGCACTTATCTTCGAGAGGCTATGTAACTATTGGGAAAATTTCACTTCATTTGATTTCCTTGTCGTGCGAGATTTTTGATATCAAACTCTAAACCTCTGTCTTCTATTCTCTCACAGATGGTGAGGATACGTGCTACCAGAGATGACCAGGCACCCGCGCCCCCTGATAGAGCCACCAGAGGTTGGGGCCGGGGTAGAGGTCGAGGACGCGCACGTGGAGCAACCAGAGCACCAACGCGAGCTGCTATAGAGGATTTACCAGCAGCTCCAGCCGGAGCCCAGGCACCTGATACGCCTACTAGTGCCACTACTCTAGCTCTCCAGGAGACTCTTGCACAATTTATGAGCATGTACACCACTCTAGCTCAAGCAGGGTTGATTCCCCTTGCTGCAGCCACATCTCAAGTAGGGGGAGGAGTACAAACTCCTGCCACCCGCAGTCCAGAGCAGTAGGTTCAGGTTGATTAGATCCTAGAAGTTATACCGGTACCGCCTGTAGCCCCAATTCAGCCCAAGGATGGGGCAGAAGCTTCAGAGGATGAGCAACGGAGGCTTGAGAGGTTCAAGAAGTACAAGCCTCCTACATTCAATGGTCTAGCATCAGATGATGCTCTGGGATTTCTGGAGGAGTGCTATCGTATCCTCCGCACTATGGGTATATGTAACGACCCGGTCGGTCGTTTCATGAGTTCAGTCTCGTTCTCCCCATTTCTTCTTCTTTATGTGTTGTTCAACTATATTTTGTCTTATAGTGTTGGTTGGTTCAGGTTCAGAATGGAATGAGACACTTCGTCTCTAATTTAGGAGCTTAAGTTAGAAAAGTTAATCGGATGTTCACTTATGCGTAGAAGGTCTCAGATGTGAATTCTGATGGTTCGGATAGCTTTGTTAGGTGATTTTGGACTTAGGAGCATGTTCGGAATGTAGTTTGGAAGCCTGTGATAGGTTTAGGCTTGAATTGGTGAAATTGGAAATTTGGTGTTTTCCGGTCGGCAGAGGAAATCTTGATATCGGGGTCGTAATGGAATTCCGAAAATTGGAGTAGGTTCGTTGTGTCATTTTTGACGTGTGTGCAAAATTTCAGGTCATTCGGGTGAGATTTGATAGGTTATTGTATCGTTTGCGGAATTTCGATGTTTGGAAATCCTTAGGCTTGAATCCTAGGGTGATTTGGTGTTTTAATATTGTTTTGACTGCTTCGAAGGTTTGAATAGTGGTATATGAATTATTGGTAGGTTTGGTTGAGGTCCTGAGGGTCTCGAGATGATTTCAGATGGCCATCAGAAAGTTTGAACTTGAGAAATTGTAGCTGGTGTTGCTGCTTCTGTCATATCCGCACCTGCGGATTAGGGACCGCATGTGCGAGCTCCGTAGGAGCGTAAAATAGGCACATGTTCATGGAGGACCGTAGGTGTGGCTTGGTGAACCGCATCTGCGATGCCGCAGGCGTGGTAAGGCGACCGTAGATGCGAGGCCTGGTAAGGTTAAGTGAAATCCGCAGAAGCGGAAGTGCAAATGCACTTATGGTATCGCAGGTGCGGAATCCCTGGGGCAGAAAGTATATAAGCTCCCCTTCACGAATTTTGGTCATTCTTCCACCATTTTTGGTCGATTTTGGAGCTCCAAGCTGTGATTTCAAGAGGGAATCAAGTGTTTAGAGAGGTAAGCTACTTGGGCCTATATCATGTGTATTCCATTGTTTAATCATGATATTAGTGGGAAAATTTGAGAAGAAATTGGGAGATTAGGGCTTGAAATTGGCGAGTTTAAATTGGGGATTTGAGGGTCCATATAAGGTCCGATTTTGATGATTTTGGTATGTATAGAGTCGTGAGAGGATAAGGATTCTAGTGTTGTGATTTTTATCGGATTTTGAGGCGTGGGACCGGGAGTCGGGTTTGTCCAATTTCGGAAATTTTGATTTAATTTGATAATTTTCGCGTGGGCTTTGTTTCTTTGGCATGTATTGATGGTATGATTTTGATTTTGGATAGATTCGGGGCGATTTGAAGCCGAGTTGAGAGGCAGGGGCATTGCGGAGTAGGTTTTCGTGTGGTTTGAGGTAAGTAACAATTGTAAATTTAGACCCGAGGTTACGAAAACCCTGGAATTTGGTACTATTTTGATAAATGAGGTGACGTACATGCTAGGTGACGATAGTGTGGGTATGCACCGGTAGGGATTGTGACTTAGTCCGTCCCGTGGCAGCTGTAGAGTTGCATATTTTGATAAACTCTATATGAAATATATGTGTTTAGAAATAATTCAGTTAACTTGGGCTGAATGTCATGTTTGAGGCCTTGTGTCGTACTGTTTTGACCCTCAGGGTTATTTTACTACTATCCTCACACTATTTTGATTCAAAAGCATAACCTCAGCCATGAATTTTACCTGTTTATTATTTGATTCAGTTTCATTACTCTACTTTTAAATATATGAGAGCTGTTTGGGCTGAGTTCCTTAATTTTTCACTGAAATGCCTGAGTGGCTGTGAGGTTGATGACTGAGAGAGGCCAAGGGCATGATGGTGAGGATTATATATTTATCGATCAGGCTGCACGCCGCAGCTATATATATATATGGATCGGGTTGCACGCCGCAACAATATGTTGGATCGGGTACGCCATAGCGATATAGTGCTTGGGTTGTAGGAGTCCCTTCGGAGTCTGCATACCCTCAGTGAGCGCAGTCTACTATATATTTATGGATCGAGCTGCATGCCGCAATGGTTATTATAAGGTATCTATTGAGCGTGAGTGTTGATTGATGAGAGTTGAGTCACGAGTGACTTAGAGGCTTGCCCGAGGGGCTATATTTATGAGTGATACCTTGCCCGAAGGGCTTGTTTTTTTGAAATTGTTGTTTTTACTTTTCTTTTATACTGAGCCTCTATTGAAAATGTCGAACAAACGTTTTAAATAGCTTTCATTGAAACTGGAGTTTTTACGAGATATTCAAAATTTAATTACTAATTTTATCCGGTTATTTCCACGAATGTTTTTATTTTATGAAATGTATTTGATTTTAAGTGCTCGTCACTGCACTCAGCCTTACTAAGTTGGCGTACTTACGTTACTTCCTGCACTTTGTGTACAGATCCAAGTGCTAGGGCATCCGAGTGAGAGCTGATCCTTCTTTCAACGCATTTCCGGAGTTAGCAAGGTAGTTGCACAGCGTCCGCAGCCCTGCCTCTTTCCTTCCTATCTTTTTAGTATTTGTATTTATCAAACTCATCTTGTATTGAGTAGAGAGTAGAAATTTGTATTTTAGTGGCTCATGACTAGTGACACCGGGATCAGGCAGTAGTTGATGTTTTGTATAATTGTTTCCGCTTGTTCTGAAATGCTTAAATGGAAGATTTGTTATAATATCTGATTAGTAAATGAATTTAGAAAAAGACCCTTTTTGTGTTATAGATATCGAATTGGCTAGCCTAGTACTACGATAGGCGCCATCATGACCGAGATGGTTTGGGTTCGTGACAATATATAAGGATCGAGTGGGGGTTTTTTCACTACCTTCCAACTTCGAGGAGCAGCCTATCAGTGGTTGCGTACTTTTGAGTTGGATAGTCCGGCTGAGGCAGCTTCCTTTACATGGACCCAGTTTTCAGATATGTTCGTAAGGGAGTATGTTCCTCAGAGCCTCAGGGATACATGGCGCGCAGAGTTTGAGCATTTGCACCAGGGTACTATGACTGTTTCGGAGTATGTTGTCCATTTCACCGACTTAGTTTCTACAGTTCGTGAGAGAGTTTTCCAGTTTATTGAGGGACTCATTCCCAACATCAGGTCTAGCATGGCTCGGGAGTTGGAGATGGATGTTGCTTATCAGTAGGTGGTGAGCATTTCTAGGAGAGTAGAGGGCATGCTTGCTCAAGATAGAGAGGAGAGAGAGGCCAAGAGGTCTCGAGAGTCGGGACATTATTCTGGTGCCCGTGCTCCACCTACAGTTCATCATGGTAGGTGTTATATGAGTCGCCCCGTTCATTCAGCTCTTCCAGCAGCCAGTGGTATTCCAGCTTCTCCTTTACCTCAGGAGCCTTATTATGCAACTCCAGTATCTAGTGTGCCTCCTGCACAGGGTGCTTTCATTGGTCAATCCAACAGACCTAGCTCGAGCTAGTCACAGCTGCCACGCCCTCCCATAGCTTATTTTGAGTATGGCGACACCCGCTATATGGTGAGGGATTGCCCTAAACTTAGGAGGGGTGCACCTCCACAATCTTTTGAGCCAAAACGTGCTCCACCAGGTCCTCAGGCTATGATTACAGCACCAGCTTCCACCCCACCTGCTCATCCAGCCTAAGGTGGAGGTCGGGGTGGTAGGGGTCGTCCTAGAGGGGGAGGTCAGGCCAGATACTATGCACTTCCTGCCCGTACTGAGGCTGTTGCCTCCAATTCTGTCATCACATGTATTGTTCCAGTCTGTCATAGGCATGAATTGGTTCTATTCGATCTAGGCTCTACTTAATCTTATGTGTCCTCTTATTTTGCCCCGCATTTGGGCATATCTCGGGATTCCTTGAGTTCCCCTGTTTATGTTTCTACTAATGTGGGAGATTCTCTTGTTGTAGACCGCATTTATCGGTCGTGTTTGATTGCTCTTAGTGGTTTTGAGACCAGAGCTAATTTATTACTACTCAGCATGGTAGATTTTGATTTTATCTTGGGCATGGACTGGTTGTCGCCCTATTATGCAATTCTTGATTGTTATGCCAAAATCGTGACACTGGCTATGCCAGGTGTACCGCAAGTAGAGTGGAAGGGTACTTTAGATCACACTCCCAGTAGAGTTATTTCATTTCTGAAGGCTCAACGAATGGTTGAGAAGGGGTGTGACACGTATCTAGCATATGTGAGAGATGTCAGTATTGATACCCCTATAGTTGATTTAGTCCCAATAGTGAGGGATTTTCCTAATGTGTTTCCAACTGATCTTTTGGGTATGCCACCCGACAAAGATATTGATTTCAGCATTGATCTGTTGTCGGGCACTCAGCCCATTTCTATTCCTCCTTATCGTATGGCTCCTCCTGAGTTGAAGGAGTAGTTACATGAATTGCTTGATAAGGGCTTTATTCGGCCTAGTGTGTCACCCTGGGGTGCTCCTGTCTTGTTTGTAAAGAAAAATGATAGTTCTATGCGTATGTGCATTGACTATTGCCAGTTGAACAAAGTTACGGTGAAGAACCGATATCCTTTACCTCGTATTGATGATCTGTTTGACTAGTTACATGGTGCTCGAGTGTTTTCTAAGACTGACTTGCATTCAGGTTATCATCAGTTGAAGATTCGGGAGCCAGATATCTCGAAGACTGCTTTTAGGACTTAGTATGGTCATTACGAGTTCCTTATTATGTCATTTGGGTTGACAAATGCCCCAGCTGCATTTATGCATTTGATGCACAGTGTATTCCGACCATATCTTGACTCACTCATCATTGTCTTTATTTATGACATTCTAGTATACTTACGGAGTCGAGAAGATCATGAGCAGCACCTGAGGATAGTGCTTCAGACTTTGAGAGAAAAGAAATTATATGCAAAGTTCTCAAAATCTGAGTTCTAGTTGGATTCCGTGGCATTCTTGGGTCACGTGGTAGCTAGTAAAGGGATCAAGGTGGATCCGAAGAAAGTAGAAGAAGTACAGAGTTGTCCCAAACCATCCTCAGCTACAGAGATCCGTAGTTTTATTGGCTTGGCGGGTTATTAACGTCGATTTTGTTGAATGATTTTCATCTATTACAGTACCCATGACTTGGATGACCTAGAAGGGTGCTCCGTTCAAGTGGACGGAAGAGTGTTAGGAGAGCTTTCGGAAGCCCAAGACAGCTTTGACTACATCACCAGTATTGATATTGCCTATAGGTTCGGGGTCTAATACTATTTATTGTGATTCCTATAGGATTGGCCTTAGGGCGGTATTGATGCAGGATTGTAGGGTGATTGCCTACGCGTCCCGATAGCTGAAAGTGCATGAGAAGAATTATCCTATCCATGATCTCGATTTAGCTGCTATTGTCCACTCCTTGAAGATCTGGTGTCATTATTTGTACGGTGTTTGTAGTGAGATCTACACTGATCACTGGAGTTTGCAGCATCTGTTCAAGCAGAAGGACCTTAACTTTCGTCAGAGGAGGTGGTTAGAGCTGCTTAAGGATTATGACATCACTATATTGTACCACCCGGGAAAGGACAATGTGGTGACCGATGCTTTGAGTCGCCGAGCAAAGAGTTTGGGGAGTTTGGCTTATCTACCAGCAGCAAAGAGGCCCATCATGATGGATGTTCAGGCCCTAGCCAACCAGTTTGTGAGGTTGGATATTTTGGATCCTAGTCGGGTTCTAGCTTGTGTGATTTCTCGGTCTTCCTTATTTGATCGTATCAGAGAGCGTCTATATGATGATCCTCATTTGCTTGTCCTCAAGGACATGGTTCTGCAGGGTGATGCCAGAGATATGACCATTGGTGATGACGAGGTATTGAGTATGCAGAATCAGATATGTGTACCCAATGTTGATGGGCTTCGGGAGTTGATTCTAGAGGAGGCCCACAGTTTGCGGTATTCCATCCATCCGGATGCCGCGAAGATGTACCGAGATTTGCAGCACTATTGGTGGAGGCGGATGAAGAAAGATATAGTTGGGTTTGTAGCTCAGGTGAAGTATGAGCACTAAAGATCGGGTGGCATGCTTCAGCAGATACAGATTCTGGAGTAGAAGTGGGAGCGGATCACCATGGACTTCGTAGTTGGACTTCCACGGACTTTAAGGAAGTTCGATGCCATTTGGGTGATGGTGGATCGGCTGACCAAGTCCGCACACTTCATTCTTGTGTGTACCACCTATTCTTCGAAGCGGATGGCGGAGATTATATCTGGGAGATTGTTCGTTTGCATGGTATTCCAGTTTCTATAATTTTAGATAGAGGTACTCAGTACACATCACAGTTATGGAGAGCCATACAGTATGGGTTGGGTACTCGGGTGGAGTTGAACACAACATTTCACCCCCAGACGGACGGGCAGTTCGAGCATACTATTCATATTCTTGAGGATATGCTCTGTGCATGTGTGATAGAGTTTGGAGGTTCTTGGTATCAATCTTGCCATTGGCAGAGTTTGCCTACAACAACAGTTATCAGTCCAGCATTCAGATGGCGCTGTATGAGGCTTTGTATGGTAGGCGGTATAGATCCCCGATGGGTTGGTTCGAGCTGGGCGAGGCTATACTATTGGGCACAAACTTGGTTCAAGATGCTTTAGAGAAGGTTAAGGTGATTCAGGATAGACTCTGCACAACCCAGTCCAGACAAAAGAGTTAAGCAGACCGGCAGGTTCGCGATGATTCATTTATGGTTGGAGAGCGGGTCTTGCTTTAGGTTTCGCCTATGAAGGGCGTTATGAGATTTGGGAAGAAGAGGAAATTGAGTCCGAGGTTTATTGTTCCATTTGAGGTATTGCGACGTATTGGGGAAGTTTCTTATAAGCTTGCCTTACCTCCCATCTTGGCGGAAGTTCATTCGGTATTTCGTATTTCGTTGATCCAAAGGTATCACGATGATCTATCACACGTGTTGGATTTCAATTAAGTCCAGCAGGACAAGGATCTATCTTATGTTAAGGAGCCAGTGGCTATATTGGACAGGCAGGTTGGAAAGCTGAGATCAAAGAGTATTGCATCCGTAACGGTTCAGTGGCGGGGTCAGCCGGTCGAGGAGGTGACTTGGGAGACCAAGAAGGATATGCGTAGCCGTTACCCTCATCTTTTCTCCACTTCAGGTATGTCTCTATGCTCATTCGAGGACGAATGAATGTTTTAAGAGGGGGAGGATGTAATGACTTGGCCTGTCATTTCGAGATTTAGATCCCCGATCCCCTATTAACTGCTTTTTCCTTGTTTATTTATGCTATTTTGATTTGCCGGGATGATTCTTTTTGAGTTTCAGAGTGTTTTGGGATACTTAGTCCCTAAATGAGAGCTTAAGCCTTTGAATTTGGACGATAGTCGAAACAATGTGAAGACGACTCTGAAATGGAATTTTGTCGGTTTTGTTAGCTCTATTGAGTGATTTTGGGCTTAGGGGCATGTACGGATTGTGTTTTGGAGGTCCGTAGCTTGTTTAGGCTTGAAATGCCGAAAGTTGAATTTTTGGAGTTTTCGGACCGGTAGTTAAACTTTGATATCGGGGTCGGAATCCGATTTCGGAAGTTGGAATAGGTCCATAGTGTTAAATATGATGTGTGTACAAAATTTGGGTTCAATCAGATATGATTTGGTCGTTTTCGGCATCGGTTATAGGATTTTATAATTTCAAGTTCATTAAGTTTGGATTGGAGGGTGATTCGTGATTTGAGGGCTCGACTAAGTTCATATGGTGTTTTAGGATTGGTTTGTATGTTTAGTTGAGGTCCCGGGGGCCTCGGGTGTGTTTCGGATGCTCAACGGGTCATTTTTGGACTTAGAAGGATAGCATATTTGCTGGTTTTTCTGTTGTAGACAATTGTTCTTCGCGTTCTCGAAGGAGAGATCGCGTTCGCGAAGGCTGGCTATTGGAAGCATCGCGAATGCGAGGAGCTGAGAGCGTTCGCGAAGAGGAAAAGCGGAGCAGGTGGGGACCCCAGGAAGTTGCTCTGCGCATTCGCGAGTATGGGGTCGCGTTCGAGCAGGTCCTGACAGCTGAAGCTATGCATTCACGAGTGGACCCTCGCGTTCGCGGAAGAGGAAATTTAGCCAGTGGGATTTTGTTCATTGCGTTCGTGATAGTGGTCTCGCATTCCCGAAGAAGAACGCATCTGGGTAGAATTTAAATTCCAAAAATCGAGGGTTTGAGTTCATAACTCAAAAATTGGATTGAGAGCTCGGTAGGAGGCAAAATTTGGAGAGATTTTCGGAGAAAGTTTGTGGGTAATGATTCCTAACTCCTTTTTGATTATATCCCATTAATCTAAATATGATTTTATCATCTAATTTCGGGTTTGGGATGAAAAATTGAAAAAAAGTTTTTAGGCCTAATTTTGGGATTTTGATCGAGATTTTGGTATCGAATTTGAGTGAATTTGGTATGGTTAGATTCGTGAGTGAATGGGTGTTCATAATTTGTGAC
Source organism: Nicotiana sylvestris (assembly GCF_000393655.2). Classification (NCBI taxonomy): domain Eukaryota; kingdom Viridiplantae; phylum Streptophyta; class Magnoliopsida; order Solanales; family Solanaceae; genus Nicotiana; species Nicotiana sylvestris. The sequence goes on along the minus strand of NC_091064.1, from coordinate 163,028,019 downwards.
TTTTACCCGATTCCGAGACGTGGGCCCGGGAAGGATTTTTGAGCATTTTTTTATTTTCTTCCCGTACCTTTGATTTCATTAGCTAAATTAGTTGTTTGTAGTTGTATTTACATTATGATATTGATTTGATTAGATTTGGGCCACTCGGAATTGGATACTCATGGCAGGAGGGTGATATTGAATTGATTTTGAGCTGGTTCGAGGTAAGTGGCTTGCTTAACCTTGTGTGGGGGAACTCCTCTTAGAATTTTGGTACTGTTGTTATATGAATGTTGTGTACGTGAGGTGACGAGTGCGTACATATGCTAATTGTTGAAAACCCCATTTTCATTAAGTAAATATCTATGTTTTCTTTTAACTGAACAACACTAGTATCTGAAGCCTCCTGTTTAGCTTAGGAAAGCATGCTTATGTGACTTAATTGTCTTACCTGCTTTAACTACTTAATTGAATTTTGTGTAGCATGTTTAGAGTAGAAATTTCCTGTTTTCCTAATACGAACCTGAATAGAATTGTAAGATTGCTTCTTGAGTTTGTTGTGTATTTACTTTGGAACTACAGATCGGTATTCAGGGAGACCCCCCTGCATGTTTACTTTGGGACTACAGATCAGTATTCCGGGAGATCCCCCTGCACAATTATAATTGGGACTACGGGACGATATCCCGGGAGATCCCCCTGTATTGGATATTTACTTTGGGACTACGGATCGGTCTTCCGGGACATTCCCCTACATATTTACGATTTGGTCTACGGGATGATATCCTAGAAGATCCTCTGCACATTTATGTTTGGGACTACGGGACGCTATCCTAGGAGATCCCATGTTGCTATCTTTGTGTATTGAGTTATTTCTTTCTGTGATTTCATCCATATTGACTGTTAGAATTTAATTATACTGTCTTATTTCACATTATTTTACCTTGTTATATATATGACCAGTAGGTCCTGACCTGATCTCGTCACTACTCGATCGAGGTTAGGCTTGGCACTTACTGGGTGCTGCTGTGGTGTACTCATGCCCTTTCCTGCACATGTTTTTCGTATGCAGATCCAGGTTCTTCTACTCAGCCATACTATCCGTGAGGCAAGGCGATTCAGAGACTTCAAGGTATATCTGCCGCGTTTGCAGACCTAGAAGTCCCTCTGTGTTCTCCCTTCAGTTATAGGCTTTTCCCTGTATTTCCTTTTTTATTAGACTTCTGGAGTTAGAAACCTTTATTTATTTTTCTTTAACTTGTGATTCATGAGATTCCTGGTTTTGGGAGTGTTATTATTGGTCGAGAGTGTTATTATTGTGTGTGTCGAGCGACATTTTAAACACTTTATCTATATTAACCTTTTAGATGGCTAGTTTGTACTTTAAATTCCTTTTTCCACAAATTGTTAGGCTTACCTAGTCGTAGAGACTAGGTGCCGTTATGGCAGTTCATGGAGGGAGAACTTGGGTCGTGACAACCCATAACACTGTCAAGAAGTTGCCTTGAAGTCCTTGCTTGTTTATTTCCATATGAACTTCAGTAAAATCCTTTGTGCATTTGAAGACCTTTCATTCATTCACCCCGTCACTAAAATGAGATAAGAATGACAGAATGCACAAAAATTGTATTTCGAACCTTAGGTTAATATCATCCTAAAAAAATACAAAAAAAAACAGAGAAAGAAGGAATCCATTATTAGTTACTAGTTTGCTCCACCGTAGCCTAACTCTCATCACCGAGAACCCCTCTTTATTTCTTTTAATCTTCTTGAAATTCAATAGAAACTCACTTTACCACCCAATCGACGAAGTTTTCGAAGCTTTCAGATGCTTAGATATCACTACCAACTCCATTTTCATAAACTGATAACTCAGTTCCTAAGAAACCAGCTTTAATGTGTGGTTAGACACTGTGGAGTCTTTGGGCGGCAGAGAAACTCAACTCTGCCGAAACTCCAATTTTTCTACATCAAGAACTGATGAATTTAAGTGATGAATACAAAAGTGGTACAAATCCACTAAGAATACAGACTGAAACTTGTATAAGGAAAAAGTTCATAAAGGTGAAGAGTGAAAAAATACATAAGGCAACGTCTGTAGCGGTGCCTGCTAGGTGGAATAGGTTAAATTGACCATATAATCCCTATTGTGATCAGCATTCAGTAACACTCATAAGGGTCATAATAGACAATTCAATATACAACTAGACTAAAATGACCAAATAGACTTTGGTCGGCAAGCAGAGATGTCGACGGTCTCCTGCTTGCTTTAGGGCTCTTCTATATTGTACTAGCGGGAAATGGCCAGTGCTGGGCCCGGGCCCAAATTTAATAAGTTAGCAATTGATGTTTTTTTGATGAAAATAATAAATAACTTTTTGATAGAGAATGAGTTATATTATGGTCAAATGCATATTTGAAAACCCCACTGATAACGTTTTATTAGTTAGTAGAACTATTCTCTAAGAAGTTCAAAAGCAAGGATCTGGGTATAAAGACTATTGATCAATAGGTAATCAATATTTATGTAGTAGAAGAAACTAAAATGAATTCCTTATGCGCTTTTATTTGTATCATTTACCGCATTTTCTGGAAGCGCATATTATCATTAACATAGTAGTAATATTGCAATATTATTTAAGTTATTATGAATTAACTGCATTAAACTGATTGCGATTATTGCAATTTTCTTGTTTCTTATACCAGTGGGACAAACAAATGACTTTGTTTCTATTTAGAAACTTGGATAGATCATAAAACGAAGAAAACAAATTCAAGCCAAAAGGATCATATTTACTAGTGAGTCTTTCAGCAAGCACTATTTACATAAGTTACAGGACCATTATGTTTCACCGGCTAACCAAAAATGTAAATGTACATGCTAGTAAGTTGTGCAAAGTGAAGCACATTATCCATGTTTTCTGCAGTAGTAGAAAATAAAAGGATGTCAATAATGTCATGTGGCAAAGTAATTTGGTAGATAAAAAAGGTAGTAAGTTGTTTTTGCGGGACCTGTAGCACATAAGCTGGCAGGTTTGAAATACATATGTACATAGCTTCAAAAGACGTCTATACACGCAGACTGAAAGAAAAGGGTGAATATAAGAGCGAAAGAGAAATATTTAAGTATTGAAATCTTCTACTAGCGAATGTTTTTATTGAAGTATACCAGTAGTTTATATTGAAATGCATATTGTATAATATGAGAATATTCAAAACCTAATTGCGACATAGATTTTTTGGAAACTACTTGTTAGGTATAAAGAATGTAGCAGTAATTACTCTATATTAACTGACGGGCTTAGTGATGTCCTTTTCACGCATAAACAGTGGAATATTACTGAAACCTGGTGAAAGATGGTGTGCTCTAAATTTATCCAACACTAATTTTTGAATATTAGTAGGATGCTAAGAAATGGAGACAATGAAAGAATAAGCTAAGGTGACACGTTCTGTAATTGAATCTAAAGATGACTTCTTTGATAGAATCTTAACTCATTTCCCCCCAGTTCATCCTCTTCTCACAACAAAAAGAAAAAAGAAAAAAAACTAAGGGAATAACGGGATCGGGATAATCAGACACTGTAGGGGTATCAAGTTCCAAAACATAAGAACTTTTTTGTTTATCCATACTCACCAACTTTAATCTGCTTCTTCTTACTATTCTCTTTATACTATCAGTTTTCAGCTTGTAGATTTTCATTTTTCCTGTGCTATTGAGAATATAAGTGGAGTAAATGGATGCAATTTTGAATTTTCAAACAGTACCGTTAGGAACTGCTGTTACAATAGGTGGCCCAGCAGCTTGGTGGGATTTCACTATGGTTCCTTAAAGATTATGTCAATGATCAAAAGAGAAAATCTTCTAATTTTCTCTCACCTTTGACAGGTGCTTCCATCATTGTTACGCCTATTTTTCTTTGAGTTTTGTTTGAGCTATTTGTTCTACATGTTAAAAAGAGTAATGAAAAGGTAGAGATAGAGTTTATTAACCTTCATTTTTTCTTTGGGGGGGGGGGTGTAAAGATCCAATAGGTCGTTTCGAGCATCTGCACTTCGCTTGCCAGTTCTCAGGCATGACTAGCCCCGTATGATATATTATGGCTTAGGTGAATCGTCGGTTTTGGTTAGGTTAATCGGAATAGATATGGAAGGATGATTCTCAACTTGAAGCTTTAAGTTTGAAAGGTTTGACCCAGTCTTGACTTTTAGTATTTGATCTCAGATTTAAATTTTTATAATTTTGTTGGCTCTGTTGGGTGATTTTGAACTTAGGAGCACGTACGGAATGGAATTTGGAGGTCCTTGTAGGTTTAGGCTTGAATTAGTGAAATTGGAAATTTGGTGTTTTCCTGTCGGCGGTGAAAATCTAGATATCGGGGTCGGAATGGTATTTTGGAAATTTGAGTAGACCCATGGTGTCATTTGTGATGTGTGTGCAAAATTTCAGGTCATTCAGGTGAGGTTTGATAGGTTTTGGCATCGTTTGCGGAATTTGAAAGTTTCTAAGTTCTTAGGCTTGAATCCGAGGTCGATTTGGTGTTTTGATGTTGTTTTGAGTGTTTCAAAGGTTGGAATAAGTTTGAATAGTAGTATATGACTTGTTGGTATTTTTGATGGAGGCTTCGAGGGTCTCGAGATGAATTCAGATGGTTAACGAAAGGATTGAGATTTGGTTTAAGTAGTTGAACTTTGCTGCTTCTATCATTTCTGCACCTGTGGATTGGGGACCGCAAGTACGAGCCTCGTAGAAGCGAGATTGGACCGCATTTGCGGTGAATTGGGGAGCTGAGGAAAACCGTAGGTGCGCACATGGACCGCACCTGTGAGACCTCAGGAGCGAGAAGCTGACCATAGAAGCGGGATTTCCAGGGTTAAGTGAAAACCTCAACTGCGATGGTTTTTCTGCAGGTGCGACGTTGCAGAAGCGAATCTAAGACTGAAGATGCGAAAAATACTAGGTAGAAGGTATAAAAAGGTCTTCTTCGCGAATTTTGCGAAGTTTTCCCAATTTTGAAGACGGAAGTTGAGCTTGGGCAGTGATTTCTCAAGATGGATCAAGGGTTATCAGTTGGGTAAGCTACTTAAGCTTTATTATTTGTGTTTATGACCATTTTCCATTGTTTAATCATGATATTAGTTAAAAATTAGGGACAAAAGTTGGGAGATTAAGGCTTGGAATTGGAGAGTTAAATTTAGGATTTGAGGGACCATTTGAGGTCTGATTTTGATGATTTTGGTATGTATGGACTTGGGAGTGAAAGGAGTTTCTAGTTTCGCAACTTTTGTTGGATTCCGAGACGTGGTCCCGGGTGTCGGGTTTAGCCAATTTCAGAATTGTTGAGTTATATTTGATAATTTTTGCATGGGCTTTGTTCCTTTAGCACGTAGTGATAATAATATAATGGTTTTGGTTAGATTTGGAGCATTTGGAGGTCGAATCGAGAGGCAATGGCATCACGAGCTAGAGTTTTGGTTTGGTTTGAGGTAAGTAACGCTTCCAAACATGGTTCTGAGGGTTTGAAACCCCGAACCATGTGTTCTATGATTACTATTAAGGTGACGCAAATGCCAAGTGACGGGCATGTGGGCATGCACTGTTAGAATTGCGGCCTGGATCATTCCATGGCACCGCTTAGTGACTCTTTCTTGCTGATATCTGTGTTGTGATTATGTGACTAAGTTAATGAGCGCTAAATCATGCTAATTATCATGTTAAGGCTTCATGTCGATACTGTTGAGACCCGAGAGGTCGCTTCTTGCTGTCCTATCATTAGCTTCATTGATATTCTGTACTCAATCATGTTCATGCTTATTATATCATGTCTCAGTCTCGATTATTATTATTTGGCATATCATATCATTATTTCGGGATAGTATTATGGCATTTTGAGCCCGTGTGTGTGGTACTGGAGAGTGATGACTGTGTGAGGCTGAGAAACTGATATTGAGTGACAGTGTGGGATCGGGCTGCACACCGTAGTGGGATATTGATTATGCCTTTGTTGGCTTGTTATAGCGCTTGAGCTGAAAGGAGTCCCTCTCGAGTCTATACACCCCCAGTGAGCGCAATTGATTATAGTCAAAGATGGATCTTCCCTTCGTATGGAGATGGATCTTCTCCATGAGGCTGGATTGGCCTGTTCCTCGGTACTGGAGACTGTCAGTCTAAGATGTGTATATATTCCGGGATGGATCTTCCCTGGGCCTTGTGAGCCATATACAGTACCGAGTGGTTGTGAGGTTGTTATTATTATTATCTAGAGATGGATCTTCTCCATAGGTTGGAATGGACTTCCTCAGTACTGAGCGACTGCTGTCAGAGATGTATATATTCTGAGATGGATCTTCCCTAGGTCGTATGAGCAATATACAATACTGAGTATACAATTCTAAGTGGACGAGTAATTGAGATTGTGGGCACATGAGGCACTCAGCCTGTTGCATTTTATATAGCATGTGCATTGGCATGTAGATGTAGCAGAGTTAAACTTCTTTACCCTGTCTGTTCATACTTGCTATGTTTTACTGTTCGAGCTGTTTATTTAACTGAAAGCATGCCTATGTTTCTGTACTTTATTTCTGTTATCCTTGATGAGGTTGAATTCGTCACTACCTATCAGTCCAAAGGTTCGACTTGTTACTTACTAAGTTGGTGTGCTCACATTACCCCATGCACCTTATGTGCAGATTCAGGCATCTCAGGGCACGGTAGCAGCTGTTGACTATTCTGATCGCAGACTTCACGGAGATAGCGGGGTAGCTACCTGGCGATCGCAGTACCGCCTTTCTCCTTCTCTATCTTCCTATTAGTACATTATTGCTTATTTCAGACTATTTTGGTTTTGTTTTGTTTCGAAAATATTATAGTATTGCTCATGACTTAGTGACACCCGAGGTCGGGTTTGTATTTTCCGCTAGTTTGATTTTAACTTTATATATTTTATCGGATTTCAGTTGAAAAATGGTTTTTCTTAAGTTTTAAATGAAATGTGGATTGTTTTGGAAATGTATCGGTTAGCCTAGTATCATGATGGACGCCATCATGACCGGGTCGGTTTTGGGGTAGTGACAAGTTGGTATCAGAGCCTAGGTTACGTAGGTCTCATGAGCCATGAGCGGGTTTAGTAGAGTCTTGCAGATCAGTACAGAGACGTTTGTACTTATCTTCAAGAGGCTACAGAACCTTTAGGAAATCCCACATTCTTGAATTCTTAACGTGCGACATTAATTCAGCTTGAAATGTAACTCTTTGAATTCCTTCAATGCATTTGTGTGCGCACATGACCGCTCGGTCAGCTGTGCATCGATGACTTGTGATTCCATCAACGAGGGGTGAGACGTAATTTTCGTGTGTTGATGTTGGGCCAGTCTGGAGGACTTGAGGCCGAGCTTCGCCTATAGCTAGAGCACTAAGGTGTTGATTGTGTGAGCACGTGCCTATAGATTTATATGTTCGTTAGTGTCCCTATTAGTGGAAGTGATGGCTTGATGCCTACGTGATGAGTATGATGTGACAGCGAGATGTGTTCATATGATTTGGATGTGACGAGAAGTGTCTGCCTGAGGGTGGAAAGAACTGGTGCTTGATTTTTATCTTGATTGGATGTGTAGCCCCGAGTTATGGGTGTGTTGAAGGATCTTTTCCCGTTTTTTAGTTGGGGAATGAAGTAGATTTCATGTCGTTATATGAGTTTAGACTCAGGAAGATTAAGTGATTGCGTGATGTTTATGACTGTGGAAGGGTATAAGGGAATGTTAGTTTGAGGCAAAGTAGGTAGGTTATCTCCGACGGGTTGTTCTGAGGTTTGTGTGATCCCTATGTTATTTGTTGGGAGCCCTCTTTTACTAGTGAAATATGTGTGTTGCAAGTTGAGTTTGGATCGCTTATGAAAGTGGGCATGACTCTTACAAGGGTGAATGTGAGATTGCAGAAGATTTGAAGTACTAGATGATTGTGTTGCACGAGCTTATGAAGGATTTAGTTTAATCTCCCTATAGTATTATGGCAGTAATAGAGTGTGGGCATTGCAAGTTTTTGTGTGTTTTGATCTATAGTTTTGATTCCAAGTGGGGGAGTGTGCTATTGATCAGTTGAATTCACGGTTACGTGTTATGTTGGTTCCAGTTTGAGGCATACTTGTGAATCAGTTATGGCTTACAGAGGTTGAGATCGAGGATGACTCGAGTAAAGGAAATTTTGGATAGGGGTTGTGTTATGGTTTATGGGTGTATAAGAATCATGGAATGACTTGAGTTGTTATTGGTGAAGGATGTAATGTGCATGGAACATGAATTATTTGATCACATTATGGTAGAGTTACTTTCTGGGGTGTTGGAGTGCTAATGGAGCATAGGTCATTCGGTCTGTTTAATCAGTCTAATTGAGGTTTGAGCAGAGTGGATGAATCTCGAAAATGGTTCTAATGGATTCAATATTTATATGTAAAAATTGGGGATCTTCAAGATGTGCGTTGGATAGAAACTGAGATTTTTATGGGAGGATGTCAGGACTTGTGGCATTGTTGTATCGTTATGGATTCTACATATCAGTATAATGAAGGTGAAGTTAATGTCTTTAGATTTGCAGGAAGTCTTTTCAGGGTAAGTATCTAAAATGTGGTGCTTTTGGGGATATTTAAGAGAGTATTCAACGGCTTATGATCCTTAGACGGTGTGGTTTTATGCTTGGGTCTCGTGCGGTGAGTCTAGGTTAAGGATTGGGGTATTATAGCGAGAAGGAGTATCAATTTGAAGGGAATTCAGAAGGGACTTGGATAAATAGGACGACTTGGTAGTAGGTCGGATCGGCATGGTATGGGATATGATTAGTTCTTTGGGTGCTTATGAGGTAATGAGTTTCTATAGGTGTTTCATGGCAATGCTCTTGGGTTTTTGGTAATCTGCATAGCTTGGTTTAGTTAGAAGGACTCAGTCTTGACAGTTTGGTTTTGTGAAAAGGGGATTCAAAGAGTCCTTGGTGATTTCTATCACGGTTGGAGATGTGTAATTTCTACTAGTGTGAGGAGCATGTGATGTATAATGATTTTCTTCTAGATGGGATCAAATGGAAAGTTCTTGGCTAGTTGAGTACGTAGTTGCTTGTGGCTCGGAAGGGATTATGAAGTTCTCATATTTATCATAGAATGGCATGGTATATGCGCTATGTTGTGTAGGGTTGAGATTTGCATGTTTAATGTCACTGTTCTGTTTTGGAAGGAAGGACATAAGTTCTTATGCATCATGGGCTGTTTTAGATGACTAGGTAAATGGTATCACTAATTGGTGCAGCTTGATGAGGGTTTCAGAAAGGGCAATGTGTTTGAGTTAAGGGTATTTCATTATTATTACGGCACCTTCCTTTTTGATCGACTGCTGATATATTAGTTCGCATAGTGGTACAGAAGAATTTTAGGAGTATCCCTTGTGGAATGATCGAGTATCAGATGTGCGTTAGATGTACGACCGGTGGAGTTGGGATCGGATATGTGGATTCGTGTGATTTATGGATTTAGATACTGAGAGTTCTCATAAACAGGTTATGTTGTGGTTGTGGACCGCGTATATCGGTCTTGTGTGGTGTCTATTGGGGTTTGGGTCTAAGTGGATATTTTGTTGCTTGTATGGTAGACTTTGATGTGATATTGGGTATGGATTGGTTGTCTCTGTGTCATGTTATTTTGGACTGTTACGCTAAGACGGTGGCGTTGGCTATGCCGGGGATGCCGAGGTTCGACGGATTATGTTCCCAGTGGAGTGTTTTTATTTTTCAAGACCCAGTGGATGGTTGGGAAGGGTTGTCTTTCTTATTTGACTGTCGTGAGGGATGACATTGCAGAGACTCCTGCCATTGTTTCAGTTTCGGTGGTGAGGGATTTTTCCAGATGTGTACCTGAAGACCTACCGAGCATGCCGCCGGGTAAGGTTATTGATTTGGTGCCGGTCACTCAGCCATTTCTATTCCACTGTATCGTATGGCACCGGCGGAGTTAAGGAGTTGAAGGAGCAGCTTCAGGAACTCCTTGATAAGAGGTTCATCGGTAGGCCAATATGGGTGTGTGTTCTGCATCGAGTTGGCTTTATTGATTCCGAATTGCTATTGTTAAGGGATGTGCCGTTCGATTGTCATTGAGATTATCCACATCCTGGAGTGATCTATAAGTTACCTTTCTGTGTCGCGATGAGTTGTGATTCGTTGATTTATGCACAAGTGATATTCTATTGGGGCTTTATAGCAGACTTTGATTGAGACGGGTATTTGGGTGTTGCATGATTGATTACGCATTGGATATGTTCTTTCGGACTAGGATGACATTGCGTGGTTTGCTTCTTCATGGTTATAGTGATTGACTTTTGGTACTAGACATCAAATTGCGCGGGGTTGTTGATTTCGAGCAGGGTGATTTGAGGTGTTTCATGCGGATTAGTGTTTGGATAGGGTCGCGCATTGCAGCGAAGTTACGTTGACATATGATCTTTTGGGTTAGATTCGTGTGTTCTGGTCCTATGATGTGTGGTGAGTTCTCAGCATTGTGTTTTGGTAGTACTGGAGAGCTTGCGGTACAACACTCTTATTTGATTCATTTTCCACGGATTGAGTACATTTGGACTGTTGCTTATTAATGTGCAGGTTGCCCTAGTTGTGGCTTTAGATTGTATCGATGTGTCATGTCACTAGAGTAGTCGTGTTGGATGCGATGAGGTCACTGAGGTCTATAATGAATACAATCGGGTTCGATTTCAGCATATTGGAAAGATAATATCGATGTTCGACTTAGAAATTTACTATGGTCCTTGCCAAAGGAGAGGGACCTTCATGAATGGTTGATATGAGGAATGTTTATGACTTTCTGCATGTTTCATTCAACATTGGCAGTATACAAAAGTGCTGGAATGAGGCTTTATTTGATAAGAGGTTGATTATCGGTATTCGATTGTTTTGAGAAACTGCAGTGATTAGAAGTTATTGCTACAAGTGTTTGAGTTATATGATATATCATGCAATTGCGTCTAGGGTTACAGACATAGTTTTTATAGCTTGTTTGGACTTATTCAGAGTATAGATGTGAGGTTTTGATCTTATAAATAATTTTGGAAGTGGAAATTTGGTTCTAAGGTTAATGGGCTAGGTTGAATTGTGAAATTTCAGTTATGTTGTGCTATCGAGCCTATATGGGATAGGGTGACGTGCGATCACCCGGGTATGTGCATGGTAAGGTTATTCAGCAATTTGTTGGCTTGTGGAACAACTTTAGGCACGTTTGAGGACGAACATATGTTTAAGTAGTGGAGGATGTAACAACCCAACCGGTTGTTTCGAGCATCTGCACTTCGCTCACTAGTTTTCTGGCACGAATAGCCCCATATGATGTATTATGACTTAGGTGAATCGTCGGTTTTGGTTTTTAGGTTAATCGGAATAGATATGGAAGGATAATTCTCAACTTGAAGCTTTATGTTTGAAAGGTTTGACCCAATCTTGACTTTTAGTATTCGAACTCGGATTTGGATTTTTATGATTTGGTTAGCTCCGTTGGGTGATTTTTGACTTAGAAGTGCATCAAAAATGGAATTTGGAGGTCAATGGTAGGTTTAGGCTTGAATTGGCAAAATTGAAAATTTGGTGTTTTTCGGTCGGCAGTAGAAATCTTAATATCGAGGTCGGACTGGAATTTTGGAAATTGGAGTAGGCCCGTGGTGTCATTTGTGATGTGTGTGCGAAATTTCAGGTCATTCGGGTGATGTTTGATAGGTTTGGGCATCGTTTACGGAATTTGAAAGTTTTTAAGTTCTTAGGCTTGAATCTGAGGTCAATTTGGTGTTTCAATGTTGTTTTGAGTGTTTCGAAGGATGGAATAAGTTTTAATAGTGGTATATAACTTGTTGGTATTTTTGATGGAAGCCCCGAGGGCCTTGGGATGAATTTGGATGATTAACAGAAGGATTGGGATTTTGTTTGAGCAGCTGAACTTTGCTGCTTCTGTCATTTCTACGGATTGGGGACCACATGTGCGAGCCTTGCAGAATCGAGATTAGACCGCATATGCGGTGAATTGGGGAGCTAAGAAAAATCGCAGGTGCGCACAAGGGCCGCACCTGCGAGATAGCAGGAGCGAGAAGCTGACCGTAGAAGTGGGATTGCTAGGGTTTAGTGAAAACCGCACCTCCGATGGTTTTTCCGCAGGTGCGGCATCGCAGAAGCGACTCTGAGACCGCAAATGCGAAAAATACTCTAAGCTTGGGTAGTGATTTCTCAAGAGGGATCAAGGTTTATCAGTTGGGTAAGCTACTTAAGCTTTATTACTTGTGTTTATGACCATTTTTCATTGTTTAATCATGATATTAGTGGAAATTAGGGAAGAAAGTTGGGAGATTAGGGCTTGAAATTGGAGAGTTTAAATTTGGGATTTGAGGTCTGATTTTGATGATTTTGGTATGTTTGGACTTGGGAGTGAAAGGAGTTTCTAGTTTCGCGCCTTTTGTTGGATTCCGAGACGTGGGCCCGGGGGTTGAGTTTGGCCAATTTCGGAATTTTTGAGATAATTTGATAATTTTTGCATGGGCTTTGTTCCTTTAGCAAGTATTGATGATAATATACTAGTTTTGGTTAGATTCGAAGCATTTGGAGGCCGAATCAAGAGGTAAGGGCATTGCGGGCTAGAGTTTTGGCTTGGTTAGAGGTAAGACACTTCCAAACATGGTTCTGAGGGTTCAAAACCCCAAACTATATGTTCTATGATTACTATTGAGGTGTACAAATGTCAAGTTACGGGCGTGTGGGCGTGCATCGTATGAATTGCGGCATGGATCATTCCATGGCACCGCTTAGTGGCTCTTTCTTGCTGATATCTGTGTTGTGATTATGTGACTAAGTTAATGAGCTATAAATCATGCTGATTATCATGTTAAGGCTTCACATCGATACTGTTGAGACCCGAGAGGTCATTTCTTGCTGTCATATCATTAACTTCACTGATATTCTATACTTAGTCTTGTTCATGCATATTATATCATGTCTCAGTCTCGATTATTGTTATTTGACATATCATATCATTGTTTCGGTCTAGTATCGTGGCATTTTGAGCCCGTGTGTATGGGACTCGAGAGTGATGACTGAGTGAGGCCGAGAGCCTGATACTGAGTGACAGTATGGGATCGGGCTGCACGCTGCAACAGGATGTTGATTATGCTTTCGTTGGCTTGTTATAGCGCTTGGGCTAAAAGGAGCCCCTCCGGAGTCTATACACCCCAGTGAGCGCAGCTGATTATAGTTAGGGATGGATCTTCCCTCGGTATGGAAATGGATCTTCTCCATGAGGCTAGATTAGCATGTTCCTCGGTACTGGAGACTATTGGTCTGTGATGTGTATATATTCCGGGATGGATCTTCCCTGGGCCTTTTAAGCCATATACAGTACTGAGTGATTTTGAGGTTGTTATTATTATTATCTGGAGATGGATCTTCTGCATAGGCTAGAATGGCCTTCCTCAATACTGAGTGACTGCTGTTAGAGATGTATATATTCTGGGATGGATCTTCCCTAGGTCGTATGAGCAATATACAATACTGAGTAGATGAGTAATTGAGAATGTGGGAACATGAGGCACTCAACCTAGTGCGTTTTATATAGCATGTGCGTCGGCATGTAGATGTAACAGAGTTACACTTCTTTACCCTGTTCATACTTGCTATATTTTACTGTTCGAGGTAATAATTTAACTGAAAGCATACCTACGTTTCTATACTTTATTTTTGTTATCCTTGATGAGGTTGAGTTCGTCACTACCTATCAGTCCAAAGGTTGGACTTGTTACTTACTCAGTTGGTGTACTCATGTTACCCCCTGCACCTTGTGTGCAGATTCAGGCATCTCAGGGCACGGTAGCGGTTGTTGGCTATTCTGGTCGCGAAATTCACGGAGATAGCGGGGTAGCTGCCTGGCGATCGCAGTTCCGCCTTTCTCCTTCTCTATCTTCCTATTAGTATATTGTTGCTATTTCCAGACTATTTTGGTCTTCTCTTGTTTCAGAACTATTGTGGTATTGCTCACGACTTAGTGACACCCGAGGTCGGGCTTGTATTTTCCACTTGTTTGATTTTGACTTTATATCTTTTATCGGATTTCAGTTGAAAAATGATTTTTCTTAAGTTTTAAAAGAAATGTGGATTGTTTTGGAAATGTGTCGGCTGGCCTAGTATCATGATAGGTACTATCATGACCGGGTCGATTTTGGGATCGTGACAGGGGGGTCTCTAGTTCAGTTTGTTGCCTCTAACTACCTTCTGTAGTTAACTCGTTCTTCAGCTCTTCTCTAGGTGTAACTTATTCCATATTCGAGTGACTGCTTTCTCTGCTTTCTAACTCTTTCTTCAACTCTTTCACTATTGCAACATTTTCCAATTTAGTGTTACTGCTTTCTTCAATTTCTTCAGAGGCAACTGCTGTGGTCAACTCAAACAAATCTTCCTTGACAAAGTAGGACACAATGAACAACCGCATATCAGAAGTTCTAGAAAATGTTTTTCTCAGTTGTATCTTGAAGAGTTTATGAGTACGACGTTGTCGAACATGTTCAAGAGGTAATGGTCGTTCTTGCAAGAGAGAAAATCATGAATTTAACACATCAAGATGGTGGTCAAAAGTAATATATTCTTTTTTAGCCTATAAAGTACTTGGGATGCATAAGAAATTAAAAGACATTTATCTTTTTTGTTCATTTAAAGTATAGGTTTCACCAACCTGTGCTTATTTTCAGTATACCCAAAGGCAGATATCAAGGAAGACAGAATAGAAAGAACTAAGAGTACACTCGCTTTCAGAGTATCATAATTTTAGCAAAGTTTCTCCAATTGCCATCAACAACATACCTTTACAGAGATTATTTCACATATATTCGTGGCAGTCATATTAAGTCTCTCCTTATTCAACTATTAATGTTGCAACAGCTGATCCACTGCCATCTGTCATTACAACCTCAAAGCATGCTCTAATAGCAACGAAAAATAAAAAACACAATTAACACTAAGAACCCCATAGGAAAAATAATTGTTAGCAACAGTCAACTTGCCTGATTTCTTTGAAAAGAATGAAAATGCTCTCCATACACCCCAAAAAATGATGTTTTAGAAATATGAAACTGTTCAGTTCTCCCTTTTTCTGTTCTGGAGTATAACAAATCTTCAAGGGAATAATGTTTCTTTAACATGAAAGAGCAAATCTACCATATTGAGTTTTACAAGTAGAATCATTCATAAACTAAATGCTTCATAATGTACTGCCAAATCTAGAATATACATATAAGAGAACATGATTTAAGCATCAAGTTAATTAACTCATCTCTTTGATTTACGTTATTTGATTTTCATAAAGCCAACGACAGAAGATACTTTTTTTGTTTGAAGATGTCGAATGAACATATTTTACTAGGCTTGGAATCGAAGTCGCAATATCTGAGTGTTAACATCGCATGTTGTTTGCAGCTCGCACAATGAATAAGTTTGGACAAATAAGTTCTGTACTGTTGCCCGCAGTGTGAATACAATAATTCATAGAAATCTTGGTCATTAGTCAGGAGTGATAATTTACCTTCCACTTGAAAGAGTTGTATCTGCAAAAGAGGGGGATATAAATAGATTTATTGAGTTGGGGTTAAAATACTAAAGTACTTTATATGTACACATATTAGCATGCATGAAATACACATACAGGAGATTGTGACGGGATATCAGTAATTGGTACAATATCATTATGTTCTGGCACAAGGACATGTGACGAATCAGTCAGTGTATAATTTTGTTGACTGTATCTCATCAATGTTTGTCTGTTATCTCTGACCTTGTATGTGTATGGAGAATTTCAATGCCAACAAATGTCAGGTAGATTTAAAAAGATACCGAAATGTTCTGGCAAGCTTTAAAAATGTAGGAAAAAGTAGGAATAGGTTATATCAATAAGAAATTATTGTGGCGGTTACACCAGTAACACGAAAAATTAATAGATAGAACCAAAAAAACCTACGTTGGCCACAACTGTAACGCATATAAGATAATTTTTTAGTTGATCACTACTTAAACATATAGCATATATGTGGTATGTAAACATATAGTGTATATGTTTTCTAAGAATACAGATAAGAAATTCTGGTTAATAACAGAATAAGTTATTTTTTCTAGAAATTTGGTTAGCATTGAACAACAGTATCACCTTGTTTGTCAGATTGTAGAGCAATTATCGTAATAACCAATGTGGTGCAGTGCTATTTCATAGATGATCAATGGGATAACAGTACATACTGGAAGCTCATAGAAGTACTGGTTGGTCTTACCAATGTTACATATACCATACAAAAATGGTCAATGTTTTACGGACAAAGTCACATATCCCCAAGAACTGTTCAGTAAATGATTTTAATGAAAAAGTTTGTATATAAGCTCTAAATTTTAAAATCATAAAGTTATATTGTAAAATGAGATGTAATGTAGCTGATGAGCATTTCAATGAAGATACATAGATACCAAATTGTTATAAACCTGTAATTAAATGAAAGAATTTTTTTTGAACGTATAGCCCACTAAGTATTTCCCCTATTTTTTGGTAAGAAGAGAAACATGGTGGTAAGACAGGTAATTGCATATGCTAGATCATCTAGTTTTACCGCACATGTTTAGTTTGCATGAAATAAAGATCGAAGTATAACATTCGATTACATAACTATTTGTTCCATACCAGTTCAGAAGTCCCCCAACCTGAGGATATAGTGGATTTATCAGTATGACCGAGTTGTCCTTGTTGATAATGATAATCCTATATGATACAGTATGTTAGTAAAGTATTCATAACAGATCCCTTGTAGTACGAAAAAAGGTGTAAGTTTTCCATTCCAGCATAGTTGGTTCGAGTAATTCATTTTGCTACAATTATTGGATATTCAGCAACCTGTGCTTCTAGGATGCTTCCATCAATGTTGGCGAAGTCTTCCCACAACGTAAGGATAATAGGCCTCACATTACAATAGAAGGAATGGACAGTAAGTGACCCCCCCCCCCAAAAAAATACAATTGTAATAATGTCACAAATAATAATAAAAAGGAGGATGTAAATTTTAAAATAACAGAGACAATTTGATAAAACCGTTATTCAAACAATGCGAAAAGAATTAAGTGAAACGTTAGGGCAGGAGAGTGAAGACTGGCAATGTAGTTGTCAGTGTATTTTTTAAAATCTATGAACCGAATACATAGTTAAAATATATATTTTAGGGCACAAAATTAGAGAACAAATAAACTACCAAATAGATATTTGTATCTATATTTTTGGTTCTCTCTAAAAATCATAGTGTAACGATCCGACCGGTCGTTTTAAGGTTTTGCCACTTCGTTCGCCAGTTTTCGGGCATGTATAGCCCCGTGTGATGTATTATGACATATGCAAGTCATTAGTTTGGTTTTCATGGCAACCAAAATGAATTTTGAAGAACAGTTCTCAGTTTAAATTTTAAAATTTGAAAGGTTTGACCAAGATTTGACTTGTTAGTAGATGACCTCGGATTCGAATTTTTATGATTTGGTTAGCTCCGTTAGGTGATTTGGGACTTAGGAGCTTGATCGAAATGTATTGTGGAGGTCCGGAGTAGGTTTAGGCTTGAATTGGAGAAATTAGAATTTTGGCGTTTTCCGGTTGATAAGTGAGATTTTGATATAGGGGTCGGAATGGAATTCCGGGAGTTACAGTAGGTTCGTTGTGTTATTTGGGATATGTGCGTAAAATTTTAGGTCATTCGGACGTGGTTTGATAGACTTTGTGATCGAAAGCGGAATTTAGAAGATTTTGAAATTCTTAGGCTTGAATCCGATGCAAATTTGGTGTTTTGAGGTCCCGAGGGCCTCGGGTGAGTTTCGGGTGAGTCTCGCGATCGCATAGAGCTTTTGTAGGAGGCAGTCCAGGTGTTCTTCACTTTTGCATAGATGGAGCTGCGATCGCGAGAGGCTGTGAGGTTATTATTTGCTAACGCGTGTGGAAGGTCGCATTCGCGTAGGGTTAAGTGGACCAGAGGTTGACCATGAGTTTGTGCATCGCGAACGCGGTCCCTTGTCCGTGATCACATAGGTGTAGGATGTTTGAGCATTGCGTTCGCAGGGTAGATGACGCGTTTGCGTAGGGTAATTTTGGGCTCTGAGAAGCTTGTGCTTTAGCGATCGTGATAAAGGTCCCGCGATCGCGATTAAGGAGATTTAATGGCTGGGCAAAATGTTTAAATAACCATTGTCCATGATTTTGGGTCTAACTTTCACCATTTTTGAGCGGGATTGAAGCTTTTGAGAGGTATTCTTGAGGAAACCAAAGGGTAATCTTTTGGAGGTAAGATTCTTGACTTCATAACTCGTTTATATGTGTTTTTTTTTTAGTCCGCTAGGCAATTGCCTAGGGTTAGTTTTATATATAATCATTAAAAATACGAAATACAACGTCATGATATCCTACGAACTGATTGAAATAGAGTTTGAACTTAACAAATATCCTATTATCAAAATTGAGTGATGCACTCAACATTGATATCACATTAATGCTATTAAACATTGTAATATAATTCAGCATCCCCGAATGTGCATTTGAAAGGCATAATGCAACGTTCCTTCTATTAATTGCGTGCACTCCATTTGCAAGTGTCATTTTGCATCCTCCGATGTACTTTTGTATGTCATTTTCGTTCATCCATGTTTTAATACGTTTCCATCATACGTTCTTGTGGTTCCACATGTTGTTGGGAAACTAGTGCATAGCATTAAGCTTGCACCCCATCTGTTTTGTGCTCGATGTCTGTTCTTGAAGCAGCAGACATCTGCTTCGTTCTTGTTGCATGACAGCGTTGAAGCCGAAGAGTGAAGATCCCTCTGCTCAACAACATGTGTTGTCTGCCATGCCTTTCACATTAAACCATGTGTGCACATTAAAATATTCAGAATTGCGTGCTCTTTGTCCCTTGGCATTTTCAGTTGCTGTGTTTAATTACCTTCGCGCGTGCATTAATGCTGTTAATGTCGATCTTTTGTAGCCATATGCTTGTTGTTCTTGCTGTAAATTCCATTCCAAAAAGTGTACGTCTCTCGCACAAATTCAGCATAATATTTGAATCCCTCCCACATGTTGATCTCGTGAAGTTTGACAAACATTATCGTGCATGGCAGCTGCACCTTCTTTCCCCTTACTGCGTTCCTATTTCTTCGTCCATTGAGCAGATTAAAGGAGACAGCTTTGTGTTGGAAAGCACGTGAGCTCCACCTACAGCTGCATCATAAAGAAATATATCTCATAGTACCTTCTTCCTAGAGTATTGCATGCTTTTATGTATCCTAGATAAATTTCCATGTGCATTCCACTTTTTCATTTGATTCCTTTGCTCACCAGCATGTGTTGTCTGCCAGGCCTTCCCCATTAAACCTTATGTGCATATTAAAAGATTATTTAATCCGAAAGTGTATTGAAGCATGCTAAATAAAACACATTGGCCTTTGTTGCCTTCTTTACTCGAAAAAATATTTGCTGCACATGCTAGTTGTGTTTCCAATGCCATTTGCTTTATGTTATGCTCGAAATGAGTAGGAATCATTTTTATATTCCAATATCCTGCTTGTAACTGAACCATGCGTGTGATATTAAACACTTCTGCTCCATGCTGGTTGTAGATCCAATGAACTGAAAGCACGCTTTCACCCCATGCTAGTTGGGTTGCCAATGCCATTAGTCTCTGTTGTTGTGCTCGCTTATTTATCTATTTTTGTTCTCGAAAGTTGCCTCATGGAGTGACTTAAGCATCTTAGTGTCACCTGCAGTAGATAAAAGATAGTTAGAAATACCAACCATTATATCCTCCTCCCTTAGGATTTGATTATATTGGTCGGTTAAGTTGACATGCCTCCTGCTCTTCCTTTTCTCTTTGCTTCCTATCTCATGTTCACCTTCACCCTTAGATTTGGACATTGCAACTTATCTTCATTAACCAACCTCCTTCCCTGTGCATCTAGATGCCAGAATTGTTGGCATTCTATTTCTCCATGATCTATAGCATAATTAGCCAAGTGATCTGTCAGCTTGTTGCCCTCCCTATAAATATGAGTAACTGTGTAATTGCCCTCATTCATTAGTTGCATAATTTCCTCTACTTGATCATATATGATCCATGGTGGTTTCCAGATCCCATCCATTATCTTTTTTAATAACATTGAGTCAGTTTGAAGCCATACATGAGAGTATTGTTTAAATCTGCAGAACCTTAGTGCTTCTACCATGGCCTTCGCTTCAGTTACTGTGTTTGTTGTCTCCTCAATCTCTTTCCCTAATGACTTGACTATATCACCATTTTCATTTCTTATACAAAAACCTATTGAGCTCCTGCCTGGATTTCCCCTCGATGCACATCCCTATTAACTTTTAGCCATCCTGCACTTGGAAATTCCCACATGACTTTTGTAACCTTGTTTAGGAGTGGAATTTTCCATCACAGCTAATAGATCTTGCCATTTGTGAGGTACCATGATCATCCCAGGCTTTCTCAATTTCACCAAAGCCTGAAGATTTGATGAAACTTGATAAATCACCCTACTTGTTGTCACTCCATCACCATACTTCATACTATTTCTTCTTTTCCAAAGTTCCCAGACTATGCATGAGGGGAGTGCTTGCATTATTGGTTTTAGCCTTAAGCACACATTTGCAGTCCAACATTTTGTGATTGCTTGGTGCATTGTAAGTCCCTCCACATCTATTCCTGCCCTCGATAGAAAATACTTCCAAGTTGTCTTTGCAATTTCTGATCTAAGAAACAAGTGTTGAAGAGATTCCTCATCAGGCTGTACACAATACCAACATTTTGATGGCATGCAGTAGCCTATCCTTTTCAAGAAATCATCTAAAGGTAGCTTTGCTTTCCACACTTTCCACATGAAAAATGATATTTTAAAAGGCAGTCCCTTTACCCAAATCATTCTATAAGCTGTTCTTGGTTCGTCTCTTCTTCTCGTATACCCCCATGTTGACTTAACACTGAAATATCCTCTTGTTTCCAGCATCCAACAAGGCCTGTCAAGAACCTGCGTCGGTGAAGGTGGTTTGATTTTCTCCATAATGTGTACTGCTAAGTCTTCAAGAAGTATTTCATATAGCCTGTCCACATCCCACTCACCATCTAAGGTAACATCATTTACATTATGTACATTTTCATCAATGCCAAAGTCCTGAGGAACTAAAAAATATAGTGCCCTAAGACCTGTCCAATTTTCATACCAAAATAGTGAGGATCCCATTTTTGTTTGCCAAAGGATTTGATGTTCAATCAGATCTCTGCATTCCAACATTTTTCTCTAGATGTGAGACCCCCTTTTCCATGGAACAATTACAGGATTTAATTTTTTACAGTATTTCTGACATACGAAAGAGCTTCATAGGCTCGGTTTTGTTCTGAAATTCCACCACAACTTACTGAATAATGCCTTTGCTACATCATGCAGTGACCTGAAACCTATTCCTCCTTCCTCAATTGGCATGCATAAGGTATTTCATGAAGCCCAATGCCTACTAGTTCCTCCTACAGTGCTGCACCAAAAAAATTGATCAAACAATTTGTGCAACCTATTTATCACATACTTTGGAGGGTTTACAGCTGATAGTAGATGCATAGGCATGCTTTGCAATACTTGGGATATGAGAACTGCCCTGCCCCCTACTGATAATAACTTGCCCTGCCATGATTGCAGTTTGTCCATTACCTTAGTAATTAGGGGCTGATAGAATTCCAGCTTTCTCCTTGCATAAAATATCGGACAACCTAGATATATGATAGGGAAATCATTCCTATGAATGCCTCTGATCCTTTCTACCTTGCTGACCACTTCCATGTCTGTCAAATGATGCAGGTACACAACTGATTTGGTCTTGTTAACAAGCTGCCCAGATGCATTTTCATATGCCTTCAGCACTTGCATAATCAGCATCAGAGATGTTTCATCTGAGGATGAGAAGATAATCATGTCATTTGCATACGCCAAATGATTGTTTATATGTGATTAAAGGCCTAATTATTGGTGAAATTTTGGAAAAAATCAGTGCAAAAATCGGTAATTAGGGCTTGAGATTAAGAAACCTTTGAGTGGGGATTTGAGGGGACATTTGAGGTCTGATTTTGATGTTCTTGATATGTATAGACTCATGGTAGGATGAGGATTCTATTGATATAATTTTTGTCGGGTTCCGAGACGTGGGCCCGGGGGTCGGATTTGGCCAATTTCGGGATTTTTGAGTTAATTCGATTATTTTCGCTTGGGCTTTGTTCCTTTAGTGTGTATTAATGATGTGGAACTGATTTTGGTTAGATTCGGAGCATTCGGAGGCCGAGTTGAGAGGCAAAGGCATCACGGGCTAGAGTTTAGACTGGATTGAGGTAAGTAATGATTGTAAATGTCTGTCCTGATGGTATGAAACCCCGAATTTTACATCGTTGTGCTATATTGAGGTAACGCACACGCTAGATGTTGAGTGTGGGGTCATGCACCATTGGGGATTGTGATTTTGTCCATTCTGAATGACTGTTTTACTGCTTATTTGATTGAAAACTATTTGCTATCATCATGTTTTGGGCTGAATGCCATATTTGGGCCTCGTGCCAACTGTTTTGGATCCTTAGGGGATTTTTACTGCTATTTTCTCACTATTTTGATTTTTATATTTCTACTCAGTCATGCTATATTCTACTATTTTCATAACTCAGCCATGTTTACTCTGTTTTAATAATTTAAATTATATTTTGGACTGAGCATCATATTTTACTGTGCCCAAGTGGCTTTTAGAGACTTCTGACTGATTAAGACCGAGGTCCTGTGTTGTGAGGATACTTTTGGGTCGGGTTGCACGCCGCAACAGTGATACACTGATTTATGATTATGAGGCTGAGGGCATGAGTTGTATGCCACAAGGTGGCTTGATATGAGATCGAAAGCTTATTGATTATGCCACGAGGTGGCTTGATATTGCACTTGGGTCGAAAGGGGCCCCTCCCGGAGTCTATACACCCCCACTGAGCGCGGGTACCCTGAGTGAGTGATATATTGATTATGCCATGAGATGCGTTGTTATTGCGCGTGGGTCGTAAGGGGCCCATCCCGGAGACTGTACACCCCAATGAGCGCGGGTACCCAGTATGAGATGTGATATAGCCCGAGGGGTTGATGTTGTTCCATGTTATGCCCAATGGATGGTTCTTGATTTATGTTATGCCCAAGGGGCTGATTATGAGTGATTGTAAGGTAGCCCGAAGGGCTGGTTATGTTGACAATATGCCTGAGGGGCTGTTTATGGTACATGTTTTGCCCGAGAGGCTGTTTATGTTTCCATCCTTTTTTTTACTTACTGTTTTATCACTCGTTTGAAACTATTAAAAGTGGTTTTAAAAAGGTTTTACGGAAACTGAGCTTGATTTACGAAATAAATGATTTATGTACTGTTTTGGTGAGGTATTGCATTTGTTGTAGTGTTACGCTGTGTTTTACGTGTTTTCTTGCTGCTCAGCTTTCATTTGCCTTTATTACTTACTGAGTTGGAGCACTCACATTACTCCTTGCACCTTGCATGCAGATTCAGGTATTTCTGAACCCGGTAGAGGGTGTTGATTGCTCTGAGGCAGGGTCATCGGAGTTTAGCAAGGTAGCTGCCCGACGTTTGCAGCACAACTTTTCTCCCTCTTGTTTTCATTAGACTGTATTCAGTACATTTTCAGACCTTAGTAGATGCTCGTGACTTGTGACACCCCGATGTCAGGCTTGTATATTATTTCCGCACTATTCATTTAGACTTATATTATGAAACCTTTGTTTAAATTAAAGGCTTAAACATGATTCTTATTGATAAATGGTTAATTTGGGAGTTGTGTCGGCTGGCCTAGTTTCACGCTAGGTGTCGTCATGATCGGGTCGGTTTTAGGGCTGTGACACATAGATATGCAAAAGTCACTTAAAATCATTAGTAATATATTTTATATAAATTATTTTGTTACTCTATTTATTACGTCGCTTAACAAAATCAATGCTATTTGTTTGTCCTTGTGTTGTATTAATGTTTTTTTGTAGTTTAATAACTGTGAAATATTGCTTCCCTTCAACTTTCTCTTTCTGATTCAACTGAATCTAAACTATAATATTAAGCTAAGAAAATCTTTCTTTGTGAAAATTTAGTTTTATGATTTTTGAAAACAACATTGTGATGCAGTATCTGGCTATATATTTGTGGCCAATTCTTTTTGGAAGCTATAGCGAAAGTAGTAAGGTAAATAGAATTCGAACAGACTTACCCGATATCCATTACGATGATTTCATGACATTTGTTACTGTTAGCGCCAACGTACTTTACCGAGCCACATTTCACAACAACGACAATTATGTTTGTTTAATGAAAATTGCAAGTGGCTTATAATTTAGACCAATGTGTACTATCACAGAATGTAAGGATACAAATAAATTTAATTGTGAAAGGGTACAATGCGTAAAATAATGGTTACCAAATTTTGTATTTCGTTGTTAGTCGTGCAGATATGCAAAGGGTACATTATTCAACCTCATCGGAGGCAGGAGCGGTGGGTCTTGTAAGTTGTCATCTTTCATTTCTTCGACAACAGTAAGTCTGTCGATAACCCATTCAAAATGATTGATAGGTACTCCATATGGTAAAGGAACCCTCACTTTTGCAGTAGATATCAAGTAAGTGGAAAACGAGGTGAGCTTGTCTGCATACTTTTCAATGTCTTCCCCATACAAAACAATAACTACTTTGTCTCCCTGTATTTTGATATCGTGATAATTTAGTTACCAGTTCCATAGAAATGTGTGCATATAAACTTACAGAGACATACAAATATAGAGTATTGAAATATTCAAATCGTCAACATGTATACGACATGTTGCCTTAAACTCATCAGATTCATGGTTGAGTCTGTAGAGAAGTTATTTGTAGAGCATTGTAGCAGCACTATACATCAAGAATATGTAAAGATAATGGTATATGCCAAATAGCTAAAACAACATGAATATTTGATTACATTAGTAATGATTGTGCCCCAATTGGGAATCATGAGTCAATTATTTGTTTAATTAGTATTTCTTTGGATCTGGAACTGACATCAAAACGTGGTCACTTATAATAATATATATGCACATGAGTAATGCAACAGATAAAGGGTATTGGGTCTGGACGGAGAAGAGGTATTTTCTGTGATAAGGGTGGCAAAGAAATTGGTTAGTCAATAAGCAAGCAATGTCTTTCAAGGTGAAATCAAAGTTATCATGGAAAGTGAAGGAGCAACCGCCGCAAAGTCAAGGCCACAAAGCAACCACCATGTTTAAACTCACAAGTTTTTTTTGTCTGAAATAGGGACGGAAGCTATGTTCATATCAAAGCTTGGAAGCTGGAAATTTTTAGGTGTAATGCCCCAATTCTGCTTACACAAAGGCTATTGAGAAGATCACACATCACCCATAGGAGAAACACTTCCTAGTCTGGGTTTTCGAGTTATATTTTGTTGTAGGAGACGCACTTCCTAAATTGAGATTTTACCCCTAGGAGACGCACTTCCTAGTTTGGATCATATAAGTTGAGTAACTGAGGTTTCATCCTTAGGAGACGCACTTCCTAATCAAGGTCTTTCAAGTTATTCTTTTAGGAGACGCACTTCCTAAAGTGAGAGTTCATTCATAGGAGACACACTTCCTAGTTTTAGTCACTGAAGTTTTCACCCCTAGGAGACGCACTTCCTAGTCTTGGTCATTTAAATTCACCCCTAGGAGATGCACTTCCTAGTCTTGGTCATTTAAATTCACCCCTAGGAGACGCACTTCCTAATTTGGTTCATTCAGGTTTAATTTTAGCAAACGCAATTGCTAGTCAAAGTTTTTGGTTTTACTCCTAGGAGACGCACTTCCTAGTCTGGTTCATTTAAGTTCATTCATAGGAGACACACTTCCTAAATTGATAGTTCATTCATAGGAGACGCACTTCCTAGTTTTAGTCATTGAAGTTTCACCCCTAGGAGACGCACTTCTTAGTCTGGGTCTTTCAGGCTACACCTGTAGGAGATGCACTTTCTAAATTGAGAGTTCATTCATAAGAGACACACTTCCTAGTTTTAGTCACTGAAGTTCTCACCCCTAGGAGACACACTTCCTACTCTCGGTCATTTAAATTCATTCCTAGGAGACGCACTTCCTAGTTTAAGTCATTAATGTTCCACCCCTAGGAGACGCACTTCCTAGTCTTGGTATTTCAAGTTATATTTTGTTTTAGGAGACGCACTTCCTAAATTGAGATTTCACCCCTAGGAGGAGCACTTCCTAGTCTTGGTATTTCAAGTTATATTTTGTTTTAGGAGACGCACTTCCTAAATTGAGATTTCACCCCTAGGAGACGCACTTCTTAGTCTGGGTCTGTCAAGCTATATTTTGTTTTAGGAGACGCACTTCCTAAATTGAGATTTCACCTCTAGGAGATGCACTTCTTGGTTTTGGTTCATACAAGTTTTACCCGTAGGAGACGCACTTCCTAGTTTGGTTTATTTAGGTTTTATTTTTAGCAGACGCATTTCCTAGTTAAAGTTTTGGGTTTTACTCATAGGAGATGCACATCCTGGTCTAGTCATTAGTTTACTCTCATCATTGCATCAATAGTATAAGTGGTTTAGAATATTGCTAACAACTCACAAATCTTCCTAGTGCAAACTGGGGCAGAAACAATTTTCTTTGTTTTGTCTATTTTGTTGAAATCAGGTGCCCACCTGGAGAGCAAGGGAATATATTTCAAGTTTAGCAGTCCGTAGCCCGCCTGGAGAGCATGGGAATATAATTCAAGTTCAGCAGTCAGGCGCCCACCTGGAGAGCAAGGGAATACAGTTCGAGTTCAACAATCAGGCGTCCACCTGAAAAAAAGGAAAAGCATCACAGATTGCAATTCAAGTCAGCAGCCAAAGAATTTCACGGAAAGAATGCGAGTCAACAGTCCGAGGTGATCGATAGACGTTAGTCACAATAAAGAAAAAAAGGAAAGGCAAGAAGTAAATCCAAATACAGAAGTTGATGGAAGACGTGAACTGCTTAAGACATGACTGAAGTCACAAGCATGGTGTGGTGTCCAGGTTTGGTCCAAAAAGCTGAGGAAGAATGAATTATCACCTACAACTAGCAAGCGTCAAGGTTCAAATCCAAAGTTTGAATGAAGAACCATTCAAGACTCGAGATCAAGCTTTAGAAGACTTATAGATAGGAATCTTGTAACTCATAGTTGACAGGCTTAGCTAGTCTTTCTTAATTTTTGATTTTTGATGTAATAACAGGACCGCGGACCGGAACCTCGATGGAATGACACCTCGACCGGCTCTCCACCTCGGCATACTCTATCACCTAATTCACATTTAAACTACACGTGGCCTAATTCCTTTATAGCAAAGGATATGTAGGCAACTCAGACACCAGGGCTCGGTCACACTTCCTTTCTCTTAGTTTTAGTCTCTCCAAATAAGGGTCGGGTAAAAAACCTGTCTAGTCAGTCTTTGTCTGAAAACTCTGCGCATTTTCAGTCAAAGAGAGGCAGCTGTAGACATGTGATTTTTGACCCTCCCCAAGATTTTTCATATTTTAGCGCGTAAATATTTAATTTAGGCATAATATAGATATTTTAAGTAATTTTGACTCTTTTACTTTATTTTATTACAAGAAAACAAAAATTACAAAAATAGGTTCATTAATGTTTTGTAGTCATTTTTAACCTTAAAAAAATACAAAAATAGTATCGTATTTTTATTTTAATATGATATTTGAAAATACCTAAAATAGATTTGTTTTAATGGTTATTTTTATTTTAATAATTATTTGAATAGTTGGATTAATTAATAAATTAACCCGTATTTTTAATCTCGTTCGCAGGGAAAGAATAGAACTTAGGCTCGAGCAACCTATTTTAGGCCTAATTTTGGACCTAGCCCATAATTCATAGGCCCCTACCCCGTAATCTAAAAACCCTACAACTATCTAGACCTAGAGTCTACACTATAAAAGAGACCTAAGACTAAAATAAAAGGTTGAAGAAAAAGGCTGGAACGCTTGAAAAAGAGAAAGCTGCGCCTCAAGAACAGTACGTCGTCTTCTCCAAGTGACCTCTCCTTTCTTCTTCGAACCAGCAGTAACCAAGAAAAGACCCCACCCCCCCCCCCCCCCAGCGTGGATTTTTCTTCAGCGTTCGAAACCTACTGAATCTTGTTCATCTCTAACCTTCATACATTAACGATAGCCTCCACACCCAAAAACACCCATTTTTGTTTTAGCCATTCCTGCTTCTGCATCAGCGACCCACGACCTCTTCTCTAGACCATGCCGGCGACCATGCTCGCCTTCATCTCCGTCTCAAACGCCGGAGATTTGATACTTGTGAATGCCATTCAAATTTGAACAGAAACGCATAGCTCCGACGACCATCCATTAAATCCTACGAGCTCAGTTAAAATCGGCGAAGGCTACTGCTCTTCTGTTTCCATCGTTTGTTTCCCTTCTCTGTTACTGTTGCGCCGAAATGTGACAGATCCGGCGAGAGTCCGGTGAGTTTCGAGTCTGGATCGTAGTTCCGTTCGAGGTTTCCGCTAAAGCTTTTGGTCCTATGGTTCAAGGACATCGTTTGAATGAACTTTGAAGAAGTTCACGTTGGAGTTACATGTTGTTGCTGAAATTTGAACTTGACTTGTAATGGTTTGAAAATTGAACTACTTAAGGAAATATTGCTCAGTGAATATTGGTGAATTCGAACAAAAGTCGACTTGAAGAAAGCTTCAAAGAAGGTCCAATTCTTCAGCTTTTATTTTATTTTATTACCATGTTTTATGGATATAAATTGTTGTTTTTTTTTTAAATCTATTTCATTGAACTGTGCCATCTTTTTGTTAATAAAGTTACTGCTATAGACCTTAGTGATCACGTTTCCTAGTTAATTGGTTTAATCTTTTGACAGAAGATCATTTATTGTCTTTCTTTTTTTGGTAAATTAACTTGATAGGAGATTATTTGGATGAGCTTCTCTTTTCTTTTGTTGCATCTTGTCTTTTTCTTTTTGTTAGAATAATCGCTAATGTGCTATGGGTGCTAATAATTAAATCATGGTGATTGTGGACACGTTCGCGTGACATGATTACGGTTACTAAAAAATGAATCTCGTAGTTGCTTTAGGCGCGCTACTTAATACTTTACCTTCCTAAACTCGGGTGCATTTATGTGACCCAAATCTCAACAATGTTAAAATATATCGAAGACCGCGGGTGCATTTATGTGATGGGGTTCGAGACGTGTCTTAATAACGTTGCAATCTTCTTAAAAATGAGTAAAAGCGGTTAAAAGTTAAAATTTGTGCATAGGTTCATAATTGTATTAAAATCAAGTAAATAGGCCAATTATAACAGTTAAGCGACCGTGCTAGAACCACGGAACTCGGGAATGCCTAACACCTTCTCCCGGGTTAACAGAATTCCTTAATCGGATTTCTGGTTCGCGAACTGTTAAACAGAGTCAATCTTTTCCTCGATTCGGGATTGGAACCGGTGACTTGGGACACCATAAATCTCCCAAGTGGCGACTCTGAATCTTTTAAAAATAAATCCCATTTCGATTGTCTTTTAATTGGAAAAACTCCCTTATATACCCTTTCGGGGTGTAGGAAAAAAGGAGGTGTGACAGCTCTTTTGTTATATTCATAGCGGAAGGGTGGTTGGTTTGTGGTTTTAAAGTGGTAACTCTTCTCTGCAACATAAAGTCAAAAGGCAATGGCAGACAACAACAGAACTGAGTTGGTTGACACTGGCGCTCGAAAGCAGCTGGTTGAACTGGACAATGGGTTGGTTGAAGAGGTAAAGATGTTAATACAACACATGGCTGACATGTATCAGGCTTGGATGACTGGGAAGGCACCACCCCCGCCACCACCTAGCTTCCTAGATACTGCCCTTACCCAAACTCCGGACACAATGCCAGATTATCCTCCATACTCTCCAGATCTACCCGCTTATCACAGTTTTCCCAACCACCCTAGTAGCTCCATCACTCGTCCTCCAACTATCTTTTCCCAAAAGTGCTTTCCTATCATATCCACTAGTCCCAACAATGAATATCCACTCAAAGCTCATGACCAAAACTACCCCATAGAGGTTGCCTACAAGGTTCCTGACTCATACAAAAAGAGCCCTCGGGATAAGTTTCATGTTGAAAATGAAAGGTTCACAGGAAAAGAAGGGAAATATGGGATACCCAGGAGGCTAAAAGGCATAGAACAATCCTTGAAGAACAAACAAGGAAGGGAAGACCAAGGTAGCATGACTTACAAAGAACTGTCTGTGTCCCTTGACGTTCGCCTGCCCGCGGGGTTCAAAGTGCCAAAATTTAACTTATATGATGTGTGTGGAGATCCGGTAGCCCACCTGAGGGTCTATTGCATTGAAATGAGAAGTGTTGGAGAGAAAGATGACATGTTGATGGCATATTTCAGTAAGAGCCTGACTGAGGCAACTTTGGACTGGTATATTCGTCAAGATGTTGGTAAGTGGCCTACATTGGGTGACATGGCTCAAGATTTTGTTAATACTTTCAATACAGATCAGGCGTTACCCCAGACCGCTCTCCCTATCTAGAATGGAAAAGAAGCTGGAGGAAAGCTTTAGAGAATTTGGACTCATATGGAGGGAACAAGCTGCTCGAGTCAATACCCCGATTGGTAAGAAGAAATGGTTGAGCTTTTCCTAAAAGCCCAGGGGCCCACCTACTTCAGTCATTTGATCCCGGTCTTGAGAAAGCCTTTCAATGATGTGTTAAAAATGGGGGGAATCAAGTCAGGCAAAATCATGAGTTGTTCGAAATACATTCAGAACATCCCAATAAGCTTGGGTGGAAGAAAGAGAAACAGAAAAGATGATCCGATAGGCTTTCTCGATCAACACTTCCAGTCTCGACACCATCCCTGTGGATATCCTTGTGCACCAGATGACCCTCCCCAATGATGCTTTTCTCCACAGAACTCCCAAAGTCACACAACACTTTCCCAGTACCCAGCTCCACAAAATACCTATCTACCCCACGAGCCTACCGAAAACCCCCTGGATCAGGTTTCCGGCCCAATCAAGCCTTTAAAAACGAGAGGTTACAGAAGAAGAAAACATTCACTCCATTGGGAGAGTCATTATGCCAGTCTGTTCTAGAAGCTAAGGAAATTGGACATGTTGAAGCCGACCTAGATAAAAATGCCAAACCCTCTTCCAAATAAGTTTAATTTTTCTCAAAGGTGCGCCGATTGCTCAGATGCCCCGGGGCATGAGATAGAGAATTGTTGGAATTTGAAGAATGCGATTCAGAAGCTTATTGATACAGGAAACATTGTCGTGCAAAGTCCAGATGTAGTAGACACTAGCCAAAGTCCATCACCTGTGCATAATGAGACACACATGGTGGGTATGATTTGTCTTGAAAAGGAATATGAGAATTCTTCTGAGGTCCTCGGAGGTCCACGTGTTGTGAAACTTTTAATGCTATCAGAGGTTGATCCTAAGAACGAGCAGACAAAAGGAACCCAAGAGAAATTTGTTAAGAACAATGTGATGGAGACTTGTGAAGGTCCTAGTATTGTTGATGCAGACGTCAGTAGCTAAGATATTGAGTTTGGTGATTGGAAAGATGCTCCATCTCTTGGCCAGGGAGGAGTTTTGGTGGTTTGTTTTGTTGTCATTTCTGTTGTTCGGGTTACTTCAGGGTTGTAATCCGGATATTGTCTTGTGACTCAAACCTTTCTGTAGTTTTATTTTGTCTAGTTCCTTTAGTCGTAGTTTCTCATTAAGTGTTATCTAGGTTTGTTCTAGGGTTGTACCCCATTTTATTTTGCTTGTTGTGTTGTTCAAACCCTTTCACCATCTGTCTAATGCAATTTCCTGTTTTCTGTTATTTTTAGTCATTTTTGTTTAGTTCTCTTTTCATTTTATAGTCCTTTTCCTGTTGACTCTAGTGACATGACATGCACGCGTAATTCTCAGCCTGGTCTTAAAAAGTTAGTTTAGTCATGAAGCAATGAAACAATTTTGAAGATGATAGGGACATTTGAGGAAAAAAAATAATAAAGGCATTTTGAGATCACTTCAAGCCCGAATTGTGAAACTGGGGAAGATAGAACATAAAGAAACCTTATTGAAATGTATCATGCCACATCAGATTGAAGCTAAAGGCAAGTTTGCCCAAATTGACAGGAGTCGTTTATGGTAATGAGAGTGAGAGTGTTGTCCAATGGTGCTTTGTACTTAACAGATGTAGAAGGGAAATGTGTGGATATGGCTATCAATTCTAATGTAGTCAAAAGATATTATGTGTGATTTCTTTGGTTTGTTTAAATGTGCCGTTTGCATCTGGCATGCTTTGAAGATTGGAATGACGAAGGCATTTTGTTCTGCTATCTAAACACTTTATCCTTTGTTACCCCCTTTGAGCCTTACTTACTTCCTTTTGTACCCCTCTTTTGGAATCACTAGCAAAGATCAGAAACGCAAGCGCGAAAGATAAGTAAAGGAAAAGAGAGAAAAGAAAAGATGAAAATTGAAAAAAAAAAAAGAAGAAAAAAAGGATAAAGAAGAAAGAAAAAAAATAACAAAACAACAAAAGAGAAAAAGAGTAAAGAAAAGAAAAGAAAAAAAACGAGAAAAAAAGAGAAAGAAGAAAAAAAAAGAAGAGAGAGAGAAAGGTACAAAAACGAAGCAATTCTTATGTCATGAACTACGTTCGACCTGATTACTTTTAAGGATACGTAGGCGGCCTCACGGTTCGGTCCCATCAAAATAAAAATTCAAAAGTCCCCAAGCAAAGAAACTGGGGCAGAAGTTGTGGTTGTTATAAGAAATTTGATTCCGAAAGTTGTAATTTTGAACCCACTTGAATTGTTTTGAGCCTTTGATATCCTTTTTTTTCTAACCCTATCCAAAAGCCCACATTACGGTCCCAAGAAAGACCTTCCGATCAGTCTTCGAGAGATGCCAAGTCGAGCAAGTAGAGGTGATTCATATCAGGGGAAACACTCCGTTCTGAACAAAGAGAAGAATAAAATGAGAGAATTTTATTGGTGACAACCTTCATAGGCACCATAAGGCGATGGTGAGTTGAGAGAAAGAACGAAATAAGCGAGGCTTGATGGTGAAAACCCTTCGGGCACTACAAGTCGAATAAGGATTGCGAATCAGATTGGATAAGCGGAGCATTGAAGACCAGTTTCACGGCGAAAAGGTACAACAAGTGTTGAGCATCAGATTTGCTTAACAGAATATGTCGTAGGTGCATGTCAAGGTCATTAGAGTCGGTATCCACATCCGATAGATTTCTACTTTGTAGTTTTCTTGTTAGGAATCATCTCTTTCTATTGTCCTTTACTCTGTTCCTTTTGTCTTGTTTACTTCCTCTTCTTGAGTCTATTTGGTCAGAACAAGTGAGAAATGACTTCAAAATTTGCAACCAGCTTTCTAATTACACAAGACAAGATCTGGCTAGTACATCGAAGCATCATAAGTCAGGAAAGAACAACAAGCGCATGGAGCTGGTAACAATCAATATGCTTTGGGATCCATGTGAAATACAAAAGTTTGGTATACAGCAGTTCATGAATGGTGCAACAGTTGGAGGGGTTAGGGTGAAGGAATCAAAGGTATTTTCTATGATAAGATTGACAAAAGGGTGGTAAACCAATGACAAGCAAGGTTGTCCAAGCAGAAATCAAAGTTATCATGGCAAGTGAATGAGCAATAGACCTCAAGGCCAAGGCCAGTGGTTTAAGTCAAGAAAGAACAGCATACGCACTGAGTGGGTGACAATTGACGTGCTTTGGGATTCATGTGAAATAAAAAGGTTTGGTCATTTATTGTTAAAAGATTCAAAGTCGCCACTTGGGAGATTTATGGTGTCCCAAGTCACCGGTTCCAATCCCAAATCGAGGAAAAGATTGACTCTGTTTAACAGTCCGCGAACCGGAAATCCGAGTAAGGAATTCTGTTAACCCGGGAGAAGGTGTTAGGCATTCCCGAGTTCCGTGGTTCTAGCACGGTCGCTTAACTGTCATAATTGGCCTATTTACTTGATTTTAATACAATTATGAACCTATGCGCAAATTTTAACTTTTAACCGCTTTTACTCATTTTTAAGAAGATTGCAACGCTATTAAAACACGTCTCAAACCCCGTCACATAAATGCACTCGCGGTCTTCGACATATTTTAACATTGTTGAGATTTGGGTCACATAAATGCGCACCCGAGTTTAGGAAGGTAAATTATTAAATAGCGCGCCTAAAGAAACTACGAGATCCATTTTTTAGTAACCGTAATCATGTCACGCGAACGTGTCCACAATCACCATGATTTAATTAATAGCACCCACAGCACACTAGCGATTATTCTAACAAAAGAAAAAGACAAGATGCAACAAAAGAAAAGAGAAGCTCATCCAAATAATCTCCTATCAAGTTAATTTACCAAAAAAAAGAAAGACAACAAATGATCTTCTGTCAAAAGATTAAACCAATTAACTAGGAAACGTGATCTTCCCATAAGCACTAAGGTCTACAGCAGTAACTTTATAAACAGAAAGATGGCACAGTTCAATGAAATAGATTTCACAAAAAAACAACAATTTATATCCATAAAACATGGTAATAAAATAAAATAAAAGCTGAAGAATTGGACCTTCTTTGAAGCTTTCTTCAAGCCGACTTTTGTTCGAATTCACGAATATTCACTGAGCAATATTTCCTTAAGTAGTTCAATTTGCAAACCATTACAAGTCAAGTTCAAATTTCAGCAACAACATGGAACTCCAACGTGAACTTCTTCAAAGTTCATTCAAACGATGTCCTTGAACCATAGGACCAAAAGCTTCGCAGGAAACCTCGAACGGAACTACGATCCAGACTCGAAACTCGCCGGACTCTCGCCGGATCTGTCACCTTTCGGCGCAGCAGTAATAGAGAAGGCGTTTCGGAGCTATGCGTTTCTGTTCAAATATGAATGGCATTCACAAGTATCAAATCTCCGGCGTTTGAGACGGAGATGAAGGCGAGCATGGTTGCCAGCGTGGTCTAGAGAAGAGGTCGTGGGTCGCTGATGCAGAAGTAGGAATGGCTAAAACAAAAATGTGTGTTTTTGGGTGTGGAGGCTATCGTTAATGTCTGAAGGTTAGAGATGAACAAGATTCAGTAGGTTTCGAACGCTGAAGAAAAATCCATTCTGCGGGGGGGGGGGGTTTTTTTGTTGCTGCTGGTTCGCAGAAGAAAGGAGAGGTCGCTTGGAGAAAACGACGTACTGTTCTTGAGGCGCAGCTTTCTCTTTTTCAAGCGTTCCAGCCTTTTATTTTAGTCTTAGGTCTCTTTTATAGTGTAGAGTCTAGGTCTAGATAGTTGTAGGGTTTTTAGGTTAAGGGGTAGGGGCCTAGGAATTATGGGCTTGACAATTATGGGCTAGGTCCAAAATTAGGCCTAAAATGCGTTGCTCGAGCCCAAGTTCTATTCTTTCCCTGCGAACGAGATTAAAAATACAGGCCCGTTTATTAATTAATCCTACTATTCAAATAATTATTGAAATAAAACTAACCATTAAAACAAATCTATTTTTGGTATTTTCAAATATCATTTTAAAATAAAAATGCGATACTATTTTTGTATTTTTTTTTAAGATTAAAAATGACTATAAAACATTAATGAACCTATTTTTGTAATTTTTGATTCTTGTAATAAAATAAAGTAAATGAGTCAAAATTACTTAAAATATCTATATTATGCCTAAGTTAAATATTTACGCGCTAAAATATGAAAAATCTTGGGGGGGGGGGTCAAAAATCACATGTCTACAGCTGCCCTTCTTTGACTGGAAACGCGCAGAGTTTTCAGACAAAGACTGACTTGACAGGTTTTTGACCCGACCTTTATTTGGAGAGACTAAAACTAAAAGAAAGGAGAGTGTGACCAAGCCCTAGTGTCTGAGCTGCCTACATATCCTTGGCTATAAAGGAATCAGACTACGTGTAGTTCAGAGGTGAATTAGGTGATGGAGTATGCCGAGGTGGAGAGCCGGTCGAGGTGCCGTTCCATCGAGGTTCCGGTCTGCGGTCCTGTTATTAAATCAAAAATCAAAAAATAAGAAAGACTAGCTAAGCATGTCAACTATGAGTTACAAGATTCATATCTATAAGTCTTCTGAAGCTTGATCTCGAGTCTTGAATGGTTCTTCAAGCAAACTTTGGACTTGAACCTTGACGCTTACTAGTTGCAGGTGCTAATTCATTCTTCCTCAGCTTTTCGGACCAAACCTGGACACCACACCATGCTTGTGACTTCAGTCATGTCTTAAGCAGTTCACGTCTTCCATCAACTTCTGTATTTGGATTCACTTCTTGCCTTTACTTTTTTTTCCTTATTGTGACTAACTTCTATCGTTCACCTCGGACTGTTAACTCACATTCTTGCCGCGAGATTCTTTGGCTGCTGACTTGAATTGCAATCTGAGATGCTTTTCCTTTTTTTCAAGTAGGCGCCTGATTGTTGAACTCGAACTGTATTCCCTTGCTCTCCAGGTGGGCGCCTGACTGCTGAACTTAAATTATATTACCATGCTCTCTAGGCGGGCTCTTGACTGCTAAACTTGAAATGTATTCCCTTGCTCTCCAGGTGGGCGCCTGATTTCAACAAAATAGACAAAACAAAGAATTTTTTTTCTTGTAAACCACTTATACTATTGATGCAATGATTAGAGTAAACTAATGACTAGACCAGGATGTGCGTCTCCTATGAGTAAAACCCAAAACTTTGACTAGCAAATGCGTCTGCTAAAAATAAAACCTGAATGAACCAAACTAGGAAGTGCGTCTCCTACGGGTAAAACTTGTATGAACCAAAACCAAGAAGTGCGTCTCCTAGAGGTGAAATCTCAATTTAGGAAGTGCGTCTCCTAAAACAAAATATAACTTGACATACCCAGACTAAGAAGTGCGTCTCCTAGGGGTGAAATCTCAATTTAGGAAGTGCGTCTCCTAAAACAAAATATCTTGAAATACCAAGACTAGGAAATGCGTCTCCTAGGGGTGAAATCTCAATTTAGGAAGTGCATCTCCTAAAACAAAATATAACTTGAAATACCAAGACTAGGAAGTGCGTCTCCTAGGGGTGGAACATTAATGACTTAAACTAGGAAGTGTGTCTCCTATGAATGAACTATCAATTTAGGAAGTGCGTCTCCTATGAATGAATTTAAATGAACCAGACTAGGAAGTGCGTCTCCTAGGAGTAAAACCAAAAACTTTGACTAGCAAATGCGTCTACTAAAATTAAACCTGGATGAACCAAATTAGGAAGTGCATCTCCTAGGGGTGAATTTAAATGACCAAGACTAGGAAGTGCATCTCCTAGGGGTGAAAACTTCAGTGACTAAAACTAGGAAGTGCGTCTCCTATGAATGAACTCTCAATTTAGGAAGTGTGTCTCCTAAAAGAATAACTTGAAAGACCTTGATTAGGAAGTGCGTCTCCTAAGGGTGAAACCTCAGTTACTCAACTTATATGATCTAAACTAGGAAGTGCGTCTCCTAGGGGTAAAATCTCAATTTAGGAAGTGCGTCTCCTACAACAAAATATAACTCGAACACCCAGACTAGGAAGTGTTTCTCCTATGGGTGATATGTGATCTTCTCAATAGCCTTTGTGTAAGCAAAATTGGGGCATTACACCTGAAAATTTCCAGCTTCCAAGCTTTGATATGAATATAGCTTCCGTCCATATTTCAGACAAAGAAAACTTGTGAGTTTAAACATGGTGGTTGGTTTGTGGCCTTGACTTTGTGGCGGTTGCTCCTTCACTTTCCATGATAACTGTCACGACCCAAACTGAAGGGCCATGACTAGCACCCGACCACACTTGCCGAGCACCAACGTACATTTCATCTAACCTTCATTATTATCTTTTAAGGCTGACGAGATCAATATAAATGGTAGACCTAGATCATGGACAACCAGCAATAAAATATGACGGCATGAACATACATAGCAGGGGATGACCAGACAATCAAGAAACTACATATAAGGTATGAGCTACCACGCTACTATGAAAGACTATACAACAAAAACTAGCCGACAAGGCATACCAAACTATACATGAGTCGACACCTGTCTATGAGCCTCTAAAGGAACGTAAGTGCTGCAACATAGCCGGAACAGGGCCCCGACATACCCATAATGTCTATAACAGAAATGCATACCAAGACCAAGGCAAGTCCGGAGAAGGGATCTCGCCAATCACCGCTGAACTGGACAGCCTACTGTGGTGGGGGAGCTGCACCTGCCTGTCTATCAGGACCTGCAGCACGACATGCAGCGTCCACAAATAAAAGGACGTCAGTACGAATAAAGTACTGAGTATGTAAGGCAGGGAACCATAAATACGATCAGTAATGTAAGCAAGGATAGAGAATATACAACCTGTAACATCTTAGTACCTCTGAGGGCTACTTACATGAAATGCATGATACATATGTATAAATACATAAACCCTTAAAACATTCGCCTCTGTGGGCATAAACCTTTAAAGCATTCGCCTCTGTGGGCATCATTATCATCATATCGTACCCGGCCATAATAGGCTCGGTAGAATCGTACCCGGCCACGTGGAGCTCGGTAAAACCCAACTGATCAGTGGTTGCACAATAGGTGTCGTACCCGGCCAACTATAGCGTGGCTCGGTAGAGTAAAATAGATACATATATATAATGCATGCTCGACTCATGGAATCACATTCTAAACCTTTCGGAGTGACGTAAGGTCGGTATCCTCTGTACACGTTATTAGGACTAACTCTTCACTATGAACCTTATAAGAATCAGGAAGTACCAACAACATTGATAACATAAGAATAAGAGAAGCAACATTAACATCAATCATTCCATAAGAGGTAAAACAATGTAAGTACTGCTAGCTTCTAAGAGTAGAGTGTCTTTGGAAGCTCGTTCATTGCATTATGTACAATCGGAGTCGTGCAAAAGAAGGAAAGGTATAGCCTCACATACCTTGTATATACTGCCCCAATCTCAAGCTATGCAATTGTCAAAACTCCTTAGTCTACAATAAGAGAAACGATACTATCGTTATCATTTAAGCGTCATAACTATTATGTATCGACCACAACCTATTTTACGATGAAACGGACAGCACCTCCCCTATATATATGACCTCACACCATTCAAAACAGTCACCAAACATCCCAAACAACATCAATAATAAACATATTGAGCCTCCCAAAATAGTCCACACACAGCCTAATCACTCCATACATACGACGACCACCGTAGTCGTGTCAAACAACCTGGAAATGTTACGAATAACTATCAGCCCATAACCCTACATATATATGGTGTTTCTCCACACCCTTCCTCCTCCAAAACTCCACAAGATAGTAGTAAAATACGCAGCCCAACAACAACGCAAAACAGTCCACAAAACAATAACATTACTACCAAGCCTTTCGATATATATCTCACAAGTTCTAGCTTCAATGGCTTAGCCGCAACTTGGATAATCTTAAATACATATAGAGTAAGAGGTTCCTTACCTTTATACATAAATAACAACTCCAATTTGACCTTAAATTTCCATGAAATATCCCTCCAATGCTGCCACAACAACAAAAAAGCGAAACTAGCGATCAATTAGTATTTTTCGGCACTAGAATCACTTTAGAAGGCTTGAAATCACCTAGGATTGATATTAAGAACATGAGGGAGTATTTACAGAACATAAACCCTTTAAAAAAACCTCCCACACGAGCTGGAACGACACAAAAATGAGCAACAACAAGAAGAACAAGAGACTTACTAGCGCCACGGAATTCCCGACACTTGATTTGTGTTGTTTGCCCTTTTTTTGGGTCTTGAATCTTGAGAGAACCTTGAGAGGATGTTCCTAGGGTTCTAAGGTCTGAAAATAGTGAGAAGAAATGACTTAAAACGGGTTGGAGGCATCCTATATAGGTCCAAATATCTTAAACCGCCTTAGTGGGCCCCATAGAGAGGTGCTTGGCGCAGTCTCGCAAAAATGCGAATATCTCTCTACTCCGAGATCGTATCGATGAACGGTTTAATGCGTTGGAAACTAGACTCATAGATCTTTAATTTGGTTGGTAGATCACCCCGTAATTCCTTGTAAATTATGAGAAAAGATTAGAAACATTTGACCTAATGTTTAAGTAAAATTATGAACCTAAGTTGCGACAACTTTTGTCGACTTTTGTTTCATAACTCGTTTGACTTAAAGACTTATGATACGGATATTATATGATTAAAATACCTTAATAAATGACCTCTTGAGTGTATTAAGCACCGCTAGATTACCTGAAAATACGAGTTACAACATTCTTGATTCGTTTAACTTCTAATACTGGTTAATCACCCTTATACACTCTTGTATCACTTAAGACCAATAGGATTGACTTCTTATCATCTCAAAAATAATTCCTTCTTGGATTTATGTTAACTAATATATGGAATGAACTAACACATGTGGATATGGGTTGTAACAATAACTTTGATTTCACCTTGAAAGACATTGCTTGCTTATTGACTAACCAATTTCTTTGCCACCCTTATCACAGAAAATACCTCTTCTCCGTCCAGACCCAATACCCTTTATCTGTTGCATTGCTCATGAACTGACATTTACCAAACCTTTTTATTTCACATGAATCCCAAAGCACGTCAATTGCCACCCACTCAGTGCGTATGTTGTTCTTTCTTGACTTAAACCACTGGCCTTGGCCTTGAGGTCTATTGCTCATTCACTTGCCATGATAACTTTGATTTCTTCTTGGA
Source organism: Nicotiana sylvestris (assembly GCF_000393655.2). Taxonomy (NCBI): domain Eukaryota; kingdom Viridiplantae; phylum Streptophyta; class Magnoliopsida; order Solanales; family Solanaceae; genus Nicotiana; species Nicotiana sylvestris. The sequence continues at coordinate 162,987,119 of NC_091064.1, read as the reverse complement.
CAGCCCTGCTTGTCACTGGTTTACCACCCTTTCGTCAATCTTATCATAGAAAATACCTTTGATTCGTTCACCCTAACCCCTCCAACTGTTGCACCGTTCATGAACTGTTGTATACCAAACCTTTGTATTTCACATGCATCCCAAAGCATATTGATTGTTACCAGCTCCGTGCGCTTGTTGTTCTTTCCTGACTTATGACACTTCGATGTACTAGCCAGATCTTGTCTTGTGCAATTAGAAAGCTGGTGGAAAATTTTGAAGTCATTTCTCACTTGTTCTGACCAAACAGACTCAAGAAGAGGAAGTAAACAAGACAAAAGGAACAAAGTAATGGACAATAGAAAGAGATGATTCCTAATAAGAAAACTACAAAGTAGAAATCTATCGGATGTGGATACCGACTCTAATGACCTTGACATGCACCTGCGGCCTATTCTGTTAAGCAAATCTGATGTTCAGCTCTTGTTGTACCTTTTCGCCGTGAAACTGGACTTTAATGCTCCGCTTATCCAATCTGATTCGCAATCCTTATTCGACTTGTAGTGCCCAAAGGGTTTTCACCATCAAGACTCTCTCATTTTGTTCTTTCTCTCAACTCACCATCGCCTTATGGTGCTTGTGAAGGTTTTCACCAATAAAATTCTCTCATTTTATTCTTTTCTTTGTTCAGAACGGAGTGTTGTCCCTGATATGAATCACCTCTACTTGCTCGACTTGGCATCTCTCGAAGACTAATCGGAAGGTCTTTCTTGGGACCGTAATGTGGGCCTTTGGATAGGGTTAGAAAGAAAGGATATCAAAGGCTCAAAACAATTCAAGTGGGTTCAAAATTACAACTTTCGGAATCAAATTTCTCACAACAACCACAACTTCTGCCCCAGTTTCTTTGCTTGGGGACTTTTGAATTTTTATTTTGATGGGACCGAACTGTGAGGCTGCCTACGTATCCTTAAAAGGAATCAGGTCTAACGTAGTTCATGACATAGGAATTGCTTCATTTTTGTACCTTTCTCTCTCTCTTTTTTTTCTTCTTTTTCTCTTTTTTTTTTCTTTTCTTTTCTTTTCTTTACTCTTTTTCTCTTTTGTTGTTTTGTTGTTTTTTTCTTCTTTTCTTCTTTTTCCTCTTTTTCTTCTTTTTTTTTCAATTTTCATCTTTTCTTTTCTCTCTTTTCCTTTACTTATCTTTTGCGCTTGCGTTTCTGATCTTTGCTAGTGATTCCAAAAGAGGGGTACAAAAGGAATTAAGTAAGGCTCAAAGGGGGTAACAAAGGATAAAGTGTTTAGATAGCAGAACAAAATGCCTTCGTCATTCCAATCTTTAAAGCATGCCAGATGTAAATGGCACAATTAAACAAACCAAAGAAATCACACATAATATCTTTTTACTACATCAGAATTGATAGCCATATCCACACATTTGCCTTCTACAACTGTTAAGTACAAAGCACCATTGGACAACACTCTCACTCTCATTACCACGAACGACTCCTATCAATTTGGGCAAACTTGCCTTTAGCTTCAATCCAACGCGGCATGATACATTTCAATAAGGTTTCTTTATGTTCTATCTGCCCCAGTTTCACAATTCGGGCTTGAAGTGATCTCAAAATACCTTTATTATTTTTTTTTCCTCAAATGTCCCTATCATCTTCAAAATTGTTTCATTGCTTCATGACTAAACTAACTTTTTAAGACCAGGCTAAGAATTACGCGTGCATGTCATGTCACTAGAGTCAACAGGAAAAGGACTATAAAAAGAAAAGAGAACTAAACAAAAATGACTAAAAATAACAGAAAATAGGAAATTGTATTAGACAGATGGTGAAAGGGTTTGAACAACAAAACAAGCAAACTAAACTGGGTTACAACCCTGGAACAAACCTAGACAACACTAAACGAGTTACTACAAAAAATAAACTACGCAAAATAAAAGGATAGAAGAGTTTGAATCATAAGACAACATCCGGATTACAACCCTGAAAATAACCCGGACAGCAGAAATGACAACAAAATAAGCCACCAAGACTCCTCTCCAGCTAGCCAAGAGATGAAACATCTTTCCAATTACCAAGCACGGCATCTTAGCCACTGGGTTCCACATCAATATTGCCAAAACCATTAACAACTTCAATATCACTAACTTCAGTCCGCAAGTTCCCAAGAGGATTCGCATGCTCCCTGTCACTGTCATTGATCACAATTACCCCTTCTTGAATCATTCTTTCTATTTCCCTTTTCAAAGAACGACAATCTTCAATGCTATGCCCTTGGACATTAGAGTGGTACATGCATCGTACAGTAGGATCAAAGCCTTTTGCATATGGGTCTGGAGTATAGCCGAGGAGCGGCTTAATTAGGCCAGAATGCTTTAACTTTTCAAACAAGCTTGTGTAGGACTCCCCAATTGGCGTGAAACTATTTCTTTGCCTTTGTTCCCTTCCCTGCCCCTGTTTTCTAGGGTTGTTGTGCGCTCGAAAATGTTGTGAAGTCCAGAATGCATTATGCGGTGCTGGCGCTCGCCATAGGGAGTGACCTGGTGGTTAGACATATGACCGGACATTGTTCGGAGGATAATACTGAGGTGGATTATGTGGAGCTCGGAGACAGGTTTGGGGTTGGAGTTGAGGCTGGCTGTATTGGTGAGGTGGACCCTTTGGTCCATGTCGTGACTCTGAAACAACCATGGCAAAATCATCATGTTCTTTCTGACCCAGCAAGCTTCCTGTGTCATCTGAATTGCTTGTGTTGTGGCTTTTAAAGCAGAATAACTCATGATCTTGCTAGACTTCAACCCATCTTCTACCATTTCTCCCATTTTTACCACATCATTAAAAGACCTACCCACAGCCGTGATCAAATGCCCAAAGTAAGTTGGTTCTTGAGCTTGAAGAAAGTACTCGACCATCTCTTTTCTTCCATGGGAGGATTGACTCTGGCAGCTTGCTCTCTCCATCTGAGCTCGTATTCCCTAAATCTTTCATTAGGCTTCTTTTCCATCTTGGTGAGGGACATGCGATGTGGGACAATTTCTATATTGTACTGAAAGTGCCTAGCAAAGGCCTGAGCCATATCATCCCACGTGTACCACCTGCTAGCATCTTGGCGGGCGTACTACTCCAGAGCTGCCCCACTCAGACTTTGACTGAAATACGCCATCAATAATTTGTCTTTCCCACCGACGCCTCTCATCTTACTTCAGTAACCTCTCAAATGGGCCACGAGATCTCCATGCCCGTCATATAAATCGAACTTTGGCATCTTAAACCCATCAGGCAGTTGGACGTCAGGAAACAAGCACAAGTCTTTGTAAGTCACGCTCATCTGGCTCCCTATCCCTTGCATGTTTCTTAAAGACTGCTCTAAGATTTTCACCTTCCTGGATATCTCATCTTGCTCCACTGTCTTAGCAGGCTTTTCAGCTTCACTGGGAGGCTCAAAATGAGGAGCGGGAGAGTATGAATCTGAGACTTTGAAAGTTGGTTCTGGTGCATAGTGTTGGGCATCAGGGACTTTTAACACAACCTCGTTAGAGGATCGAGGAAAAGTAGTTAGGGGAGGAGCTACAAGAGCATGAGTTGCCAAAGGAGCGGGATACGAGGTAGTTTTGGCAGGTAGAGTGTGAAAAGGTTGTGGGGTGATATCAGCAGCAGTGGGAATCTGGATTTGGGATAGTGGTGGGATAGTTGCAGGGTTTTCGGTGTAGTTAGTGGGGAATGAAGGCGGAGGATGCCCCTGATCCAAGACTGATACATTTCTACCATCTGTTGTTTCACCCTTTGGAACTCCTCTTTCAATTCAGACTCCGACTCCACAAACTCCCTTGACGGGTCAACAACTCTTGTGCCCAAGTTTTTGCTAGTCATGGCTACCTTGCCCTTTGGCCTTGTGTTGAATGGATGAGTTATCTTAAGAACCACAAACCAACCAACCTTCTGCTATAATAAGGAGAATAAAAGGAACAAAATAAACTCATCATGTTAGCGTTAGAGCATTTAACAGCTAAAAATATCACATTTCGTGCCATGCACCTAGCAATAATTAACGGTCCAAGAATGACTTCGAGGGTCACAAGTCTACTTGGCATCATCCCAATTTGTCCATTTGAACCTTCTCTTTTCTTTTCTTTTCTCGCACTTCTTAGCTCGCTCATTTTTCTCTTTTTTTCTTTCTGATTATAGCTCTTTTCCTCCCTCTCATCCCATGATTTCATCTCTTTTTTTCTTTTCTTTTGTTTGTTTTTTTTATTTTATTTCTTAATAATAATAAAAAATGAGTTAATCGAACCCTATGTAGGTAGCCTACGTATCATGACGCCGCATGAATCATATTTTTGCGCAGTTCTGGAAAATCAGGAATAAAGGAAACAAACTAACATTCTCTTTTTTTTTTTACCTTAATGACTAATTCGATGAGAAAAGAGAAATAAAAGAAGCAAAACTTTTTTTTTTAATTTTCTAGACTTAATGTTCTATAACCTATTCTAAACTCAAGCTTAACAGATTTTTTTTCTTTTCTTTTTGGAAACAAATACTCTATTGAGGAAACACCCTAGAAAAGAAAGATATACTTTTTTTTACTCCTCTTTTTTCTGAATTTTCATTTGATATCCCTGAAGAAAACCTCGTAACGAGAAATGAAAAAGATAAAAACTGTTTTTGGATTTCAATTTTTAATTATCTAAAGGAGAAATTTTAAAAATAAACAGAAGATAAGGTATGTTATTTCTTCCATGTACAATGTCCTAAAGTTCTTGTAAAATAAAAAAGAATTTTTTTTTCATTTTTTCATTAATTCCCCAAAGAAGAACCTCAAAAGAAAATATTTTTTGGATTTTTGAAATTAATACTTTAAAGAAAACCTTTTAAAGAGGTACTAAAAGAAAATTCTCTTTTTTTTTATTTTTAGTCTTAATATACTAAGGGAAATATAAAAACAATTTTTATTTTAATGTTAATTGCCTAAAAGAAAAACAACCTCAAAGGAATTTTTTTTTTCATTTCTAGAATTTGTATTCTAAAGTAAACTTATAACGAAAATATAAAAATGCAAAATTTCTTCTTTTGTTTTTTTTTTTGTTTTTTTTACCTGTAACACATTTTCAAATACAAAATAAGAAATACAATAACAAAAGACTGGGTAAACTAGACTATTACAAACTCTAACATCACCTAAAAGACTGAATACTACTATACATGACTAGAAAGTAAAACAAGAACAATTGACTCAAAAATATGAAATGGCTCCTCGAGTAGCTCCTGAATGCAGTGATCCTAGGGTATCTGTCATGCTCAAACTCTGGTAAGTAAATTCACACCTGTATAAGAAAACTTAAACCAACACGATGTGAGACAATAACATTCCCTAAGACACATGCAAGAAAATGATTGAGGCTACTTTTGCAAAATGACTTATTTGGCCAAAAGGTGGTTAGAAGTGCAAAATTTGGCTAAAACCCCGCCAAGCCAAGAACCTAAGATTTACTAGGGAGACCGGACCCTATGTGGGTTGCCTACGTATCACGCCCCGAAAGACGAGAATCAGGTATGCGTAGTTCGGGCAGATTGGATACGGGCGAGAATTAAAAAAACAACTAATTTAGAGAAAATATGTTTTTTGTCTCTTTTTTTTTTTTGAAAAAATGATGAAACATGCAACATCTTTTTTTGGATTTTCTTTTTCCTTCTTTTTTTTTTGATTTTTGATTTTTCGGAAAATGATGAAAAAGTGCAAAATCTTTTTTTTTTTGAATTTTCAAGCTCTTTTTTTCTTAACAAAAATGTGACAGAAAACATAATTAGGCCCCACTCGCTTCATCTTCACACTTCATCCTCTCTTTTTTCCTTTTTTGTTCTTTTTTTTCATTTTTTCATTTGCCCTCAACTATCATTGGTCCGCCAAATGACCCTTTTACCCTTGAATAAATGCAACAGGTAGCACATAGGATGCATCAAGATGGTCTATTATTTTGAGTACACCTGTCCTAGACGGACCCAACTCTTATGTTGAGTCCTCTAAGTCAAGTGCACATGATGCAAACAAACGTTCCTACTAGGGATCCGGCATGAGGCTGAGTTATTCTAGGTTTAAAAATCTGGGTTTATTTGTTCTAGACCTAGCTTACCCGAGCAGACAACTCGAGCCGGAGGAGGGGGGCTGCGTACCGGTAACCAAAAGGTCATTCGGCTTTGCAACTTGTCCGAGCCTCGTTCTATTTGGGATATGACACTAACAGAAAGAAGTCACGACCAGCGTGCACTCCTAAGGAGAGAGAAGAGAGGGGTTTTGTAGCAGTTTATATATACAGTTCAGATAATATCAAAGCGGTTAAAAAAGCAACATTTAGCACATTAGGCCCAAACATGTAACAAAATCAGATAATAGATAAAGCCAACTATAACAACTATTCTAAGCTCGAATTCTTGAACCCTGAACCAGAGATTCTGGGTTCGATCCCCAGCAGAGTCGCCACAGCTGTCACACCTCCTTTTTTCCTACACCCCGAAAGGGTATATAAGGGAGTTTTTCCAATTAAAGGACAATCGAAACGGGATTTATTGTTAAAAGATTCAGAGTCGCCACTTGGAAGATTTATGGTGTCCCAAGTCACCAGTTCCAATCCCGAATCGAGGAAAAGATTTACTCTATGTAACAGTCCGCGAACCAGAAATCCAAGTAAGGAATTTTCCGTGGTTCTAGCACGGCCGCTTAACTGTTATAATTGGCCTATTTACTTGATTTTAATACAATTATGAACCTATGCGCAAATTTTAACTTTTAACCGCTTTTACTCATTTTTAAGAAGATTGCAACGTTATTAAAATGCGTCTCGAACCCCGTCACATAAATGCACCTGCGGTCTTCGACATATTTTAACATTGTTGAGATTTGGGTCACACAAATGCGCACCCGAGTTTAAGAATGTAAATTATTAAATAACGCGCCTAAAGAAAATACGAGATTCATTTTTTAGTAACTGTAATCATGTCACGCGAACGTGTCCACAATCACCATGATTTAATTAATAGCACCCACAGCACACTAGCGATTATTCTAACAAAAAGAAAAAGACAAGATGCAACAAAAGAAAAGAGAAGCTCATCCAAATAATCTCCTATCAAGTTAATTTACCAAAAAAAGAAAGACAATAAATGATCTTCTGTCAAAAGATTAAACCAGTTAACTAGGAAACGTGATCTTCCCATAAGCACTAAGGTCTTACAGCAGTAACTTTATAAACAGAAAGATGGCACAGTTCAATGAAATAGATTTCACAAAAAACAACAATTTATATCTATAAAACATGGTAATAAAATAAAATAAAAGCTGAAGAATTGGACCTTTTTTGAAGCTTTCTTCAAGTCGACTTTTGTTCAAATTCACGAATATTTACTGAGCAATATTTCCTTAAGTAGTTCAATTTGTAAACCATTACAAGTCAAGTTCAAATTTCAGCAACAACATGGAACTCCAACGTGAACTTCTTCAAAGTTCATTCAAACGATGTCCTTGAACCATAGGACCAAAAGCTTCGCCGGAAACCTCGAACGGAACTACGATCCAGATTCGAAACTCGCCGGACTCTCGCCGGATCTGTCACCTTCCAGCACAGCAGTAACAGAGAAGGGAAAAAAATGATGGAAACAGAAGAGCAGTAGCCTTCCCCGATTTTAACTGAGCTCGTAGGATTTAATGGATGGTCGTCGGAGCTATGCATTTCTGTTCAAATCTGAATGGCATTCACAAGTATCAAATCTCCGGCGTTTGAGACGGAGATGAAGGCGAGCATGGTCGCCGGCGTGGTCTAGGGAAGAGGTCGTGGGTCGCTGATGCAGAAGCAGGAATGGCTAAAACAAAAATGGGTGTTTTTGGGTGTGGAGGCTATCGTTAATGTCTGAAGGATAGAGATAAACAAGATTCAGTAGGTTTCGAACGCTGAAGAAAAATCCACGCTGGGGGGGGGGGGGGTCTTTTCTTGGTTGCTGCTGGTTCGAAGAAGAAAGGAGAGGTCGCTTGGAGAAGACGACGTACTGTTCTTGAGGCGGAGCTTTCTCTTTTGCAAGCGTTCCAGCCTTTTTCTTCAGCCTTTTATTTTAGTCTTAGGTCTCTTTTATAGTGTAGAGTCTAGGTCTAAATAGTTGTAGGGTTTTTAGGTTAAAGGGTAGGGGCCTAGGAATTATGAGCTTGACAATTATGGGCTAGGTCCAAAATTAGGTCTAAAATGGATTGCTCGAACCCAAGTTCTATTCTTTTCCTGCGAAGGAGATTAAAAATACAGGCCTATTTATTAATTAATCCTACTATTCAAATAATTATTAAAATAAAACTAACCATTAAAATAAATCTATTTTTAGTATTTTCAAATATCATATTAAAATAAAAATACGATACTATTTTTGTATTTTTTTTAAGATTAAAAATGACTACAAAACATTAATGAACCTATTTTTGTAATTTTTATTTTCTTGTAATAAAATAAAGTAAAAGAGTCAAAATTACTTAAAATATCTATATTATGTCTAAATTAAATATTTACGCGCTAAAATATGAAAAATCTTGGGGATGGTCAAAAATCACATGTCTACACTACTATTCTAGTTTCCTCTATAAAAAGAGTTTTTGTTTTCACAACCGAGCCAATATTTGTACAATGATACTACAAATCAAAATAAGTCCCAGAAGAGACAATTATTGTTCAATATATTATGTGGCATTTTCGCTCGATATATTAATTGATGCAAAGTGCCTAACTATATTGTTTATACCAATATACGGAGAGATGCAAAAACCACACATGTAAAAAGTGTTAAGCATGCATAAAATTCAAATGTTATGATGACATATGCAGTAATTATCTTAAAAAAGGCTTCCTAAAATCCAAATTGGTAGCTCCTAGAATGTATAAAATTCAGCAGAACTGGTTAGTCCTGTTAGTAGCAAAAAAGGTTATATGTAGATGAATGAAAATTTCGAACAGGGCAAGTGCAAAAATTAATGCAAAAATTATCCTTTTAGACAAAACAAGGGTTAAAAAACGCGGACGTAATTAATCCAAAATAGAAACGCAAAAGTTTGGTAGCAAATTATTTTATCCAAAGAGGCTGGGCAAGAAAATATGAAGCATGAATGAATGGTAAATGCGTGAAATCTGACTTCAGAGAGCTCTTCTAATATTTACTTCTTAACATAGTTTGCGCCAGGAGAAATAATTAACTATATGATAACTTAAGCTGATAAGTTTCTTTCTTTTGTTTAAATTAAAAAATAATGGTGATTGTAATTATATTTCAGATGGTAGAAGAAGAAATAGCACAATAGAGAAAAAATTACAATTTCGTCTTGAACAACAATTTAGAATCGGGTCTTTCTATCTTTACTTTTCCTTGGTCGAGGTTTCTCAATCGGTTGTACTTTTGAGGTCCACTCTTTTGTTTGTGGAGTAATTTTATCAATGGTTAGTCTGTACTCCATATGTTATGTACACTCTGCAGTGGAAAAGAAGAAGAAGAATAAAAAATAATAAATCATCATTTACTGAAAGATAAACTATAGACACCGACGAATAATTTAATAGAGGAAATGTTAGGACGATATTTGTTTATAAACTACACGTCATGACAATTAGAACAAGAATCTGGTATTATGGTAGTCCTACTGCACCAAACACCCACGTTGTGCAAACATTTATATTTTTTAAAAGATAAGATTACTGCTTGTCTAAAAATATTTCTGGGATCTTCCTTGACTGCTAAAATTACATATAGGAATCATTTTATACCAGCATGTGCGGTATGTCCTCTATGGTCTGCATCACTTCAGTGAATGCATTCTGATTGCTACGAACCAGATTGCGTACCAACAATATTTTGTATCGGCTTCTTCATAGTTTTTTTAGCTAGGATACTATATGCTCTAATTGCAATATCCTCATAAAATAACCTTTTCAATAATTTCATTGCACACAATATTTTCTGTGCAATGATCATCATAGCAACCTGGTATAGTGGGTTGAATTAGCACTTTCACATAGTTCAAACTCTTTGCTCTAGACAAAGCAACATAAAGTTGACCGTGTGAAAAAACAGCTTCTCGCAAATAAATTTCAACAAAATCCAATGTCTTACCTTGTGCTTTATTTATTGTCATGGCGACACACAATCTTACGAAAATTTGTATCCTTTTAAATGGGACATTCATTTTTTCATCTTGGGATGATAGTAAGGGTATTCTTGGGATAAACACATGTGTATTTTTCAAGTCATCCACTGAAATATTGATGCTAATGGCATGCGATTTAATGTCATAGCAAGTCGGACGTGTACCGTTACATAAACTCTCATACGAATTTAAATTTCGTAATAATATAATTGGACAGTTCTTTTTCAATGTTAATTTGTATGGCAGCAGACCATGTGGATTTAAGCTGTGCAGCAAATCCTCATACTGTAATTGATCAGTAGGTTCAATGGTTCATCAATGCCAACAAAAGTGTTTGCTTCCTCTGGAAAGCGAGCAACAAGCATGTCGTTAATCTCATCAACGAAATCATTCTTAGTTGTTAGGATAACACGAGAGCTTGTGCAGGATGAAGAAGAAAAAAAAAAGTATGCAAATTTGGATAAGTTATCGTGAAGAGTTTATCCAAAGATTCCTTTTTAGTTGCATAAGGAACGATGAAGGATGCTGGAATTTCAATCTTATTTGTTGAGGTCACTTTTTCTTTTTCATTTCCTACTTTCAACAAATAATTACAAAATGAAGGATCATCTTTTACTCTCATATTTTTAAATAACCGCAACCTTTCAAGTTCTTCCTAGATATAAGAATATAGTAAACTTTCTTTAATGAAATATTCTTTTTCCCTATTTCGAACTATTGGAAGTGTTTGTATGAAGTCACCTCCAAAAACTACAACCTTCCCACCAAATAGTATCGTTGAATCCATTAAGTCCTTTAAATGTAAATCAAGCAGTTCGATCATTCTTTTTTTCGCCATCGATACTTCGTCCCATATGATTAATTTTGCATCCTGAATCAAACATGCTAGTGAGCTTTGCTTGCTAATGTTGCATGTGACATTCTCCTCAATATTTATTGAAATTTTAAAACGTGAATGTGTAGTTTGTCCTCCGAGAAGTATAGAAGCAGCTACACCGGAAGTGGTAGTTGTCAATGCTATATATCCTTTAGATCATATAGTCGCCAGCAACGCACGGTACAAGAAGGTTTTTCCAGTTCCTCCCGGACCATCAATAAAGAATGCTCCCGCTTTGTTTGAAAAAATTCTCTCTCTTATTACATTGTACGCTTTGAGTTGATCTTCATTCAACTGTTTGTGTAGTAGTATATACTCTTCAGTGACAATGATGGTCGTTTTATAGTAGACATCTTTTGCGTCTTTTGCAACTATAGAAGACCTTATTGTTTCTGAAATGAGATGATATTCATTTATGTCGCCACCCATAGAGTGCAATATGTTGTTAGTATGGTTTATAACTGTGTATCGTATGTCTCTTTTGTGAATATTAGGTAACAAGCTGTAATCCTCAGACATGTGCTTCAAATTGCTCCCAAAGTTGTCTCGGGTTAGTCAGATTGCAGTAGATCAATAATATAGCAAATAAACGTCTCAAACTGTATGGCATTTGGTAACTTGCTGCTTTAGACATGCATTCCGTCAAACTATTATCACTCTGTAGCAATCTGCGTTTTTGCACAAATTCTCTAAAAGTGATGCAACGTTCTCCGTTAACAGTTAGTAAATCCCTATATGATTTTGGTCCTCTAATATTCATTAGTAACATCCTAAGGTAGTATCGCTCTCCTTCTGTTGGATGACATGTTACTACACGACAAATAACAAGTTGTTTTTTCCGGCGCGTCCACATTTTATCTATTGTAGACCAAACGAAATGTTCGGGGAATTCTTGGTATAATAGATTGAGTTCTTCCGGCGTCTGTATTTGTTCTATTCATTTCAAAAAATTTTGTTAACATCATCTGTTTAATCATCGGATTATTTACAAGCGTATCTATGTTTGCACTGCTTTTAAATAAAATAAATTGCTATCTTTTAATGTGAAACTGAAGAGGTCATACACTCGGGGACATTTCACTAACAGAAAAACTGTACAACCGCCACATAGCTTCTGTAGGCGAGACCCATCTAGCAGACTGATATTCTTTTATCTCGTCTATTAATTCTGTGTTTGTGTCCTTATTATGTACAGAAAATGCAATCTTATCGTGTCCTTTACATATATACTTATAAATATACTTAACGACCTTAATATCAGAATATATCTCAACATTCACATGGCAATCAAATTTTTTTGAGCAAAAAAGGATTATGTGGAACAACCCATGAGTTATCCAAGTATCATTCTCTTATTTTTACTACCATCCTGTATTGCGTCTTCTATAGATTGGGTAAGATTCCATTCCTTTTGATGTTTGATCTGTAAAGCTTTTTGGGTATTTGAATTTACAGTAATCGTTTTTCGTCATACAAGAATTTGGTGGGTTTAGATTACTGCACGAACCATGCATCATGTGTTTAAGAACAAGCGAATATAAATCTTGTTCTGTTTTTTCATCAGGTATTTCTACACTAATAATATTATCATAGGCCTCTGGAGTAAGTAACTTGTATTCATTAGTTAATATTATAAGAAGATGAGTGTGAGGTAAACCTCGCTTTTGTAACTTTGCAATATACATAAAATTTGCAACTTTCCCAAAGATATTTCGCTTTAGTATATCCTTTTTGAATTCTTCTATTTTCGCTCTAAATACTTGACTGATCAAATCAGGCCTGTTATTGTAACGACCCGGCCAGTTGATCGCAGCCTACTCCGCACTTCTAAAAAGTAGGAAGAGAGGGTCGCAATAGCTTTTACCCGATTTGTGAGTTGGGATCGATTTCCATAGGGAGCTAGGAATGGAGTCGAGTATCTATTTAGATTGGGACTGTATAATTGTTCGAAATATCACTTCCAATCATTTTTGGGTTTTTCTTTAATAATCTACTATTATCAACTATTAATTATAATTGCAACTAGATTATGCTAAGCGAGAATTGATACATGTTGTATCTAATGGATAAAAAGGTACTAGGATAGTGGCATCCTCCTAAGTGGCCAATTGACGGGTAATTGAACCTAAGGCACGATTGACATGATTGGGGAATATGTTATAACCTTTGCACAATTTTACCCACTCTCACAACTCTCGGTAGAGAGAGTGATTTTGCCCAATTGACTTTCTCAAGACCAATAGAGTAGGCATATTTGCTCAAGAAACTGGGGTTCAAGTCGGGTATTACTCTCTCGAGGTTTAACCCTTTAATTGAGACTATCAATTCTCTTGAGTCCATTCCAATTCCTTTTTGGGTCCATTTTGGAGACTTAGGCTCTCCTTCTCAAGAAGAACCCAAGTCAACTTAGTACAAACTAGTGTTTGCAAACACTAATTCATAGATTAAACCATGAAATTGACCCAAAAAACAAAACAGCCATAGTCAATCTAACCTTAAATCACAACACCCATCAATTACCCACACTAGGGTTGAGCCACAACCCTAGCTAATGGGTCTAGCTACTCATGCTTGAAGAGAAAAACAGAGAAATAGATGAAGATAAAGACATATTAATTAATTGCTAAGGTAAATACAAATATTCAATGATAAAAACTAAATAAAAATGCCCAAAATGGCTAAGAAAAGTCTTCTCACGAGCGCAGCTAACGTCTGATAATATCTAATACCCTAAAAATGGAAAAAGGTTCTATTTATACTAAGGTGGAAAAACTGAACAAAAATGCCCCTGCAGGGTTAGTGCGAACCGCACAAAATGGTGTGCAGCCGCACTAGGCTCTTGACTCTGCAATTTCAACTCTCTGAACCCAGGCTCCGCGGACCGCGCATAATGGACCGTGGCCGCGGAGGCTTCCAATGCGGTCCGTGCAGAATGGACTGCGGACCGCACAAGCTTGAACCCTAGCACTTGACATCTCTCTGAACATTGCTTCTGCGGACCGCATGAAATGGTGGTGCGGCCACGGTGTCTTCAGTGCGGGCCGTACAACATCTACTGCAGCCGCACTGCTTTGTTTCCTTCAAATCCAGGTCTCTGAATCTCCCTAGTGCGGACCGCACAAAGTGTACTGCGACCGCACTAGGCCTGTTTGTCTTGAGCTTGTCTTGTCTTTGGTACTTGTGCAGGTTTCACTCCTTTTGAGCCGATCTTTGATATCTCGTCACTTAGTTGATCAACCCTACAATCAAGCACAACTTATGAGCCTTTTGGAACTATTTTGTATGAATTTATAATCAAAGCGTAAGTAAGAAGGAGCATGAAATGCGGCAAAATCCCTAGTTATCAACTCCCCAAAACTTAAGCTTTTGCTTATCCTCAAGCAAACAAAATAGGACCCACCCCTAAAGGGAAAATCCAAGAATTTTCAGCTGTCCTCAAATAACCTCAACTAGCATCAATTGGGACTAACAATTGCCCTCAATATAAATGAATCATTAACAACATTTAACCTTTGAAAAACCATGGATCAAGTGCGACACGAGAGCATCAAGAGTTGACTCAACACATCAAAGAACTCTCTCAATTACTTTGGTCATTGTGGAACCCAAACTCACACATCATCAATCTCCCTAAGCAAACCTCACCTTTTTTAATATTGGCAGACAAATCGAGGTTAATGGAAATCCACTCATCTCTCTCAAGAAAAAGTCACAAGTCCGGCTCTAAGTACCATATGCTTGCCCCTCATGTGAGTATCCACTAATATAAGCATCATTTAACTCAAGATTATATAGGGCTTTTATGGAGTCATTGTGAAGGCTTTTGGTTCAGGGCAGAGAATGTTTTGATCTAAGTGGGTTCCATCTTCCCTTAAACACTTCTTTTGATTCATTCGGCATACATTCTCTTGACTCTTTGAGTCATCTCACCTCTTTCTAAGGGGTTAGAGGGACACGTTGTCACTCTTTCTTATGCAATTCAAACCATTTCTCCTTTTTTAACTTTCCACACCTTTCATTCTTTTTCTTTTCTTGAATCCCTTTTTATTCTTTTTCACATTGAGCATTCTTTTTGTCTTTTGCTTTTCTTTCTTTTTCATTCCCTTTCCTTTTCTTCATTTTTGTGCCTTTTACCACTTTGTTTCCACCCTCTTCTCTCCCCCCCAAACTTATACTTTTGCCATGTGCTCAAGGAAAGATCGGGTGCCAAGAGAGGGTATCTTTTAGAACGGGTATAGGCTTGTCTCATGGTTCTTGAAAGAAAAAGGACTAAGGCTCAAAAGGGTTAACTAGGGATCATATCATTGGTAGGCTATGGAATTTTTCAAGCTATTATTTAGATCAAGGAGGGCTTATAATCACGTCTCAAGTCAAAATTCACTTAGGATTTCGTCTCAACAAACATTCGGGGCAAGTTCTAGACCAATGGCTTGGGACTTGGGTTTACAATTCAATTACTCACCACACAAGCTAAAGGATCGCTAAAGACATAGAGTCGGGGGCCCACAACGATCTTAGATACGATTTGAGCACACAATGGTCCCGAAAAACCACTTGATGATTATCGGTCAACACAAGAGTCTCAAGGTCACGACTTTCACCATCCTAAACACAACATTTTGTCTTTGACCATGAGATCAAAGGCAAATGTGTTAGGCCCAAGTGAAGTTTTTCTTGAGGTATCCTTAACTATAAACTACTAAAAACAAAAACAAAAACGAACTCAAACTCTTAAGAAGATTGTCACACCATCCATCAATGGGAAGAGCCACCCGGTTCACACAATATTCCACCTTTGGAAAGAACCGTTGCATTAAGAAAACCAAAGGCTTATTGAAAACGTCTAAAACAAAACAAAAGCTACGAACATAAATAAGAAGCTAAAAACGAGAAATTTTTGCAGCAAATAGAATGAATATATACAATAGAGAGTTTGAATATACAACGAGGAATGAATATATACAATATGATGTAACTTTATATACATACCCAAGGAAAGATAAAAAAAATACGATAAAAGTAACTAAATATAAAATTATATACAGACCATATGAAAAATCAAGAAAGCATAAAGATATCAATATATACAGTCATCCATAAATGTGTAGGGCTCACCTCCTCAAATAAAAGCTGGCATTGTCCCCAATGCCAACTAGTCTAAATAAGCACCAAAAACAATAGAAAAAAAGGATATAGAAGACTCCCTAAGCTGTGTCTGTCTGCATAAGCTCATGGGTGGTCGTTGGGTCCTCTGTGTGCTTAGGAACCTCAGACTGGTTTGGCCTGCTCTGCTGCTACTGGGACCTGGGCCTGGACCTCGACAGGCTGTGGAACTGGTACATCCTGTGGCTGACTGGAGGAAGCCTCTGGTAGGTCCGCCAACTGGATGATGGCATCATCTGCTCTAGGGATCTTCCTCCTCTTCGGAGGCCTCTAGGTCTGCTTCGGCTGTGGATGAGCTGCTGAGATTGGGTCATCGAGCAATAGGTCAAAAGGCAGCTAGTCTGCCTTTAGTCTATCTACATCTGCCTGCAGCTCCTTCACGGACTCCTTGGAGGCCCGTGTCTTCCTAAGATTCATATACTCCCGAGAAAGCTCATTGAGAGCCTTGCTGTGTGAATCGACTGCCTTGGTCAATGTCTCCTGAGTAGTGAGGATTTTCTTCTGGTTCTCAAGTATCTCTTTCAAAGCATCCTCTATCGACTGGGGCACCTGTGGGGCTGGAGGAGCCGACTGAGCCTCTACTGTGATAGTCAATGTCGACAACTTGGATGAGGCAGTCTGCATCCAGTTATTTATACTCGAAGGGCCTAGCTCAGCCGGTGGGCAGTGATGGGATGGGCCCGGGTAGATGGGATCTCTGGGCCTGCTGATGTGGAAGGTTCGGGAGGCATCTCAGCATGAGTGGAGGCAGGCTCAGCGGGGGTCTCTACCACAACTGGCTCTTCAGACAAGCCAGTTGGGGCAGAAGCAGGGGCTTTGTAGTTCTTGTCCTTGGGGTTGTCATTCCCCTTCAAGCTGTACCAGGAGAACAGGGTTGTCGCCTTGACCTTGATGTCATATGGCCTCTTGTCCACCCCCAAGTCCCAGAAGCACATAGTGAGGGTGTTGGGGAAAGTATAGTTCCGGTCATGCTCGACACCCACTATAGAAATGATTCGGGACATCACATTCCCCACGTTGATGGGGTACCCTGCCATAATGGAAGCAACCAAAACAGCAGGATGGAGAGTAAGAGTCTAGTCATGGGTAGTAGGATCTAACCGGCTGCACACAAATGTCTCCCAACCCCTCGCCTCAAAGTTTAGGGTCCTCCGTAGTATTTTGACCCCAGTTGTCAACCAATCAGGAATGGTACCCGGGATTGCCAGGTACTGAGCTAACCATGGACGTACCTCCTCGCCCATATCCATATTTTCCATATAAAGAGACTCATCCTCCTCATTGAAACCCAAATATTCGTTGAGCGACTTCCCATCAAACAACACCTTGAGGTTCCAAACCTTGGTCACTTTGGAGCCTTTTAAGATGTGGGCTACTTTACAATAGAACTCTTTGACCAAGTGTTTGTTGGCGTCCACACAGGCATCTAAGAAGTGTTCCCAACCTATTCTAGTTCTAAACTATCTCTGCATGTTAGGGTTGTGGGGTAAAAGGTCTCTGTCAATAAAACTCTGCTCCGGTATCAATTTTCTCATCGGCCACCACTCCCCTAAACTTGTGGTATGCCACCTAGCTCACAAAGCTATCCTCCCAAACATCGGGCTTTCTAGTTCGGGCAATGCCTCCAACCTGAGGCTTACCACCCTCAGCTACCTCCTCATCCCCTTGCACTTCCTCCTCACCTCCGTCTCCACCCTCCCTAGATAATGAAGCTGTGGGGGAGGTGGAGTATTCACCACTATCGGTTGTTGAGCCCTCAGACGACTTAGTAGAAACATGCCTTGGTGCTTGGGAAGTGGGCGATGAGGGAGGGGTGTCTCTATGTCTGGCGCTATCCAGATACGGGATGTTTTCTGGGACTGAGTCCGAAGAGATCTCCTGAGAGGGATCGTACTCACTCCCCGACATGTCAATGGCTCTGTCAGCCACTTTTATGGCCTTCCTCATGTTGTTTATGTTTTGACGAGCCTGGGGAGAGAGTTTAACCATTTTCTGTTTTCCACCCCGGGAAGATTCACCTCTGTCGGGGTTTTTAGAGCCTTTTCCTCTTTGTTTAACCATTGCCTACAAACATCATTCAATGTATTTGTTAGTATCTATGCATTAGTTGAAAACAACATTACAAAATGAGTTACAGAACAAGAAAATAGAATTGCAGACAGTTGCAGAAACAGTCCAGTGCAAACCGCACAAAATGGAGTGCGGTCGCACAGGGACCAGCACGGACCGCACAAAAACGACCACGATCCGCACAGGTATGGGGTTCAGACTACCCATCCTCTGAATTTTACCAGTGTGGCCCACACAAAATGGTACTATGGCCGCACTGGGCCAGTGCGAACCACACAAAATGTAGTGCGGCCACATTGGGCAAGGGTCACCTTGACACAAGATCATCAGTGCAGTCCACACAAAGTGTTACTGCGGACCGCACTAGGGCACCGCGGTCCGCACAACGTGCCTAGAAGTGGCACTGAGTTAGGGTTTATCAGAATTGCCTTAATGTCCAATTTTCCACTAAATTATTGTCCCTAAATGATTTACGCAGTCCATAAAACTACTAAGTCTACAGAAATCAACCTTTAAATAATCTAATCCTAGAGTCGAATTAATTACAGAGGAAGAAGAAGAAGTATAAGCTAAGAAAAGAAAATGAAAATAGAACAAAATTACAAAATTAAACATGGAAGAAATGAGTGTAATGTTACTAGATTATGAGGTGGAGCGAAGTTAATCAATGCTAAGCAAGTTTTCACGATCAATTTCATGGAGTGAACAGTGATAATATGCTCTGAGATTCAATTTTTGCGAAAAGAGAAAAAAGGGGGTCCCTAGGGTCTATTTATAGAAAAACCCCTGGGGCCCAGCCTCACCTACCAGTGCGGACTGCACAAAATGGACCGTGGTCCGCACTGAGCTGTTATGATCAAGCTTGGCCAATTATCCCACTACGGTCCACACAAAACAGACCGCGGCCGCAGTTGTCCACTGTGGACCGCACAAAGTGTAGTGCGGCCGCAGTGGCCAACTTCAGAGAGGTATCACTTTGGCCTTCACCAGTGCGGACCGCACAGAGTGTAGTGCGGCTGCACTAGCAACTTCAGAGACTGAACATTTTCTTCACTATGTCTTGTACTGCATCAACACAATCCCTACAATATCTCACAACTAGTCAGCCCAAAAATCAATCCTATACTACTAATAAAATCAAAGAAAACAAGAAGAAAAACACATGGGTTGCCTCCCAAGAAGCGCCTAATTTAACATAGCGGCACGACGCATATTACCATCACATCATTTGAGATGAAAGAACGCCACCACGTGGCTGTCATCAAACTTTCCAAGATAATGCTTTATCCGATGCCCATTAACTCTAAAGACTTAACCATTTTTGTTTTTCAAATCAAGAGCATCAAAAGGGGTCACAAACACAACTTCAAACGGTCCACTCCATTTGGATTTGAGCTTTCCCGGAAACAAACATAACCGAGAGTTGAACAAGAGAACCAAATCACCTACGTTGAACTCCTTTCCACGAACATATTTGTCATGAAGGTACTTCATCATGTCCTTATACACGGATGAACTGGAGTAGGCATGGAATGTAATTTAATCGAGTTGTTCAACACGAAGATTAGTTGCAACATCCCATTCAAGATTCAACTTCCTCAAAGCCCACATGGCCTTGTGCTCTAACTCAACCGGAAGATGGCACGCTTTCCCAAACACCAACAGATATGGAGACATCCCAATCGGAGTTTTGTAAGCCATCCGATAAGCCCATAGAGCGTCATCTAACTTCTTCGACCAATCGGTCCTATTTGCATTGACCGTCTTTGACAAGATACTTTTGATTTCTCTGTTGGAGACCTCCACTTGACCACTAGCTTGAGGATGATAAGGGGTTGAAACCTTATGATTGACACCATATTTGGAAAGCAATATGTTGAAAGCTTTATTGCAAAAGTGATACCCCCATCACTAATAATCGCACGAGGAGTGCCAAACCTTGTGAAAATGCTCTTTTTAAGAAATGCAACAACACTCCAGGCTTTATTGTTAGGCAAAGCCACGACTTCAACCCATTTTGAGACGTAGTCAACCGCCACGAGAATGTAAGAATTCCCACAAGAGCTAACAAATGGACCCATGAAATCGATGCCCCAAACATCAAAGATATCCACTTCAAGAATGGTATTGAGAGGCATCTCATCCCTTTTTGAAATTCCATCCGCTCTTTGGCAATCGTCACACCTCTTCACAAAATCACCCGCATCTTTGAACAAGGTGGGCCAATAGAATCCACAACTAAGGACTTTCGAGGCGGTCCTCACCCCACCATGATGGCCACCATAGGGTGAAGAATGGCAAGCCTCTAAGATACTCAATTATTCTTCCTTCGGGACACATCTACGAATCACACCATCCGTGCAAATCTTGAACAAGTATGGCTCATCCCAATAGAAATCCAAACTATCCCTCTTGAGCTTTTTCCTTTGGTTAGAAGAGAGCTCATGCGGGATTACTTCAGTCACAAGGTAATTGGCAACATCGGCAAACCATGGCATATCATTCATTGACACAGCAAGGAGTTGTTCATCAGGAAATGAATCATTGATCTCAAGTCCATCACAAGGCCTCCACTCCTCCTCCAAACGAGACAAGTGGTCCGCCACTTGGTTCTCACTACCTTGTTGGTCCATAATTTCTAGATCAAACTCTTGAAGTAGTAACACCCATCGTATCAATATTGCCTTGGAGTCTTTCTTTGTCATCAAGTACCTAAGAGAGGCATGATCGGTGTGCACTATGTCCTTGGCCCCCATAAGATACGGCCACATTTGCAAATACTATAGCCAACAACTCTTTCTCGGTGACTGTATAGTTCCTTTGAGCCTCATTCATGGTCTTGCTTGCGTAGTACACCGGATGAAACATCTTGTTAATCCTTTGACCTAAAACAACCCCAACCGCAACGTCACTTGCGTCACACATGAGCTTGAAGGACAAGCTCCAATTTGGTATGGTAATGATAGGGGTAGTGGTCAACTTAAGCTTGAGAAGCTCGAATGCTTGCATACATCCCTCATCGAACACAAACTTTGCATCCTTTTCTAGCAACTTGCACAAGGGGTTTAACACTTTTGAAAAATCTTTTATAAACCTCCGATAAAAACCCGCGTGCCCAAGAAAACTCCTCACCCCTTTGACAAAAATGGGGGGAGGAAGCCTTGAAATCACCTCTATCTTGGCTTTGTCAACTTCAATTCCATGCTTTGAAATTTTGTGACCCAACACTATACCTTTTTCAACCATGAAATGGCATTTTTCCCAATTGAGTACGAGGTTTGTGTCTTCTCATCGGGCCAATACTCTATCCAAATTTCTCAAACATTCTTCAAAGAAATCACCAGCCACACTAAAATCATCCATGAAGACCTCCAATATATCTTCCACCATGTCGGTGAAAATACCCATCATGCATCTTTGGAATGTCGCCGGAGCATTATACAATCCGAACGGCATCCAAGAGAAAGCGAAGGTTCCATACGGACAAGTAAAGGTGGTCTTCTCTTGGTCTTCCGGGGCAATTAAGATTTAATTATACCCCGAGTACCCATCCAAAAAACTATAAAAAGCATGCCCCACGAGACGATCAAGCATTTGGTCAAGGAATGGCAATGGGAAATGGTCCTTTCGGATCACCTTGTTTAGCTTCCGGTAGTCCATGCAAACCCTCCAACCTGTGACTGTCCTAGTAGGAATAAGTTTATTGTAGTCATTGATCACCACAGTCATACCACCCTTCTTCGGTACACATTGCACCAGAGAAGTCCATGAGTTATCAGAAATGGGGTATACAACCCCGACATCCAACCATTTGATCACTTCTTTCTTTACCTCTTCTTGCATAGCCTCGTTCAATCTTCTTTGATGCTCCAAGGAAGGCTTTGCATCATCCTCCAAGATAATTTTGTGCATACAAAATGCGGGGCTTATTCCCCGAATGTCAGCTAGAGTCCATCCAATTGCCCTTTTCCGCTTTTGAAGTACCGCCAAAGTGGCCTCAACCTGCATGTTATTAAGGCAAGAAGAAATAATAACTGGTAAAATAGAGTTTGAGCCAAAGAATTCATACCTGAGGTATGGAGGAAGTGGTTTCAACTCCAACACCGGTGGCTCCTCAATTGATGGTTTTGTTGGTGGAGTTTTCCGGTTTTCAAGATCCAAAGACAATTTTCTAGGCTCATAGGAATAAGAGCCCATCCCATGTAAGGCATTCACGCACTCCACTCTACTTGCATCCTCATTGACATCAAGATTTAATAGCACAGCCTCAAGAGGATCCTCCACGTTGATCATAGCACTGGTATCATCCACAATCACAATTGTCACAAGGTCTACAAATGAGCACACCTCGGTGCTATTGAGTTACTTCATAGACTTGCAAACATGGAAAATGTCCTTTTCATCTCCCACTCGGAAAGTGAGCTCACCCGCTTCAACATCAACCAATGCCTTCCCTGTTGCAAGGAAAGGTCTGCCCAAGATAATAGGAACCTCATAGTCCACTTCACAATCCAAAATGACAAAGTCGGCCGGCAAAATGAATTTGTCCACCCGGACAAGCACATCATTAATAATGCCCGAAGGTCGCTTCATCGATCGATCCGCCATTTGAAGTCTCATTGAGGTTGGCCTAGGTTGCCCGATACCCAAAGTTTTGAAAACTGAGTAGGGCATTAAATTGATACTAGCTCCCAAGTCACATAGAGCCTTGGAAAAATCCGCACTCCCAATAGTGCAAGGAATGGTGAAAGCACCGGTATCTTCAAGCTTCGGGACCATTGAATGCACTATAGCACTAACTTGGTGAGTCATATTTATAGTTTCATAATCCATAGAACACTTCTTTGTAACCAAGTCTTTTATGAATTTTGCATAACCCGACATTTGTTCAAGTGCCTCCACCAAAGGCACATTAATAGATAAGCTCTTCATCATGTCAATGAACTTTTTAAACTGATTATCATTCTTCTGCTTCGCGAGCCTTTGAGGATAAGGTGGAGGTGGCCTTGACAAAGGAGCCTTGGCTTTTGCCACAACCGGCTCCGGCATGTCAATTATGTATTCCCTAGACGGGTTCACATCATTTTGGGTTTCCACCTCGACTTCTTGAATATCAATCCTCACTTCATTGTTCGCATTTTCATCAACCACATCTTTAACTACCTAAGGGACTTCGTCATCTTGCAACTCAACATCATCATCCACGACTTGCTTTTGCTTAGAGGAATTTACATCACTGCCTCTCCCACTTCTTGTTGTGACCGCCATAACATGATTGTTCCCACCCTTTGGGTTCACTACTGTATCACTTGGTAGAGCACCCTTCGGGCGAGTATTCAATGACTGAGAGATTTGGCCTAATTACACCTCCAAGTTTCGGATAGAGGTGTTGTGAGAAGCTAACTATGCATCAGAATCCGCATTCCTCTTCATCATCTGCTCGAACATCTTTCAATTCTACCCATATCATTACCAAAAGAACTAGGACCTTGAGAAGGGAAATGGGGTGGATTGTTCGGTTGTTGGGACATTGGAGGCCTTTGAAAGCCTTGCCCCCGGTTACCTTGGTTTCCATTGTTGTTCCACCCTCCTTGATTGTTGTTGTTGCCCTGATTGTTGTTATTTCCATTCCAATTGCCTTGGTTGTTGTTTTGATTACCCTAATTCTTGTTTTGGTTGTTGTTGTTCCAATTGTCACCACCTTGTTTTTGATTGCCCTAATTTCCTTGGGGTCGCCATTGTTGGTTTGAAGAGTTTCCTCTATTGCCTTGATAGTTGTTGACATATTGTACCTCTTCACTTTGGTCATCATAAGCATCATTTTGACACCCATCATATTCATCAATAAATTGCTCAGAATTTCCTTGATTTTGTTGCCTCCTTTGACTTCTCTTGTTGACAAGCATACTAACACCCTCTATGGCATTCACTTGGCAAGGATTTTGAACTTGTTGCAACTGCGCCTTAGCCAATTGGTTCATAGTAGTAGTAAGCTCAATTATCGCTTGCCCGTGGTCGTGCAATTCCTTGTGCAAATGGATAACCGTAAGGTCACCTTGAGGCACATTTGCTCTACTCTGCCATGCTGAAGAAGTGCCCGCCATTTCATCAAGTACTTCACATGCCTCATCAGAAGAAAACTTCATAAAATTTCCCCCGGCCAATTGGTTAACAATGCATTGATTTGTAGTATTTATGCCCCGATAGAAGTTTTGTTGGATCATGGCCTCGGTCATATAATTATTTGGGCACTCCTTCACCGTCGTTCTATACCGCTCCCAAATCTCATGCAAAGGTTCCGTTGGCTCTTGCTTGAAGGCTAATATTTCATCTCGAAGTGCCACCATATGACTAGGAGAGAAGAATTTGGCAATAAACTTATCCGCCAACTGATCCCAAGTTGTGATGGAATGGTTGGGGAGTCTCTCGAGCCAGTCTAATGCCTTCCCCCGAAGTGAGAACGGGAAAAGTCTCAATCTCAGCGCATCCTCGGATACACTCGTCTGCTTGATCCCCCAACATGTATCTATGAACCCCTTGAGATGTTTGTAGGAATTTTGATTCGCAGCGCCCGTGAAGTATCCACGCTGCTCAAGTAAGGTTAACATCACATTGGTTATCTGAAAGTTGCCCGCCCGAATTCTGGGTTGGACAGTAGCACTTGCATAACCCTGGTTCGGAAGTACTCTGGGGGCCACTCTTGGAGGTGGCGGAGGAGGTTCTGGAATATTGTCATTTGCATTGGCATTGCGGCCTCTACATTGTCCTTGAGGTGCAAGAGGCACCTCATCTTGCTCAAGATCATCTACCTCTTACCCCGCTATCATATTTCCAAGAGGGTCATTAGCATTGTTTAAATCCATGTTGGTACCTAAGTAGTGACACAAACAAGTAAGTAACAAAGAAGGAAAGAAGAACAATACACAAAACTAACTAAATAGATAGCCAAAACCGTTAATTGCCCCAGCAACGGTGCCAAAAAGTGATTGTAGCATACTCCACACTGCTAAAAAGTAGGATGAGAGAGTCGCAATAGCTTTTACCCGATTTGTGGGTCGGGATCGATTTCCACAGGGAGCTAGGAATGGAGTCGAGTATCTATTTAGATTGGGATTGTGTAATTGTTCCAAATATCACTTCCAATCTTTTTTGGGTCTTTCTTTAATAATCTACTATTATCAACTACTAATTATAATTTTAACTAGATTATGCTAAGCGAGAATTGCTACAAGTTGTATATAATGGATAAAAAGGCACTAGGGTAGTGGCATCCTCCTAGGTGGACAATTGACGGGTAATTGAACCTAAGGCACGATTGACATGATTGGGGAATATGCTATAACCGTTGCACAATTTTACCCACTGTCACACCTCTCGGTAGAGAGAGTGATTTTGCCCAATTGACTTTCTCAAGACCAATAGGGTAGGCAAATTTGCTCAAGCAACCGGGGGTCAAGTCAGGTATTACTCTCTTGAGGTTTAACCCTTTAATTGGGACTATCAATTCTCTTGAGTCCATCCTAATTCCTTGTTGTGATTCATGAGATTCCAGGTTTTGGGAGTGTTATCATTGGCCGAGAGTGTTATTATTATATGTGTCGAGCGACATTTTAAACACTTTATCTATATTTATCTGTCAGATGGCTAGTTGTACTTTTAAATTCCTTTTTCCAAAAATTATTAGGCTTACCTAATCGTAGAGACTAGGTGCCTTCACGACAGTTCAAGGAGAGAGAACTTGGGTCGTAACAATTATGTGCACCATCAGTTGAGATTAAATGTTCCTTTATTTCTGTCCATGAGGGATTACATGTCATTGTTATAAATAAACTAGGTTTATCGAAATGCCGCACGAGCTCAATAACATCCATGTACTGTTGACGCATATCCCGGGGCCCTCCTAAAAGAACTTGGAAGGAAAGTTTGTTTCCCGATATTAGAAGCCATCGCGCCCCTTTTTTTTCGCGAAATCGGGTTTATGACATTTGGGAGAACAACTCGGTCGCTTTCGAGAATTGGGTTTGAGTTGAAGAGTTGCCACCTAATGATTTAAGTGCATTAGGAAGCTAAGAAAGGTTTTATTTGAACAACCAGAGATTGGATAAGGGCTTGAAATTATCCCAAGGGGAAGGTGTTAGGCACCCCTCAGGATCCACTAGTGTGGTTCCTGACCAGACAATTATTGTGACTTTAGGTACAAATAAAACGTAGGCAAATAAGAACTTCAAACAAGAGGGGATTTTCATGTAATGGTTACAAAATAGGTGAAGTTAAAAGAACTAAAATAAAAGCTAATTGTTTTTAAGAAAATAGTTTGAAATTTAAGAATAAACAACAAAACAAATAAATAAAGGAAAAGGGGTCCTAGGTTTGTAAATAATATGGATCACCTCACACAACATCCGGTAATCACTCCTCAATAAGGGGCTACACGAGATGTTATTGCAAGGTCATCATATCCATATCTACCCGTTCCCACCCCGTTGAGGTATTAAAGCGCGGAATAGTCTCGTTTACTTATTGTATGCTATTACCTGCCCCAATCCTATCAGCCCCGAAGGCATTTGGGACTACTAATCCTAAGGGGGGGGGGGTATTGGGCTTACTTGTGGTTTCAAAAGGTAAAAATACTAAGGCGACAAACAAAACATATATGGCAAGTATGGGGAAGCATATAAACAAATGAAAAGGCTCAAACAGACCTCCTTTAAGAAGAGAAAAGCAAGTAGTTAGCATGACTTACACATACTGTTTAGGGTCTGATTAAACTTAAAGGATCGAGGCAGACTGATTTATTACATAGTTTAGATAAGAAGCCCGAATCAGCCTGCCTGCTGGTTGTAGCATATAAAATCTGATTCAGTTTATAAACTTTCACCCTATGGCTTGCCTAAGCGTTAGATGAAGACCATATAGGCATGATACCTACTGATTCCAGAAATAATGAAGTAAACATGAATACATACTGATTTAAAAAAATTGTCTGTTATTAAAGAAATGCGAGTTTTAGCAAAAGAGCATGCGTCATTGTTACTGGTTTTAGACTTATAAGCGAGTGAAGCGGTTCAGATTCGATTAAAGCTTCTATATGCATGCTTTCTATGTGTTGTCGATTTTGGACACTTTTATGAACATAGTAAAAAATGCAGAAATCCTATAGGAATGGCATCTAGATGTTGAATTTCGTTTAAAGCCTATGAACATGATATCTAATTGCAGTTGATTATTTAAGACCTATAAACATGTTTGCCTAATGAGGAATACATATGCAAGTTTCAAAAATAACCTATAGGCAGGATATCTATACGATATACAGAAATTCAGAAATTCCTATAGGCAGGATATCTATATGATATGCAAAAAATCAGAAATAACCTATAGGAATGGTATCTATATGGGAATGCAAGATTCCTATAGACATGGTATCTATACATGAGAATGCAGAAATTCTTAGAGACATGGTATCTATATGAGAATGCAAGATTCCTATAGACATGGTGTTTATATGAGAATGCAGGAATTCATAAACTCCTATAGGCAGGTTGTCTACCCATTTTTGTATACATAGTTACCCCTCCCTTTTCACTAGCCATCCCCAAGAGTTTTATTACAAAGTTATTACAGCACAGAAAGAGTAAAGTAAAGAAAAATACAATAAAAAAAGTACAACCAAGGAGAGCCCGATTCAGACTTCCTGTCTGATGTATGAAGTAAACCAACTCCAAGAGATCTTATTTCAAAGCCTTTCTCCCATTTGGATGTGTCAGAGTTCCCTAAGAGCCTCATATGGACTCCGGGAAGTGCTCACACCCAAATGCATTACAGATGAAGACATAGTGCAGTGTGGAAGGGCCAGCCCTCAAGTGTCCAAGTTCAGAGGGAACTCAAGGTCCCAAGAAAAGGCTCACAAGAGGGGGGGAGGGCAGAACTTAGAGACTAAGAGAGGTGCGAGTGTAGAATTCTGAAAAGGGGAAAGGGGAAGGGAAACAATTTACATTAATACACATAGGGGTATAGGGAATGGGGAGGTGGTAAGGAAGCAAGGATAGACTAGTGGGCATACCCAGCAATGGGAAATGCTGGCACACCCATAAGCCTGTTAGAACACATTATTTAGAGGTTAGGATCCTCTAAGGGATCAAGTTCAATCCGTAGACAATAACTTGCATATTTCCATGTTTTAAACTGTAACTCAAAGCACATAAAGGGAAATAGGGAGCGATGATTCATAGCAAAAACAGGCAGTAGGACATAAGCATACTAATTTAAATGTTGAACTCTACAGAAATCAGTAAAGTAGACATAGATACAAAGACTGTAAATAAACACATTGTTGTGGTGCTGAAGCTTAAATCAGGACATACCAGTTTCAAAGGAAACAAACAAAGAAAAGTAGTAGATCTTGTAAACAGGCCACAATGCAGACAAGAAGAGAAAGTTATTGTGAGAGAGTATGAGTTCAGAAGGATTCTGATGTGTCCTCTTTGTGAAAAAGGGTCGTGCCTTTTATAGTGTGAAAATCATGAAGAAATAAGGTAAGAAAATAGTCAAGGAACTGATTGTCAATCAATTACACAAGACTTCCCTTAATTAAGGGATTCAGATTCAAACGGGGAAAAATAATTTAAGGAAAGAAAAATGAATAAGCACTTTGTGCACAACATGCAATTAAGGGTAAATACACAAAGGTTATATAAGGACAGAATTTCTGAAATATGCGGTTGCACAAACAAGGCAAGAAAATCAATTAACAGCCAGTAAATCAAAGGTCAGGGATCTTGTATGAATAAACCGAGTCAAAAAGATGGGAAAGGTTTTTTAACTTAAGGGAAATCAGCAAACAAAGGAAAGGGAATCAATCAGACCTATTTAGAAGGAATTTGAATCAATCACGAGTTGAAAGCCTTTTTAGAGGAAGATTCATCACATATAAAGAGCACACAAACACGTTGAGTTGAAAGAAAATGTTGTGCCATTGCAAAAAATCAATAGAAAAATCCAGTGAAGAAAGAGTTTTAGAAGAGTTTAGTTAAAGGTCAGAATCATATGCAAACACGGATGTCCAAACTCGGTTCTGAGACTCGAAGTTGGTCTGAAAGAGTTAGGGGTTCTAAAATAAAAACCCTAGTTCAATTATATCACATAATCAAACTTGGCAGAAACCCCGAATTCTAGGCTTTCCACCTTGAATCAAGTACAGATATGAGAAGGCAAGTAATCGAAACAGGCTCAGAGGTTTTAGTTCTATGAAACCTCTTGCATGTTTCTTTCAGCATCAGAAACTCATGAGAAAACAATGATAGCAAGTAACAAGCAGAACATAGTAGCAGAGTTCAAAGAAAAATAGAGTAGAAGAAGTTAATACGAAACATAATAGAGAAGACTGATAAGAACAGTAGAAGAAGCATGCTAAGAAATTTTAGAAGAAACTTTAAACAACGCTCAGTAAAAGGAACTTAATAAGGAAACTTAAGAACTTAGTAAGAAAATATAGTAGAAGAAAAATATCAGAACACAATAGAGAAAGCATACGAGAACATAGTATAGGAAAATACAACAGAAGAAGCACATAAGAACATGGTAGAAGAAAATACAAGAACCCAGTAGAAGCAAATACACATAAAAGGAAAAAAAAGTTAGAAAACACTTAAATACTTTCAGAAAACCCAAGATCTGAAAAGAAAGATTTTGAAAGTAGTTTTTTGAAAGGAAAGTCAAGAAAACGTTTAAGACCTTAAGGAAAGCATGGATCTGGAACAGATCTAAGGGAATCAGAAAAACCTCAAAGGGTTAGGGTTTCAGAAGAACCCTAGAAATGAGAAAGGCTTTGAAAAGTCACCGAGTCGGAGAGGTCAGGATCAGGCTCAAACAACCATGGTATGCTGGAGAAAGGCTGGAGATGGTCGTGGAACCTTGAATCGACAGAGGTCTGGGTACAAAACTTCAAGGTAAGGCCTTGAATCTTCAGAGATCAGGTGTGTAAGAGCAACATGAGGTAGGTATAAGACTCCCATAGCCCTGGAAGCCATGGATTCCGGTGGCTTTCAGGGTGGAAGCGGTAAGAGTACTAAAAATACTGAAATTAATTTTGTAATTATTAACGCAATTAAATCTTAAAATAGGCTAATATTGCAATTATATGCAATTTAGCTTTACAATACTAAATAAATTTGTAAACAAATGTGCAAAATTACCTTAGCTATATTTTGGTATAAATATGAGAATATAATAAATGAATCACCAAATATGATAATTTGGGGAATAATTATTGGTTTTTTTACTGATAAAATAGGGCAATAAATTAATTTAAAAAATCTTTTAAAAATTAGATAAAAAAATACTAAAACATTTGGACATGCTATTTTGAAATTATTTTGCATATAAAAATATACAAGGAAAATTGGGTATCAACAGCTGCCCCTCTTTACCCGGGAAGGATGAAAGAGTTGTCGGGTAAAGATATGATGGCCAATTTGACCGAACGGAATGGTTTGAAGAATTTGACCAAGCTCTGGCTCCTGAGCTGTCTACATATCCCTAGTGTTATAGGAATCTGGCCATATGTAGTTCAGGATCCGTCGGCGGAATATGCCGATGGAGATTCTTCACGACGGACGCGATATTTGGGTTGGGATGGATGGTTAAAGTCTAACAGGGCTGCATGAACTGGAGCGGGATCGCTCCTACTGAGACTGTCGTTGCTTGCTGGTTTACCTGCAAATAAGCAATACAAGTGTATATTATGCGGAAATTTAAACGTGATGCGAGTTCCCGTCGGACCATGAATGTTGTATTTGGACGGTTAGGATGACGTCCCTAGACCATGACGTCCTGGGCCATGAAGCGTATGATAAGGGATTCACAAGCCATGAAATGATGCTCTTGGGCTATGATAATGATGCCTCCAAACTATGACGCCTTTGAATAATGATATGCAAAAGATAAAAGGGGTCCTCAGGCCATGGCATGACATTCTCGGGCTATGAAAATGGTGTCTCCGAACAATGACGCCTTTGAATAGATTGGCGATCTTTCATCTCATGAGATGCAGAAGGTGGCGATCTTTCAGCCCATGCAAGATGTAAATGAAGTGGCGTTCTTTTAGCCGATGCAGGATGTAAATAAAGTGGCGATATTTCAACCACGCAAGATGTAAATGAAGTGGCGATATTTTAGCCGATGCAAGATGTAAATGAAGTGGTGATATTTTAGCCATGCAAGATGTAGGTGAAGTGGCGATCTTTCAGCCGATGCAAGATGTAAATAAAGTGGCGATATTTCAGCCATGCAAGATGTAAATGAAGTGGCGATCTTTCAACCGATCCAAGATGTAAATGAAGTGGCGATATTTCAGCCATGCAAGATGTAGATGAAGTGGCGATCTTTCAGCCATGCAGAATGTAAATAAAGTGGCGATCTTTTAGCCATGCAGATGAAGACAGAGCTTAACCTCGGAAGGCAGAATGGTAGCCTTATGCAATGCAGGGAACGCATATGGAGACAGAGCTTAGTCTCGGAAGGCAGAATGGTAGCCTTATGCAATGCAGAGAATACAGATAGAGACAGAGCTTAGTCTCGGAAGGAAGAATGGTAGCCTTATACAATGCAGAGAATACAGATGGAGACAGAGCTTAGTTTCGGAAGGCAGAATGGTAGCCTTATGCAATGCAGGAAATGCAGATGGAGGTAGAACTTAGTCTTGGAAGGCAAAATGGTAGCCTTATGCTATGCAGGAAATGCATATGGAGGTAGAGCTTAACCTCGGAAGGCAGAATGGTAGCCTTATGCAATGCAGGAAATGCAGGTGGAGGTAGAGCTTAACCTCGGAAGGCATAATGGTAGCCTTATGCAGGAAGTAAAAATGGCAAATGGCAATAGAGTTTTCTTAGATGATAGTGGAATGCGGTATCGTGATTGCTGGGGATATTGTGCTTGCTGGGGACACTGTTGTGTGAGGATAGCAGTTGTGAGCAAGTGCAACGGTTCGGAGAGTTGTATTCCTGAACTTTTTGAGTGAGCGTATAGTATATTTGATGATTTTGCAACTCAAGTGCCTGCATCCAAAGAAAAATCGTGAGTTTGTAAAGGGGGAAAGGTTAGTTCGTATCCCCGTTGGCTTTGCTTGACATGCTCAGCTTTGATCCGGTGATACTGTATATATCTATGGGGTAGCGTTGCTAAACAAGGCAATTTAAGTAATAAACATGCATGATTTAGTAAAAGCATAACATAAGTACATAATTAAGAATAGTTTTCTTTAGATGAACCGACAGCTGCGACGTGGTTCAAGACATTGCAACTTCTCTTGCTCTGGAATATTTAGAGTCATTCTCAAAATTCTGCCCCAGTTTACTGGGCTGCTACTTCTGACGGCTGTTAATGATAAATGACTGGAATCAACTTCAGAATTTTGAGGGCCCTCCTCAAATTCTGCCCTAGTTTTCAATAGCGGGGGAAATGAAAATTTTATTGAATTGTGACCGAACCCATAGGGCTGCCTACGTATACCTTCTTAAACGGGAATCAGGTCAGGCGTAGTTCAAATACATCATATAAGGAAAGCATGAAAATTACACATAGTAACGCTTGACTGCATCTGAATTGATTAGCTTTGGCCAGACTTCTCTGTCCATTTCTGCAAGTATGAGGGCTCCTCCTATTAGAATCCGGTGAACCATGTACGGACCCTGCTAGTTGGGAGAGAATTTCCCTTTGGCTTCATCTTGATGCAGGAAAATCTTCTTTAATACCAGCTGCCCTGGTGTGAATTGTCTTGGCTTGACTCTTTTGTTGAAGGCTCTGGACATTCTGTTATGATAAAGCTGACCATGGCAAACTGCATTCATTCTCTTTCCGTCTATAAGAGCTAGCTCTTCGCAATAACTCTTCACCCATTCTGCATCGTCGAGCTCAGCTCCTGTATGATCTTTAGGGAGGGAATTTCTACTTCGGCGGGAATGACTACTTCTGTATCATAAACCAATATGTAGGGGGTTGCCCTAGTTGATGTGTGGACTGTGGTGCGATGCCCCAATAAAGCAAATGATACTTTCTCGTGCCACTACTTTTGCTTCTCTATCATTTTCCTTAGTATCTTCTTGATATTCTTGTTGGTGGCCTCTACGTCTCTGTTCATATGAGGTCTGTAGGCTGTAGAATTCTTGTGTTTGATCTTGAAGGTTTCACACATGGATTTCATCAAATCACTATTGAGGTTGGAGCCATTATCAGTAATGATTGACTCTGAAATTCCGAACCGACACACGATACGGTCGCAGACGAAATCCACCACGACTTTCTTAGTAACTGCCCTGTAAGATGTTGCTTCAGCCCATTTGGTGAAATAATCAATTGCTACTAGGTTAAACCTGTGCCCATTTGATGCAGTAGGTTCGATTGGTCCAATAACATCCATTCCTCATGCGGCTAACGGCCACGGCGAGCTTGTCGCAATAAGCTCATTTGGAGGCACTTTTATCCTATCTGCATGTATCTGACAGCGGTGACACTTTTGGACATATTGGATGCAGCCCGTCTCCATAGTCATCAAGAAATAACCAGTCTAGAGTATCTTCTTTGCTAAAACAAAGCCATTCATATGTGGACCGCAGGTCCCAGCGTGGATTTCTTCTAGCAGTTTAGATGCTTCTTTTACGTCGACACATCTTAGCAATCCTAAATCAGGAGTCCTCCTATACATGATTCCTCCACTGTGAAAGAAATTATTGTACAACCTCCGAAGTGTGCGTTTATGAGTAGGATTTGCAAGTTCTGGGTATTCTCCTTTCGTCAAATATTCCTTGATATCATGAAACCAAGGCTTTCCGTCTGCTTCTTCCTCAACATGAGCACAATAAGCTGGCTAATCATGGATCTTTACCAGAGTGGAATTAATAAAGTTCTTATCTGGATGTTGTATCATGGATGATAGAGTAGCCAATGCATCGGCAAACTCATTCTGGACTCTGGGAACATGCTGGAACTCTGTCTTTGCGAACCTCTTTCTCAACTCCTGTACGTGATGTAGATAAGGGAGTATTTTGGAATTCTTAGTTGCCCATTCTTCTTGAACCTGATGTATAAGCAAGACCAAATCTCCAATTACTGGCAACTCTTGAATGTTCATGTAAATGGCCATCTTGAGCCCTAAGATGCAGGCTTCATACTTGACCATATTGTTGGTGCAGGGGAACCTGAGTTTGGCAGACACTGGATAATGCTGACCAGTTTCTGATACTAGGACCGCTCCTATGCCAACTCCTTTGAAATTTGCTGCTCCATCGGAAAACATTCTCCAACCGTCATAGGATTCTGCAATATCTTCTCCTATGAATGATACCTCTTCATCAGGAAAACATGTTTTCAGGGGTTTGTATTCTCCGTCCACGGGATTTTCAGCAAGGTGATCTTCTAGTGCTTGCCCTTTGATTGCTTTCTGAGTAACGTAGACAATGTCAAATTCACTCAACAGGATTTGCCACTTGGCCACCTTGCCAGTGGGCATGGGCTTCTGAAAGATGTACTTCAAGGGATCCATCCTTGATATGAGATATGTAGTATAGGCACAGAAGTAGTGCCTCAACTTCTGAGCTACCCAAGTCAAAGCACAATAGGTGCGCTCCAACCGAGAATACCGAGCCTCGTACGAGGTGAACTTCTTACTGAGGTAATAGATGGCATTCTCCTTCCTCCCTGTTTCAACATGCGGACCCATAACGCAACCGAACGCTCCATCCATTACTGCGAGGTAGAGTAATAGAGGTTTACCCGGCTCGGGCGGGACCAAAACTGGTGGTGTTGACAGGTACTTCTTGGTTCTATCGAAGGCCTTTTGGCAGTCCTCAGTCCATTCGGTAGCGGCATATTTTTTCAACATCTTAAAGATTGGCTCACAGATGACAGTAGATTGTGCTATGAACCGGCTGATGTAGTTGAGTCTCCCTAAAAAGCTCATTACGCCCTTCTTGTTCTTTGGCGGTGGCAGTTCTTGAATAGCTCTGACCTTTGATAGATCCAGTTCTATCCCTCGACGACTCACAATGAACTCAAGTAGTTAACCGGTAGGAACCCCAAGTGCACATTTTGCGGGATTCAGTTTCAGGTTGTACACATGGATCAATGGCTTTCTTGGACTTTATAATGACATCATATACATACACCTCAATCTCCTTGTGTATCATATCATGGAAAATAGTAGTCATGGCCCTCATATAGGTGGCCCCTGCATTCTTTAACCCGAATGGCATCATCTTGTAGCAGTACATCCCCCACGGCGTAATGAAAGTCGTTTTCTCAGCATCTTCTTCGTCCATCCAAATCTGATGATATCCAGCGAAACAATCTACAAATGATTGCAACTCATGCTTGGCGCAATTGTCGATCAGGATATGTATGTTCGGCAAGGGGAAGTCATCCTTTGGACTGGACCGATTGAGATCCCGGTAGTCGACACAGACTCTAACCTTCCCATCCTTCTTTGGTACCAGCACAATATTGGCTAACCATGTCGGATATTCTACTACCCTAAGAACCTTAGCTTTGACCTGCTTAGTGACTTCCTCTTTGATCTTCAGACTTATATCAGGCTTGAATTTTCTGAGCTTCTGCTTTACCGGTGGACATGTCGGATCAGTTGGCAGTTTGTGGGCCACAATAGATGTGCTCAGACCAGTCATGTCATCATATGACCACGCAAATATGTCCTCGTATTCTCTTAGAAATTCTGTGTACTCTTTCTTTTCTGACGGTGATAAGTGAACGCTGATTCATGTTTCTTTGACATTTTCTGCATCTCCCCGGTTAACAATCGCAGTCTCGTCTAGGTTGGACTTCGGTCTATTCTCAACGTTCTCGACTTCTTTAACAATCTCTTCTAGTATATAATCTTTCTCTGAATCTATGTCCGTTTGTTGCATTGTCTCGTTGCATGTCACAACCTTGGTTCATCAAGATAGGTAATAGTAATGACCGAGGCTTTCCGGGCTCTGGTGGTTCTGATGGTCCAATTGTTGAGGCATGCTCCTCGGCTTACGGCCTATATGGAAGGGCCTTCCTCTCCCTCATCCTTGAAGATGACACAACAATCTATGTCATCATCTTCTAGGAACAAATTCCTCACTGTTACTAGTGCTTCCTCTTCTTCCGACCCATAGATAACATCGGTCGGCTGGAAAGTCTGCTCCAAATGTGGTATTGGCTGCTCCAGCGAGTAGTATAGCTCGCGCCATGGTGGCGACCAGTTGTTGAATTCCTCCCAAGTATACTCGTATCCCGTACCGAAAGTGGTGCCATGTTTCTTTAGTTTGATAGGCTTGGCGATTCCTTGTAGGTTCTTGCCAAGTCCCTTGCCAGGTTCATATCCGCTCCAGTTCAATATGCTTTTAATTTTGTTGTCCCACCATTTGTCTTTGTCAACGGTGTTGACTCGCCCGATGTGTGATAGGTTTCCCCGCCTATCTTTCTTCTTCCTCCGATCGCTAGGATGGTTTGGCGACTATATATGGGATTGCTACCATCACCGTGAATGATCACCTCTTGGTGATTCCACTCAAACTTCAGTACCTGATGTAGTGTTGACGCTACAGCCCCAGCAACATGAATTCACGGCCGTCCCAACAACAAATTGTAAGATGTCGACACATCTATTACTTAGAAATCGACATCGAACCATGTAGGCCCTATTTCCAAGCACAAACTAATTTCCCCAATAATGGACCTTTGTGAACTGTCAAAAGCTTTGACGTTGATGGCCTCGTCCTTGATCTTATGCAGCCCCTTTCCCAATGTTTTGAGTGTTACCAACGGACAAATATTGAGGCTAGACCCTCCATCAATCAGGATCCTAGTGATAAAATAATCTTCGCTACGGTGATGTACAACGCTTTGTTGTGACTTAACCCTTCTGGTGGCAGCTCATCTTCATGAAAAGTGATATTGTGACTTTCCAATACCTGCCCTACCATGTTTTTCATTTTTCCTCCGGTGATGTTGCTTGGTACATATGCCTCACTCAGCACCTTCAACAAGGCATTCTTATGTGCATCGGAACTTTGCAGCAAAGCTAGGATAGAAATCTGTGCTAGTGTTTTGTTCAGCTGATCAATGACTGAGTATTCCTTGGCTTGTATCTTCCTCCAAAGATCATCGGGCCCGGTTTCAGTGATGGTCAGCCGACCAGAGGTCTGCTTACTCGACTCAGCTAAATGCTCCGGAGTATAAACCCTGCCGGTTCTTGTCATACCCTGTGCCGCAACTGTTTCCCCGAACTTGGCTTTCCCTTTCCTTCTCGCCTCAGTTGTGTAATCCCAAGGTATGGCATTTGTATGGAATGGTGTTATAGTCGACATTGCTACTGGAATGGGCACCTTTACTCCGAACGGTCGCAACTTCAAATGGTGCGGGTGCGTTTGCTGGAGACCCAAACTCGACCTCAATTGGTGTTGGCATCTTTGCAGGGGGTGGTGCTTCAAACTCAAGTGGTACAGACATGTTTACCTCGGCATCCCCAGAAGGCTGAGTCTGGACTACAATCGAATTAAGGGTGACTATTGGCTTTTTTGGTTCGTCACCTTCTGTGATTAAACCGATCGATCCTTTGGGATCCTAATCATCCTATATTTCAATCATGTGAACACCTCCACCCTTATGGTCTGGCAGGGACATTCGGAGCAGGCTCCTTGCCACAATAATCTTGTTATCAATTAGGGCCTAGATCTTGTCTTTCAGGGAGCGACATTCGTCGATGGTATGTCCTTTCATGCCGGAATGGTATGCACATGATTTGTTTAGGTTAACCATTGAGAAGGATTCTCAGGGGTTATAGCAGGGATAAGGGTGACATAACCAGCAGCTTTGAGCCTTTCGTACAGCTGGTCAATTGGCTCAGCAATGGCGGTATACTGTTTGGGAGGTATGCTGTCGAAATTTGGTCGAGGTCTAGGATAGTTTTGACGTATGGGAGGTGATTGATAGTGGGATGGCTGAGCATTGTAGGCTTGGTAGACATGTACGGGTTGGGAATATTTGGGTGAAGTAGGTTGATATGTAGGAGGTGGGGGTGATTGGTAAGTAGGTGGTGGAGTTTGGTAAGAGGGTGAAGGTGCTTGGTAATTCGGGGTAGGCTGATATGTGAGTAAAGGTATCGGATAGGCTTGTTATTTGATAGGGAATTTGGCTCTTTATGCAACCATTACGACACTTACGTCCCTTTTCTTGGATGTACCACCAGACTGTAAAGCCTTATTGGTAGCTTGGAAAGCTTCAAAGTTTGTAATCATACCACTTTTGATGCCTTCCTCGATCCTTTCCCCTAACTTGATGATGTCGGAAAATTTCTGGCTCTCAATCAATATCAGCCTTTCATAGTACTATGGTTCTTGTGCCCGGATGAAAAACTTGTTCATTTGTTCTTCTTCTAAAGCCGGTCTGACCTTAGCGGCTTCTGATCTCCAACGAGTAGCGTACTCGCGGAATGTTTCTGTGGGCTTCTTCTTTAAATTCTGGATGTAGAACACATCTGGCACATTTTCTGTGTTGAACCTGAACCTGTCCATAAAGTTAGACGCCATACTCACCCAGTTCGATCATTTCTTTGGGTCTTGGCTAATGTACCAAGACAGAGCATCTCCTCTCAGACTCCTTATAAAAAGCTTCATGCGAATCCTATCGTCCTTCCCTACTCCGACCAGCTTGTCGCAGTATGTTCTCAAGTGGACTCTCGGATCCCCTGTACCATCAAACATCTCGAGCTTAGGAGGTTTGTACCCCTCAGGCAGTTCGACATCCGGTTGTATACAAAGATCTTCGTAGTTCAAACCTTCAATCCCCTTACTTCCTTCGACACCCCGAATTTGACTAGTCAATTTCTTGAGTTCCGCAGCTAGGTTCCTGATGAATGAGTCTTTATCATCAGACTCGGGTGTGCTTGAGATGGATTGGGTGGAGAGTTCCATGGTCTCCACATAGATGGGGGTATTATGGTGGGCGTGGAAATAGTCATTTGTGAGATTCAAAGGTTCAGGGATGAGCAGTGGAGTATTGTTAGATGTGTCAAGTATTGCAGTGGTGGTGAGGAGCGGGGTGGTTTTGTGGCTTTGAGATGTTTTGTGGAGGCGTGGGGTTCTGAGCGCTTAGAACATTGATATTTGGAGTGGTGAGGAAAAATGACAAGTTTTCCAGATTCTGAACCTGATCAAGTTCCTCCTGAAATTTCGATAGTTTCTGCTCGAGTTGGGATGCACTTTCTTTGGAGACCTGAGCACCATAAGTTACCTCTACCCGTTCAGTTGAGTTTTTCTTTCTGGTGTTGTTCAAATATTCCATCTTTCCTTTGTTCCTGTTTCTGATAGGACTAGGAGGAGGAGTGTGTGGAGGGCCCTTTGATCTTGTGGAATATGATGACGTTGCCAGAGTGCACGAACTAACCTTTGGGGAAGGGAATAAAAATGAAAAATAAAACAAAAGGTTACAAGTTAGTGAGGAATATAAGGAAAAGATGTTGCGATATTTAAACACATAGTGCAAGAATGTAAATCGTGTCCTAATTTGGGAGCCTCATTTTGCCCGAGGTAGGCCTAACGACAAATTAATTTGGAGAACTTAGAATGCTAAATGCCTCATTTTATTGATAAAAGTAGCCGAATCGCAAACGACACTAAATAAAATGTCACTTGTGGCCATTGGCCTTATTACATTTCTTAAAGCAAAAAGAAAAGATTCCTATCTATTTGGTCCCAGAAGGGCCTTCCCCAGACTCAGCATCTTTGGCTCCATCGAACAGCTTCACCAGGTCGTGAAGTCCCAGCAGCAGGTAGGCTCTGGCCAGGTGTCCACCCTCGTTTCCTTCAGCATTCTGGTAGTCCTCGATCCTCTTGAGAAACTTCCTTTCCAGCTCCACTAAACCTCATTCCAAATATCCCAGTCGATTGTAGGCACTAACAGCCATGTCTTTCCACTCTTCAATCAGTTTTTGGTGGGCTTCTTGAATCTCACGGTGCTCGATTTCACATTCCCGAACCCTCTTGCGTAGTTGGTTGTATTTGACCTGTGCTTCAGCCCTTTCATAGATGATTCTGTGACCTCGAACAAACTCGGGTTAGCCTAGACCATTGTAATAATCCTCCAGCCAGCCTGAATAGTATGGGGTGCAGCCAGCATAGTATCTGTCTGGCTCGATGCTATCTCTTCCTAGAACGAGTTTATAGTGCCACTTATGCTGAGCTTGGCATTTGTAAGGGCTATCATCGTCCTGGAAGTCGGCCCGGAAGTGACTCATCTTGTCGACCCTTGGTATAACCTGCTTCCTGCCAGCCTGTCTCATAACTCGGAGAGGGACATAAGGGTAGGTTCCTCTCAAACCGATCAATATCAGAAATGGTGCGTCCCTGGATCGGGCGATGAATTCTTCAGTAGGGAACCACTCAAACATCCATTGTATTTGATCCTCAGTTAGATTTTGAAATAGCTCCACCCACCCCTTGGTATCTTCTGGCTGAGCAAACATGTTGGGCATGTAGTTCATTCACCTTGGTTGATGGAAGGCTATATGATCGTCCCAGTCTCTACGCTGAATCTCTTGCCGATATTCACCCCTTTAAAGATGCTCCATGAGCCAGAGCTAGAGTAGCAAGTTGTAGCCCTCGAAGTGTTTGGCTCCTTGTTGATACTTTTCCAAGGCTCGGTATATCTCTGCGATGATCATGAGCACTATGCTAAATGGTTGTCCACCAATTCCCTCCATCAAAGTTTTGGTGACCATGGCTAGCCTGGTGTTGATCCTTGCTTTCTTCATTGGAAACACTATCATCCCCAAGAAGTAGAACATGAAGACAAAGATCCTTTGGTGAATATGCCCCAATGATGTAATGGCGAACTCATCTGGATAAGTACGGTAGGATTTGCTGTGACCGTACCTCTCGTACAAATAATTAAAGGTAATGTAGGACTCCTTCAAACATGGCAAGTCTGAATTCTTCTTTAGGCCCATCATTTTGAGAAAACCTCTACCCTTGCGATTTTCCGGCATTAACAAACCCGGAGTCTCCCATGGTATACCAGCCAATCCTCCTATTTCCTCTAGCAGGGGTGTCATCTCAATCTCCCCGAAGCGAAACACAGACCTATCACAATCCCAGAACAGAGTAGCAACTTCTATGATTTTGTTATTGGGTTGGACCTCCAGGAGAGAAGGTAGATTTCCTAGGTATTTCCGGACAAGAGTCTGATAACTAGAATGAAGATCCTCCCACCAGCTTAGGAACCTTGGGTGGATGTTAGTGACCATCCCGAATCTGGGGACTTCGTGCCTCATGTTTCTGCAAGACAAAAGGGTTAGGCCCTTACCCCCACCAAACTCGACTATTAAATACCAATAATTGGCATAAGACATTTAGTTCTCCAAATAAATGTACAGAACGCGGTAGTGTCCATTTGGGTTTTGGGAAAACCTAGTGGACTTTGGACAAGGCTATCTTAAAGAGTCATTATGCGAACCACATAACTGACTCGACTAGGTTTGACCATGATGCATGCACAGTTTAAACAAAGTAAGGTTTTTATGGGGTTTTAGACTGGTACCCTAGAGCGGACAACTCAAGGGGGAAAGGCACGGAACCGTCGACTACACCGTTGATCGACTGGTTTTACCGCAAATACGCCTTTTCCAGATTTAGGGGTGATAATATCGGAAGAGCGCAACCACTCATTATAAGCGTTGCTATGGTATTTTATTTGGCACGAGTGGAATATGATGTTGAACATGATTATGCAACAATTAAAGAAGGTTGTCACGTATTTGCACGTTAGGAAAGCAGTAAATACAACAATTTTTCATAGTTTAAAGTAGTAGTAAAGGAAAGCAGTAAAGGAAAAGAAACAAAAAGG
Source organism: Nicotiana sylvestris (assembly GCF_000393655.2). Taxonomy (NCBI): domain Eukaryota; kingdom Viridiplantae; phylum Streptophyta; class Magnoliopsida; order Solanales; family Solanaceae; genus Nicotiana; species Nicotiana sylvestris. The sequence goes on along the minus strand of NC_091064.1, from coordinate 162,944,974 downwards.
CAAGTTAGCTTTATAATCGGAACGAAAATTGAATGCTTAAAAGAAATAAACAAATAATTGCGCATAAAGAAGCATAAATCACAATAATAGTCTGAAATGGTAAAATCCTAAAAATCCCCAACATAGTCGCCATGCTGTCGCGCACCCTTTTTTCTCGCGAAATCGGGTTTATGACATTTGGGAGGACAACTCGTTCCCTTTCGGGAATTGGGTTTAAATTGAAGAGTCTCCACCTAATGATTTAAGTGCATTAGGACACTAAGAAAGGTTTTATTTGAACAACCAGAGATTGGGTAAGGGCATGAAATTATCCCAAGGGGAAGGTGTTAGGCACCCCTCACGGATCCACTAGTATGGTTCCCGGTCAGACAATTATTGTGACCTTAGGTACAAATAACACGTAGGCAAATAAGAACATCAAACAAGAGGGGATTTTCACGTAATGGTTACAAAATAGGTAAAGTTAAAAGAACTAAAAGAAAAGCTAATTTTTTTTAAGAAAATAGTTTGAAATTTGAGAATAAACAACGAAACAAATAAATAAAGGAAAAGAGGACCTAGGTTTGTAAATAATATGGATCACCCTACACAACATCCTGTAATCACTCCTCAATGAGGGACTACACGAGATGTTATTGCGTGGTCATCATATCCATATCTACCTTTTCCCACCCTGTTGAGGTATTAAAGCGCGGAATAATCTCGTTTACTTATTGCATGCTATTACCTGCTCCAATCCTATCAGTCCCGGAGGCATTTAGGACTACTAATCCTAAAGGGGGGGGGATATTGGGCTTACTTGGGGTTTCAAGAGGTAAAAATACTAAAGCGACAAACAAAACATATATGGCAAGTATGAGGAAGCAGATAAACAAATGAAAGGGCTCAAACAAACCTCCTTTAAGCAGAGAAAAGCAAGTAGTTAGCATGACTTAAACATACTATTTAGGGTCTGATTAAACTTAAAGGATCGAGGCAGACTGATTTATTACAGAATTCAGATAAGAAGCCCGAATCAGGCCTACCTACTGGTTGTAGCATATAAAATCTTATTCAGTTTATAAACTTTCACCCTATGGCTTGCCTAAGTGTTAGACGAAGACCCTATAGACATGACATCTACTTATTCCAGAAACAATGAAGTAAACATGGATACATACTGATTTAAGAAAAATCATCTGTTATTAAAGAAAGGTGAGTTTTAGCAAAAGAGCATGCGTCATTGTTACTGGTTTTAGACTTATAAGCGAGTGAAACAGTTCAGATTCGATTAAAGCTTCTATATGCATGTTTTCTATGTGTTGTCGATTTTGGAGTTGATTATTTAAGACCTATAAACATGTTTGCCTAATTAGGAATGCATATGCAAGATTCAAAAAGAACCTATAGGCAGGATATCTATATGATATGCAGAAATTCAGAAATTCCTATAGGCAGGATATCTATATGATATGCAGAAATTCAGAAATAACCTATAGGCATGATATCTATATAGGAATGCAAGATTCCTATAGACATGGTATCTATACATGAGAATGCATAAATTCTTAGAGACATGGTATCTATATGAGAATGCAAGATTCCTATAGACATGGTGTTTATATAAGAATGCAGAAATTCTTAGAGACATAGTATCTATATGAGAATGAAAGATTACTATAGACATGGTGTTTATACTCCTATAGGCAGGTTGTCTACCCCTTTTTGCATACATAGTTACCCCTCCCTTTTCACTAACAATCCCCGAGAATTTTATTAGAAAGTTATTACAACCCAAAAAGAGTAAAGTAAAGAAAAATACAATCAGAAAAGTACAACCAAGGAGAGCCTCATCCAGACTTCCTGTTTGAAGTATGAAGTAAACCAACTCCAAGAGATCTTATTTCAAAGACTTTCTCCCATTTGGATGTGTCAGAGTTCCCTAAGAGCCTCATTTGGACTCCGGGTAGTGCTCACACCCAAATGCATTATAGATGAAGATATAGTACAGTGTGGAAGGGTCAGCCCTCAAGTGTCCAAGTTCAGAGGGAACTCAAGGTCCCAAGGCAAGGCTCACAAGAGAGGGGCAGAACTTAGAGACTAAGAGAGGGTGCACGTGTAGAATTCTGAAAAGGGGAAAGGGGAAGGGAAACAAATTATATTAATACATATAAGGGTATAGGGAATGGAGAGGTGGTAAGGAGGCAAGGACAGGCTAGTGGGCATACCCAGCAATGGAAAATGCTGGCACACCCATAAGCCTATTAGAACACATTGTTTAGAGGTTAGGATCCTCTAAGGGGTCAAGTTCAATCCGTAGACAATAACTTGCATATTGCCATATTTTAAACTATAACTCAAAGCACATAAAAGGGAAATAGGGAGCGATGATTCATAGCAGAAACAGGCAGTAGGACATAAGCATACTAATTTAAATGTTGAACTCTACAGAAAGCAGTAAAGTAGACATGGATACAAAGACTGTAAATAAACACATTGTTGTGGTGCTGAAGCTTAAATCAGGAATACCAGTTTCAAAGGAAACAAACAAAGCAAAGTAGTAGGTCTTGTAAACAGGCCACAATGCAGACAAGAAGAAAAAGTTATTGTGAGAGAATATGAGTTCAGAAGGATTCTGATGTGTCCTCTTTGTGAAAAAGGGTCGTGCCTTTTATAGAGTGAAAATCATGAAGAAATAAGGTAAGAAAATAGTCAAGGAACTGATTGTCAATCAATCACATATAAAGAGCACACAAACACGTTGAGCTGAAAGAAAATGTTGTGTCATTGCAAAAAATCAATAGAAAAATCCAGTGAATAAAGAGTTTTAGAATAGTTTAGCCAAAGGTCAGAATCATATGCAAACACGAATGTCCAAACTCGGTTCAGAGACTCGAAGTTGGTCTGAAAGAGTTAGGGGTTCTAAAATAAAAACCCTAGTTCAATTAAATCACATAATCAAACTTGGCAGAACCCCCGAATTCTAGGGTTTCCACCTTGAATCAAGTACAGAGATGAGAAAGCAAGTAATCGAAACAGGCTCAAAGGTTTCAGTTCTATGAAACCTCTTGCATGTTTCTTTCAGTAGCAGAAACTCATGAGAAAACTATGATAGCATGTAACACGCAGAACATAGTAGCAGAATTCAAAGAAAATAGAGTAGAAGAAGCTAATACGAAACATAATAGAGAAGACTGATAAGAACAGTAGAAGAAGCATGCTAAGAAATTTTAGAAGAAACTTTAAACAAAGCTCAGTAAAAGGAACTTAATAAGGAAACTTAAGAACTTAGTAAGAAAATATAGTAGGAGAAACATATTAGAACACAGTAGAGAAAGCATACAGTAGAAAAGCATACCAGAACATAGTATAGGAAAATACAGCAGAAGAACATGGTAGAAGCAAATACACATAGAAGGAAAAGGAAAGTTAGAAAACACTTAAATACGTTCAGAAAACCCTAGATCGGAAAAGAAAGATTTTGAAAGTAGTTTTTTGAAAGAAAAGTTAGGAAAACGTTTAAGACTTTAAGGAAAGCAAGGATCTGGAACAGATCTAAGGGAATCGGAAAAACCTCAAAGGGTTAGGGTTTCAGAAGAACCCTAGAAATGAGAAAGGCTTTGAAAAGTCACCGATCTGAGTCGGAGAGGTCAGGATCAGGCTCAAACAACCATGGTACGCCGGAGCAAGGTCGGAGATGGCCGTGGAACCTCGAATCGACAGAGTTATGGGTAAAAACTTTCAAGGTAAGACCTTGAATCTTCAGAGATCAGGTGTGTAAGAGCAACAAGAGGTAGGTATAAGACTCCCATAGCCCTGGAAGCCATGGATTCCGGTGGCTTTCAGGGTGGAAGCGGTAAGAGGCGGCTAGGGTTCTGAGAAGACTCGAGAGAGTTTGAGAGAGTGGAGGCTTTCAGAGGCGGCGGGTAGGTGAAAATAACTTAGGGTTAGTGGGGTTGGTGAATTAAAAAAGGAAAGGAGAGAATGTGGCCGTTGATCATTTTGATCAATGGCCTGGATTAAACGGGGAGCCGGGCGAGTTGGATTTAATTGGCTCAGGGGAGAGTAATTTTAAGAATTGGGTTGGGGTTCAATTGGGTTTAATTAGGGTAGAATTTAGGCTAAAATTGAAATAAGTAGGGCTAGTATTTAAATAGCCACTTTTCCTTTATTTATTTTATAAAAAATAGTAAAACGATTTCTGAAAACAAATTAAAGGTATTAAATTAATTAATAATATATAGATATTAAATTAAAAATACTGGAATCAATTTTGTAATTATAAACGCAATTAAATCTTAAAATAGACTAATATTGCAATTATATGCAATTTAGCTTTAAAATACTAAATAAATTTGTAAAAAAAAATGTGCAAAATTACCTTAGATATATTTTGGTATAAATATGAGAATACAATAAATGAATCACCAAATATGATAATTTGGGGAATAATTATTGTTTTTTACTAATAAAATAGGTCAATAAATTGATTTAAAAAATCTTTTAAAAATTAGAGAAAAAAAATACTAAAACATTTGGACATGCTATTTTGAAAGTATTTTGCATATAAAAATATACAGGGAAAAATTGGGTACCAACAGAAGCATCGCGTTCCCCTAATCGCAAAATTTCAAGAAGTCTTTCTAGCATAGCCATTCTGAACAAATCTTGATTGAATACTTCAAAATCCAACCTTTGTGTTTCAAGTTTAATGTACTCATCAACTGAATACTGCTGAAATATTCTTCCTGTGTGCAATATTTCATCTTCATCATTGTTTCTCATTTGTAGTTCGTAACAGTAATACTCACAGACAGAAACTATATCCCTTCGTCGCTGTCCTTTTTTAGAATTTCAGCTTCCATTTTAAGATATCCGTCAAGGGAGATAACATTTCGTATGCTTGGTACTTCTTCGTGCTGCACAATTCTTGTGTATGCTGGACAATTTGCTGGGAGCTTCTTAATACCACAATGCCATCCACTTTGTCCTAGCGGAAATAATAGCAGATATTGCAATGTGTCGTAACAGCCATAATAGTAATTCACTATTTGTGTTCGATCAGTGTGAGGGTAAATTTGAATATGTGGTGCATTAAAGGCTGCGTCGACATTTTCCTCAATCCATATTGCTGCAATTTCAGATGTAATTGGCAAATTATATACTCTCTGGTCCAAGTCTATGTCACATTTGAGAGCTATATGGAAATCTCGTAGGTTCGGTATATGTACCAAAGATCGTAAAAACCCAAAGTATGGGTTTATTGATAATATATCTATCAATTCCTTCACTACCGATTCATGTACTCTCTCGGAGCATGCCATCCTATGTGTCTGCTCATTGCTATTATCATATAAATATAATTGTATATTTCTTAGTTTGTCATATGTAGGGTGCAAATTATTTATCCAATGGTACATCTTTCCTTGAACTATAAAGGTGTACATACCGGAGTTTCTTTTTGCTAAATCTTTGTCATACTTTGCACCAAGTGAAATGAATGCAAAAAGATTATTATATGTTCTAATATATGTTCGAAAGTTCTTAGATGCCACACTATTTCCAACATATAAATTACGCAATTTCACAGGAATTTGATGAGAAAACTTTACTGTCCCAGTACGACAACAGAATCTCGTACTGCAAGAGGTTCATATTCAAATTTTTTCGCAGAGCAAAAATTTGCAAATTGGAACTTTCTGAAGCGAAACATAGTTTGAACACAACCAATTGATGTTTGGAGTGAACTTTGTGGTTGTTGTACAATCATTATATTCGAAATGGATCATTAAAACTAAGGAAAAACAAAAGCATTCATGACTGTTAATGGGAGACAAAAAACTGAACAGACCTTTGGGTGTAACTATCTTGGAGACTTTGTTATGTAGTTCATTGGATATAGTTGACGTTAAACCTAAATTGAACGTAGGTGGTCTTTAGATGGAACTAAGTAGTGGTAGCTATTTTAAAAGCGAGCAAAGAAGGCATACTCGCCTTTTTCATAGATAGAAAATGAACGTGTTTCATCTCTTTCTTTACCAGCCATTGTTCCAATCTAGGGAACAATAGTTATATTCTTAGAAAGCGTATGTCACTTTGCCTCTTGGTATATTAGTCGACGTTGTAGCAATAAATTTTGCTTTTTCTCTACTGTCATCTCTTTGTATTTTTCAGCGTCGACTGACATTTTTATCTGTTTTTGAGAAGGGACGTTTATTTTTATTTTTTTGTGTATGATCCATCACAATCGTAGTTTTTACTCCTAAATGAAGTTGTGCAAACTATCACACAACCCTTTAGCAAGATATCGATTTCTATTATCGAATATGTAGAAGCACAAAAAGGTACTGCACTTTGATACATATAGCACCTGCTGTGAGCACCAACAACAGCCATCGTCAAACAACATTACAGATAAACACAGTACCACAACTTGTAGAAATAAAAATGGTGCACAACATTAACGGGTAGCAGTACAATTGGCAGGAGAAACAGAGAATGTGTTAATAAGAGCTTGCGTTTACAAATACATAAAGATAAGATAGTTGGTTACCTTTAAGCATGTTGAGAAACTTTTTTTGCCGTACCAAATGTAAAAGAAGCGTCAACAGTTCTAGAAAGGCAGAAATAAGTTGCAGTTTTGGTCAGCATCAAGTTCAACACATTGTGCATTGAAAATACTCGCAAAAATATTCTCTACAGAAAGTGAAATGTGACTGTCTTAAGTTGAATGGTAAAGACAAGAAAGAAGATCATTGTAGTAAACTCTATTAGCAGACCAAGTATGTGGATCTGCAGTAAAAGAAAGTAATGAAGAAACTAAAACTTGTGATTTATTCTACTATTTCATGTGCTTCAAATGAATGTTACTTGCTGTTATTTAATTCCAAATATCGTCCCCTTTAACTTAAGAAGACAATGTCCACCGATTAGCTATGACACTGAAGTTGTTTCCTTACAACATCCTACTGTCAATATGATTTTTCATTTTAAATAAATAATTAGATGGTGGTAATGATTGATAGACCTATTCCTACTTTAATTAATATTTCTAATGATAAGAAGAAATGCCACGAGCTAAGCCAAAATGGATTAGTACACAGCCAAAGCCTAATTAGGTAACAACAACCAATCATAACGAAAAGATAAATATCACAAATCGTGCTCATTGATCTAGCACAAAATGGTGAATCATTGTTGAAACCTGTAGCAGCTAAACTATTAGCTCAACTTGAGCTCTTGCAACACCAACTAAGTTACCTTTGAGACGTGACATTAATGAGCGGAATGATCCGCTCTTTTGTTATATCTCAATTACTTTTTGATTGATTGAAATGTTGAAATCGTACAATCCAGTTCGGGTTCATGCCAGGGCGATCTACCACAGAAGCTATCCACCTTATTAGGAGGATGGTGGAATAATACAGGGATAAGAAGAAGGATCTTCACATGGTGTTTATCGATCTAGAGAAAGCGTACGACAGGGTACCTAGGAAGGTCTTATGGAGCTGCTTAGATGCTAAAGGGGTCCCGGTTGCATACATTAGGGTGATTAAAGACATGTATGATGGAGCTAAGACTCGGGTTAGGACAGTAGGAGGCGACTCCGAGCATTTTCCGGTTGTTATAGGGTTGCACCAAGGGTCGGCGTTCAGCCCTTTCCTATTTGCTCTGGTGATGGATGCCATAACGCATAATATTCAAGGGGAGGTGCCATGGTGCATGCTATTTGCTGATGACATAGTCCTAATTGACGAGACCCGACGCGGCATCAATGAGAGGCTAGAGGTTTGGAGACAGGCCCTTGAGTCTAAAGGGTTCAGATTGAGCAGGACGAAGACGAAATACCTCGAGTGCAAATTTGGGGACGAGGCGACGGACGAGGGAGTAGAAGTGAGGCTTGAATCTCAAGTCATACCTAAGAGGGGTAGTTTCAAGTACCTTGGGTCAGTTATTCAGGGGACCGGGGAGATCGACGAGGATGTCACACACCGTATAGGGGTGGGGTGGATGAAGTGGAAGTTAGCGACGGGAGTCCTATGTGACAAGAAAGTGCCACCGTTACTAAAAGGTAAGTTTTATAGAGCAGTAGTTAGACCTGCCATATTGTATGGTACTGAGTGTTGGCCGGTTAAGAACCTACACATTCAGAAGATGCAAGTAGCAGAGATGAGGATGTTGAGGTGGATGTGCGGGCATACAATAATGGATAAGATTAGGAATGAAGATATTCGAGAGAGGGTGGGTGTGGCCCCAATAGAGGACAAGATGCGGGAAGCATGACTCAGATGGTTCGGGCACATTCAAAGGAGGTGCACTGATGCACCTGTGAGGAGGTGTGAGCGATTGGCGGTGGTGGGTACGAGGAGAGGTAGAGGGAGACCTAAGAAGTATTGGGGAGAGGTGATCAAGCAGGACATGACGCGACTTAGGATGACTGAGGACATGGCCCTAGACAGGGAATTGTGGAGGTCGAACATTAAGGTTGAAGGTTAGGGGAAAGTTGTGAATATCTATACAGCGCACTAGAGTGAGACTAGCCCGTTAGGAGTTAGGCTTAGGATACTACTGGTTAGCTACTGATGCAGGGCTTTATATGCTGGATATTAGTTTACCTTCCATCTCTCTCGTATTTCCTATATTCTCTTATATGGCTATTATTTTGCTATTTTAATTTCTTTTATGTATGTTATGTATTTTATGTTATTATATTATGAGTCTATCAATAGTACTAATATATCGTCACTTGGTGTTTTCTTGAGCTGAGAGTCTCCTGGAAACAGCCTCTCTGCCCCTCGGGGTAGGGGTAAGGTCTGCGTACATACTATCCTCCCCAGACCTCACTTGTGGAATTATACTGAGATGTTGTTGTTGTTGTTGTACAATGCTTGTACTGATAAACATTTGAAGATACAAGTTTCTCTCCCTGCTACAACAAAAAGGTTTTTGAAAACGAATCAACCTTGTTGGCTTCAGTATATTATTTTAGTATTATGAAGTCCTAATGTAGAGGGACACTTCTCCTCCTCCTAAGCGGCTGAGTATTGCGAAAGAGTACGAACGTCTAATTCAAGAGCTTACGACAGTGCATGAAGTAGTCGAGGATCGTTTACACCCCTTCGAGACCCTTACACAAACGATGATGGACAAATGTAGTATTCTCTGACGCCCTTAAATTTGATTTTCTTTTTGCTGCCTTTTGTTTTTTGTTTTCAAAAGAGAGAGAGAGGAGGATGCTCAACAAGAGTGGACATTGAGTAGACAAAGACATTTTAGGCTCTTCATATGAGGCTAATTATTTGAAGCCTTTTGTACAAGTAAATGAATTGTTATCATTGTGAATTGTAGCGGTATGACGAAGAATTTTAATTTTTGATTAATATATCCTGCTACTAAATATCTAATTGCAGGATGCGGTATGAGTAAGACTCTAATGGCAACAACACTTTCAAGATGAAGCTTACAGATCAAAACAAAGCTGGAGTAGTTGAACCCCTTGTCAACTTGCTTCAAAAATAAACAGAAGACTTCGGTTACATAGATTAACCCAAGTTTCCCTCGGGGTGTTGGTTTACTGCTATGGACACAACGGCAGAGGTATAAATAAGGTGGACGTTACAAGTTTGAACTCTGCCACTAGCAAGGAGCCCGATATTTTTATGAGGGAAGGTCGTACTGTCTTAAGTTTTAAACCGATGGGCCAACTAAGTCGCAATGAATTCCTCAACTATTAAAAAAACTAAGCCTAAAGACTGCAAACTCCTCCACCCCATGATTCAGGAATCTTTATTCTCCCTATTAAGATAAGCAATTTTTCTCTCCGATTGCTTCTTCACCTAATAGAATTTAACCTAGCAGAGATTGTAAATTTTTTTCACTGTTTTCTAAAAGAGCTTTGCTGATCCTCTTAGATCGAAAAAATCGTTGAAAATCCAGAAGTTTCACCTTTGCTGGCAGAAACTCCCTCTCACTACCACAACTCCAAGAAGCAAAACTCAAGAGAGATATAAAGTAAATTCAAAAAGTTGTCAAATCTATTCTCAAAATTATAGATCAAACAAAGTAATAACCTGTGAGGAGTGGAGAAGCGGAGCGAGAAATATGGAGAGAAAACCCAAGCAAAACAAAGTACAATCCAGAATTTATTCAACTGTCATAGCTAAATAGTTCAACAAAGAGTCAAATATAACCCTAAAAGTAACGATCAGATTTGCCATAAAGAAGGGCATTGAAGTAATCTAACCTGAAGAGAGAATGTTTAACCCCAAAATATATTGTTGATCCTCATGAAAACCCGAAGAGATAATGTTTAACCCCCAAATTATATTGTAGATCCCCATGAAACGCAGGTGTTAGCAAGGTATGAAAACAACTCAAAGCACCAAAAATAAGAGGAGCTTGATATTACACGTTTCAGAAGAAAAAGAGCCGCATATCCTGAATTTAGGCGTACAAGCTGTATAAAATATGCTTAAAAGACTAAAATACCCCTAGACGGCTGTCACATTCCGGATTTTCAACCGTCGGGATCACGATAGCGCCTAACCTCTCAGTTGCTAGGCAAGTCAATATATAGAAATTAAATACGCTAACACGTTAAGCAATTCACTAGATGACAATAATATAAAACATCACAAGCTGATAAAGTGTGGAAGTTTATAGTTACCCAAACACTTATACACGCCTACCCAGAAACTAGTGTCACAATTCATGAATTTCTAAGAGTCACTACAAAATACTGGCTGAAAGGAAATACAACTCTCTTTGAATTAAAGTAAAAATAGTAAACTGGGATAGCTGGAAGGGGACTCGAGGGTCTGCGAATGCCAGTAGATCTATCTTGGATCTCCTGTAGGACTGAAGGCAACAACTCAACTGAGACCGGTACCAAAATCTACACAAAAAGTGCAGAGTGCAACATCAATACAACCGACCCCATGTACTGGTAAGGAGTCTGAAACCTAAATGCCAATATTTGGACTCAAAATACGTTTCTACTGTGTAAATAAAAGATACTTTTCTATATATAACGCGGTATTATACCGCGCTATAGTTTAACGGTGTTTCTGACGTTAAAGTATAGAGCGGTATAATACCGCGTTATATATAGCGTGGTATAATACAACGTTATATATATACCGCACTATACCTATTAAATAATAGCCTGCATCCAACCCAAGCCTTATATTGTTGTGGTTTCCTCGTTTTGGGCTGAAAATTTTAATTTTTCGACTTTTCTAAAAATATAAATCGAGGTATTCCAATTTAGTTTATGTCGAAACTCGTATAATAATGCATATTAGTTGTCTTGAATGTGTTTCCATGTTGTTTTGTGTTTTGTTTGCGATTAAATTAGTATGTTATTTTTATCCGGATTAAGATATTAGTGTTTTAAAAAAAATAGTTTAAAGTTGAGAAATAATTCATTTACTGTTTTATATGTAATTTCGTGAATATTATGTTATTAAAATAATTTATTTGTTTAAAGACTAGTGCCCTTATAGCGTAGTAAAATAAAGAGTCTTTTAGCGTAGTACAATATAGAGCCTTTTAGCGTAGTAAAATGTAGAGCCTTTTAGCATAGAATCTCTGTAGTTTAAGTATCTAGTATATTGATAGATCAAAGACAAACTCTGTCCAATTACAATTTACAAAAATTAATCATTTAATTTATAAAACAATCACACAGAATTATGAAAAATATTGAAATTGACACACATAAGAATTCAGGAAGCGTGGTGCTACTGGGCCTCAAATATAGAGCCTGGAACTCGTAGATATATACGTTGTCCAATTAAAAATTAATTATTTAATTTATAAAATAAACACACAAAATTATGAAAATTATTGAAATTGACACCCATAAGAATTTAGGAAAGCGTTTCTACTGGGCCTCAAATATCGAGCCTAGAACCCATATATATATATACGTTGTCCAATTAAAAATTAATTATTTAATTTATAAAATAAACACACAGAATTATGAAAAATATTGAAATTGACACACATAAGAATTCAGGAAAGCGTGGTGCTATTGGTCCTCAAATATCAAGCCTAGAACCCAAAGGTATATACGTTGTCCAATTAAAAATTAATTATTTACAAAACAAACACACAGAATTATGATACATATTAAAATTGACACACATAAGAATTTAGGAAAATGTGGTGCTACTGGGCCTCAAATATCAAGTCTGCAACCCACAGATATATACGATGTCCGATTAAAAATTAATTATTTAATTATTTACAAAACAAACACACAGAATTATGAAAAATATTAAAATTGACACACATAAGAATTCAGGAAAGCATGGTGCTACTAAGCCTCAAATATCAAGCCTGGAACCCATAGATATATACGATGTCCTATTAAAAATTAATTATTTAATTATTACAAAACAAACACACAATTAATATTGTTTATTTTATAGTAGACGACATGGACGTACCACCTATGCATCCTGGACCTTTCTCGGATGAGCTATTAGTGTTACAGGGCGATCATAGGTCCGCCTACGTATGGGAGGGACAGCTACTGGAGCAAACTCTCCGCGCCAGGAGAGTGGACGACTTGTGGGACTTTATGAGGGGCTTCCATCCCCGCATAGTCCAGCGCCTGAGGGATACCGGCTTCTATAGGATATTTGAAATTGGGCGGCTGTAGCTCGACTGGTCTCTGATGACGACCTTGATAAAGCAGTGGCGACCGGATACACACACTTTTCACCTGCCCATAGGCGAGCCACCATCATGCTGCAGGATGTTGAGGTGTTATATGGGTTGCCTGTTGATGGACTGGCCGTTGCACTGCCTCAGTATATGAGATCTATGTCGCGTGAGCAGCATTAGGATTTGCTGCAGCAGTTCACTGATTTCAGGCCAAAGGCTGAGACTTCAGCTTCAGGGGCCAGTCGCATGGCTTCGACAGCTATTAGACAACATTTGCAGATAATGCATCCCGACACCACCGGTGAGACAGATGATCTACATATTCACTGGTACACGAGGTTGGTGCTGCTTCTTCTTTTTGGAGGCGTCTTGTTCCCAAACACTTCGGGAAATCTGGTGAGCTTGCGATTTCTACATCATCTTCAGCAGCTAAATAATTTACCCCAGTATAGCTAGGGTGTTGCTATTCTCGCTTACCTATACAGGAATATGTGTCGGGCAAGCATGGGCACCCAGAGCGACGTATGTGGTTTTCTGCCGCTTCTACAGGTGACAACATATTCGAATACTCTATTCATTACTTCCAATTCTATTGAGTCAAAAAATTTCTTAAACTTTATGTCAACCTTGTATGTTAGGTTTGGGCCTGGGAGCGGTTCCTGCCGTTGCAGTCACCTCTACCACCATTACCTCCGGATGTACAACCTTCGTTTCTCCCTCTAGCTACGAGCCATTGATGCTCATCATAATCTCCCTCTAGTCAGGGATTTGTTGGATATGCTGGAGGGCGCACAAGTAAATGTGTACCTAAACTTATGTCACGATCCCAAACCGGACCCGGTCGTAATGGCGCCTCTCGTAAAGATAAGGCCAGCCGATACAATTCCGAGCTTCAGTTTTAACAGTTTAATAAGTCAATTTAAGTCATTTATAAGGATAAATCCCCAACAAGTACAGATTCAGCGAAATAAAACAAGTGCGGAAATGAATACAACCTGACATTGGGGTGTCACAAGTCATGAGCATTTACTAAGGTCTAAAATACAATGGAATTTCTGTAAATGTACTAAATACAGTCTAATGACATCAAAGGGAGAAAAGCAGTGCTGCGGACGTCGGGAAGCTACCTTGCTAAACTCCAACAACTTTGCCGCTGATCAACCAATACCCGCTACTAGGTGTAGAAATACATGAACCTGCATACGAGGTGCAGGGAGTAAAGTGAGCACTCCAACTCAGTGAGTAATAACCATACCTAAAGACTGAGTGGTAGGAAATCACGAAAAGTACATCAACATACTGTATAGAAGTAGTACAAAACCAGTAAGAAAGCAATGAAGCTAAAGAATCTCTTAAAGCATCTTAGCTCACCTTAAACTTCTTTAAAATGACTTTTCAACAGTTAAGCAATTGAATGCAAAGCAATTAGAACAGATAAGCACAAAAATCCGCCCCTCGGGCACAAATACACAATTAAACAGGTAAATGACAGGCAATAAGAAAGATAAACACATAAAGGTTCACCCCTCGGGCACAATGTCAACATATCTGCCCCTCGGGCAATATCTCAGAACAATTCCAGCCACTCGGGCTATATCTCACATCACAATGGGTACCCAAGCTCACTAGGGGTGTGCAGACTCCTAGAGGGGCCCCTTACGGCCCAAGCGCAATATCAAGCCATCTCGTGGCATCATCATTAGGCTCTCGGCCTCATATCAACAAGCCACCTCGTGGCGTACATATCTTAGGCCATCGGCCTCATAATCAATATCAAATGTTTTCTCACAACATAGGCCCTCGGCCTTACTCAGTCAAAATCCTCACAAGCCACTCGGGCAATGGTAACACATGATTCTCAGCCCAAAATATCATTTAAAAGATCATTTAAGTGTTAAAACAGAGTAAACATGGCTGAGTACGAAAATAGTGAAATATAACATGACTGAGTTCAAGTATAAAGTCAAAACAGTGAGAAAATATCAATAAATGTCCCCTAAGGGTTCAAATAGTTGGCATTCACCCCAAATATGGCATTCAACCCAAATAATGATGATAGCAGACAGATTTCAGTCAAATATGTGGCAAAATAGTCATTCGGGACGGACTAAGTCACAATCCCCAACAGTGCACGACCCCACGCTCGTCATCTAGCGTGTGCGTCACCTCAACATAGCACAACGATGTGCAAATTCGGGGTTTCATACCTTTAGAACATCATTTACAATCATTACTCACCTCGATCCTGTCTAAACTCTAGCCCGCGATGCCTTTGCCCTCACGAATCGACCTCGGGATGCTCCAAATCTAGCCACAATCAGAACATAAACATTAAAATATGCTAAGGGAATAAAGCCAATTCGAAAATATCGCATTTACATCAAAAATCCCGAAATTGCTCAAACCTTGCCCCCGGGCCCACATCTCGAAATCCGACAAAATTAACATCAATAGTATCCTCGTCCTCCCACGAGTCTATACATATCAAGAACATCAAAATCGTACCTCAAATGGCCTCTTAAATCCCCACTCAAAGGTCTCTTAATCTCAAACTCTAGTTACCCATTTTTTTTCTACTGATTTTCTATGGATTTCTAGCTTACAAATGTTAAAATTCATCATAGAAACAAGTTTAGGGTAAAAAAATCTTACCTTTATGAAACCCTCTTCAATTAGATCTCCAAAGTTTTATCCCGAATGAAATATGGTGAAAACCCACTCAAAATCGCGAAAGGGAACCTTTTTATACTTTCTGACCCAGGCATTTTCGCACCTGTGGTCCATTTCCCGCTTCTGCGGTATCACTTCTGCGACCCAAACCACCGCATCTACGATTTTCATTAACTTGCCAATTACCGCATATGCGGTTAAAAACTCGCACATGCGCTACCGTAGGTGCGCCCACGACACTACTTCTGCGGTTCCTAAAGGACTTCACATTGGCCGCATCTGCGGCTGCCCTACGCTTCTACGATCATCGCACCTGTGGTCTCCCAACCGCAGGTGTGGTTATGACAGAACCAAATGCTTCAGCTGCAAAATTCAATTCCAAATTCTTCCGTTACCCATCCAGAATCACCCCGAGGCCCCCGGGACCTCAACCAAAAGCACAAACATATCTCATAACCTTATTCAAACTCGTTCCAACCTTCGGAATGCTCAAAACAACATTAAAACACCAAAATCACATCAAATTCAAGCCTAGGATTCCAAAATCTTCCAAATTCCCCTTTTGATAAAAAACCCAACCAAACCATGTCCGAATGATCTGAAATTTTACATATACATCCCAAATGTCACAACAGAACTATTGCAACTTCCGGAATTCCATTCCGACCTCAATATCAAAATCTCACCTATCAATCGGAAAATGCCGAAATTTCAATTTCGCCAATTCAAGCCTAAACCTTCCACGGACTTCCAAAATGCATTCCGATTACGCTCCTAAGTCCCAAATCATCTAACGGAGCTAACCAAATCATAAAAATTCCGATCCACGATCATATACCAACAAGTCAAATCTTTGTCAAACTTTTCAAATTTTCAAGCTTCAAACTGAGAACTGTTCTTCCAAATTCATTCTGATTATTCTAAAAACCAAAACCAACAATTTACATAAGTCATAATCCACCACACGGGGCAAGTCATGCCCGAGAACTGTCGAGCAATGTGCAAAAGCTCAAAATGACTGGTCGGGTCATTATATCCTCCCTCACTTAAACATACGTTTATCCGCAAACGTGCCCAGAGTTGTTCTGAAAACCATCAAATCGCTGTGTAACCTTACCATACACATACCCGGAGGTGATCCCACGTCACCCTATCTCATATAGGTCTGATAACACAATGTAACAAAAATTTCACAATCCAACCTAGCCCATAAAACTTAGAACCACACTTCCACTTCCGTAATCATCCACCAGATTAGAATCTCACACCTATACTCTATAAGCCCGAACAAGCTGTAATAACCCATACCTGCAACCTCAGGTGAAATCACATGATATTCCACATAACTCAAACACTTGTAGTGATAACTTCTAATCACGACAGCTGCACACAACACCCGAATACTGATAGAAAGCCTCTTATCAACTAAAGTCTCATTCCAACACTTTCATATACTACCAATGATAAATGAAACACGCAATAAACCATAGCCATTTCTCAAATCAACCATTTGCGAATCCACCTCTCCTTTGGAAAAGACTATAGCAACTTTCTGAGCCGAACCTCGATATTATCCTTCGAACATGCTGAAATCGAATCTGTTTGTATTCAATAAAGACCCCAGCGATCTTATCTAATCCAACATCATTACTCTAGTGACATGACACATCAATACAGGCTGAACTCACAACTTGTGCAATCCGCGCACCAATGAGCGACGATTCGAACATACTCAAATCATGAAAATGACTCAAACGAAAGAGTTGTACCGTAAGCTCACCAGTACCACCACACACAATGCTGAGAACCCGTCACACATCATAAAAATAGAACACATAAATCTAACCCGCATGATCACACCTCTACATAGCTTCGCTCCAATGCGTGACCTCATCCAAACACTAGTCCACATGAAACACCTCAAGTGACTATGCTAAAAAATCGACAACCATGCACAATATGATATCTGAAACCAAAGAAATCATCATAACCACCGCAAAGCAATTGACATAACATTACACATACCCAAAGGGACATAACTAATACGCCATCCACCGAGCAATACCCAATACTCTTCCCGCACAACATCCACTATGAAACCCCAATGGAACCGCACCATGTGTGCCTATAACCAACAAATCCCAAATGCCCCGCAACATGGAAAGGTAACTCATAGATCTCCTCAGATTACTAATAGGCTCAATAACAATCGAATCAACACATCCCTCACCAATAGCAACTCGAAGTCAACAAAGTCGTCTCGATGCAGAACACACATCCATATAGGTCTACCCATGAACCCCTTATCAAGGAGTTCCTGAAGTTGTTCCTTCAACTGCTTCAACTCTGCCGGTGCCATACGATATGATTTCCATCATCAAATCAATAACGAAATCAACAACCTTGCATGGCGACATGCCCGGCCACAAGAAACACATCCGAAAAGTCCCTTGCCACCGGACCTGAATCAATGGTAGGAGTCTTTGCACTGACATCCATCACGAAAGCCCAAATAAGAAAGACAATCCTTCCCAACCATCCACTAGGTCTTTAAAAATGACACCACCCTACTGGGAACATGATCCGCCGAACCTCGCCACTCAATCCGTGGCATTCCCAGCATAGACAACATCACCGCCTTAGCGCAATAGTCCAGCATAACCCAACACAAAGACAACCAGTCTATACCCAATATTACATCAAAATCTAACATGCCGTGCAGCAAAAGATCCACTCAGGTCTCCAAACCTCGATAGTTACAATACAGTGCCGATGCATGCGACCCAAAACCACAACATAACCTGTATATGAGAACTCCCAGTCTCCAACTCCATATAGCACACGAATCACCATATATGATCCCAATTCCGTTGTCCGAACACATGCCACACTTCTAAGGCTCAATCATTCCACGAGAGGTACTCTTAAAATTCTTTTGTGCCACCAAGCAAACTCAAGTATCAGCAGTAGATCCAACAAAAGAGTGCTGCAATACTACTAAAGTATCATCAACTCAAACACTTGCCCTTTTTTCTGAAAATGCATACTCTCAACAAGCCATACTAGTTAGTAATATCATTTCCCTAATCATCTGAAGATCATTTCCTTAATCCTCTGAAGATCATTTCCTTAATCATTTAAAGCTGCCCGCTGCCTAAGGAGTTTTATGATCTTCCTTTCAGAACTGAACCAAGACCTTACACATGCAAATCTCAAGCCTACACCACATACCACATAAACCATACCGTCCTAGGATAATCATGAGAACTTCATATCCCCCTCCGATCCATAAGCAACTATGTACTCAACTAGCTAAGAACTTTCCATTGATCCCATCTAGAAGAAAATCTATACATCCCATGCTCCTCACGCCAGCAGAAAATATACCTCTCTAACTGTGGTAGAAATCATCAAGAACTCTCCAACTCCCTTTTGCACAACATTAAATCCATAAGGACTGAATCCCTCTAACTCAACAAAGTTACGCAAGCCACTAAAACCCATAAGCATTGCTGCAAAACACCTGCAGAAACTCATTACCTTGTAAACACCCAAGGAAATAATCATATCCTTACCATACCGATCCGGCCTACTACCAAGCTATACCATCTATCCAAGTTCCCTCTGATTTATCTTCAACTAGATGCTTCTTCTTTCCATAACACCACCATTCTTCAACCCAAACTCACCACACGAGTCCCAAGCAAATCCACACCATCTAAGGCTCATAAGCCGCTGAGTACTCTCTTAAATTTTTCCAAAAGCATCACGCTCAAAATACCCACTCCGAAGAGACTCCCTGTGAACCCATAGCCATTACCTTTACCTTCATGATACCAATATATATAGAATCCCATAATTGATATAGAAATGCCACAAACCTTGACACCCTCCAAGGAAAACCTCAGTTTCTAACCAATTACACAATTGAAAATCTCCAATTATTATATGTAAAATCTTGAACCCATTAGAACTATTCCCGAGAATCTTTCACTCTACTCAAACTGCAATTAGCCTGACCAAACGAATCGAAC
The DNA here is from genome assembly GCF_000393655.2 of Nicotiana sylvestris. Lineage (NCBI taxonomy): Eukaryota > Viridiplantae > Streptophyta > Magnoliopsida > Solanales > Solanaceae > Nicotiana > Nicotiana sylvestris. The sequence goes on along the minus strand of NC_091064.1, from coordinate 162,925,619 downwards.
AACCTGTGCCTCATTAGCAGTCTGACACCGCAGAGTGTAACCTCATTCTAAAACAACCGAGCAACTTACGACTCTATGCACCGAGCATCCTTTACCAACAACAACTCACGACATATTTCATGATTCTCACATACCTATGAATCATACTATAATATTTGTCAAGAATTTTCCTTTACTCGAGACATCTTCGGTCTGAATCTCCATAGACCATAACTGATTCTCCCATACGCCTCAAACTGGAACCAATATAGCACATAACCGTGCAATCAACTAATCCATAGTAGACTCCCCCACTTGGCTCGAAGCCATAGATCAAAAGACACTCAATAAGTCATAATGCATATACTCTATTGCTGTCATAGTACCATAGTGAGATTAAACTCGATCCTTCATAAGTTCGTGAAACACAAACCATCTGTTACTTTAACTCTTATGCAAATCTCGCATTCACTCTCGTAATAGTTAAACCCACTCTCTTAAGCGACCCAAACTTAAATTGCAACACATATATTTCACTTGTAAATGAGATCTTCTAACGGACAACATAAAGATCACACAACCTCAGAACACTCCGCAGGAGATAACCCACTTGCTTCGCCTCAAACTAACATTTTTGTATACCTTCCATTATCATAAACATTACGCAACCACTTAATCTTCCTGAGTCTGAACTCATACCGCAACATGAAATTTACTTCACTCCCAACTAGAAAACATGAGAAGGTTCTTCACGCACCCATAACTCGGGGCTATACCTCAAATCAAGATGGAATCAAGTACCTAATAGTTCTTCTATCCTCCAGCAAACCCTTCTTGTCGCTTCCAATTCATGTGAATACATCTTGCAGTCATAACATACTCATCGCATAGCCATCCAACCATCACTTCTACTAATAGGGATACTACCGAACATATAAGTTCAAAAACACGTGCTCACATAATCAGCACCTCGTTGCTCAAGCTATAGGCAAACATCCGGCCTGGAGTCCTCCAAACTGGCCCAACATCAACACACAGAGACCACGTCTTGCCCCTCAATCAGGGAATCACAAGCCGTTGATGCACATCTGATACTGAGCGCTCGTGCGCGCATGCGAACACGTGGAAGAAATTCAAAGAGTCACATTTCAAGTTGAATCAAGGACGCAAGATAAGAATTCAAGAATGTGAGGTTTTTCCTAAAGGTTCTGCAGTCTCCCAGGGATAAGTACAGGCATCTCTGTACCGATCTGTGACTCTACTAAACCTGCTCATGACTTATGAGACCTATGTAATCTAGGCTCTAATACCAACTTGTCACGACCCCAAACTGGACCCGGTCGTGATGGCGCCTCTCGTGAAGACAAGGCCAGCCGACACAATTCCCAAATTCAGTTTTAACAGTTTAATAAGTCAATTTAAGTCATTTATAAGGATAAATTCCCAACAAGTACAGATTTAGCAAAATGAAACAAGTGCGAAAATGAATACAACCCGATATCGGGGTGTCACAAGTCACGAGCATCTACTAAGGTCTAAAATACAACAGAATTTCTGTAAATGTACTAAATACAGTCTAATGACATCAAAGGGAGAAAAGCAGTGATGTGGACGTCGGGCAGCTACCTTGCTAAACTCCAAAGACTCTGCCACTAATCAACCAATACCTACTATTGGGTGCAAAAATACCTGAATCTGCACACGAGGTGCCGGGACTAAAGTGAGTACTCAAACTCAGTGAGTAATAATCATAACTAAAGACTGAGTGATAGAAAATCACGAAAAGTACATCAACATGTTGTACAGAAGTAGTACAAAACAAGTAAGAAAGCAATGAAGCTGTGGAATCTCTTCAAGAATCTTAGCTCAGCTTAAACTTCTTTAAAATGACTTTTCAACAGTTAAGAAATTGAATGCAAAGCAATTAGAATAGATAAGCACAAAAATCCACCCCTCGGGTACAAATACACAATTAAATAGGTAAATGACAGGCAATAAGAAAGATAAACACATAAAGGTTCGCCCCTCGGGCACAATGTCAACATATCCGTCCCTCAGGCAATATCTCATAACAATACTAGCCCCTCGGGCTATATCTCACATCACAATGGGTACCCAAGCTCACTTGGGGTGTGCAGACTCCTGGAGGGTCCCCTTACGGCCCAAGCGCAATATCAAGCCATCTCGTGGTATCATCACTAGGCTCTCGACCTCATATCAACAAGCCACCTTGTGGCGTACATATCTAAGGCCCTCGGCCTCATAATCAATATCAAATATTTCTTCACAACATAGGCCCTCGGCCTTACTCAGACAAAATCCTCACAAGCCACTCGGGCAATAGTAACACATGATTCTCAGCCCAAAATATCATTTAAAAGATCATTTAAGTGTTAAAACATAGTAAACATGGCTGAGTATGAAAATAGTGGAATATAACATGACTGAGATCAAGTATAAAGTCAAAAAAGTGAGGAAATATCAATAAAATTCCCCTAAGGGTTCAAATAGTTGGCACGAAACCCACATATGGCATTCAACCCAAATAATGATGATAACATATAGATTTCAGTCAAATACACGACAAAATAGTCATTCGAGATGGGCTAAGTCACAATCCCCAACAGTGCACGACCCCACGCTCGTCATCTAGCGTGTGCATCACCTCAATATAGTACAACGTTACACAAATCCAGGCTTTCATACCCTTAGAACATCATTTACAATCATCACTCACCTTGATCCGGTCCAAACTCTAGCCCGCGATGCCTTTGCCATTACGAATCGACCTCCGGATGCTCCAAATCTAGCCACAATCAGAACATAACCATTAAAATATGCTAATGGAATAAAGCCCACTCGAAAATATCGCATTTACATCAAAAATCCCGGAATTGCTCAAACCTTGCCCCGGGCCCACATCTCAGAATCCGACAAAATTAACATCAATAGAATCCTTGTCCTCCCATGAGTTTATACATATCAAGAACATCGAAATCGGACCTCAAATGGCCCCTCAAATTCCCACTCAAAGGTCTCTTAATCTCAAGCCCTAGTTACCTATTTTTTGCTACTGATTTTCTATGGATTTCAAGCTTACAAATGTTAAAATTCATCATAGAAACAAGTTTAGGGTCCAAAAATCTTACCTCCATGAAACCCTCTTCAGTTAGCTCTCCAAAGCTTTCTCCCGAATGAAATATGGTGAAAACCCACTCAAAATCGCGAAGGGAACCTTTTTATACTTTCTGACCCAGGCATTTCGCAATTGTGGTCCATTTCCCGCTTCTGCGACCCAAACCACCGCATCTGCGATTTTCATTAACTTGCCAATTACCGTATCTGCGGTTAAAAACTCGCACATGCGCTACTGCAGGTGCGCCTACGACACCACTTCTGCAGTTCCTGAAGGACTTCACATTGGCCGCATCTGCGGCTGCCCTACGCTTCTACGATCATCGCACCTGTGGTCTCCCAACCGCAGGTGTGGTTATGACAGAACCAAATGCTTCAGCTGCAAAATTCAATTCCAAATTCTTCCGTTACCCATCCAGAATCACCCCGAGGCCCCCGGGACCTCAACCAAAAGCACAAACATATCTCATAACCTTATTCAAACTCGTTCCAACCTTCGGAATGCTCAAAACAACATTAAAACACCAAAATCACATCAAATTCAAGCCTAGGATTCCAAAATCTTCCAAATTCCCCTTTTGATAAAAAACCCAACCAAACCATGTCCGAATGATCTGAAATTTTGCACACACATCCCAAATGTCACAAAGGAACTACTGTAACTTCCAGAATTCCATTCCGACCTCTATATCAAAATCTCACCTATCAACCGGAAAACGCCAAAATCTCAATTTCGCCAATTCAAGCCTAAACCTTTCACCGACTTCCAAAATGCATTCCAATAATTCTCCTAAGTCCCAAATCATCTAAATGAGCTAACCAAATTATAAAAATTCTGATCCGCGATCATATACCAATAAGTCAAATCTTGGTCAAACTTTTCAAGCTTCAAACTGAGAACTGTTCTTCCATATTCATTACGATTACCCTGAAAACCAAAACCAATGGTTTACATAAGTCATAATCCATCACACGGGGCAAGTCATGCCCGAGAACTGGCGAGCAAAGTGCAAAAGCTCCAAACGACTGGTCGGGTTGTTACATCTTACTTGTTATAAATTCACTTGTGTTGCGCGTACTCAATTTTATGTTATTATTTGATAGTTCATCTGGACGCCATATAAAGACGACTTGATAGGTGGCCTGCCAAATTACTGATCGGCTGACCGACTGATTTGGAGCATTTTCGTCTCACTGATATGCCTCGATATTGTGGAGCATCATGCCGCAGAGCGGTACTTCGCCAGTTTGGTCATCCGGAGACTATATCGAGGGGGCCTACATGGGAGGCTATACATTATCAGCAGGATGATCGTTCGAGGGAGGAAACGTATTTGTAGCATGGCTAAAGGCACATGTCCATACTTGGGCGAGATTAGAGGACCTGATTCCGCCCCCACCTTCATAGATCCAAGCGGCGACTAGTTAGATGTATACGTCCTTATACCGCCACATTACCCGACTTTTTATCGGGAACCTCATTCATCAAGCTGGCAGTCGGTACACACCATATGACGGGAGGCACGAGGCACTGGTATGTTATTTTGTATTCTTACTTATAACTGTGATATAGTATTCTGTAATTAATATTTTAAATGTTGTGCAGGCTATTGGTCATCATTTATTCTACATGTTGGGACTGCAGATGTAGCAACATGTCGGCGATCCTGCGGTCGCTGAGTATGGCCGGCAGGTGATAGAGCTGGATTTCCGAACACTACAGCGAGCCAGACTAGGCAAGCGCTTAGATCATGTCCCTGATTATGTGCCACTAGAGCACCACCAGTGGGGTAGTCATGTCCTACGCCCGAGGGGATGGGGACGAGGCAGGGCTATCCCACGAGGTAGGGGTGCCCCACGGGGTCATGGGGGCCAGCGAGGAGGTGGTCCCTAGTAAGGGGGCGTTGAGGCACCTTTGAGACACTTGATGAGGATCTTGGAACTGATCTGTCAGGTGACATTCCTCAGCCAGACGAGTATCCCAGCAACATGCCATCGTACAACCTTCAGCTAGAGCTGCCAGCATCGCATGTGACACTGTCAGATCCATTGTTGATCATGGGCTCGAGCTTCACTGCAGATATAAAGCAGTTCTTTTTAGTCCCATCAACCGCAGCTGAGGATCGGCCGACACGAGACGTGGATGGTGGGCGCAGGTTGAGTTTTGACTCATCGTTGTCAGGTGCTGCTGATCTATCACAGGCGCAGGTATGTTTGTATTACTATTAAATTTTAATTTGTTTTTTTTTCTCAATGATTTGCCATGAATTAATTTTTTATCATCTTATTAAGGCTTCATCCTAGCCCATCTCGGAGGCCACTTTATGTGATGATGAGGACACTACGGATGCTTATATTCAGGATCCCGATGAGACCATGGTAAGAAAATGTTTTTGACTTAACACATACATTACTAATATACATTTTCATATACTGAGCTTACTTATTGTTTTGTAGGTTGCTGATGGATCAACGACCCCTTCTACCGACCTTGCCAGCCCAATTGACGATCATGTTGCAGCTCATCCTCATATAAAGAGGCGACATGATGAGGATGATCCTGATAGTGTATCCAGACGGGAGAGGATGCGCCTCAGGCCAGTGGCTGCATTGAAGTACAAGGGTTGTGGGACTCATTGATTTTCCTTTTTTGTATTTTATGTAAATAATAAATTATGTAAATAATAAATTATGTAAATAATATCAACAATTTTTTATGCTTACATAATATGCACATTATATTTTTATTACCCCATTTCTTCTTTATTTTAACATCACAACACAAACACAAACATAGAAACTTAACATAACTTAAATTTAGTACAACTAATTAAAACACATGACACGAGAAATATAAAGATACACTACTATGCTCAGCACGTACATGTCATTTTTTAGTCACGACCGCCTAGTATTCTCTGCTCCAACCACTTAAATTTGTCTTCCAGCTTATTTTTTTTCTTTTTCCACCTCTTTGAGTTTCTCCTTCAACACTACAACTTATCGTTTGGATTGTCGCTCTCTTTCCTACTGTTTCAAACACAAACAATGAAGATGCTACAACTTTTCTTTGTAGTATTCCTGCTAACAGGGTTCATAAATCCATACCTCAAAATTGCAAACAGGTTCGTCGGGAACCCTATAAAACTTGTTCATACACGCCTAGTAGCGGCGTTCCACTTCACCATCGTCCTAATAGTCTGTCATCATGCATTCTTTGCCGTACTCGCACCTTGGCACATAAAGGGGTTCAAACATTTGTTAAAGCGTAAAGAAAAACCTTACTTTTATGGAAATATTTGCTATTGGTTATTGTTAAGAGCAGAAAATAACTAGAATGCGCCCGTTATTTATAGGCAAGACAACACACAAAACGTAGTATTGTACCGCGCTATACATATTTACTTTTTCTAAAATGAAATAGCTTTTTCGCAGCCAGTTGTGATAAAACCGACAAGACAACACACAAAACGTAGTATTGTACCGCGCTATACATATTCACTTTTTCTGAAACGAAACAGCTTTTTCGCAGTTGGTCAGCTTTTCAGACCGATAAGACAACACACAAAATGTAGTATTGTACCGCGCTATGCATATTTACTTTTTCTGAAACGAAACAGCTTTTTCACAGTCGGTTGTGATGAAACCGACAAGACAACACACAAAACGTAGTATTGTACCGTGCTATACATATTCACTTTTTCTGAAACAAAATAACTTTTTTGCAGTCAGTCAGCTTTTCAGACCGACAAGACAACACATAAAACGTAGTATTGTACCGTGCTATACATATTTACTTTTTTTAAACGAAACAACTTTTTCGCAGTTGGTCAGTTTTTTAGACCGACAAGACAACACAAAAAATGTAGTATTGTACCGCGCTATACATATTCACTTTTTCTGAAACGAAACAGCTTTTTCGCAGTTGGTCAGCTTTTCAAACCGACAAGACAACACACAAAATGTAGTATTGTACCGCGCTATACATATTGATTTTTATGAAACGAAATAGCTTTGTCTTGATTTATCCTTTTATTATCTTTTATTTTCATGTATGCTGTTTTAGTTATGGTTGTTGTGCTTTTATCTCTTTGAATATTATGTTATGAAATTTCAATCTTCATATTGGTCTTCTTTACTAACACCAATAATTTTAATGTTAGAACTATCATATTATCATCCCAATAGGTCATGTTAAAAAATAATATTTAACAAGACTGTGGAACACAATTTTATTTGATAGATATTGCAACATAAACAAGTACATACACTTATTACCTAAAACATTACCAAAATAAAATACTAGGTGTATCCTTGATAGTTGAGTACATTAGACGAACTTGCACCAGGAGCTGGATTACCACCGCCACCCTGACCAACTGAAGGACATTTACGACGACTGTGTCCTGTTTGCGAGCATATGACACATTTACGCGCATAAACAGTATCACCAACATCCATTGGGTTCCGTATACGCGTTCTCTTTTGCACTTGCAGCTTGCGCAAATAGTCCTTGTTACATAGCATTTTAAATTGTTCCGGCAGCGAATAATGGTCAGCACCCAATGGCTACAACTGGCCACTATATGTGTTTACATATTCAGCAACACTGTATTGCCTATCAACGTAGTTGGTTGCCCTTAAACCAACTTGTTGAAAGCACTTCATGGCATGTGCGCACGGCATATTGTAGATGGTCCATTTCCCACATGAACACAACCGGCTAGCTTCATTCACGCTTTGTAGATTATTCCCCCGGTATCCGCGGATAGCGGTGCGAACTTCAAAAATACCCCGGTCGTGATCATACTGTAAAAATGAATGCCAATGTGCTTGCCTCCTATATTTCTCAAATCTTCTCATCGGTATTGGCATAAATTGAACACCACTGTCCATCAATTCTGATGCAGCTCTATGCCTTTCAACAAACCTCTCCGAAATCTGTTTGAGTGTCATCCGGACCATGGTAGTGACATGCAATCCACATACAGACTTTAATAAGGCGTTGAATGACTCTGACACGTTTGTAGTCAGGGCTCCCCATCGTCTGCCACCATCAACATGCAATGTCCACTTGTGAAGATCATGTCCCATCAACCAATTATAGGCTCTTTTGTTTAACTGCCGGATCACTTCCATGCGCCTCGTAAATTTGCACTGTTGGTGTTCAGTTGCAGCCATCCACATTAAATCATGCAAGGCCTTGTCGGGATATTTTTTCTGGAAATTGGCCTTCAAATGGCTCACACAATAACGGTGATAGGCATAGGGTTCCTACCATTCAGGCAAATACCGTACAGAACTTAAAATACCACCATGCCGATCAGATATTAGACAAATACCTGAACGCTGTTTAACAACGTGCTGCTTTAAGTGATTCAAAACAAGCATCCACGTCTCTTCACTTTCATTGGCACAAATGGCAAAAGCTAGTGGAAATATTTGTCCGTTGGCATCTACTGCAACTACGATCAAAAGCTTAATATCATACTTTCCATAGACATGAGTATCGTCTATGAAAATTACCGGACGACAATGCATATAACCATCAATTGCTGGTTTAAATGACCAGAACACATAGTTGAAAATATATTCCGGTATTCCGGGATGCTGCTCATGCCTCTATTCAACAACAGTCCTGGGGTTAAAGTGTTTCAGTGCAGCCATGTACCTGGGTAGACATGAAAATGACTTATCTCAATCACCATAAATAATTTCAAATGCACGTTTGCGCCCGAGATATGCCTTTCTTTTGGTTATAGTACACCCATATTCCTGGTGGACGGATGTAATACACTGTTTGATCTTGTACCTAATGGAGACTTCCAAGAAAGGAATCAAGACAAGAGAAATCAAGTCTACATCCAAGTTGAAGTGATTCTGATTGAGCGTGTCAGTTTCACATATGTGGGTGCCAATATATTTACCCACTTTCCACAACCCTATATCCTTCTTGATTGCACGCAACATCTAGTTACAACCCATAAACTGTCTACGGAATATAGCCTTGTATACCTCTGGAGTTGACTCCCTTACCGTTATCTCACGACACTCTCTGACGATGTACATTTTTACAGCCCTGGTTAAGCGAGCTTTATCGGGAAAATACATGCCTTTTGCTAGCACCATTGGCCAAGACTCATCCCACATTGCTGACCAAAATTCGTCAACATCCCTTTTGAGGGCATCCACATCCGGTATACTTAGCAAATTATCAAGGTAGGGAATATTCCGCTCATGAAATGGCACGTGGGACTCGTACACTCTTGGTCTAACGGGAGGTGGAGGAGCATGTTCCCTCGTCAGCTCAGGTTCAACATTCACTTCCTCCTCCTCATCACCCTCGTCAGGGAAGGGAGTGTCATCTCCAGACTCATCAACATTGTTGTCATAATCACTATTATCTTCCTGACTCTGCGCGTCTGCCAGATCACAAGTAAATACATCGTCTACTAGCAACTGAGTGAGGTAAGGACCATCAAGTTGCTCGTTTTCACTGCACAAAAAGAACAAAATTATAAGCTACTCAAAATGAAAATACTTTACATATAGCTATATCACTTCACTTACAAGTCGTACTGTGTTGACACTCCATGATGGACATTTTCCTGTTGGTGATGTCTCCCGGATGGACCATCATGATCCAATATGCTAGAACTACGCATATTCCAACTAGGCGTGGGGTAATAACTTATCAAATTCATATCCAGACGGTACCCCCTGTGGAAAATATCAGTGTTAATACAAATTCAATTCAACAAAAAATAAACATCGTAACAGAAAGGTAAATTGAAGTTTACCAGTCGTCTTGTGTATTATCTAAACTAGGAGAGAAATTATTTTCTCGCTCCTCGTTCTCCCGCGGAGATAAGTTAAGATCCGGCCAAACTCTTTCAGCCAGAAATTGTTGGGCTAAAATTGCTCCATAATAACCACCTGATGACTAGGGGTTATCACTGCTTTGCGCAATCTCATTATTGCCAACGTCTTCAGCCTTGGCATATATTTCCAATAATTTTATTACAATAAATTTGTTGTGTTCATCCGGAATTCGCAAAAAATCTCTAAGAGTTTCATCATCTTCGAGGTTAAACTCAGAATAATAAGCAAATCCCTGCGGAGTCACAGAATACAGAAATCTACCGGTTACTTTAAGGTTCACCGAACGTTTCCTCGCACTCATTTTTTTATGTAACAACGATACCAATTTATCGTACTCCATTGTAAGCGGCAATTTAACATGACACTGTGGAGATGAACTATACCTAACATAGTTATTCTCCATTACAACCTCACCTCCCAATATAATGAAACCCTTATTTTTGGCTCTTCATACATTATAAAAAAAGCTTGATAACAAGAAGAAAAGTTTGAATGGAAGTTATAATATTTTTAGAATGGATTTTCTTAAAATCCTAACGCCTTTAAATAAGGCAATGGCTAGCCCGAGGGGTTGAATTTTTTGATATATAGTCCGGTATAATACCGTGCTATATCCATTTGAATTATTGTTATGTCAGTTAACCCCATAAGACTTATTGGTGGGCCCACAAACATGTATTGCATGGTATTATACCGCACTATATATATTTGAATTATAGTTATGTCAGTTAAATGCAGGAAACTAATTGGTGGGCCCACAAACAGGTATAGCATGGTATAATATCACACTATATATAACGTTGTATTATACCGCGTTATATCTAATACAGTACTATATCGCGCTATATTTTAATGGCAGAAATACCGTTAAACTATAGCGCGGTATAATATCGCGTTATATATAGAAAAGTATTTTTTTTACATAGTAGAAACATATTTTAAGTCCAAAATATTGGCATTTAGGTTTCAGACTCTACTGGTAAATGTCGAGCCTAAGCTCGGCAAAGTAGTGACGAGGCTAGACCACAACAATAACATGAACCTGTGCAGTTAAATCATATACGAGAAAATAACAACAAATGAAAACTAAGCAGATAATAATGGGAAAGGGAAAAACATGCTGCGGGGAATATCAAATCCTGAAAATAGTGCAGTAAAGAAACACAGTAAATAACATGCTTTGCACCAATAAAAGTAATAACATAGCAAACAAGTTCACGGTATCACCCTTCGTACTTTTACTCTCATCCTCACCATAAGAACCAATAGAAACGGCACGACATCACCCTTCGTGCGTTAACTCTCTCATGACATGGCACGGCATCACCCTTCGTGTGTTAACTCTCTCATGACATGGCACGACATCACCCTTCATGCATTATTGCTCAAAGAATATGGCATGACATCATTCTTCGTGCATTATCACTCACTCTCAAAGTATTGTACGGCATCACCCTTCGTGCATTAACACTCTCCCTCACCAAAATAATGAAACAGTCTTACTTCAACATTTAATTCCATGATACCAGCCTCAACTGTGAGTCAATACTCAATCAGTACCAAATTCCATAAAACATGATAAGAGTTGCTCAACACATGGAATAACAAGTCTAAACGTGAAATATATGATCAGACAGTACAATAGTTACAAAAATAAGCCTAACACGCATGCTATGACCCGACAACAACGCATAGGTACTCATCACCTCACCTATACGTTGTACTCAATATCAAAATACGTAGCAAATAGGCAAATAATACCTAATCCCTCAAGCCAGAGTTAGACCCAACACTTACCTCGCTCCAATGGCCAAACTCAAAGCTCAATCACAACTTTTCCCTTCACACAAGCCTCCGGACCAATATAATCTAGAAAATTACCAACGAAATGATTCAATCTAAGCCTTAGGAACTACCCACTATAGCAGGGAATTCAATTTAGGTCATTTTTTAAAAAGTCAACAAAAGTCAACGCCCAGGCCCGCTTGGTCAAAACTCGAAATTCGGATCAAAACTCGATTACCCATTCAACCCTGAGCCCTGATATACAGTTGGTATTGGAATCAGACCTCAATTTGAGGTCTAAATCCCCAAAATTCCTAAGTTCTACCCAAAATTCTCCAATTCCACCATGAAAACTCTAGATTGTAGGATGAAATCTTGTAAAAAGAAGTAAAAGAGTGAAAGAAATGAGTTAAGAATCACTTACTTATGATTTGGGGAGGAAGAAGTGTTAATCGTCTCTTATGTTTTAGGGTTTGAAAATTGAAGAATGAATGAAACATCCCGCTTATATAGCACCCTCAGATCCTCACTACGCGGTCCGCAAATTTCCCAATGTGGCCGCATTTCTCTACTGCGGTCCGCGAATTTCCTACCGTGGCCGCATTCTTCTACCGCGATCCGCGAAGTTCCCTCCGCGGCCACTTCCAAGATCCGAGACCTGCAACTTTGCAAGTATCCAACACCAGATTTTTCTAAGTCTAGACATCCCGTAGCCTATCCGAAACTCACCCGAGCCCTCGGGGCTCCAAACCAATCACGCACACAAGTCTTAACATATCATATGAACTTGCTCAGGCGATCAAATCGCCAAAATAACACATAGAACTATGAATTTAGCACCAAATTACATGAAATTTTCAAGAAAGTTTAAAAACATCTATTTTCTCAACCAAAGGTCCGAATCACGTCAAATCAATCCCGTTTCTCACCAAATTTCATAGATAAGATATAAATATCATAATGGACCTGTACCGGACGGAACCAAAATATGGGTCCGATACCAACAAGATCAAATTTTTTAAATTATTAAACTTTTCTATTTCCTTCAAAAATTCATTTCTCGGGCTAGGGACCTCGGAATCTGATTCTGGGCATACGCCCAGGTCCCATATTTTATTACGGACCTATTGGGCTGTCAAATGATGGGTCCGGGTCCGTTTATCCAAAACATTGACCGAAGAAAATTAAAATTAACTTTTTAGGTCAAAATTATTATTTAATCAGTTTTCCACATAAGCACCTTCTGGAAACTCGTCCGGATTGCGCACGCAAATCGAAAAGGAATAAAATGAGGTTTTTAAGCCTCGAAATGCAAAATTAAAATTTTAAATCATAGGATGACCTTTTGGGTCATCACAACGATCGAGAGCTGCTTATTCTCGCTTCTACATAAGTAGAAATATAAGAAAGAATACCACCGATTATATTTCTCTTATCCATGATTTTTTATTTTATTTTTCTTGTTACGCTATGACAGTCGTTTTTTTTAATTATAACCAAATGTAACTTCTATATGGCTCATCCCAAAATCTTTTCGTCTGTTCCAACAACAGAAATTAGCATGATATAAATCAACCCCAAAAGAGAATAAACACTTTTAGCCCTATTTTGGTCATACTTAGCATCTTTTTCGTAAAAAAAAAATTAAAAATATTATTTGTTCATAAAATATGATCATTTTTTTGAAGAAAAATTCAAGTTTCTAAAAATTGATTTAGGGCGTTTTTTTGATGGAATTTTTTCTTCTACTCACAAAATTTCAACTTTTTTTTTTCCCAAATAAAATGCATGTCCAACATAACTTCAACTTCCAAAAATTATTTTTCAACACAACTTCAAAAATACTTTTTTCAAGTTTCAACCAAATCTATGTTCAAACACTAGCTTAAAGTGGGTACTGAAAAACAGAGAAGGAATCTTGACCGGAATAACTAGTCGGTTTTTTTAGCCGGTATACATAGACTGATTATACATGGTTATATATAAGCGGTTGGGTGATGGCTATTTAAATTTAACTCATCAATTAAACAAGAATATTACCATTCAAGAACTAAAGTTTAGGTAATTTTTTTGGGCGTCTCTTGTCCAAATTGAAAATTCCATTTATTGTGCTAAAAAGTGTTAAATATGTGTATAATATTAGGTTGTTATTTGTTAAAAGGCTCGATTTAAATTCATTTCACTACATATTTGTTATTTGTTAAAAGGCTCTTATATGTTGGTTGAATAAGTGAAGAATTAGTATAATACTACGTAAATAGTATGAATCGTTTTGCAGAACTCCCAAAGTGCTGTGGCTGCCAGGGAAACAAATGAAATGTGAGGTTGGTAAGATCAATAAGAGAAACAGAAAGAATTTTGTGTGGAAATGAAAATGAAAGTTTCCCTCTTAAATAACTGTCATAATAGTATCTTGAAAATGATATATTGACGAATCTTGTTTTTTCTTTTAATATAGTATTCTCGTTTACATGATTTTATTGGAATATTCTTACTGGTCATCAAACGTTCAGATCACCAATATTTTTCCTCCTAGTGTTTAATTTGGTTACTCCAACCAAAACAAAAGAAGATATAATCATTTTATGAAGTTACTTCAGTTTGTTAAAATTCTAGTATGTAACTACTACATGCATAGCGGCTAGCTGATTTAGGGATATAAATTCGTAACATTAGTAACGAAAGATCCTGTGGAAAACATGATCACCTGTCAGTGGACGGTGTTCTGCATTTAGTATTTATGCAAAGTGAATCGATCCTTAAGGAAAAGGGGTTGTCGTCTGATGGGTATACAAAAATAACAAAGTGCTTTGATTACAAAACTGCACCCATCAAGACAGGAAATCAATAAACGAGAAATCTAGTAAGCGGGATTAAGAAGAAAACTTTTTTTCTCCAGGAATCTCGGGTCAAATACAAAGAACTAAAAGATTTCACATCTAGAAAGGGCCTACACCTAATATCTTACGTTGTTCCCATTTTCTCCCTGACTCATTGATAATAGGCTAGATTCATGTAGTTTGGCGACTATTTATGCCTCAACTTGACTATGCTTCACCGCTCTAGGAAGGTTAAATGACGATAAAATAGCTCTAATTGTGAATTTTATGTTTTGCAGGTGCAAATTGTACTTATGAGGATTTAGGATAGTGTTTTGAGCTAAATTAAAGTAAGGGAAACCCCTCAGAGTTGAGTATGTATGAAAGAAGAAAGAAAAGAAGAGAGAAAATGTTGATCCACTCTAGCGCGGGCCAAGCGCGGTCTCAGCGCGGCCGCGCTAGAGCAGAAAAACGGGGCAGTGTACTCGGCCATATGCGCGGCCACTAGCGCGACCGCGCTAGTCATTCCGGAACGCAGATATTTCAGGGGTAAACTTGAAAGTTTGGGGGCAATTCCACTTAACCTATAAGAGGTCCAGCTCGCCCAAAAAGTGGATATCGAGGTTTTCATAGTTTTGTTAAAGGCAAGAAGAGGCAAGACGCAAGGAGGATAATTCGACGTCGAGTTCTACCTTTCTTCCTTTTGTATTTATCATTCAATGAGTTTTGTTGTTGTTATTATGAACACGATTATGAGTAGCTAATTATTTAGTCTAGGGTTTTGATGGAACCTATTGAAGGATGAACTTCTTGTTGTGTTAATATAGTTTGCCCAGTTTAATCTCTATTTGTTCAACTACGTTCTTATTGTAGTTAATTGATAGGATCTTCAATTAGCTGCACCTATTTAATATGTATTACTCGGGAGAGAGTGCATATTTAGATCATTGTTGAACAAAACCACTCCCAAAGTATATGAAGAATCAATAATCGAGAGTTTAAAGGTGAAATTAGGGATAACGAAACCTTGGGTGCGATCTAAGTGAGTTGTAATTAAAGCCAGCTAGCGTAACTCGGAAGAGTGCATCTAGTAAATTGTCGTAATTACTCGGGAGAGATTTACGGTAGTAAAAGTGCTCATGATCGATAGAGACGGTTAGGCAAATCTATACGAAACATAATAGGAAGGGATTCCATCAATAGGGGAAATCACAACCTTAGATCCTTCTCTTATTCGTTTACAATTCAGTCGTAGTTAGTTTTTAGTTTACTTGATTTTATTCAGTTATAGTTAGTAGAAATATCACCAAGTGTTATTGAAAATATCTGGGAAGTTGATTACGGAGAATTCAGTGAGTCTGACAAAAGTAATTGGTAGGTTAATTCCCTGTGGGATTCGGCTCTGGGCTAAATACCCGGATTATATTTACAACGACCGCTTGTCCTTTTTATAAGGCATAGTTGGGCGTGATCAAATTTTGGCGTCGTTGCCATGGATTAACGGTGTTATCAATTACAATTGATAGAAATACAAATATTCTTAGTGTAGTCAGTTTTCTTTATTTTCAATCCATACATTGAAATTTTAACATTTGTTAACTTGGTTGTACAAGTGCATTCCTAGAAACTCATCGAGAACTGGTGAAGTGGTTGAAGCATTATCAGATCCCGAGAAAGTTTGCAAGGCCTTGAATCGGGCCAACCGGAAAAACAAACAACAACAATCAACTGAACAACCTGAACCAGACATGGGGGATAATATAGTAGACCCGAGTGCGCAGGTAGTAGAGCCTCTTGTGCCAGAGGCTCCTCTATATGACTGGGTGCAACCCACAACAGAAAATTTGGCCATAGCGATATTAGTCCCTCAGATACAGGCTGAATCTTTTCAAATCACAAATAACATGCTGCACTTGTTGCAAAATAAGAGACTATTTTCAGGGTCATACATTGAAGGTCCTCAACAACACTTGAAGAATTTCCTATCAGTCTGCAAAAACTCAAAGGCAGCCCAACGTAACTCAGGAAGCAATAAAGCTGGTTTTGTTTCCATTCTCAGTGACATGAGCTACCCCGACTTGGATAAATTCACTCCCTATTAATTCCATCACGACTTGGGAGGAGTTAGTCAAGCAATTTGTGAATAAGTTTTATCCACCCAATAAGACTGCTCAGCAAATTGATGAAATTTTGGGCTTCAGACAGAAACCAATGGAAACATTGCAAGAAACATGAGAATGATTCAAAGGGATGTTGGTTATATGTCCACACCACGGTATTCCAGAGCAGATGTTGGGGCAGCGGTTTTACATGAGTCTAACAGATAGCGTGAAGGCTAATGTTGATTCTTCAGCTGGTGGAGCATTCTTGCGCAAATCATGGAGAGAAAGCGAGATCCTGCTTGACAAAATGGCACAGAATTCGAGGTGGACAACCAGGAATGCACCTATCACTCCAGTAATTCACTTAGTGCCCTTAGATGCATCCAACACTCTTGGTGAAAATATGGCGACCTTAATGACACAAATGAGTATACTCACCAAAAAGGTGGAAGAGTCAGGGCAGAAGCAGCAGGTGTACATTGTAGATACAACCAATGGGGGCTTATGCACATCTTGCATTAGTCAGCCAATTGGTAGCCAATGGAATGCAGAAAGTGATCATCATCGTTACCCTGAGGACATGAATTATGTGTCTAATTATGGGGGTCAGAGACATGGCGGTCAGAATTGGGGCTAACAGAATCAGCCATATAGGCCAGTCCAACCACAACACAACAATGGAAATATGGGAGCCATGAGACCTCACAATAATGTGGTGCCCTACCAAAGGCCACAGGGGTACAACAACCAAAATCAGCAGCAAGGTTAGTATCCTCCTTAGCAGTAACATGGTGGGAGACAGGAAGATGGGTTTGCTAGAATCGAGGCAAAGATGCAGCAGGTTATTGGGTCAAATGCGAAAATGAGTGAAAGAGTAGATTCACATGAGTCAGCCATAAAGAATATTGAAGTGCAAATGGGCCAGATCTCGATGTTTTTGCATAATCTTCCTCATGGGACATTGCCTACAGAAACTCAGGTAAATCCAAAAGATCAAGGCCCGAAGCAGCTGATGGAAGTAAGTCTACGTAATGGTAGATATCTAGACTTGGAGAAAGAGAGGGCTCGAGAAAACAGACAGGTTGAGACACTTGTACCAGTGCCCATTGAGCTAGATGATTCAGCAAAACTGACAGAGGTGACAGTACAGCCTGCCCAGGAAGAAACCAACAAACAGATGGAGGCTGAGAAAGAAGTTGAGATAGCCCAGGAACCGGTAGTTGATGTGGTATCTGACAAAGAGAAAATCCAAATCACTAGGAAGAAGAGACTCCAGCACCATTCCCATAGAGGCTGGCCAAATACCAGAAAGAGGAACAACACAAGAAATTCTTGGAGATAATGAAAGAAATTCAGGTAAATATTCCATTGATTGATGCTTTGAAGAATATGCCTGGTTATGCAAAAATGATTAAGGACTTGATGTCCCGAAAATTTGACTTCCAAGACTTGGCCACAGTGACTCTAACTCAGACCTACAGTGCTGTGGTAACTAGACCAGTTGCTGAAAAGATGTCTGATCTAGGGAGTTTCACAATTCCCTACACCATTGGTAACTTTGCCTTTGCCAAGGCACTTTCTAATTTGGGGGCTAGCATAAATCTTATGCCCCTAGCGATCTATAAGAGGTTGGGGATTGGAAAAGCTAGACCTACGTCTATGTTGTTGCAGCTGGCTGACGGAACTATTAAAAGACCCTCAGGTATTTTGGATGACGTGTTGATACAGGTAGGGAAATTTGTACTCCATGCAGATTTTGTGATTCTAGATTGTAGAGTGTATGAAGAAATTCCCATAATTTTGGGAAGGCCATTCTTGGCCACAGGGCGAGCCCTCATTGATTGTGAAACTGGGGAGCTCAAGATGAGGTTGAATGATGAGGAGATAACATTCAATGTGCAGAAATCTATGAGGCGACCAAGTGAATTCGCCAATTTTTCTCTTATTGATGTCGTGGATGTAATCGTGGAAGGGGATGATGAGACATTGACTATTGAGGATCCTCTTGCTGCATGTCTTATGAATTTAGATGAGGTGAATGGGGAAGAATTGGCAGAATGGGTGTTGGCTGTAGAGGGCAGAGGGTTTTGGGAGAGATCACTTGAATTCAAGCCCATGCACTTAGAAAAAAGTGAAACTCCTCCAGCAAGCCATCCATAGAAGAACCACCAAAGCTGGAGTTGAAGCCACTTCCCACCCATCTCAATTATGCATTACTAGGACCTAACTCCACATTAGTTGTTATTATCTTATCTAGTTTGTTAGATGTGCAGGCACAACGGTTTTTGCAGGTACTCACGAAGTGCAAGACTGTCATTGGGTAGACTATGGAAGACATTAAAGGGATCAGCCCTGTATATTGTATGCATAAAATTCTGTTGGAAGAGGGGCACAAACCTTCCAGGGAGCACCAAAGAAGGCTGAACCCCAACATGAAGGAAGTGGTGAAGAAGGAGGTTATTAAGTGGCTGGATGCGGGAATCATTTTCCCCATCTCTGATAGCAACTGGGTTAGCCTGGTGCAATGTGTTCCTAAGAAGGGTGGTATGATAGTGGTAAAAAATGATAACAATGAGCTGATCTCTACAAGAACCGTCACCAGCTGGAGAATTTGTACGGACTATAGGAAATTGAATCTGGTCACCCGGAAAAACCACTTCCCACTTCCCTTCATTGATCAAATGCTTGACAGACTAGTAGGGAGGTCCCACTTCTGTTTTTTGATGGGTACTCAGGGTACAACCAAATCTCCATTGCACTAGAGGACAGAGAGAAAACCTCATTCACATGTCCATATGGGATTTATGCCTTCCGTAGGATGCCTTTTGGACTATGCAATGCACCCGCTACATTCCAAAGGTGCATGATGGTCATATTCACCGACATGGTTGAAGACATAATGGAGGTGTTCATGGACGATTTCATAGTGGTAGGAAACTCATTCGATGAATGCCTTACAAACTTGACCCGAGTGTTGAAAAGGTGTCTGGAGACTAACCTTGTACTTAATTGGGAAAAGTGCCATTTCATGGTACAAGAGGGTATAGTCTTGGGACACCGGGTATCAAGCAAGGGAATCAAGGTGGATCGTGCTAAAGTTGATGTGATAGCAAAGTTGCCACCCCCTACATCAGTCAAGGCAATCAGGAGCTTCCTTGGGTATGCCAGTTTCTACCAGAGATTCATCAAAGACTTCTCCAAAATTGACAACCCTCTTTGTAAGTTGTTAGAAAAAGATCACCCTTTCATGTTTTCTGATGATTTCAGGGTAGCATTCGAGGAGTTGAAAAAGAGGCTAGTCACAGCACAATCCTTGTTGCCCCCTACTGCGAGCAACCATTCGAACTCATGTGTGACTCCAGTGACTATGCAGTGGGGGCAGTGCTAGGATAGCGGAAAGACAAGATAATGCACCCAATTTACTATGCCAGTAGAATGTTGAGTGGAGCCCAGTTGAACTACACTGTGACGGAAAAGGAGATATTGGTTGTGGTGTTCGCATTCGACAAGTTCAGATCATACCTAATTGGCTCTAAGGTAATTGTATATACTGATCATGCTACTTTTAGGTACTTGATTGAAAAGAAGGAGTCCAAACACGTCTGATTCGTTGGGTGCTGCTACTGCAAGAGTTCGACCTGGAGATTCGTGACCATAAGGGTACAGAAAACCAGGTCATTGATCATCTATCGCGACTTGAAGGAGCTGAAAACTCAGTTGAGGCAGAGGATATTCTGGAAACCTTTCCAGACGAGCAGTTTCTCACCACAAGCCTTGAGGAAGTGCCATGGTATGAAAACTTTGCAAATTACCTGGCAAGTGGTATAGTTCCATATGACCTTTCCTCTGTGCAAAAGAAAAGTTTTACCGTGACTGCCGCATGTATTACTGGGATGAACCTTATATGTATAGAATTTGTATTGATAATATGATCCGGAGATGTGTCCCCGAGATAGAAAAATCTTTTGTTTTGCAGGAATGTCACACATCGGCATATGGCAGACATTTTTAGTCAAGACGATAGCAAAAGTTCTAGAAGCCGGGTTCTACTGGCCAACAGTGTTTAAGGATACACATCAATGGGTGAAGGGCTGTGATGAATGTCAGTGAACCGGGAACATCTTATGTTGCCATGAGATGACCATGAACCCAATTCAAGAGGTTGAAGTGTTCGATGTATGTGGGATAGACTTCATGGGCCCCTTCGTCAGCTCCTTTGGCAATAAGTACATACTTGTTGCTGTAGATTACATGTCCAAATGGGTGGAAGCTGCAACACTCCCCACCAATGATGCAAAGGTGGTGGTGGGGTTTTTGAAGAAGAATATATTCACTCGTTTCGGGACACCGAGAGCTATTATCAGTGATGGAGGCACTCACTTCTGCAATCGAGCCTTTGAGAAATTGCTAATAAAGTACGACGTGCGCCAAAATGTGGCAACCCCATATCATCCTCAGACTAGTGGACAGGTTGAAGTGTCGAATAGAGAAATAAAGAGTGTGCTGACCAAGACTGTGAACGCCACAAGAACTGATTGGACGAAAAAGCTAGATGATGCATTCTAGGCCTAAAGAATCGCTTTCAAAACACCAATTGGTATGTCACCATACAAGTTGGTGTTCGGAAAGGCCTGTCACTTTCTAGTGGAACTAGAACATAGAGCTTGGTGGGCAATGAAATGGCTAAATCTGGACATTGAAGCTGCGGGAACAAATAGGGTCACAGAATTGTACGAGCTAGACGATTTCTGATTTCTTGCTTTCGAGAGCACGAGGTTGTACAAAAAGAGAATAAAGAGGTTGCACGACAAGAACATTGTTGAGCAAAATTTCAATCCCGGAGACATGGTGTTGCTTTATAACTCAAGATTAAGGCTATTTTCGGGTAAACTCAAGTCACAATGGTCTGTACCATTTCGGGTGGTCGAAGTGCTCCCTTCAGGTGTCGTAGAGATTGCGTTAGATAAAGATTCCCATACATTTAGAGTCAATGGGCAAAGATTGAAACCATATGTGGGCATGGATGAAACCAAGGAAGTGTCAGTGATCCATCTGACTGAACCTCAGCAGTCGAGTGAGCCTTAAATGCGCTCATCTGCGTCGTGACGCAACGTCAAAATCAGGCGTTGCATGGAAGGCAACGCATTGACTTGTTGTAACTATCATGCCACGATATTAACTAAGGCACTGGTTAGTAGGCAACCCAATGTGTAGTGACTTTAGTATAGTTAGTATTTGTTATTTTTGATTTTGGTAAGTACTAACCAGTGCAGGTGACCTTGGGCGAGTGATAAGTCCATCAGATGCTGAAGGAAAAGGTAGAAAAGTGGAAAAATCTTGAGGCCCAGGAGCGCGCCCGTGATAGTGACCGCGTTAGTGGCCGCGCATATGGCCAACTATTCAGCCTCAATTTTTCACCCAGGAGCGCGGTTGCACTAATTCGGTGCTAGTGGCCACGCATATGGCCAACTATTCTGCCTCAGCTTTCCGCCCAAGAGAGCGGTCGCGCTAAGGTCGGGCTAGTGATCGCGCATATGGCCAAGTTTTCTGTTTTGCTAGCGCAGCCGCGCTCGGACCGTGCTATGACCGTCCCGCTTGCCACTTTGTATAAGTTAAATTTTTTTTTATTTTCTTATTTTGTATTTTAATTATTTTATTTTGTTTATAACTATCCCCCTCTTCTCGTATCAACACCCAACGCTTAAGAATCCCAGCCCTAATTCCCCTCTTCTCCATTTCCAAATAATCCCATCCCTAATTCCCCCAAGGTTCAACGCCAATCCCATCCCCACTACTCTTCTTCACTTCTTACAATCTCCTCCCATTTCAGTTAAGGTTTTCTTTTTGCCAAGTTTTGTGGATTTTCTTTTGGAATTCTTAACTATGTAGTAGTTTTTCTTCTCTTTACTTAGAAGTAATTTGTAGTGTATACGTAGTGCTTGTGGGTGGTGGTGTTTGTGGAGTTGTATCTCTTAACTTAGTTGGGTGAATTTGGGGCTATTGTGGTGGTAAGTGGGTTACAACATGATTAATTGGGGGTTCCAGTGAATGATGCCCACAACATGTTTGTTAAAATGCCACAATGAGTGTCAATAATAATTGTGACCAATTGTAAGGGTGGAGTCTGAGTAACCACAGTGAGTCACATCTTTTGTGTTGTGATAATGATATTCTTCTTTCAGGTACTATGGCACCTTTCAGGAAACGCCGAATAATAAGTGCTTCATCCAGCGGCCAAGCTGGATCTTTTAGGGCGCGGGCGTCAACTCCTACTTGTCCTTTAGATAGTAACAGGTTCATCTCTGCCAAGGCTCAGGACCGTTTTGCTGATAAGGCTTCTAAGAAACCAATACCGTAAAGGGGCATAGATATAGGGCCGCTCCAACTTGGCTGTCCCAACTTGTATAATGAGCTAGTCAGGCATGGGCTACAAAACTTCTTTGAAGAACTAGATGATGGGAATGTGATGGTTGTGCATGAGTTTTATGCTGATGTTAAAGAACATGTGGATGGTGTAGTAACAGTGCGCAAGAAGGCTGTGGATGCCTCTGTTGAAGTATTCGGAGGATATACCGGCTTCCCACACTGGTGGAGGAGTTGGACGACTATTATGAACTGTATGGCAGAAAATACACTCAGTAGGAGAGGTTTTTTGAAACCATATGTGTACTCGACAAGGAAATTGTGTGGATGAAACATGGGAAGAAGTTCGATTCAGCGACACATACCTTTGAAGGGAAGTGCTGGCTATATGTAATCAACAATCGCCTGCTCCCGTCCTCCAACACCACGGAAGTGAATGCTCCTCGAGCTCCTTTAATTTGGTGCTTTATAAATGGTCACAACTTTGATGTGGCCAAGCTTATTCATGAGGAGATGTTTACATGCTGTCCGGTGAAGAGGTATGGTTTCTTTTTCCCCTCACTAGTCACTAGGCTTTGCAGGGCAGCTCGGGTACCGGAAAATTTTAATGTGGATGGAAAAGTGCCAAGAGAGGCAAAGTTTCGAGCTGATAAGGTGACTACTGGGAAGGAGCCTGTGGTACCTGGTGGTGATGATAGTGATGACTCCGATGCATCTGACGAAGGGGGAGGATGAGAAGGAGGAAGTAAAGGTCAAACCCGCCCATAAGCAGATTGCAGAAGCTGTAGGACAATCTGGGGTTGGTCGGGTTATCCAATTAATAGCCTTAGAGCAGGAGGTGTTAGGGTAGCGTACGGGTAGCGTACCTCGGTCGCTGACTGAGGTACGTGTGTTGATGATGTGGAAACCTAGCAGGTTAAATCTGAGAAGAAAATAATGGGTTGGTTGCGAGCTCTAGGTCGTGCATGTTATTTGGACCTAGGGACGGTCTCCGATCAATATTGATCAATAAGGGAAGTTCCTTTACCTCACTGTTCTTTATTTTGTACGCTATGAGGACATGTTTTCTTTTCAAGTGTGGGGTGGGGGATACTTCATTATATGTGTATATATGTAAGAACTTGATTGTTTTATGTTTTCTTTGTTTTTGTGGTTTGAGTAGCAGTCGAATTAGGTAAGTCGACTTGTCCCGACGATGAATCTCTTTCGACGGGGTTCTTGAGGGTCTAAGTCGATGAGAAAATCTCTAAAAAAAGGAAATATGTTGGACTCTTCCAGATGACGGATCTTCTAGACAGTTTTCTTGATGGGAGTAAGTCTAAAGGAAATACCAAAAAGATTTTCTGTTCTAGGTAGTGTAGTAACTCCCCTTTGATTTTTCTTTGGGCCGCGACTCTTTTTCAAGGGTTTTGCTTGAACCGGGTGTAGTTAATTTTTGTTTATTTTATTTCTAGTTTTTAGTTAGTACTTATGGGCTATGAGCTGAGATAGGAAAAGAATCCCTTAGCGTTGAAACACCCGAACCCAGTAGACACTAGAGTGTGACGTTTAGTCTCAGTTGTTAATTCTTGTTAGTGTGCCTTAAATTGTATGTTTGTAACTGACTTGAGTACTCAACGAGAGTGTTTTGATAAGCCAATTTGGAGTGAGTCATGTGCCATATGTGTGTGAGTTGTATTGTATTCTATGCTCTGTATTTGATGCCTAGAACTTGCCCTGTGTGTTTGCAAAGCGAAATAGTAGCTTTATTCAGTCTTAGAAGTGATATAGGCATTTCTTTGTTAAGCCAGATAAATAAAGTAGACCCACCTAAATGCGATACATCATAGTTAACCCCGTTGAGCCTATATGCCTGTTTCTTTGGCAACCACATTACAAACCTTACCCAAATGTTTGAACGGCCCATCTGTTTGAACCCCATTACCTCCCATGAGTACTTGAATGGTTATGAAATATGCAAAAGTTAAAGTGTGGGGTGGTGGTTTGGTTTTCGATTGGAACCAAAGAAATAGAGAAAAAAGTGTAGTGCTTTGAAAAAGGAAAGAATAAGCACCACTTAAAAAGAAAAAAAAAGAAAATAAAATAAGTAAATGAAGTCCTTGATAAGTGGTAACTTGATACAATTCCACCTAAAGGAGTTTGGGGTATTATAAATAGAAGTATGGTGGAATGTCTGGTCTGGCATAAGTATGGTTCTGAATGCAAAAGTGACTGTATTAAAAGTGCTTAGGGAGGTTAGTCACTATATACAAATATATCCTACCTGTCTCTTAGCCTACATTACAACCAAATGAAATCCTAATTGATCTTAGACTGAATGAGCTCGATTAGTAGAGTAGTACACTACGGGCAAGCCTATGGTGCATCTTTGTGGCATATGAATGTTCTTTTTGAGAGTGAATGAATTTTGTCTATCTAAGTTCCTAATTGTTCTTAATATTATTATTTGTGGAACTACTTGATAACTAGGGATTATAGTCTATTTTATACTCTTTTTTTGCTTGAGTTTTGGACTAAAAATATATACAAGTAATCCCGAAAGCTTACATGTTGTGCTTGTTTGCACCATTTGTCAAAAAGGTGACAAGTAGTCAAAACCAACTCAAAAAAGAGTGAAACCTGCACAAGTACCAAGAGCAAGTCAAGGCACTACTGTAGCATAAAATCTACTACAGCCGCAACAAACCCACCGCAGTCGTAGTCTATTTAGTGCGGTCTGCGGTGGGAAAGATCAGAGAGATACAAGTTTGGAAACTCAAGCACTGCATCCGCGGAGGATTTTTCGCGGCCGCAATCCAGTTTATGCGGTCCACGGAGAGGGGATTCAAAGAGCTGGGAGTTTTGAAGATGGAAGCCATTGCGGTCCGCGGTCCATTTTGTGTAGACCGCAGTGAAGCCACCGCGACCGCGGTGCATTTTATGCGGTCCGTGATGGCCAGATTCAGAGATTGAGCAATGAATCTAAGTTCCTAATTGTTCTTAATATTATTATTTGTGGAACTACTTGATAACTAGGGATTCTAGTCTATTTTGTACTCTTTTTTTTGCTTGAGTTTTGGACTAAAAATATATACAAGTAATCCCGAAAGCTTACATGTTGTGCTTGTTTGCACCGTTTTGTCAAAAAGGTGACAAGTAGTCAAAACCAACTCAAAAAAGAGTGAAACTTTCACAACTACCAAGAGCAAGTCAAGGCACTACTGTAGCATAAAATCTACTACAGCCGTAACAAACCCACCGCAGTCGTAGTCCATTTAGTGCGGTCCGTGGTGGGAAAGATCAGAGAGATACAAGTTTGGAAACTCAAGCAATGCAATCCGTGGAGGATTTTTTGCGGCAGCAATCCAGTTTATGCGGTCCACGGAGAGGGGATTCAGAGAGCTAGGAGTTTTGAAGATGGAAGCCATTGCGGTCCGCGGTCCATTTTGTGTGGACCGTAGTGAAGCCATCGCGACCGCGGTGCATTTTATGCGGTCTGCGATGGCCAGATTCAGAGATTGAGCAATGAATCTAAGAAGCCTCATCGCGGCTGCGGTGCATTTTTCGCGGTCTGCGGTACTTTCGTCAGGGGTATTTTTGTCCAGAAAATTTGACCTTGTATAAATACTTTCTTTTCACATTTTTAGGGTAGCTATTAGACTCTTAACTTAGCAAAGCACGTGAACGGCGGTTTTTGTTCCATTTTGAGTAATTTGTAGCTAGTTTAACACTGAATCTTCAATTCTTAGTTTATAATCATATAATATTGGTTATTCTTCATCTAAATTTCCGATTTCTTCCATTATTATGAGTAGCTAGACCCATTAGCTAGGGTTGTGGCTCAACCCTAGTGTGGGTATCTGATGGTTATTTTGTTTTAAGGCATAGGTGTTTATGGGTATTTGATATTTGGACTGATTTGTATTTTCCATGTTGAATTAGTGGTTGCAAACACTAATTTGTACCTTTTTGACTTGGGTTCTTCTTAAGAAAGAGAGTTTGAGTCTAGAAAAATCAGTCCAACAAGGAATTGGGATGTAATCAAGAGACTGATAGCCCCAATTAAAGGGTTAAACCTAGAGATAATAATACCCGACTTGAGCCTATATTGCTTGCACAATTTTGACACCCAATTGGTCTTGAGAAAGTCAATTAGGGCAAAGTCACTCAAGCTACCGAGAGGTATAGAGTGAGTAGTTCCGTGCATTGACTATATTGTGATCCCCAACATAAAAATATTGCCTTAGGCTTTAGAACCTATCAAGTATTCACCTAGGAGAAAGTCACTTCCCTAGTGCCTCTTTAACCATTTAGAAAATCTTACAAGCATTCATACTTAGTTTAATTTCGCATCTTATTAACATAAAATTAGAAGTAACAAACAAACAAATATGATTGAAAGTGTAATTAAGAGCACTACGCACTACTAGTTTAGATAGGAATCCAAATCCCAAACATTCTAGCTCTCTGTGGATTCGATCCCGACCTTCTCGGGTAAAAGCTGAATCGACCGCTCTTGCCACTTTGTAGTGGTGTAGGGTTGGACCCGATCACTTTTTGGCGCTATTGCCGGAGAGCTAACGATTTTGGCTATCTATCTAAATAGTTTTGTGTATTATTTTTTCTTTCCTTCCGTGTTACTAATTTGTGTGTGTCGCCAACTCAGGTATAAAATGGCGGCAAATAACAACAACACACCTCTTGGAGACCTTCCACCGGGGCAAGAGGTAGATGACAATATTGATGATGAGGTACCTATAGTGCCTCAAGCTCAAAGGAGAGGCCGCCAGGCAAATGATAATGTTCCAGACCCTCCCCCTCCACCTCCAAGAGTGGCTCCTCAGGTGCTTCCAAATGAAGGATATGCTAGTGCAATTGTCCCACCTCGGATCCGGGCGGGCAATTTCCAATTTACAAATGTGATGCTGAATTTGTTGGAGCAGCGAGCGTATTTCACAGGTGCTTCCCATCAGAATGCATATAAACATCTCAAGGGTTTTGTGGATACGTGTTGGGGAAGAAAGCAAACGAATATGTCAGAGGATGCGTTGAGGTTGAGATTATTCCCTTTCTCACTTAAAGTGAAAGATTTGGACTGGCTCGAGAGGCTTCCCAACCATTCTCTCACTACATGGGATAAGTTGGCCGATTAGTTCATAGCAAAGTTTTTCTCACCGAGGCATATGGCAGCATTGAGGGATGAAATCTTCGCATTCAAGCAGGAACCAAATGAGCCCATTCACAAAATCAGGGATCGATATAGAACTATGGTCAAGGAATGCCCCAACAATGATATGACTGAGGCAATGATTCAACAGACATTTTATCGGGGTATAAACACGACCAATCAGTGTGTGGTGAACCAATTAGCAGGGGGAAATTTCATAAATCTACCTTATGCTCAAGCTTGTGACATTCTTGATGAGATGGCTGACACGTCCTCCGCTTGGCAAAGAGAGACAATATGCCACATGGTGATCCTACGGTCATTCACTTGCACAAAGAGCTCCATGATCATGGGTAGGCAATAGCAGAGATGACAACAACAATGAACCAGCTAGCAAAGGCACAGTTACAGCAGGTTTAGAATCCATGATAGGTAAAAACTATGGAGGGTGTCAACATGTTAGTGAACAAAAGAAGACAAAGAGTTCAATAGAACTAAGGGAGTTCGGATTATTATGACCAAGATAGTGGTGGATTCCAAGATGATGGGTATGATGAGCAGAATGAAGAAGTGCAATATGTGAACAATTATTAGGGCCAAAGGGGAAATTCTTCCAACAACAACAATGGAAACCCCAAGGCAATTGGGGAAATCAACAACAACAAGGGAATAGCAATTGGGGGAAAAACAACCAAAATGCAAATAGGGGAAACCAAAACAATAATCAGAACTATCAGGGTAATTAGAGTGGCAACAATAACAACTGGAGTGGCAACAACAACAACAATAACTGGGGAGGAAATAACAATAAGGGTGT
Source organism: Nicotiana sylvestris (assembly GCF_000393655.2). NCBI lineage: Eukaryota > Viridiplantae > Streptophyta > Magnoliopsida > Solanales > Solanaceae > Nicotiana > Nicotiana sylvestris. The sequence continues at coordinate 162,896,591 of NC_091064.1, read as the reverse complement.
TTGGAACAATAGCAACCAAGGAAATCGGGGGCAAGGCTTTCAAAGGCCTCCAATGTATCAACAGCCGAACAATCCACCCCCATTTCCATCCCAAGGTCCTAGTTCTTCCAATAATGAAATGGGGAGAATCGAAAATGTTTGAACAGATGATGAAAAAGAATGCCGACTTTAATGCCTAGTTGGCATCCCACAACACTTCAATCAGAAACTTGGAGGTTCAATTAAGCCAAATCTCACAATCCTTGAATACTCGCCCTAAGGGGGATCTACCTAGTGATACAGTAGTCAACCTGAAGGGTGGGAACAATTCCGGGCATGTAATGGCAGTAAATACAAGAAGTGGAAGAGGAGGTGATGTGAATGCCTCCAAACAAAAATAAATTTTGAGTGATGAAGTTGAGTTGCAAGAGGATGAGATCCCTTTGGTGGTTGAGAATGTGATTAATGAGAACGTGAATGAAGAAGTGAGGATTGATATCCAAGATGCTGAGGTGGAAACTCAGAATGATATGAACCCGTATAGGGAGCATGTAATAGACATGCCGGAAACGGCTGTGCCTAAAGCCAAGGCCCCTTTGCCAAGGCCCCCTCCACCTTATCTTCAAAGGGTTGCAAAGCATAAAAATGAGAACCAGTCTAAAAAATTCATTGACATGATGAAGAGCTTATCAATTAATGTGCCGTTGGTGAAGGCTCTAGAACAAATGTCGGGGTACGCTAAGTTTATGAAAGACTTGGCGACAAAGAAAAGATCTATGGATTGTGAGACCATTAAGATGACCCACCAAGTTAGTGAATAGTGCACTTGATGGCTCCAAAGCTAAAAGATCCTGGTGCTTTCACCATTCCTTGCACCATTGGGAGTGAAGACTTTGCAAAAGTTCTATGTGATTTGGGGGCAAGTATCAACTTGATGCCCTACTCAGTTTTCAAGTCTTTGGGTGTTGGGCAACCGAGGCCGACTTCCATGAGATTGCAAATAGCGGATAGAACAATGAAGATACCATTGAGTATAATTGATGATGTTCTTGTTCGGGTGGACAAATTTATCTTGCTAGCTGATTTTGTGATCTTGGATTGTGAGGTAGATTATGAGGTTCCAATCATATTGGGAAGACCTTTCCTTGCAATTGAGAAGGCCTTAGTTGATGTGGAAGAAGGGGAACTCACCTTCTGGGTGGGTGATGAGAAAGTGGTCTTTCATGTGTGCAAGTCAATAAAGCAGCCCAACAGTTCTGAAGTGTGCTCTTTTGTGGATCATGTCACGGTAGTGATAGTTGATGATACTAGTACAATGATTAATGTGGAGGACCCTCTAGAGGCAGTATTGTTGAATCTTGATGTAAATGAAGATAAAGGCGGTGTGGAGTGTGTCAATGCTTTACATGGAATGAGATCTTACTCTTATGAGCCTCGGAAACTCTCTTTGGATATTGAGAATAGGAAGACTCCACCAACAAAGCCCTCAATCGAGGAACCTCCGGTGTTGGAGTTGAAGTTGTTGCCTCCACACCTCAGGTATGAATTCGTAGACCCTAGTTCAACTTTGCCAGTTATTCTTTCCTCTTGTCTTACTAACATGTAGGTAGATGCTGTCACACCTCTTTTTTACCTACACCCCCGGAAAGGGTGTATAAGGGAGTTTTTTTCCAACTTAAAGTGACAATCGAAACGGGATCATTTTTTATTAAAAAATTCAGAGTCGCCACATGGGATAATTTATGGTGTCCCAAGTCACCGGTTAAATTCTGAATCGAGGAAAGATTGACTCTGTATTACAGTCCGCGAACTAGAAATCCGTATAAGGAATTCTGTTAACCCGGGAGAAGGTATTAGGTATTCCCGAATTTTGTGGTTCTAGCACGGTCGCTCAACTGTTATAAATGGCCCATTATCTGATTTTAATACATGTTTAAAGCTATGTGCATTTTAACTTTATTACCGCTTTATTTATTTTAAGGAAAAATTGCAACATCATTTAAAATACGTCTTGAACCACGTCATATAAATGCACCCGCAGCTCTCGACATATTTTATCTAACATTGTTGAGATTTGGATTTGGGCCACATAAATGCGCACCCGAGTTTAGGAAGGTAAATTATTAAAATAACGTGCCTAAAGTAACTACGCATTTGCAACTTTGCGAGGGCCATGGAAAATTCGCTAAATGGCACGCCTCAAATTCTAAGGATTAAAATATCAATTAAGCGAGAGGCCATGCATTTCAAGATTTTGTTTGGCGTGGCGCACCTCAAATTATTTTAAGAAAAAAAAGATTATATTTCTTAAAGGCAAACTAAAAGTGCTTTTGTTTTAAACTAATTTAAAAACTAATTATCACAATCACGTCACGGGAGTCGTACCCATAGGTGTAATAATTTTAATTGCGTGCCTAAAAGAAAGCTACGGGGTTCATGAATTCTTTTTCTAAAGCTAATTCGAAAATATTGTGAGGCCATGAGTTGTGGAAGTCAATTGTATCTAACTCATCCTCACAAATCACAGGTAGAGATATCACTGAAATAATTTTACCATAAAGTAACAGTGCGCCTACTTCATGAAAGTTAACAAAACACTTCACAGTAATTTAAACACACATTGATAAAAAATGTCGAAGTTCCACAATGTATAAAGCTAATTGAAATTTAAAATAAAACATCCTATAAGGAAACCTGAAAGGTTATCTTGAAAAATCCACCCTAGCAAAATCTATTTCACTGCCAATTGAAATTATCTAACAAAAAAAAAAGCTTCCTCGATACTGCATAATGATCCAAAAGTGCATTACCCACGTAAACTTTTGACTGAAGGCCAAGTTTTATTGAAACGGCATGAAATTGCTTCTTTTTTTTTGAATTAAGGACTTTAAGAACAACAGAAGGGTGAGTTACATTGCCTAAAGTGAACTCATTGGGTCTAATATCAAACTCAACCATTCTTGGGGAGATTGTTATTGCTTCCTTGTGCTAATTCAGTCTAGACAATATGGCTAACCAAAGCTGTAGCAGATACTATGTCACATTTAGACAATTCATCGAACTTGAAATCTGCACTTTTGCATATAATTAAAAAAAACTGGGGAATCCAATTACTACTAAAACTTGAATTTTCTTATTACATTGAAAAAATACTAAAAGCTTGAAAAGTAAAAAAAAAAAAAAGATGAAGGGAGAGCACTAAAGGAAATACTTCAATGTACACTTTTAAAGTGTTGTCCAAAAAGCCGAGTAACCATTAACAAGAAAAACAACAAAATTCTTTCTCCTTCTTAATAACATTCAAGAAATCATTTCAAAACTACAATTTGTTACCCACGTATGCTTTATCGACGACAAATTAAGCATAAATTGATTTAGAAACACAAAGGATTATAATGTTCTCTTTTAATGTAATTTTCGACCAAGAAGCTCCGATAAAGCAATTAATAATGCTATCTGCCATTTGTTACTCCATGGTCAATGTAAAGCAGCAAATCCGAGACCAACTATGCTCATATGATGAATAAAATTTTAGGCAAGCAAATTATCATTACAGTACACAGAACCCAAACAACAATAAATGATGAAGGAAAATAGTCGACTTTGTATTAAACCAAATCTGGAAAAATACAGAAGTAAGAGAATATACTTACTTGGACTAAGATTGACCTATTTGTAAGAAAAATCAGCTAGACCAAACCCAAACCCAGATCTGAAACTCTGGATAGCAGATTGGCAGATCCGAACAAAGAGTAACAACAATTGTTCAATCACAACTTATTATTATTATTTTTCGAAAATTTTCTGATTTGAGAGCTTTTTTGAACTTAAAAAATTCATTTTTTTTGCTTTTCTCTGATTTTTCTTTTGGAAAATGAAACTCGAACGAGGAAACAAACTCAGACCATTTTCGTTTTCGAACAAAGGGTGTCTAATCAGAGAAAAGAAAATGTCAGAAGAAGGAAAAACTTCATATCCTTAGAAATTTTACTACTAAAATTTTTTGAAGATCTATTCCCGATTTTTCTCTCATTTTTCTTCTCCCAGACCTCTGAAAGATCCTCTCTTATATAGCATTCAAGAATTCTCGAACCTTCTGCCCTCCTCTCCAAGAAATCTCCAAATATTCCCTCCGAATCCGAAAAAAAACCACGAAAAATCTCACATAGAACAAAACCCGGATAAATGGAATGCATGGATGTGATTTCTCGCATCCAACAGCTCCCATTTAACCGAGATTCGTCCCAAGACATCAAAAGCGCGTGAGAAAGGGATGAAGCTGAAAATATTCAGTCAGAGACAGTTAAGCCACATTGGAGATAGATGAGGAGACCATATACGCTCAATTTAGGGAAGAACTCGTTTGAAAACTCGGACGAGTTGGGGACGATTTGGGCGAGTAGAATTGGAGATGGGGGGTGGGCGCCGCTTCTGGGGTTTAATTTAGGGTTAGGTTTTGGGGGAAAATGGTATAAGAAGGTTTATATATGAGGGGAAATGGGGCGGGTTTGGGTAAAGACGGGTCACGGGTTTTGGGGCGGGTCAGGGGCTGGCTTTGGACGTTTTGGGACAGCCCCAAATTGGGCCTAACTTGGTTATTACCAAATTAAAATCATTCCCCTCCCCCTTTTTTGCTCTTCTGTTTTTTTTTTAAAATTTTTCTCTTTTCTCTCTCTTTTTTCCTTTTGAATTACTTAACAAACCAAATTAACCCTTTAATTTAAATAATTTGCTAAATTAAGCTAATTATCCATCATAATATTTACACAAATTAGTTAACTCCTAAAATAGAAGAAGAACTACAAATTTAACATTAAAAGGCTAAAAATGCAAAAGTGATTCATTTTTGTGATTTTTTCATTTTTATAAAACAACTAATTTATCAATTAACCTAAAATTGTAAAAAAAAAATAAACATCAAATGACATGCAGAGTATTTTTGTATATATTTTTTTCATGATTTACATAAAATAAACATGCACAGACAAATGCAAACGATTAACAAAAAAATCTTATGAAAAATCTAACAAAAATTGCAAATAATGGGAAAAATTTATTTTTCTCGAGTTTATGGGAGTAATTAATATAGGGCAAAAATCACGTGCTCACAGCTTCCCCTCTTTGCTCGGAAACACGAAGAGTTTTCTTGCAAAGATAAAGTGAGCGGATACGAGCAATTTTTGCCCGTTTGAATACTCCGTGGGAAGCATTTTTAAAAGATTTTACCGCACCCTACTTCCGAGGTTGCCTACATATCCTTGGCTATAAAGGAATCAGGTCAGTGTAGTTCGGAAAGTTTTGGTAGCTAGGACTACCATGAAGCTATGATTTCACTGTTGCTGCTGCTGCTACTGCTTAATGACCTCCTTATTACACCATGACAAAGTAAAAGAAGCAAGACTAAACTATGATCTAGGAATTACAAAAGTGCTATCTATATCTTCAAACTTGATCTTGTGATTTCTTGTTGCCTTGTTGACTTGTATTCTTCCGGTGAGGTTCCTTTGTTGCCGACTTGAATTGTAATCTGAGATGCTTTCCCTTTTCTTCAGGTGGATGCATGATTGCTGAACTTGAACTGTATTCTCGTGCTCTCCAGGTGGACGCCTGACTGCTGAACTTGAACTGTAATCTCGTGCTCTCCAGGTGGGCTCCTGATTGCTGAACTTGAATTGTATTCCCGTGCTCTCCAGGTGGGCGCCTGACTGCTGAACTTGAATTGTATTCTCGTGCTCTCCAGGTGGGTGCCTGATTGCTGAACTTGAATTGTCTTCTCGTGCTCTCCAGGTGGGCGCCTAACTGCTGAACTTGAACTGTTTTTCCCTGTTCTCCAAGTGGGTGCCTGATTTCAACAAAAATAGATACAACAAAGAAAATTTTCTGCCCTAGTTTGGTAGCTGGGCACATATGTGAGTGTTAAACTGAATCATATTACCAAATATTACTAAGAACTTGAAATCTAGGTCCCATTATCCAGGGGGTCCTGACACTCTTAATTAAAAGACAATTTAAAATCTAAGTTATGTCTTCTAAAGGTGTGACTTCTGCTAAATCTTGTTATCTAAGAAGGTCTTAAAACTACACCCCATTATCCAGGAGGTTCCTGAAAATCAAAAAATAAAGTATTATCTTAGAAGTGATAATTTTTACGGCTGAATTATACTATCTTACAGCAGAACTTATGCTAAATCTTGTTATCTAACGGAAATATTGAGGCTAGGTCCCATTATTTATGAGGGTCCTAAAAACTCCTAATTGAATCCTATCTCAAGCATGCAAACTTTGAAGCCAACTTATATTCCTTTGGGGTACATTTATGCTAGATTTTACTACTCATGATCGTTTTGAATTTTAAACTAGGTCCCATTTCTCAGGAGGGTCCTGATAATATACGGTCAAACCTGTCTAGTGCTTTCCTTTCCTTGCGGAGGGTTTCTCCGAAACAAACGAGATTTTCGAAAAATCTTGTTAGTTTAAAAATGTGGTGGTTGGTTTGTGGCCTTGACTTCGAGGGCGATTGCTCCTTCACTTCCCATGTTCACTTTGATTTCCACTCGAAGACCTTGTTTGTTTATTGACTAACCACTCTCTCTGTCACCCTTATCATAGAAAATACCTCTGATCCGTTCAAACCCAACACCATTCATCTATTTCACTGTGCTCTTGTATTGACATGTACTGAACCTTTGTGTTTCTCATGAATCCAAAAGCACGTCAATTGCCATCCACTCAGTGTGCATGTTGTTCTTTACTGATTTAAATCACTGGCCTTGGCCTTGAGGTCTATTGCTCCATCACTTGCCATGATAACTTTGATTTCGGCTTGGAAGATCCTGCTTGTCACTGGTTTACCACCTTTTGTCAATCCCACCACAGAAAATACCTTTGATCCGTTCACCTAACACATTCTATCTGTTGCATCGTTCATGAATTGATCTGTACCAAACCTTTGTATTTCACAATGATCCCAAAGCATGTTGATTGTTACCAGCTCAGTGCACTTGTTGTTCTTTCCTGATTTATGACACTGTGATGTGCTAGCCATATCCCATTTTGTGCAATTGGGAAGCTGGTGGTAAATTTTGAAGTCATTTCTCACTTATTTTGACCAAACAAACTCAAGAAGAGGAAGTAAACAAAACAAAAGGAACAGAGTAAAGGATAAAGGAAAAAGATGATTCCTAACAAGAAAGCTACAAAGTAGAAACCTATCAGATGTGGATACCAACTCTAATGACCATGACATGCATCTGTGGCCTATTCTATTAAGCAAGCTTGATGTTCAACTCCTGTTATACCCCTAAACTGTGAAACTGGGCTTCAATGCTCCGATTATCCAATTTGACTCACAATCCTTATTCGACTTGTAGTGCCCGAAGGGTTTTCACCATTAAGCCTCTCCCATTTTGTTCTTTCTCTCAACTTACCGTCTCCTTACGGTGCCCGTGCGGGTTTTAACCAATAAGACTCTCTCATTTTTATTACTTTTCTGCTTGAACCAGAGTGTTGCCCCTGATATGAATTACCTCTCCTTGCTTAACTTGGCATCTCTCGAAGACTGATCGGAAGGTGTTTCTTTGGACCGTAATGTAGGCTTTTGGATAGGGTTAAAAAGAAAGGATATCAAAGGCTCAAAACAATTCACATGGGTTCAAAATTACAACTTTCAAAATCAGATTTCTTACAACAACCACAACTTCTGCCCCAGTTTCTTGCTTGGGGACTTTTGGATTTTTATTTTGATGGGACCGAACCGTGAGGTTGCGTACGTATCCTTAAAAGGAATCAGGTCAAACGTAGTTCATGTCATAGAAATTACTTTGCTATTGTGATTTTCTCTTTTCTCTTTCTTTTCTTTCTCTTTTTTGCTTTCTTTTCTCTTTTTGTTGATTTTCTTTTTTTTTTCTTTTCATTCTTTTCTTTCTCTTTTTCTCTTTTCTTTCTCTTTTTTCTTGTTCCTTTACTTGTCTTTTGCGCTTGCATTTTTGAACTTTGCTACTGATTCAAAAAAAGGGGTATGAAAGAAAATGCATGAGGCTCAAAGGGGTAACGAAGGATAAAGTGTTTAGATAGCAGAACAAAATGCCTTCGTCATTCCAATCTTCAAAACATGCCAAGTACAAACAACACAATTAAACAAACCAAGGAAAACATTCGTAACATCTTTTGATTGTATCAGACTTGATAACCATATCTACACATTCGCCTTCTACATCTGTTAAATACAAAGCACCATTGGACAACACTCTCACTCTCATTACCACGAACGACCCCTGTCAATTTGGGAAAACTTGCCTTTAGCTTCAAACTGATGCGGTATGATGCATTTCAACAGGGTTTCTTTATGTTCTATCTGCCTCAGTTTCACACAATTTGGGCTTGAAGTGATCTCAAAATGTCGTTACTTATTTCCCTCAAATGTTCCTATCATCTTCAAAATTGTTTCATTCATTGTTTCATGACTAAACTGACTTTTTAAGACCAGGCTGAGAATTATGCATGCATGTCATGTTACTAGAGTCAACAGGAAAAGAACTATAAAAGAAAAGATAACTAAATGAAAATGACTAGAAATCACAGAAAATAAAAAATTGCATTAGACAGATGGTGAAAGGGTTTGGACAACAAAACAAACAAACTAAACTAGGGTTACAAACCTAGAACAAACCTAGACAACACTAAACAGGCTAATATGACTAAACAAACTAGGTAAAATAAAAGGATAGAAGGGTTTGAGTCACAGGACAATATCCGGATTACAACTCTGAAATAACCCGGACAGTAGAAATGACAACAAAATAAACCACCAAAACTCCTCCCTGGCTAACCAAGAAAAGAACGTCTTTCCAATCATCAAACTCAACATCTTAGCCACTGACTTCTGCATCAACAATACTAGGGCCTTCACAAGTCTCCATCACATTGTTCTTAACAGATTACCTTTGGGTTCCTTTGCTTGCTCGTTCTCAGGATCAACCTCTGATGGCACTGGAAGCTTCGTAGCGCATGTACCTCCTAGGATACCAGAAGAATTCTCACATTCCTTTTCAAACTAAATCATACCCACCATATGCATCTCATTATGCACAGGTGACAGACTTTGGCTAGTGTATGCTGCATCTGGATTTTGCACGACAATGTCGCCTGCATCAGTAAGCTTCTGAATCACATTCCTCAGATTCCAACACTTCTCTATGTCATGCCCCAGGGCATCTGAGCAATATGCGCAGCTTTGAGAAAAATCAAACTTCTTTGGAAGAGGGTTTGGCATTTTTATCTAGATCGGCTTCAACATGTCCAATTTCCTTAGCCTCTAGAACAGACTGGCATATGACTCTCCCAATGGAGTGAAGGTTTTATTCTTCCACAACCTCTCATTCTTAAATGCTTGATTGGGCCGGAAACCTGATCTAGGGGGGTTTCGGTAGGCTCGTGGGGGTGGATAGACATTTTGTGGAGCTGGGTACTCAGAAAGTGATGTACGACTTTGTGAGTTCTGTGGAGAGAAGTAGCATTGGGGAGGGTCATCTGGTGCACAAGGATATTCACGGGGACGATGTCGAGGCTGGAAGTGTTGAGCAGGAAGGCCCATCGGATCATCTTTTCTGTTTCTCTTTCTTCCACCCAAGCTTACTGGAATGTTCCGAATGTCTTTCGAACAACTCATGATTTTGCCTGACTTGATTCCCTCTTCTACTAGCTCCCCTATTGTTAACACATCATTGAAAGGCTTTCCCAAGGCTGGGATTAAATGACTGAAGTAGGTGGGCCCCTAGGCTTGTAGGAAAAGCTCAACCATTTCTTCTTCACCAATCGGGGTATTGACTCGAGCAGCTTGCTCCCTCCATCTGAGCCCAAACTCCCTAAAGCTTTCCTCCAGCTTCTTTTCTATTTTAGATAGAGAGGAGCGGTCTGGGGTAACACCTGATCTGTATTGAAAGTATCGAACAAAATCTTGAGCCATGTCACCCAATGTAGGCCACTTACCAACATCTTGATGATTATGCCATTCCAAAGCTGCCCCAGTCAAGCTCTCACTGAAATACGCCATCATCAAGTCATCTTTCTCTCCAACAATTCACATTTCACTGCAGTAAACCCTCAGGTGGGCTACCGGATCTCCACACCCATCATAAAAGTTAAATTTTGGCACTTTGAACCCCGCGGGCAGGCGAACACCAGGGGACACAGACGGTTCTTTGTAAACCGTGCTACCCTGGTCTCCCCTTCCTTTCTTGTTCTTCAAGGATTGTTCTATGCCTTTCAGCCTCCTGGGTATCCCATCTTTCCCTTCTCTTCCTATGAACCTTTCATTTTCAACATGAGGCTCATCCCACAGGCCCTGGTTGTATGAGTAGGGAACCTTGTGGGCACCCTCTGAGGGGTAATATTGGGCATCATGAGCTTTGAGTGGGTATTCATTGTCGGGGATAGTGGATGTGACAGTAGGGCAATTTTGTGGAGAGGTAATTAGAGGATGAGTGACGGAGTTACTAGCACGGTTAGGAAAGTTGTGATAAGCGGGTGGATCTGGAGAGTATGGAGGATCATCTAGCATTGTGCCTGGAGTTTGGGTAAGGGCAGCATCTAAGAAGCTAGGTGGTGGCGGGGGTGGTGCCCTCCCAGTCATCCAGGCCTGATACATGTCCGTCATGTGTTGTCTTTACATCCTTACCTCATCAGCCAAACTAGTGTCCCATTCAACCAACTGCTTTCGGGCACCAGTATCAACCAACCCAATTTTGTTGTTGTCCGCCATTGCCTTTGAATTTATGTTGAGGAGAGGAGTTACTATTTTAGGAACCACAAACCAACCACCTTTTTATATTGGACGGTCGACAACAAACTTGTTAGTGATTAGAGCTTAACAGATAGGCAACCGCATATTTGGGGAATAAATGCACCTAAGCAGTTAACCGTTTCTATTATGTATTTGATCGGTTGCTTGCATCATCCTGGCTTTTCCCTATTTCCATTTGAAACTTCTCTTTTTCTCTCTCTCCTTTTTTCATTCATGCCTTGCTTGATTTCTCTTTGTTTTTATTCTCTCATTTTTCTCTCTTATTTTGCCATTGTTTCCTTCTCACGATTTCTTATTTTGTTTCTCTTTTATTTTCTTTTTCTCTCTTGTTTTTTCCCTCTATTTTCTTTCTTCTTTTTTCTTTCTTTTGGTTATGGTCAAATCCTATGAAGATTGCCTACGTATCATGATCCCGCATGAATCAGACCGAGTGTATTTCTGGGGGTAAGTGTAATAATAAATTATTTTGGGATTTTCAAATTTTCATAAAAGGCAAATGCTTTGATTACAACGACTCAAAAACTAACAGACTCAAAAAGACACTAACAGACTTTGATGAAAAGATGAAAATACAGACTCAAACAGAAAAATGAAAATACAGACCCAAAAACAGACTAACAGACTTCAATGAAAATCACGAATACATCAACGCCTCAACTGCTCATGGGGCCCGCGGGACATCATTTGGTCTCGCCACAGGCCTACGTGCTAAATCCCTTTGGAGATGGTAGAGATCTTCCACTATATGTCAAACAAAGTTCATCGCGGTGGCAAAGAACATGGATCTAGTCATATCCTCACAACTACTACATTTCATCGCGATGTAGTCGGCGATCCTTCTGACTTTCTCTCTTATGACATCCTTTTCTTGCAACAAACGCCCAATCTGGTGGGCCTTGGCTTCCAAAGTTTGTTCGGCTACATGATTCTGCTCTTGAAGTTGTTGCAAATCTCTTTCTAGTTGTGCCATCGCTGCATAACAATGTTCCCTTTCTACCTTAAAGTCTTTTCCATGTTTGATCATTTTGTTCTCAAAGATGGTAACCCTTTTCTTCAACCCCACAATCTCATTGTCATATTTCTCTTTTAACTGTTTAACCAAGCGCGCTCGTTCTTCCGCATTCTTAGCCAATTTTGTTCGAGCCCTGGCTAGTTCACCCTCTGCTTTGTTCAAATCAAAACCATACTCATCCACCTTCTGCCTAAGGTTCTTTATAAGCTTTTCATCCTTTGCACTTCTGGCGGGATTTTCAGCTGCTGTTTTCATTTCTCGAATCTGGGCTCGAAGGGCCTCATTTTCTTTGGCTAGCTTTTTCTTTTCACCTTCATCCGTCGCGGCTTGCAAACCATTCTCTAATTGGAGATCCCTGACTTGCTTTTCCAGTTTTCCTATTGTGGCCCTGTACTCATTTTTCTTGTCCAACCAAGCCCACTGTTCTTGCGATGCCTTAATGAATTCCTGAATGTGAGGCTTTTTGGCTGGTCTTTCATGTTCAGCCCTTGTGGCGTTCTTCTTTCTATATCAGGCAAGATAGGCGGGTGAGACCTCGCCTCTAGATAAGTCACGCACTCGAGTGTTCGCTATCAAATACTGGCACTCGTTCCAAATAGAACGAACTGTTTATTCATGAAATTGGCCGTTGGAGCTAACCTCGACCGCATAAACACTAAGATCTTCATCTGGGTGTATCACCTGACACCTTCCGAACTGTCTCATCACCCGATATGGAGCGTAAGGTTGAATGCCTCGAAGACCCATTAGGAGGAAGTAAGGACCAGTGGCGGGCATATACACCATTTCTTCAACAGGAAGCCAACCTAGCGTCCATTCTATTTGCTCCGAAGTGATGGAGCGAAGGCGGAATACCCAATCTACAAACCCCTTTGGGAACTTTAACCCTGAAATCCTTGTGTCGATCTCTTCAACGCAACTTTTCTCTGCAGTCCCACAACTCATATACTGAGGGCGTTGACACAGGTGTTCGATCATCCACATTTGTAGTAGCAAATTGCATCCCTCGAAGAGATCTGCCCCAGCTTTACAAGCTGTGAGAGCTCGGTATATCTCAGATACTATAATAGGGGCAAGAGTGCTCTTGGCGTTGGTAATCAAGACCTTGACGACTCCAGCCACCCGCAGATCGATATTCCCATCTTTCTAGGGAAACACCACGAGGCCTAAGAATGCTACCATGAAAGCGAAACGCCTATGCTCATCCCATTTTGCTCGGTTCCCTTTGCTACAAACCCCGCTTTCTGGGTTGTTGAATCCCCCTACATGCCCGTACCTCTTGTATATAAAACGTATAGTGGAAAAATCATCCTCCAACTCGTAGTATGGGACTCCCTTGCTTATTTTTAGAAAATCCATGAATTTGTGAGGGTTAAAGGCTCTTGGAGCGATCAGATACTTATGCCTCAGACCTTCAGTACTTCCCATATAACCTGCTATCTCTTCCAAGGTGGGCGTGAGTTCAAAATCCGAGAAATGTAAGACGTTGTGAGCTGGGTCCCAAAACGTAACCAACGCTTTTATAATGTCACCTCTAGGCCTTATCTTCAACAACCCGGCGAGGCCTCCCAAATGTAGATTTACGTTATCTTGATCTGATTTACCCAGATCCTCCCACCACATATGCAAATCCAAAGGGATCTTGTTCATGACTGTTATTGGCAAACTTTGACTTTGTGCTCATTCTGTACATTTATTAGGGTGATTAAGCAAAATCAAGACTCATTTGACTCGAAAACAAAGTTAACACTATTTTTCTCTCTTTTCTTTTCAATTTTTCATTTCAAAATAAAATACGGCCTTTCAGCAGTTCCAGGGAGAAGATTTTAAGGCTGTGCTTGCTAACCAGCCAAAATATTAAAAAAGAGGCCAAAGGTGGCTGTTCTTGCAAAAACAGCCTTTCGGCGTCCTTTTGGGGACATTCGGCTATTTTCGACAAGAATGGCTTCATCTTACTTATTTCCAACAAAGTAAGAAAATTTTGATGCCTTTTGGGCTATTTTTGTAAAAAAGGAAGTTGGACTCGATGGGGATTGCCTACGTATCCCACATCCGGTGAGAATCAAACTGGCGTAGTTCGGGCAATTTAAAACAAAAACCAACTTTTTTTTTCTTCTCTCTCTTTTTTTTCTCAAAATAAAGCAAATTTTTTTTTTTTCAAAATTTCGGCAGAATTTCAGTACCATTTGGACATTGGTTTTTCCAAAAACAAGCAATTATCTCTCTTAGCCCTCACATTGACTTTCCTTCTCCTAACCTTTTCCCTATAAGCCGGTCAACATGCAAATCTGAAGCAATAAATGCACAATTAGCAAGTAGGATGCATCAGGATGGTCTTTTTCATTTTGGGTACACTTGTCCTAGACAGACCCAACCCCTGTTGAGTCTCCAAAGTCAAATGAACATGATGCAGATAAGCGTTCCTACTAGGGATCCGGCATGATGCTGAGTTATTCTAGGTTTAAAACCTAGGTGCATTATTCTAGACCTGGCTTACCCAAGCGGACAACTCGAGCCGGGGGGGGGCTGCGTACCGGTAACCAAAAGATCATCCGACTTTGCAACTTGTTCGAACCTCGTTTTATTTGGTATATGACACTAACAGAAAGAAGTCACGACCAGTGTGCACTCCTCGGGAGAGAGAAAAGAGGGGTTTCGTAGCAGTTTATGTACAGTTCAGATAATATCAAAGCGGTAAAGGCAACATTTAGCACATTAGGCCCAATCATGTAATAAAATTAGATAATAAATAAAGCCAAATATAACAATTATTCTAAGCTCGAATTTTTGAACCCTGAACCAGAGATTCGTTCGATCCCCAGCAGAGTCGCCAGATCTGTCACACCTCCTTTTTACCTACACCCCCGGAAAGGGTGTATAAAGGAGTTTTTTCCAACTTAAAGTTACAATCGAAATGGGAAATTTTTATTAAAAGATTCAGAGTCACCACTTGGGATAATTTATGGTGTCCCAAGTCACCGGTTCAAATCCTAAATCGAGGAAAGATTGACTCTGTATTACAGTCCGCGAACCAGAAATCCGGTTAAGGAATTTTGTTAACCCGGGAGAAGGTGTTAGGCATTCCCGGATTCCGTGGTTCTAGCATGGTCGCTCAACTGTTACAAATGGCCCATTATCTGATTTTAATACATGTTTAAACCTATGTGCATTTTAACTTTATAACCGCTTTATTTATTTTAAGGAAAAATTGCAACGTCATTTAAAATGCGTCTTGAACCACGTCACATAAATGCACCCGCAGATCTCGACATATTTTATCTAACATTGTTGAGATTTGGATTTGGGCCACATAAATGCGCACCCGAGTTTAGGAAGGTAAATTATTAAAATAACGTGCCTAAAGTAACTACGCATTTGCAACTTTGTGAGGGCCATGGAAAATTCGCTAAATGGCACGCCTCGAATTCTAAGGATTAGAATATCAATTAAGCGAGAGGCCATGCATTTCAAGATTTTGTTTGGCGTGGCACACCTCAAATTATTTTAAGAAAAAAAAAGGTTATATTTCTTAAAGGCAAACTAAAAGTGCTTTTGTTTTAAACTAATTTAAAAACTAATTATCACAATCACGTCACGGGAGTTGTACCCGTAAGTGTAATAATTTTTTGCGTGACTAAAAGAAAGATACGGGGTTCATGAATTCTTTTTCTAAATCTAATTTGAAAATATTGTGAGGCCATGAGTTGTGGAAGTCAATTGTATCTAACTCATCCTCACAAATCACAGGTAGAGCTATCACTAGAATAATTTTACCATAAAGCAACATTGCACCTACTTCATGAAAGTTAACAAAACACTTCACAGTAATTTAAACACACATTGATAATAAATGTCGAAGTTCCACAATGTATAAAGCTAATTGGAATTTAAAATAAAACATCCGATAAGGAAACCTGAAAGGTTATCTTGAAAAACCCACCCTAGAAAAATCTATTTCACTGCCAATTGAAATTATCTAATAAAAAAAAGCTTCCTCGATACTGCATAAGGATCCAGAAGTGCATTACCCACGTAAACCTTTGACTGAAGGCCAAGTTTTATTGAAATGGCATGAAATTGCTTTTTTTTTTTTTTTTTATTTAAGGACTTTAAGAACAACAGAAGGGTGAGTTACATTGCCTAAAGTGAACTCATTGGGTCTAATATAAAACTCAATCATTCTTGAGGAGATTGTTATTGCTTCCTTGTGCTAATTAAGTCTAGAAAATATGGCTAACCAAAGCTGTAGCAGATACTACGTCACATTTAGACAATTCATCGAACATGAAATTTACACTTTTGCATATAATTAAAAAAAATGGGGAATCCAATTACTACTAAAACTTGAATTTTCTTATTACATTGAAAAAATACTAAAAGCTTGAAAAGTAAAAAAAGATGGAGGGAGAGCACTAAAGGAAATACTTCAACGTACACTTTTAAAGTGTTGTCCAAAAAGTCGAGTAACCATTAACAAAAAAAACAACAAAATTCTTTCTCCTTCTTAATAACATTCAAGAAATCATTGCAAAACTACAATTTGTTACCCACGTATGCTTTATCGATGACAAATTAAGCATAATTGATTTAGAAACAGAAAGGAGTATAATGTTCTCTTTTAATGTAATTTTCGACCAAGAAGCTTCGATAAAGCAATTAATAATGCTATCTGCCATTTGTTACTCCATGGTCAATGTAAAGCAGCAAATCCGAGACCAACTATGTTCATATGATGAATAAAGTTTTAGGCAAGCAAATTATCATTACAGTACACAGAACCCAAACAACAATAAAAGATGAAGGAAAATAGTTATGACTTTGTATTAAACCAAATCTGGAAAACTACAGAAGTAAGAGAATATACTTACTTGGACTAAGATTGACCTATTTATAAGAAAAATTAGCTAGACCAAACCCAAACCCAGATCTGAAACTCTGGATAGCAGACTGGCAGATCCGAGCAAAGAGTAACAACAATTGTTCAATCACAGCTTCTTCTTCTTCTTATTTTTTCGAAAAGTTTCTTATTTGAGATCCTTTTTGAACTTCAAAAATTCATTTTTTTTGTTTTTCTCTGCTTTTTCTTTTGGAAAATGAAACTCGAACGAGGAAACAAACACAGACCATTTTCGTTTTCGAACAAAGGGTGTCGAATCAGAGAAAAGAAAATGTCAAAAGAAGGAAAAACTTCATAACCTTAGAAATTTTACTACTAAACTTTTCTGAAGATCTATTCCCGATTTTTCTCTCATTTTTCTTGTCCCTGACCTCTGAAATATCCTCTCTTATATAGCATTCAAGAATTCTCGAACCTTCTGCCCTCCTCTCCAAGAAATCTCCAAATATTCCCTCCGAATCCGAAAAAACCACGAAAAATCTCACATAGAACAAAACCCGGACAAATGGAAGGCGTGGATGTGATTTCTCGCATCCAACCGCTCCCATTTAACCGAGATTCATCCCAAGACATCAAAAGCACGTGATAAATGGATGAAGCCAAAAATATTCTGTCAGAGAAGGTTAAGCCACGTTGGAGAGAGATGAGGAGACCATGTGCGCTCAATTTAGGGAAGAACTCATCTGAAAACTCAGACGAGTAGGGGACGATTTGGGCGAGTAGAATCGCAGATGGAGGGTGCGCGGCGCTTTTGGGGTTTAATTTAGGGTTAGGTTTTGGGGGAAAATGGTATAAGAAGATTTATATATGAGGGGAAACGGGGCGGGTTTGGGGAAAGACGGGTCACGGGTTTTGGGGAGGGTCAGGGTCTTGCTTTGGACGTTTTGGGACAGGCCCAAATTGGGCCTAACTTGGGTATTACTAAATTCAATCCATTCCCCCCCCCCCCCCCACTTTTTTTTTGCTTTTCCTTTTTTTTTTTAATTTTTTCTCTCTTTTTTTTTCCTTTTGAATTACTTAACAAACCAAATTAACCCTTAAATTAAAATAATTTGCTAAATTAAGCTAATTACCCATCATAATATTTACACAAATTAGTTAACTCCTAAAATAGAAGAAGAACTACAAATTTAACATTAAAAGGCTAAAAATGCAAAAGTGATCCATTTTTGTGATTTTTTCATTTTTATAAAACAACTAATTTATCAATTAACCTAAAAATGTAAAAAAAAAAAATAACCTCAAATGACATGCAGAGTATTTTTGTATATATATTTTTTCATGATTTAAATAAAATAAACATGCACAGACAAATGCAAATTATTAACAAAAAAATCCTATGAAAAATCTAACAAAAATTGCAAATAATGGGAAAAATTTATTTTTCTCGAATTTATGGGAGTAATTCATGTAGGGCAAAATCACGTGCTCACAGATGCCACATTGGCGGTGCTCCAAAAACGGAAGAAGGCATTGGATGGACCATAGCTGATATTCGGGGAATAAGCCCCGCCTTTTGTATGCACAAGATTATTCTTGAAGATGATGCAAATCCTTCCTTGGAACATCAAAGGAGGTTGAACGAGGCAATGCAAGAAGTTGTGAAAAAGGAGGTGATCAAGTGGTTGGATGCCAGGATTGTGTACCCTATCTCTGATAGCTCTTGGACTTCGTCGGTGCAATGTGTGCCGAAGAACGGTGGTATGACCGTGGTTACCAATGCAAACAATGAGTTGATTCTTACCAGGACTATCACCGGGTGGAGGGTGTGCATGGATTACCGCAAGTTGAATAAAGTGACCCGCAAGGATCACTTTCCATTGCCTTTTCTTGATTAGATGCTAGACAGACTTGCTGGGCGTGCCTTCTACTGCTTCTTGGATGGGATTCTGGGTACAACCAAATTTTGATTGCTCCAGAAGATCAGGAGAAGGCCACATTCACTTGTCCGTATGGTACCTTTGCTTTTTCTAGGATGCCATTTGGGTTGTGTAATGCACCGGCTACATTCCAGCGGTGTATGATGGCCATATTTATCGACATGGTGGAGGACATTTTGGAGGTGTTTATGGACGACTTCAGTTTTGTGGGTGACTCATTTGATGAATGTTTGAAAAATCTTGATAGAGTGTTGGCCCGTTGTGAAGAAACCAACCTTATGCTTAATTGGGAGAAATGCCACTTCATGGTTGAGGAGGGCATAGTCCCCGTCCATAAAATTTCAAAGCATGGTATAGAGGTGTAAAAAGCAAAAATTGAAGTGATTTCAAGGCTCCCTCCCCCTACTTCAGTCAAGGGAGTTAGAAGTTTTCTTGGGCATGCGGGGTTCTACCGGAGATTTATCAAGGACTTTTTGAAGATAGTGAATCCCTTGTGCAAGTTATTGGAAAAAGATGCCAAGTTCGTGTTTAATGAGGGATGTATGCAAGCTTTCAAACTTCTCAAGCACAAGTTGACCACCACTCCTATTATTACTGCACTCAATTGGAGCTTGCCTTTCGAGCTCATGTGTGACGCGAGTGATGTTGCGGTTGGGGCGGTCTTGGGTCAAAGAGTGAATAAAATATTTCATTCGGTGTATTATGCGAGCAAGACAATGAATGATGCTCAAGTGAACTACACGGTGACGGAAAAAGAGCTTTTGGCTATTGTGTTCGTAATAGAGAAATTTCGGCCATATCTCATGGGTGCCAAGGTCATAGTTCATACCGATCATGACGCACTCCGGTAATTGATGACGAAGAAGGATCCCAAAGCTAGGCTGATGCGATGAGTCTTTTTATTTCAAGAGTTTGATTTGGAGATTGTGGACCGGAAGGGTTGTAAAAACCGAGTGGCGGACCACTAGTCCCGCTTGGAGGAGGAGGGGAGGCCTCGTGATGGCCTAGAGATCAATGATTTATTTCCCGATGAGCAACTTCTTTCTGCGTCGATGAATGGTATGCCATGGTTTGCAGACGTTGCTAATTTCCTTGTGACTGGTATAATCCCGTGTGAGCTCTCTTCTAACCAAAGGAAGAAGCTTAAACGGGATAGTTTGGACTTCTATTTGGATGAGCTGTACTTGTTCAAGATTTGCAATGACGGTATGATCCGTAGGCTTGTCCCAGAGGAGGAGCAATTGAGTATCTTAGAGGCTTGTCATTCCTCTCCCTATGGTGGTCATCATGGCAGGGCGAGGACAACTTCAAAGTTCTTAGTTGTGGGTTTTACTGGCCAACTTTGTACAAAGATGCAAGTGAACTTATGAAAAGATGCGACAAATGTCAAAGAGCGGGTGGAATTTCGAAGAAAGATGAGATGCCTCTCAATACTATTCTCGAAGTTGATATTTTTGATGTGTGGATAATTGATTTCATGGGTCCGTTTATTAGTTCGTGTGGGAACACATACATTCTAGTGGCAGTTGACTATGTTTCAAAGTCGGTTGAAGCTGTGGCTTTACCCAATAATGAGGTTCGGAGTGTTGTGCGTTTCTCAAGAAGAGCATTTTTACTAGGTTTGGAACTCCTCGAGCAATCATAAGTGATGGGAGGTCTCATTTTTGTAATCGAGCTTTTGACACTTTGCTTGCAAAGTATGGTGTCAATCACAAAGTTTCTACTCTTTATCACCCTCAGGCGAGTGGCCAAGTTGAAGTCTCAAATAGGGAAATCAAGAGTATATTGTCAAAGACGGTCAATGCAAATAGGACCGATTGGTCAAAGAAATTGGATGATGCTCTATGGGCTTATAGGACTGCTTACAAGACTCCGATTGGTATGTCTCCATACCGGTTAGTATTTGGGAAAGCTTTCCATCTATCGATTGAGTTATAGCACAAGGCCAAGTGGGCTTTGAGGAAGCTGAATCTTGAATAGGATGTGGCAGCAAATCTTCGTGTGGAGTAGCTTAATGAACTTGATGAATTCCGATTTTATGCCTACTCCAGTTCGTCCTTGTACAAGGACAAGATGAAGTATTGTCATACCTCCTTTTTTACTACACCCCGGAAGGGCATAAGGAAGTTTTTCCAATTAAAGTGACAATCAAAACGAGATCATTTATTAAAATTTCAGAGTCGCCACTTGGGATAATTTATGGTATCCCAAGTTACCGGTTTTAAATCCTGAATCGAGGGAAGATCGACTCTACTTTACAGTCCGTGAACACAGAAATCTGGGTAAGGAATTTTGTTAATCCGGGAGAAGGTGTTAGGCATTCTCGGGTTCCGTGGTTCTAGCACGGTCGCTCAACTGTTATTATTGGCCTAAATATCTGATTTTAAAACACTTTTAAACCTATGTGCATTTTAACTTTAAACCGCTTTTAATTATTTTTAGAAAAATTCAACGTTATTTAAAACACGTCTTTTGATCATGCCACATGAAATGCACCCGCGATTTGTGACATATTTTATTTAATCCATGACATATTTTACTTAACATTGTTAGGATTTGGATTTGGGTCACATGAAATGCACACCCGAGTTTAAGGAAGTTATTTATTAAAACAACGCACCTAAAGCAACTACGCATTTTTAACCTTGCGAGGGCCATGGAAAATTCGCTAAATGGCGCGCCTCGATTTACTTTAACAAAAGGGAGCTACGTTTTTATTTTAACAATTAATCATGCTTTATTGAATATTAAGAAAGGATTAGGTCAAAGTACAAGATTAAACCTATGTAGGTAGATTTGTCTTCTAATAATTACGTATATTATCAAATGTAGCACTTACTCTTGTCATTTATCAGTGCTAAATGAAATGAAAATCCTCTAGCGTCATAATATCAATAACAACAGTCAGGCAACTCAATTAGAATGACCACGAATAATTACTTGAAATACAAACATAATTTAGAACTATTTCCTCACTATCATTACAATTCTAAGTATTCAAATCTTTTAAGAATTAGGACTAAGGATCAAATTCTTCAAATAGATTCCAAGACAAAGCCAGAAACATCAGGTAAATATACACATAGACCTTCTTCTAACAAAAAGTAAACTAGCGAAACTCAACTATCTTGAAAGATAAAATCAAATTGAAACCAAATAGAGCACACATTTTAGGGGGCTAATTTATTGCATCAATAGCCATATTTGAAAATTCCACAACAACAAATACTGTCAGAGATTATACCTCTAGACTCCAACATTAGGGAGTGTTATACGAATCGCAGCCGACAAATCTGAAACGCATGATTCATATATGCATGTGCTTGATTTCAGCATTCACAATTTATCCTCAATGAGTAAACATTCAAGTGTCAAACAGTCTAATTGCTTTTGTAAACATCTACAGACACACGATTATTGGTAGTATGGAGATGCTAAACATGATAATAACTTGGATGTTCACACGCTTTAAGCTCACTTGAAGATTTCAACAGACTAAATAAACTGGAAATCAAAACTAGCTTAGCTTCAAACTTTTATCATAGCTACTCATATACAACCCATTCAATTCTTAAGAAATCACATAAAACAAAGCCTCAATTATCTTTAATCAACAAGTTAACCAATCCAAACACTTCATGCTTTTAATAATTCAGAATCCCATTCACACTAACCTATCAAACCCTTAATAAGTCTTTCCCCAACATTCACTTATATTGATTAAAAGAACATTAAATAACTAGAGTCCATAGTTCATACATCAACACAAAGGCAAACTTGCTAATACAGGCAGCCCTTCACACATGAACTCAGAAAAAGAAAGACCAGAGACAAAGAAAACCTAACAGTTCAAAGTCTAATTGCTGAATATTGAAACAGGAAGAGAAACATGAGAAATCAGCTTTAAACACAACTTTTATTCAAACAGCATTTCATTTGAACTACATATTCAGCAGTCCTCCTTTACTCAAGCTAAAAGAATACCTGAAAAAAAAAGAAGAAATAAAGCAAATGGATCAGAGATCGAGCAGCAGTAGAAGTAGCAGAAATCAGCCTCAAATTCAATCACTTAAAAGAGTGAAATTATCCCAGAATGCAACCAATGAAACAGTAAAACAATTTCAACAGCTCAAGACCCAGCTCTCCAACCCGAATCAATTCATATTCATTCCCAGATGAACCAGAAAGTATTTCAGAATTTGAAAATTTCAGAAATCAACAAGAGAAATCAATGGAACAGTAAATATCTAGCCGTTTGTATTTTCTGTATTTTTCAGCTCTTCAAACTCTTAGACTCTCTTTTTCCTCTTTTTTTTTCATAACCTCTGTTCTTCAGCCTTTAAATAGGCACTGATTTTAGTGCCTTCCCCATTACCAATCCCCTTTCCACATTTTTAATTAACTCCATTAAATTTGTTAGTGCACCTCTAACCCTACCACTATTAGAAGCTTCCCAATTCAATTATTGAAGCTCCCTTAGGCTAGACTACCTAAATTAACTCCTATGGTCCTGGTATTGCCCCTGAAATTATCCTCAAAAAGCTAGGCAAAGTATGGGCTAATCCTGCACATAGGGTGCAAACTCAATTGAATGGGTCTGAATTGAACCCCAAATCCCAAATCAAAGAAATATCAGAACATTAATTGAAAAAAATTCGAATGAGAAGCTGAAAAATGAAAAACCAAAGAGTAAACTACAAAACCCAAAACTTAAACTAACCATTAATTCTCTTTCAAGCTAGATACCAAAACAAAATTAACGAACTTTCTAAATTAACAATACTCTACTTAAGCTAATTAACAGAACATGCCATAACCTTAAAAATAAAAGGATAGCAATTTAACATTAATTAAAATTTGAGGAGCAAAACTGAAAGACTAACAAACGATCCCTAAATTGATCTAAAAGGAAAAAAAAAACCGAGTTCAAAATTCTTCAACACACTCAGACAAAGAACAAGTCACTAGAATAATCCTAGAAGAAGAAGAAGAAGAAGAGGAGGAGGAGAAGAAAAGACGAACGAAACTGGTCAAAAGAAAAATAGAACTCACTTGGCTAGACTCGAAATTAAAATCTGATAACTCGATTCACACAAAACTAATACCAATCGCTCTTCTCTGTTAAGAAAGAGCCAATGGCATCAATTTTGTAGTGAATCAGCTTTCCGGAGTCGATGCATGCCACCAGTTTTGACCGTATCGAGTTTTGAATTTTTAGGGCATGAATTTGTATCTTATATTCGAGGGATTCTAGAAAGATTCGAAGGAAACTAAGTAAGGATTTGGAATGAGGGGGGTTTGGGGGTTCCGGGGTGTGATTTTGGGGAAGTTTGGAGGCGGCGGCGCCACCGGAAGGCGGTGGGGAGCGGTGGCGGCTGTCTCTAGGGTTTGGGTTAAGCTGAGGGAGACGAAGAGGTGGGGGGGATCCTAAGGGGTTTTGGGATATATTAAAATGGGGTTTTAATTCTGGACCGTCCGATCAAGTAAGATCGACGGCCCTGATCAAAGGAATTTGAAACGCTATCGTTTTGGTTATGGGCGGGGTCAGATCGGGTATGGGCTAGGATAGGCGGGCTTGAGGGGTAAAATTTTGGGCCTGGAGATTTGGGTTTGAAGAACAGCCCAAACTCTGATTTCTCATTTCTCTCCTCTTTCTTTTCAAATTAATTCCCCCTTTTTCTTGTTCTATTTTTTCAAAATTAAAATCCTAAATTAAGTTATAAAACCAAACTAACTTATCATAAATACTAACTAATCCTAAATAATTACCACAATTAATAAATTAAAGAAAAACTACTCAAAAATTAAAATTAAAACTAAAAGGTGCAAAATAACTATTTTTGAGATTTTTTTAATATAAAATAACCTAATTACTAATTAATTCTTAAAATATAAAGTTAAATCCTAAATGCACATGCATTACATTTTTTGTATTCTTCATTAATTAAATAAAATAAACGTGCACAGACAAATGCTAACAATTGACAGAAAATACTACATAAATCCATAAAATTGCAAATAATGGAAAAAATTATTTTGTTTTGAATTTGTGGGAGTTATTCATATAGGGCAAAAATCACGTGCTCACAAGTACCTTCATGATAAGTATGCTCGTAGCAAGGAGTTCAAAGAGGGTGATTTGGTTCTCTTGTTCAATTCTCGGTTACGTCTGTTTCCGGGAAAGCTTAAGTTGAAATGGAGTGGACCTTTTGAAGTGGTGCTTATGACTCCGTTTGGTGCACTTGACTTGAAGAACAAAAATGGGGAGGTCTTCAGAGTTAATGGGCACAGAGTCAAGCACTACCTTGGCAAGATTGATGACAGCCACATGGTGACACTGATCTATCTAAAGTGATTTGATGGTAACGTGCGTCATTCCGCGACGTTAAATCAGACGCTTCTAGGGAGGCAACCCATGTGTCTTTGTTTTTTGTTTTTCTTTGATTTTTTTTAGTGTAGGATTTGCTTTTGGACTAACTGGTTGTGAGATGTATGTAGGGTTATTTTGATGCAGTGCAGGACCAAATTGGAAAAATGTTGCACTCTCTGAAGTTTGGACTACTGCTGCAATGCATTTTCGCGGCCGCAATGCATTTTCGCGGCCGCAATGGCCTTGTTGCGGGGGCAAAATTTCATTGCGGTTCGCAGTGTTAAATGGTAAAAAGTGGAGGTTCTCTGAACATTGTCACCGCGGCCGCAATGCATTTTATGCAGTCCGCGGTGCCCTACCGCGGCCGCAGAGCATTTCTTGCTGTCCGTAGTGACTTCTTCCCCAGTGCTCCTTGTGCTTAAGTACCACGGATTGCGGTGCATTTTGTACGGTCCATGGTGGGTTGGTAACGTGGGTCTCATGTACTTTTTCTATAAACAGGACCTCAGGCCTTCATTTACACTTTTCGCACATTTGCTTTCTAAATAGAAAAAACTACCGTTCATCAAGCCCTAACTTTGCAAATTCAATCACTGATTCTCATTCATCTTTACTGCATCTCATTACTGGTACTTTTAATCTTTCCCTAATCTTTAATTTTGTTTCATTTTCTTTTAATTCGTTAGTTCTCTTTCTTCTTTTTCCCTTTTCTTTCAATATTTAGCTTAGGGTTGCATAACGTATTTAGATTAGGATTAATTAGTTAAGAATAATGATTGAATACCTAGTGGGGTGACAATATGTGAATTTAGGCTAAAAAGGAGAAAAATGTTGAAACCCTAGGTTGGTATTGCTGAGTTATGCTTACCGCGACCCCGATGGTTTTTATGCGGTCCACAATGCCTCTCTGCTGTCCGCGATGCTATTTTATGCGAACCGCGGTGGTAAAACTTCAGAGGGGTAAAGTTTGAGGGCTGCAGCCGCGGTTGATTTTCTGCGGTCCGCGATGCCTTACCGCAGCCGCAGAGCATTTTTTGCGGTCCGTGGTGCCCTGAATCAGAGAGTGGGTATTCTGATCCCCACCTCAATGCGGATCGCAATGCCATTTTGTGCGGTCCACGGTAGTTCCTTTACGGCCGCACTGCTTTTTATGCGGTCTGTAGTTAGCTAATTTTAATCATAATCTTCACTGCTTCATCTGGTATTGTGATACTAACAAAAACTGAATGAATTCTCCTTGCATATAATGGTTAAATCACGAGGCGTAGGTGAAAAACAGAAAGGCAAAGGAGAGTCCTCCTGGGGTAGGGGATGAGGTATGATCAAATTGACCCCCTAAGTTCGAAAAGCAATTGGGGACACTAGAAGGTCAATAAAGGCTGCAGATAAAGCTGCTTTCCATTCAGAGGAAAGTGAGTATTTGCCCTCCCGGGAGGCACCTGACTCCGATTCAGTGCCGGAGTATGTTCCTGACTGGCCGGAGAGGCGTAGATTGTAAGATGAGCCCACACCTCTAGGCTCTCCTACTACTCAAGCTTCAGTTCAAATTTTTTCTGAGTCGTCTGAGGGCTCAGCAGAGAGCAGTGATAGTGCATCATCAGCTTCAATACCCGGGGAATATCCCATTCAAGGGGGAAAGCCCCAAACAGGAGGGGGAGGGGGGAGAGAACTAGAAACCCGGAGGCTTGGAAGGATAGGTTTTTTAGTGAGATTGCTTACCACAAGTTCCTGGTGGCCCGAGAGGAAATTAATACTTGAGCGGAAAATTATTGAGAAGGACCTTCTGCCTCACAACCCTTATGTGAAGAGGCATTTCAAATAGAGATCGGGCTGGGAATACTTTTCAAGCACAGTCGAGGAGGCAAATGAGCACTTAGTCAAGGAGTTCTACGCTAATGCTTCCCATTTAAAAAAGGGCACTAAAGTGACTAAAGTGCAGAATCTGATAGAGAAATTTGATGGGAAGACTATCAATGACTACCTGGGCTTTTCAGAGGAAGATCAATCATTGTACTTAGAAAAGGTAGCATAGGATGAGGCAGCCCGTTTGTGGTTGGCAGAATACTTAGCACTCCCGGGTACCACCCCAGTATGGTTGACATCAGGAGTCCAAATTTTGAGGAGAACTTTGAACTTCGAGGCTAAAGGGTGGGAGACTTTCGTATACAGTAGGCTGGACCCCGCTAATTATGAGAACTCTCTACCTATCTCCCGGGCAATATTGGTGGAATCTATCATGGCAGGGTACCCGATCAACATCGGGAATGTTATATCCAAGGAAATCACAAGGGTGGTAAATGAAGGTGATAGATCCTATCCCTTCCCAAATTTCCTGACAATGTACTTTGAGGACCAAGATGTAGGGAAAAGGAAGTTTGATGTGAAGGTGAAACCAAAGATGCTTTTCTCCTAGTACAGCCTCAAGGGTGATGACAACCCAAAAGGCAAAGATCCTAAAGGCAAAGCCAATGCTTCTACTAGCCAGTCTGAAGAGGCAGTAGTGGTAGTATCTTCTTCTCAGCCTCCCTCAGCTACACCAGACATTGCCCCAGGATCCTCTACTGCCACTACTCCAGATATCCGCTCATCCTTCGCTTACCCATTGACTGCCCACCATTTGAGCCAAACCCTTTGCCAATATCAACGACTGGATGCAGCAGCTATTTTTAAAATGTCTGTGCTTTCTACCTCGGTGGAAGCCCAGTCCGTACCCCCACAGCCACAGGTGTCAGCTAGTGGAGGAGACTCTCAAGGAACTTCTAGACAGCCAGAAGAAGCTCCTAGAAAACCAACAGTTGATATTGGAGGCTGTAGGTACTCATGGGAAAGCATTGAAGGAGCTGACTAAGGAAACAAAGAAGCTGAGAAAGACTCGAGCATAAAAGGAGTATGTGAAGGAGTTGAGAGTAGAAGTGGAGAAGATTAAGGCTGCCGACCATCTACCATTGGACCTACTGTTGCATGAGCAGCCTCCAGTAGCTCAGACTGAGCCGGAGCAGGAGTAGGAGATGGAGAGGGAACCAAAGAGGAGGAAAGTGATCCCATAGACCGGTGATGCAGTGATAGAGTTGGAGGACCCGTATGGAGGTTCCTCTAGCCAGCCTCATGTCTCAGAGCAGCCACAGGCCCTAGTGCAGGCACATGTTACAGAGATTGAGTCATAGGCTCTCGAGTAGTCACAGGACCCAGGGACCCAAGCTCACGATCCCATGCAGACGGAGGGCCAATAGGGAGTTTCTCTTTACTCTCTATCTTTTCTTGAACTATTTTTGGTTAGTTAGCATTGAGGACAATACTAGCTTTCATTTGAGGGGGTAGCCCTATTTTGATGATATTGGGTTGTAAATATGATACTACTTTCATTTTATTATGCTTTTTCACTTTTGGTATATATATAATTTTACCAATTTATTTAACTTTTCGTACTTTTCAACCTTGGTTTGTATATAAAGTTACTTTCTGATTTATATATTCATTCTCTCTTATGTATATTCGTCTAAATACCTTATTGTACATATTCATTTTACTTTCCGCATTTTCTTTCATAGCTTCTTACTTCATTTTCGTAGCTTCTTACTTTCAGTTTTGCGTGCAATAAGCTTTTGGTTTTCTTAATGCCACGGTTCTTTCCAAATGTGGAATTTGTGTGAATCGGGTGACTCTTGCCGATGATGGATGGCATAACAACCTTCTTAATAGTTTGAGTCTGTTTTTTTGTGTGTAAATAGCAGTTAATGAGTAATAGTGCCTCAAGCAAAGCTTCACTTGGGCCTAACACATTTGCTTTTGATCTTATGTTCAAAAACAAATTGTTATATATAGGATGGGGAAAGTTGTGACCTTGAGACTCTTGTGTTGGCCGATAATCATCAAGTGGTTTTTCCTAACCATTCGTGTTGCTCAAATCTTAGTTAAGGTTTTTGTGGACCCCGACTCTGTCTCTTTTGCAATCCTATAACTTGTGTGGTGAGAATTTGAATTGCAGGTCCAAGTCACGTGCTATTAGTTTAGAACTTACCCTGAATGTTTGTCTAGGCGAAATCCTAAGTGTAGTTAGACTTGAGAAGTGATTATAGGCTCTCCTTGATCCGAATGATATCTTGAAAACATCCATAGCCTACCAATAATAATATCCCTAGTCAACCTTTTTGAGCCATAGCCCCTTTTCTTTCAAAGACCATGATACAAGCTTTTACCCATTCTAAAAAGACCCTCTTTTGGTACCCGATCTTTCCTTAGCACAAGGCAAAAGCATAAGTTTGGGGGGAGAGACAAGGAATGCAACAAAGTGGTAAAAGGTACAAAAGGAAGAAAAGGAAAGGCAATGAAAAAGAAAGAAAATCAAAAAGTCAAAAAGAATGAACAATGTAGAAGAAATGAAGGGATTCAATAAAAGTAAAGAGATGAAAGAGGTGGAAAGTTTAGAAAGGAAAAAATGTTTGAAATGAACAAGAAAGAGTGACAGTGTGTCTCTCTAACCCTCTAAGAGAGAAGTAAATGACTCAAAAAGTCAAGAGAATGTGTGCCAAAATGAAGAAATGAAGTGCTTAAGGGAAGACCTACTTAGACCAAATATTTCCTACCCTGAACCAAAAGCCTTCATTATATATCCACAAAAGCCCTATATGTCTTGAATTGAATGAATCTTACATTAGTGGTGACTCACATAAGGGGAAATTTTATGATACTTAGAGCCGGACTTGTGACCTTTCTTTGAGAGAGGTGAGTGTGTTTTCCACAATCCTCGTTCTGAGTGCTACAACCTAAAAGTGAGGTTTGCTTAGGGAGAGTTGAGGATGTATGAATTTGGGCTCGACAATGACCAAAGTAGTAGAAAGAGTTTCATTGATGAGTTGAATCAACTCTTGATGCTCTTGTGTCGCACTAAAACCATGGTGCTTAAAAGGTTGAATGTTGTTAATGATTCATTTGATTTGAGGGCAATTGTTAGTCCCAATGATGCTAGATGAGGTCACTTTAGGTCAGCTGAATTTTCTTGGTTTTATCCTTAAGGAGGTGGAAATTACTTTGTTTGCTTGAGGAAAAGCAAAAGCTTTAGTTTGGGGGAATTGATAAGTAGGGATTCTAGTCTATTTTATACTCTTTTTTTTGCTTGAGTTTTGGACTAAAAATATATACAAGTAGTCCTGAAAGTTTACATGTTGTGCTTGTTTGCACCGTTTTGTCAAAAAGGTGATAAGTAGTCAAAACCAGCTCAAAAAGGAGTGAAACCTGCATACGTACCAAGAACAAATCAAGGCACTGCTGTAGCATAAAATCCACTGCAGCCGCAACAAACCCACTGCGGTTGCAGTCCATTTAGTGCGGTCCGCGGTGGGAAAGATCAGAGAGATGCAAGTTTGGAGACTCAATCACTGCAATCCGCGGAGGATTTATCGCAGCCGCAATCCGGTTTATGCGGTCTGCGGAGAGGGGATTCAGAGAGCTAGGAATATTGAAGATGGAAGCCATTGCGGTCCGCGGTCCATTTTGTGCGGACAACAGTGAAGCCACCATGGCCGGGTGCATTTTATGCGGTCCGCGATGGCCAGATTCAGAGACTGAGCAATAAAGCTAAAAAGCCTCACCGCAGTCGTGGTGCATTTTCCAAGGTACGCGGTACCTCCATCAGGGGTATTTTTGTCCAGAAAATTCGACCTTGTATAAAGACTTTCTTTTCATATTTTTAGGGTATCTGTTAGAATCTTAACTTAGCAGAGCATGTGAACGACAGTTTTTATTCCATTATGAGTAATTTGTAGCCAGTTTAACACTGAATCTTCAATTCTTAATTTGTAATCATATTATATTGGTTATTCTTCATATAAATTTCTGATTTATTCCATTATTATGAGTAGCTATACCCATTAGCTAGGGTTGTGGCTCAACCCTAATATGGGTATTTGATGGGTCTTTTGTTTTAAGGATTAGGTGTTTATGTGTATTTGATATTTGGACTGATTTGTGCTTCCCATGTTGAATTAGTGGTTGCAAACACTAATTTGTGCCTTTTTGACTTGGGTTATTCTTGAGAAAGAGAGCTTGAGTCTAGGAAAATCAGTCCAACAAGAAATTGGGATGTAATCAAGAGATTGACAGACCCAATTAAAGGGTTAAACCTAGAGATAGTAATACCCGACTTGAGCTTATATTACTTGCACAATTTTGACACCCAATTGGTCTTGAGAAAGTCAATTAGGGCAAAGTCACTCAAGCTACCGAGAGGTATAGAGTGAGTAGTTCTGTGCATTGGCTATATCGTAATCCCCAACATAATAAGTTTGCCTTAGGCTTTAGAACCCGTCAAGTATTCACCTAGGAGATAGTCACTTCCCTAGTGCCTCTTTAACCATTTAGAAAATCTTACAAGCATTCATACTTAGTTTAATTTCTCATTAGCATAAAACTAGAAGTAACAAACAAACAAATATGATTGGAATTGTAATTAAGAGCACTACTGCTAGTTTAGATAGGAATCCAAATCCCAAACATTCTAGCTCTCTGTGGATTCGATCCCGACCTTCTCGGGTAAAAGCTGCATCGATCGCTCTTGCCACTTTGTAGTGGTGTAGGGTTGGACCCGATCACTACTCTCATGTGTGATGTGAGGGCATTTGATTCACGAAGGAAAGATAAGTCTTGACCTCTGTATAGGGTAATTTGAGTAAGTATGAATAATGCACGGCACGTGAGAGTCGACTCTTGAGGAAAAGATGTTACACTACTAGACGCAACTTTGGTGATATGTTCTTGGTGTGATACATTAGGGAAAAGCTTAGTGAAGCAACCTTTATAGAGTATGGTGGATTGCTCGGGAACTAGCAATGATTTAAGTGCGGGGTATTGATAATAGGCTAGATTCATGTAGTTTGGCAACTATTTAAGCGCCAACTTGACTATGGTTCACCGTTCTAGAAAGGTTAAATGACGATAAAATGGCTCTAATTGTGAATTTCATATTTTGCAGGAGCAAATTGTACTTATGAGGACTTAGGATAGTGTTTGGAGCTAAATTAAAGAAAGGAAATCCCCTCGGAGTTGAGTACGTGTGAAAGAAGAAAGAAAAGAAGAGAGAAAATGATGATCCACTCTAGCGCGGGCCAAGCACGGTCTCAGCGCGGCCGCGCTAGAGCAGAAAAAGGGATAGTGTACTTGGCCATATGTGCGGCCACTAGCGCGGTTCCAGCGCAACCGCGCTAGTCATTTCGGAAGGCAGAAATTTCAGGGCTAAACTTGGAAGTTTGGGAAGAGGTCCAGCTCGCCCAAAAAGAGGATATAGAGGTTTTCATAGTTTTGTGAAAGGCAAGAAGAGGCAAGAGGCAAGAGGCAAGGAGGATAATTCGACATCGAGTTCTACCTTTCTTCCTTTTGTATTTATCATTCAATGAATTTTGATGTTGTTATTATGAATACAATTATGAGTAGCTAATTATTTAGTCTAAGGTTTTGATGGAACCTGTTGAGGGATGAACTTCTTGTTGTATTAATATAGTTTGCTCAGTTTAATCTCTATTTGTTCAACTACGTTCTTATTGTAGTTAATTGATAAGATCCCCAATTAGTTGTACCTATTTAATATGTATTACTCGGGAGAGAGTGCATATTTAGGTAGTTGTTGAACAACACCACTCCCAACGTATATGAGGAATCAATAACCGAGGGTTTAAAGGTGGGATTAGGGATAACAAAACCTTGGGTGCGATCTAAGTGAGCTGTAATAAAAGTCAACTAGCGTAACTCGGAAGAGTGCGTCTAGTAAATTATCGTAATTACTTGGAAGAGATTTACGGTAGTAAAAGTGCTCATGATCGATAGAGACGGTTAGACAAATCTATACGAAACATAACAGGAAGGGATTCCATCAATAGGGGAAATCACAACCTTAGATCCTTCTCTTATTCGTTTACAGCTCAGTCGTAGTTAGTTTTTAGTTTACTTGATTTTATTCAGTTATAGTTAGTAGAAATATCACCAAGTGTTATTCAAAATATCTGGGAAGTTGATTACAGAGAATTCAGTGAGTCAGACAAAAGTAATTGGTAGGTTAATTTCCTGTGGGATTCGACTCTGGGCTAAATACCCGGATTATATTTGTAATGACCGCTTGCCCTTTTTATAAGGCATAGTTGGGCGTGATCACTCATCATGCAAAAGGTACGCCATTAGAGTGAGTGCATTTTACAGAAAATAAGGCTCTAAGTTACTCGCTTTTAATTGATTGTTCGCATCAGATCTTAAATTTTCTACTGCATTCTGGTTAGAACCTAAAATGAAACTATTCTTGTTTCGTGAAAAAACTATCTAGCCTTTTTTCGATTTATCTGTTTAATTTAAGTGTAATTGTCTTAAACATAAAAGTTGCATTTGAAGATTATCTATTTGTTTGATGGACAATACGATTACTAATTAGGCGCCCATCTTTTTAATTATACTGTTGTCACTAAATTTCTTTCATGTTCGGTTTGACTCAACATTAGAACATATTTTATGAATATTTAATCTTAAGTGATTTTATTTTTAGTATCTTGAAGGTAATTAAACTCTGATAAATCAATGTATGCTTTCGTGAAAGGAGTATATTCTTGAGTTTCTTTTAAAGCCTGATAAAGGGCCAACAAATGTATTTGCTTAAGTACTTGAGCCCAAAGGAATGCAAAAAAGTGTTTTGGGATGCTACTTGAATATGTTATTTTAGACTACACCTAGACACAAGAAGGGGAGGGGGAGGGGAGGGTTAAATTGTATCTTACCCGATTTTCGCATTTTCAAAGAACCTGGTTCTTTGAACTATTCAAACAGACAAACAAATATAACTTTGTAAAAGTAATCAACACAGATATTTTTATTTGGACACTTCCTTGCTTAAGGGAGTAAAAGTCACGATCTACCTCAGTAGAATTTTCTTCAAATCTCCACTAATCTTCAAGAAGCAGTTTTATGTTACAACTCTATAACCAAGGGGACTAACTCTAGTACCATAACCCCTACAATCAACTCAATTGTAGCAATCACTTCCCAAACTAACTCTAGCTTAGAAACCTTGCAAGAACAAGATTTCAAAATAACTTACTATTACACTTTTTCAAAAGCAGATATGTTATAATTTGGAACTCTAGACTCAACCTCACAACTAAAAAACTCGAGCAGCTTCATCTTTAGGAAGTAGTTCTTCAGTTGATTGTATTTAATCTTCAGAAATACCTTTTTGCTGCATTTGCTATTATTAGAAGTATTCCCAATAACTTCTCTCAATAGCAGTAGTCTTGAAGTGTGGCAAAAAGTCTTCTTTTATAGGTGCAAGGTCGGCCTAAAATCTTCTTCAATTAATGCTCCAAAACCTAGAGCATTTCTCCTATTTCAATTTGGTTTCCTTATTTGTTTCCAACTCTTCAACCTTCTTTCTCCATAGAAGTGTTTCCTATAAATACAAAGTTCTTTTGGTAAATGAAATCCTCCAATATGCGTGTTGATTTGTAATATCTTAGTATGATTATATGTGATCAAATCAAATCAGATATATTGATTTGTATTATCTGATTATTGATCATATAGGATCAAATCAGATTTGCTACGTCAGGAAAGTTTCAAATTCTTGGGATTAGATTAGATTAGAAATTCCTATTTTTCTGGAATCATGGGATTATTTTCTTTTTACTAATTTGTTTTCTCCTATAAATTGTATACTCTTTGAAAGAACAAAACAAACTACCCCGATACCAAATCTAACATGTTATCATAGCAGTACCTCTTTCAACCTCTGTCTTTTCCTTCTGTTTATGGCTAAAACAACTTTTACTGGCAAAGAATCTCAACAGCAACAATAGAAGCCGAGAGTTCTGTTAATGAGATCCCACCCGAGACAACCATTAATCGAAACAATGATCCATCTCATTTATCCTCTTAACTAACATCTCATATGTTAAATGGAAAAAATTATTTGGAGTAGGCACAATCTCTCTGATAGCAATTGATGACAGAGGAAAACTTGGTCACTTGACCGATGAAATTAGAAAACCTGAAGCTGAATGAGCCAAAAATGAAGGCCTGG
Organism: Nicotiana sylvestris; assembly: GCF_000393655.2. Classification (NCBI taxonomy): domain Eukaryota; kingdom Viridiplantae; phylum Streptophyta; class Magnoliopsida; order Solanales; family Solanaceae; genus Nicotiana; species Nicotiana sylvestris. The sequence goes on along the minus strand of NC_091064.1, from coordinate 162,861,604 downwards.
AGGTCCAAGAACTCATTAGTAATCGCGTGGCTTCTAAACTTTATGGAACTAGCAATAGGTAAGCCATATTTATTTTTTCCCACTATTAGGGAAGTATGTGAGGTTGTTGAAGAAACCTATTCGGATGTTGAAAATACTTCTCAAAATTTTGAATTAAAAATTAAGCCTTGGAAGGCTAGAAAGGGAGAGAGAGAGATATGACCATCTATTACAATGAAATAGTTTCATTATGGCAAAAGTTAGATTAATGCTATAATGATGAGTGGGAGTGTCTGACGGATAGTGTGAAAACAATGAAAAAAGAAGCAAATGAGAGAGTTTATCTATTTCTAGAAAGATTAAACCGAGAATGTGATGAAGTAAGATCTTGGATTCTTGGAAAAAAACCTTTGCCTTCTTTTCGTGAGACTTTCTCAGAAATAAGAAGAGAAGAAACCAGAAGGAATGTCATGTGAAATTAGATCCTAATCTGAATTCAAAAGCAATAGATTCTTCTACACTGTTGGTTGCAAAAGGAGACGATAACAAGAAAAAGAAACCTGTGTGATTTCTGTAAAAAGCGCCGGCACACTCGTGAAACATGTTGGAAAATTCATAGGAAGCCTCGTAACTGGAAGAAAAAGGGAGTTGACAACCATTCCAAATAATTAATGAAGAGTAGGGGCAACAGTCTTCTTCAGAGGCGTCTCTATTCACTAAGGAGAAATTAGAGATCTTGCACAAGCTTCTTTCATTCAATTCCAAACCAGTAAACCAAGTTCTTCCAATCCCTCTTGTTCTTTTACCTAATCAGGTATTGAACCATCTATTTATCTGAGTAATAGCTCAAATGGTGCGAACTTCTGGATCATCGATTTAAGAGCTAGTGACCATATAATAGGAAATCCTCATTTGTTCTCTACTTACTCACCTTGTGAAGGGAACAAAAAGGTTAGAATTGCTGATGGAAAGGGAACTATCAAACTTACTTCTTCCTTGACCCTCTTTGATGTCCTACATGTTCCAAATTTGACCCGTAATCTTGTGTATGTTGCCAAATTAACCCACTCACTCACTTGTCGTGCAATGTTTGACTCATTTTCGTGTGAATTTCAGAACAATGTCTTGGGAAGGATGATTGGCAGTGCTAAAGAGTCTGGAGGTCTCTATTTCTTGGAGGATGAAAATAATTCAGTAAACAAAAATCCTATTTGTTTGAACTCCATTTAATTTGAGAATAAGTTGGGGTTATGCTATGATTGAAACACAATTTCAAGAGAAAATCCAAATATTTGGGTGTGAAAATGACCGAGAGTTTTTAAATGAGTAATTAGAAAAACAAATTCCAAAATAAAGGAATAATCCATCAAGTTCATGCAGAGAGAAAGAATAGACATTTATTGGAAGTAACTAGAGCCTTATTGTTTACTAGTAGAGGTCCACAATATTTATGAGGAGAAGCTCTTTTGACTACCACCTATTTGATAAATAGGATGCCATCTAAAGTTCTTAGTTTTAGAACTCCCTTTAGCCTATTCAAAGAGAAATTTACTACATCTAGGCTAACTACTGATTTGCCATTAAAAGTGTTTGGATGTAGTGCTTTTGTTCACAACCATGATCATAATAGGAGCAAACTAGTACCTCGTGCAAGAAAGTATATTTTTATGGGCTATGCTCCAAATCAGAAAGGGCATAAGTGTTATGATCCAAATACAAAAAATATTGTGGTTACTATGGATGTTGCTTTTTTTTAAATCCCAACCTTTTTTTGGCTCATCTTCGAGGAAAAAATTTTGTAGAAGAAGAGTTGTTTTGTAATAACGAGGGAATGAGTCAAAATAAAAAAGAACCAAGTTACCTGATAAACATGGATGAGGTAAATATGAGTGATACTAATCTAGAAAAGATAAGGAATAAAATGTTATAGATAATAAAGGATATGATTTTGAACCTATAAGATCAAAGCATAATTTGATTAGAAACAAAAACGGTGAATAAACAAAAGAGTTACGTGTTTACACGAGGAGAAACCATAATCTTTGAAAAGAGACCAAAAGCTATCAACATGGTCAGTCATCCACTCTACAAGACCAGAATGAAATTTCAGGTAATGAGATTCTAGGTAGTACCTCGAATGAGTTTGTTTCTGATACATCTCTTATTCCCTCAGATCTTGATCTTCCTATAGCTAAAATAAAAGGTGTGAGAAACGTTACTAAACACCCCATGTTAAACTTTGTGTCATATAAAAATTGTCCCCGTCCTATTTAATTTTTGTTTCTCAATTAACTATTTGAATATACCAAAGAATGTGCAGGTTGGTTTAAATATTCCTGAATGGAGGGAGGAAATTCTATAGGATATGAAAGCCCTAGAACGAAATGAAACTTAGGAAATCATGGATCTACCACAAAGAAAGAAAACAGTGGGTTGTAAGTGGGGTTTCACCATTAAACTCAAGTCATATGGGTTACTGGAAAGATATAAGGTGCGTCTTGTAGCTAAAGAGTTTGCTCAAACCTACGTCATCGACTACCTTGAAACATTTACTCCAGTAGTCAAACTAAATTCTATTGGAGTCCTCTTTACTATTGCCGCTAATTTTGATTGGCCCTTACAACAGTTCGATGTAAAGAATGTATTTCTCAATGGAAAACTTGAAGAGGAGGTCTAAATGGATCCTCCACAGGGCTTTGAAAGCTGATTTAGGATAAAGGTATGTAGACTTAAAAGGTCTCTCTACGGTCTAAAGCAATCTCCTCGAGCTTGGTTTGAAAGATTTACTCAATTTTAAAAGGTTGGGTTACTTGCAAGGACAAGCAGATCACACAATGTTCATTCGGCATTCATTACAAGGGAAAATAACAATCCTTATAGTGTATGTTGATGACATTATTCTTAAAGAAAACGGCTCAATTGAGATGAAGAATTTAAAAGACCAGTTAGCATTAGAATTCGAAATCAAAGACTTGGGACCTTGAGGTATTTTCTTGACATGGAAGTGGCTCGATCGAATGAGGGAATAATAGTATCTCAAAGAAAATATGTGCTGGATTTGTTGAAAGAAATATGGATGAGCGCGTGCCGAGCAGCAGAAACTCTTCTTGACCCAAACACAAAGCTCGGGAATAAAGAAGGAGATCTAGTTGACAAAGAACAATATCAGAGACTGGTAGGAAAACTTATCTACCTATCGCACACTCATCTTGACATAGCTTTTGGAGTAAGCTTAGTTACTCAGTTTATGCATTCTCCTAAAATAGAACATCAGAAGGCTATATCGAATTTTGAGGTACTTGAAAAGCTCACCGAGAAAAGGGTTGTTGTTCAAGAAAAGTGATCAAAGGAGCATGGAGGCATACATAGATGCAGATTGGGTAGGGTCCTATACTGGCAAAAGGTCTACTTCTGGATATTTTATATTTATTTGGGGAAATTTCGTGACATGGAAAAGTGAGAAACAAAATGTTATGGCACGAAGTAGTGCTGAAGTAGAGTACAAAGTAACGCTCAAGGAATCACAACAGAATGTTTTGGAGTCACAATGCTATTGGGCTTGTTACAAATCCGACAAACTCGAGCAAGGATATTAAAATGAATTTATCATGTTTTTTTGTTCTTCAACAATTGATCATGTGTTTATACAATCTAAGTTAAGCATGCATTGTATAATAAAAGTGATACTCCCTTGGATTGAAAAGTGAAAATCATTGAGCTTTGACTTTATCTGTTAATTTTCAATAATTATGTGCTAAATTTATATTTTAATAGCCCAAATTGAGACTTCCAAATATATATGAAATGTATGTTAAATTTTGTCTCCCTATTCAATACCCTCTAAAATTTAGAAACTATATCAGATAATTAAACAGAATATCGGAGAAAATTGTCACGATCCGGATTTTTCACCCTCGGGGGTCGTGATGACGCCTACTAGTAAAAGCTAGGAAAGCCAATTATTACAATTATTTAACCCTTTTTATTTATAATCCCTTAACAATTCTGAATTAATATTTTATAAACAGCGGAAATAATTAAGCGGAAGAACAAAATGTAACAATTTAAAATAATACCGATACAATTCCATTAACAAAATGTAACACCCCATACATTCGGCTTAGGTATGAATGAGTTAAAGGAGTAGTAAGGTTATATTGTTGATATGTGAAGTCCCATCGAGATGATTATGGGTGAAAATAGTTGTTTCAAAATCAAGATAGAAAGTGAGGTGCATAAGATTTGACAAAATCGACTAAGTTTGCAGAAGTTTCTCGGCTATTTACAGCGTTTGGGACCGCGGTCACACCTACTAGGACACGGTGGACGACTTGGGAAGTCATTTTTTTAGCCTTATTTCGTCCCCCACTGCCCCAAAACATAAAAACTTGCTCTAGAAAGGAAAGCTCTCAAAAACCTAACTTCTTAAGGGTCCCTCCACCACCCAAGGTAAGTTCTAATGGTGATTCTAAGTTAATTTCAATTTCCCAACATCTTATTAACATGGGTAAACCCTCCATATCATTAGATATTCGATTGGGACACCTTTGTTGAGAGGAGAAACCCTAGAACTCGAATTAAAGAAGATTGAACATCAAAAAGGTAATATCTTCACCCTCTAATTGATTCTATCATTTAATTAATGATTATAGACTCTAGTTCATGAGATATGCGTTGATGGATTTGATAGAAAAGCATGAACGGTGATAGGTTTGGGTTGTTGATTGGTTATTATTGGTTATGGGTGTTGATTACATTATGGGGGATAAAGAATAATGTTGATTATAATCATTTGAGACTTTAGAATTTATTTAGGAGCGAGAGAATGGGTTATTAGGTGTAGAGACACCATTAATAAGGACTATGAAACTTTATGCCACCAAGTGTTTGAGAAAATGCCTAAGTGACCAAAACATGAGTATTATTTCTAATATGAAATCCCTTTGACTTGTGTTGATATAGATTGAAGTTGAAAAGGTTGGCGAATGTTGTATTACGCTCAAGAGTAGGAAGTTAAGGTATGTGAGGCTAACTCACTATGTTTGGGAATGTTAATGATTCTCCCAACACTATGTTTCTTTTACGACATATCAATTATCTCAAAAATATAGTTAAGCCTAGTTCCTTGAATAGTTGTAGAACTTCTATTCTCTAGCTTCATAACCCGTTCATGACTTTCATTCTGAATGTTGTGATCTCAGTGCGTATTCAATATAGACTTGGGTTTGATGCCCCCGAGTCTTAGTATAGATTACTCAGTATGCCATAAACAATTGAAATTTCAGTGTTCATAATCAGTTCAAGAATATATGTCTCAGTCTAGTCCTATTCAATATTCCAGTATGATGTAACCCAGTGTGATCCAGTAATCCAGTATTATGTAACTCAATGTGATTCAGTATTCCAGTATCATGTAACTCAGTGTGATTCAGTACTTCACTATCATGTATTGCAGTATGATTCTCAGGTCTTGATTTTAAATCCCTGAATGTTGAACACCTGTATTTGGGCCTGAAGCCATAGTTTATGCTTTATGCATGTTTGGGCCTGAGGTCATAGTTATGTATACGTATACTTGGGCCTGAGGCCATAGCTTATTTAAATAACCTTACTTCCTTTGTTCAGTTCAACTATCAGTTATCAGTTATCAGTTATCATTTCAGTTATCAGTTATCAGCTAACATTTTAGCTATCATCTATGAATTACCATTTCAGTTATCAGTTATCAGTTAACATTTCAGCTATCAGTTATCATTTCAATTTTAGTTTTAGTAGTTATCATTTCAGTTATAATTCTTTCTTTCAGTTGCTTTACATACAAGTGCAATTCAAATGTACTGACGTCCCTTTTGCCTGGGGCCTGCATCTCACGATGCAGGTTATGATTTACAGGTTGATGATCCAGAGCGCTAGGATTCTTGTACCAGCTACTTGGTGATCCCTAGTTCTTTCGGGGCATTATCATTACTACAGTCTTCAGTATTTTCAGACAGTCAATATTTTCAGTACTTCATTAGAGGCTTCATAGACTAGAGTAACAGTTAGACAAAGTCTCAAGCCTTTCATGTTAAGCTATGTTGGCTACAAATATGTTTCAGAATGGTATTAGTATTTCCGCACTTTGATTTATATCATCCACACTTTCAGTATATCAGCATGTGTTAGTTTATCTTCCGTATTCCGTATGTTATGACATCACATGTTGATTCAGCCAACCAGTTGGTTCGCTCGGTCACATGTAGTTAGGCACAGAGTGCCGTGTTACGTCCAGGCCCAGGTTCAGGGCGTGACAAAACTTGGTATCAGAGCACTACGTTCATGAGTCCTGGGGAGTCTATGAAGCCGTGTCCAGGGGAGTTTCTTTTATATGTGTGTGTCGGCCACTCATATAAATGGTTAACTACCAAGACATCCAGGATTGTCTCATTTTTTTTCTACTCTAGATTGTGCCATGAAGCTTAGAGCAAAAGGTAACCTTCTCTTCCTATCGAATTCCAAACGTATTGGATTCCCAAGCGATGCGCAGGAGAAACATAAGGTCGTAGAGAGGATAATTGCCCATTGGGGTATAATCATGGAGTACAGGTTGGTAAATATGAGACTTTAGAGGATGTTAAAAGTGGGATGCAATGGATAGTATTATAGATTAGAGCATAACCTTATCAGATTGTACAAAAGCAGTTACCATGTCTTATGGTTATCAGTTTACCTCAGTTACCAGTTATACAGTATTTCAATTAGCGAATTTATGGTTATTCAGTACTCCAGTATTCAGTTATATGTTTACCAAATATCCAATTTTTAGTGTATCAAAATTCTAGGTGACTTGTGAGTATGTACTGATGCATATGAGTTCTCAAAGAAAATGTAAGTAACAGTGATTATAGAGAAACCTTCGCATATTTTAGGTCTGGATTAAGACCCAAGACTCATCGGACGGTACATGAAGTGATTTATCTGATGATGGTATATTCTGAAGGACAAGTTTGTGTATGGTAGTGTATTCATATGTGTTGTACCTCATTAAACAATCTTATTTCTAATTCTTGGAAATGGAGCCACAAGTTGGATGATGATAGTTCAAATGTCAGACACCAACATTGGTCACTATAGTTTTGGACAGAAAAGAGCCTAAGGGTAAAATACCTAGAAGTCAGAAATATTTGTTATTACCAAAGATGTGATTTCGTACAACTCATGCAAATGACTAGAAGATATGATGTATGCAATGAGGACCAAGAGCAGCCAATAGTGAATTTTAGGCAACGATTTTGAGTTGTTTAGATTTATTCAAATCAGAATTTGAAAGTACCACGTTAGTGAATTGATACAAGAAGCAACTATTATTGTGAGATAAAGGATATAACAATTCCCCTTAAGTTATGTGACTAAGTGTTTACCCCAGATATTTATAATCTGATATGATTTTGAAGTGTATAGAAAGTTTGGGGTTAGATATTCTAATTTTGTTTAAGACAAATGAAATTCCCCTAGGTATGATCAGATGATGGGGGAAGTTAGGAGTAACATTATGATTCACTTTAGTTATTTAAAGCAGGAGAAGAAAATATAATGTTAGTAGGTGGTTAGTGAAAGGATAGTAAGTAATTTTTGAGTAGATACAGTGAATTAGCAATTTTAGCAGAGCTAGTAGAGGTAAGATTTGATCCACTTAGCCAGGTTATCTCTAGTGAGTGGATGGCAGTTTGAAATACCGAATGCAAGTGTCAGAACCCAAAGAGTTTAAGTTAAACCCAAACTACAGTGGCAGTGGAAAAAAAATCAGCTAGCACTGAGAGAGCAAACTATAGAAGAATACCCTTTAAGAGTTATCGAAAAGCGGTTTCCCCAAGATTAGTAGTATGGGCAGAGTTAAATTATTACGATTATGTATGATAGTTATGAAGACATGGGCTTTCCGTTTATGCAAATAATTTAGTTTTTTTCCTAGTAAGAAAGATTTCTCGGAGGCAAGTTGGGAGATGAGTCGTCATTAACGTAAAGTGCAAAGAGTTGCAGAAGAAAAAGAAAGTTGTTAGAATCCCAACAAGAAAAAAAGTAAGGATCCGCAAGTACAAGACATTTGGTCTAAGTATTGATGTGAAAACCATCAGTAAGTCCAGATGGAGAATTGAAACTCGAATAGTTAGCATCGGATATGAAAAGAAAATCAGTTCGGTAATGAGGTAAAATTGTATAATTACCACATGAATTATGTCTAGCATGTGTAAGAAACACAAAGTGAGTAGAATGATCACTGATCTTAGTTATTGATGATAAAGTGATCACAGAAAAGCTATAAAAAAATCATGCCCAGTTATGTATCACGAGGGTAGTGCCATCGCATGAGACTCTAATCTTCGAAGTATAGACTTAGCTCACAACAATTATAAGTGTTTTCACGAAGTACTTAGGAAGATAATCAAGTGTGGGAAGTATAACTCATGATTGAGATATATAAGAGAACTTTGGTGAAAGAAGTTCACCATCTAAGATAGGATTTCGACTTCGGACTCCAAAGATAACGGAGTTGTTGTCTAGAACATGACTTGTTCCCCCTTAGTAGCCGAAGAGAAGGAGAAATAATTTGATGATCCCTACGTATTGTAGTTGAAAGAGGAGATTCACAATTATAAGACGACGACTTTTGAATAAGGGGGAGATAATAGTGTTTTGAGGTACCACGACAGATTGTGTGTTCCAGACATAGATGGACTTAAAGAGGGAAGATCACGCTAGAAGCCTAGAATTTCAGGTATTCTATTTACTCAAGTACCACAAATATGTATCATGGTCTTAAGTTGATTTATTGGTGGAACGACATGAAAATGAACATTGTAGACTTTATGGAAAAGTATCCAAATTATCAGTAAGTGAAAGTCGAGCAGTAGAAAGCCCAATGTTTTATCACAGAATACACATATTTTGAATGGAGATGGTAAATATGGTCCTTATAATAGGATTATCTTGCTCATTTTAAAGGCATGATTTTTATGACCGAAGGTTTAGATCACCAATTGGTTGGTCCAAAGTTGGTGAAAGGGAGTTGATGGGACCAAATTTGGTCTATAAGACTATAGAGAAAGTTAAGTTGATTCAAGAGCATTTGAAGACGGCTCAAGCTGCCAAAAGTCCTATTCAAATGTGCAGCATAGAGACCTAGAGTTTCAAGTTGATGATTGGTTGTTTCTGAAAGTTTTGCCTGTGAAAGGCACTATGAGATTTGAAAAAAAGGGGAAGCATAGTCCCTGCTATGTTGGGCCATATAGAATCTTGTGAAGGATCGGTCAATTAGCTTATGAGTTGGAGTTTCCACCAGAGTTAACGGTGGTACAACTACTATTTCACGTGTCATGTTATAACATTCAATTTCCAACACTCAAATACTCATGCTAGTTCAGTACTCAAATACTCATGTCAGTTCAGTACTCAGACACTCATGTCAGTTCAGTACTTAGACACTCATGTCAGTTTAGTACTCAGATACTCATGTTAGTTCAGTACTCAGATACTCATGTCAGCTCAATACCTAGCTACTCACGTTAGTCCAATACTTAGACATTCATGCTAGCTTAGTACTCTGATATTGATGTTAGTTCAATACTCAAACATTTATGCCAGTTTAATATTCATATATCCATGTTAGTTCAGTATTTACCTATCCATGGCAGACCAATATTCAGTCAATGTGGTGGTCATTCAGTTCACTATCTCAAAAGTTCAGTAGTCATGTATTCATTCAGTTTAGTATGCAAGTGTTTATGAAAGTTCATGTTTGCACCAGACTCGTTTAAGGTCCGGAGTTAGCAGAAGTTACAGTCAAGACAATCATTCGAGGACAAATGATCCCAAGGGGGAGATAATGTAACACGCCGTACATTCGGTTTAGGTATGAATGAGTTAAAGGAGTAGTAAGGTTATGGTTTTGACATGTGAAGTCCCATCGGGATGATTATGGGTGAAAATAGTTGTTTCAAAATCAAGATGTAAAGTGAGGTGCATAAGATTTGACAAAATCGACTAAGTTTGCAGAAGGTCCGTATTTCAGCAAGTTTTAGTGAAAATGTTTAAGGAATTTGGGAAAACACAAAGCATGAAAGTTGTAGACCTTTGAAATTTCCAACGATATATTGTGGAGCCCAAACGGAGTTTTGTTCAAAATGTTATGTCCGTTTTACAGAATGGTGCATAAGCACCGCGTTCGACCACATTTTACCGTGACCACGGTCGTGAGGCAGTGTCCCAGCTATTTACTGAGGTCGGGACCGTGGTCACGCCTACTGGGATGCGGTGGATGACTTGGGAAGTCATTTGTTTTAGCCTTATTTCGTCCCCCACTGCCCCAAAATATAAAAACTTGCTCTAGAAAGGAAAGCTCTCAAAAACCTAACTTCTTAAGTGTCCCTCCACAACCCAAGGTAAGTTCTAATGGTTATTCTAAGTTAATTTCGATTTTCCAATATCTTATTAACATGGATAAACCCTCAATATCATTAGATATTCGATTGGGACACCATTGTTGAGAGGATAAACCCTAGAACTCGAATTCAAGAAGATTGAACGTCAAAAAGGTAATATCTTCACCCTCTAATTGATTCTATCATTGAATTAATGATTATAGACTCTAGTTCACGAGATATGAGTTGATGGATTTGATAGAAAAGCATGAACAGTGATAGGTTTGGGTTGTTGATTGGTTATTATTGGTTATGGGTGTTGATTACATTATGGGGGATAAAGAATAATGTTGATTATAACCATTTGAGACTTTAGAATTTATTTAGGAGCGAGAGAATAGGTTATTAGGTGTAGAGACACCATTAATAAGGACTATGAAGCTTTATGCCACCAAGTGTTTGAGAAAATACCTAAGTGACCAAAATATGAGTATTATTGCTAATATGAAATCCCTTTGACTTGTATTGATATAGATTGAAGTTGAAAAGGTTGGCGAATGTTGTATTACACTCAAGAGAAGGAAGTTAAGGTATGTGAGGCTAACTCACTATGTTTGAGAATGTTAATGATTCTCCCAACACTATGTTTCTTTTACGACATATCAATTGTCTCAGAAATATAGTTAAGCCTAGTTCCTTGAATAGTTGTAGAACTTCTATTCTCTAGCTTCATAACCCGTTCATGACTTTCATTCTGAATGTTGTGATCTCATTGCGTATTCAATATAGACTTGGGTTTGATGCCCCCGAGTCTTAGTATAGATTACTCAGTATGCCATAAACAATTGAAATTTCAGTGTTCATAATCAGTTCAAGAATACATGTCTCAGTCTAGTCCTATTCAATATTCCAGTATGATGTAACCCAGTGTGATCCAGTAATCCAGTATTATGCAACTCAATGTGATTCAGTATTCCAGTATCATGTAACTCAGTGTGATTCAGTACTTCACTATCATGTATTGCAGTATGATTCTCAGGTCTTGAATTTAAATCCCTGAATGTTGAACACCTGTATTTGGGCCTGAGGTCGTAGTTTATATGCTTTATGCATACTTGTGCCTGAGGCCGTAGTTTATGCTTTATGCATGTTTGGGCTTAAGGCCGTAGTTATGTATACGTATACTTGGGCCTAAGGCCGTAGCTTGTGCACATATTTATTGGGCCCGAGGCCGTAGCTTATTCAGATAAACAAGTTGTTCATCATTCAGAAGAAGGAGTATTCATAACCTTACTTCCTTTGTTTAATTCAACTATCAATTATCATTTAAGTTATCATTATTAGTTAACATTTCAGTTATCAGTTATCAGTTAACATTTCAGCTATCAATTATCATTTCAGTTTTAGTTTCAATAGTTATCATTTTAGTTATCAATTATCAATTCTCAAAAATCAAATTAGTTTCAGTTTCAACATTTATAATTCTTTCTTTCAGTTGCTTTACATACCAGTACAATTCAAATGTACTGACGTCCCTTTTGCCTAGGGCCTGCATCTCACGATGCAGGTAATGATTTACATGTTGATGATTCAGAGCGCTAGGATTCTTGTACCAGCTATTGGTGATCCCCAGTTCTTTCGGGGTATTATCATTACTACAGTCTTCAGTATTTTCAGACAGTCAATGTTTTTAGTACTTCACTAGAGGCTTTATAGACTAGAGTAACAGTTAGACAAAGTCTCAAGCTTTTTATGTTAAGCTATGTTGGCTACAAATATGTTTCAGAATGGTATTAGTATTTCCGCACTTTGATTTATATCATCCACACTTTCAGTATATCAACACGTGTTAGTTTATCTTCCATATTCAGTATGTTATGATATCACATGTTGATTCAGCCAGCCAGTTGGTTCGCTCAGTCACATGTAGTTAGGCACCGAGTGCCGTGTTACGTCCAGGCCCAGGTTCGGGGCATGACACAAAAGCTACCCCGAACTGGTGTCACAATCTCATAGACTATCTAAGAATACTACAAACAGGGTCCGAACAAAGTAGATACATGTCTGTCTCTAAAGTAGTAAAGAACAGAAGAAAAACTAGATAGGAAGGGGACGCCAAGGCTTGCGGACGCCTGCAGGACTACCTCGGGTCGCCTGATGGACTGAAGGCAACAACCTCACTGTGGTCCAAAAGCTGCAGCACCGGGATCTGCACATAGTGCAGAGTGTAGTATCAGCACAACCGACCCAATGTACTGGTAAGTAAGTGCCTAGCCTAACCTCGACGAAGTAGTGACGAGGCTAGGACAATACTACCAAATAAACCTGTGCAGTTAAATCATATACAACGGAAAAATAAAGGCAGAAATTTACAGTTAAAGATAGGAGGGGGAAAACATGTTGCGCGGAATATCAGGTAACAACAGAAAACGAATAGAAGAATGTAAAGAAAGCCATAATTCAATTATCAGCAAGAATCAAGAACACAATAACACGTGCACAGCATCACCCTTCATGCTTTTACTCTCATCCTCACCATAAAAATCAATAGAATCGGCACGGCATCACCCTTCGTGCTTTTACTTCACATAATCATGGCACGAAATTATCCTTCGTGCATTATCACTCATTTCATGGCACGACATTGTACATCATGCGGCACGGCATCGCACTTCGTGCTTTTACCTCACAATATCGGCACGACATCACACTTCGTGCATTAACACTCTCAAAATCATGCACGGTATCACCCTTTGTGCTTTACACTCTTCCTCACCCAAGCAACAATCACAAAGCAATTTGGGCAAGAGAATCAATAATATCACAAAAAAATTCAGGCAAGGGAACAATAGCATCATAACAATATCCCGGCAAGGGAAACAATATCATGAGTAATAACATCCCGACAAGGGAGATAATATCAAAAGCAATAACATCACGGCAAGGGAGACAATATCATAAATCTTTTCTCTTTTCCACAATTACTTCACAACTCAATTCTCAACTTGAGCCAACGCTCTACAATGTTTAATTACCAATAATACTTTCACAAGCCTTGATCAACAATAGAAATCATCATATAAAGCAAAAACAATACGAAACGGAGTCACGTTAATCATAGTATAAGACTCATGGGCATGCTTGAAACCGACGTATAGATACTTGTTATCAAACCTATACGTCGTACTCAACAATTAATACATAGCAAATTGGACACAACTCCTAATCTCTCAAGCTAAGGTTAGACCAAACACTTAGCTCAATGCCACGAACACAATTCAAGCCTCAACTATTGTTTTACCTCTTGTTTCCACCACTAATTCGCTTGTATCTAGCCACAATTTACTTAACGATATCAATAAATGCTAAATGAATCAATTCTAATGCATTAAAATAGGTTTTCTAAAGATTTTCCCAAAAAGTAAAAAAATCGACCTCGGGCCCACATGGTCAAAACCCGAGGTTCGAACCAAGACCCGATTACCCATTCACCCATGAACTTAAATATATAATTTATTTTAAAATCGGACCTCAAATCACGGTCCAACTCCCCAAATTTAAAATCCTAAGTTCTACTCAAAACATCCAATTTTCCCCATGAAAACCCTTGATTTTGAATTGAAATCGTGTGAAAAGATGTTATAGATTAAAGAAAATGAGTTAGAAATGACTTACAATTGATTTGGAGAAGTACTTTTCTTTAGAAAATCGCCCAAGAGAGCTTAGGGTTTGAGAGATTTTGAAAAATGAAAAAAAATGCGTCTAAGTCCAAATTAACTGGTCACAGATGTCACAATTGCGACCAGGGTTCGCAATTGTGAATCCCTTCAGGACCTATTGTCTTCACAAATGCGAAGAATCTGTCGCATTTGCGACCATGGGAAAATCCTGTCACCTTCTCAATTGCAAAGGTAACATCGCATTTGCGATTGGGAGGGCTTCGCAATTCCCACCCCGTGTTCGCATTTGCGAAAAGGGTCTGCCCAGGCTTGGTTCGCATATGCGACACTGGGGTAGCATTTACCAAGCCTGTACACTTTGCAATTACGAAGTCTGATCTTGCAATTGCGAGATCAGAGGCCTGAGCAAAAATACTAGATACCAACACTTGCTCCTAAGTCCAATTTCAATTCGTGGCTTATCAAAAACTCATCCGAGCCCTCGGGGATCCAAACCAAACATGCACGCAAGTCCAAAAATATTATACGGACTTGTTCGTGCAATCAAATCATCAAAATAACATCAACAACTATGAATTGAATATCAATTTCATGAAATCAATCAATAACATCAAAATTACTATTTTCTCAACTATAGGTCCGTTTTATACCAAACCAATTCCGATCTTTACCGAATTTTACAAATTCCACTTAATTATTATTTCAAACTTGTACCAGGCTCTGGAACCAAGATACGGGCCCGATATCATCAAGAAAATGCATCAATTCACTTCTAAAATTTTTTATATTTTCTAAAAAATAATTTTCTTTAAAAATTTATTTCTCGGGCTTGAGACCTCGAAATTCGATTCCGGACATAAGCCCAAGTTCCATATTTTACTACGGATCCTACGAGACTGTCGGAATACGGGTCCGGGTCCGTTTACCAAGAATCTTGACCAAAGTCAACTTTATTCAATTTTAAAGCTAATTTCCTTATTTCACTTAGTTTTCACATAAAAGTTTTCCGGAAACGCGTCTGGACTGCATACGCAAATCGAGGTGAGACAAAAAAAGATTTTTGAGACCTCGTAATACAGAATTTACTTTCAAAATAAGTGATACCTTTTGGGTCATCACAAAAATGCAAGAATTTTGTGTTTTTCCCTTTAAGTGAAAAATACTTTTCTAAGGAAAATATTTTTTTTGATGTTATGATCGATAGAAAGTATCTTGTTTTCCTTCGCACAAATACACATGAAGTTAGGAAGGTAAAATTGACACTGGTTCTTTGATGCAACTTTGGCAGTATAATATATAAGTACGCATCAATTTCAACACTTAATTTTTTCATAGACAATACTTTCTTGCAACTAGATAACAGAAAATACTTTACATACAAAAAATAGTTTTTGAAAATTTTTTGTACACCATTTCGAGGCAGTTATTAATAATTGTTATCAACTAATGCCTATTTCATCCTTTATAAGATGTCAGTATCTTTTCAAATTCTTTTTAGTTACGTTGGGAACTATCACAAACTAGAAATTTGATAAGATAAAGTAAAGAAAGAATTTTGACCTAGGTTCAAGGTATACTGTTGATTGAAAAAGAAACTTTACTTTCAAGATTCAAGATTAGATAAGTGTTTAGTGTACTGAGGTACAAGATCGATAAAAGCGCTGATATCAAATTCCTTAGGCTAGATAGAGTGGTAGTTATAGTTTACTAGGTATCCATGCAATACTCTTCAAAAATCCCATGCTTTTCTTGGTTGGACCAACCCAACCAGCAATTTTCGAATGTGCTATTGATGAGGTTTGAACCTTCCACCGCCTTTTTATTCTCGATAGGGTTTTACAAGGTTTCTATTCCTTGTCGACTCCAAAAATGCGAAGGATAAGGGAGAGGCGCAGTGTCGACTCCGACAAAACTATGGACTCCTCAGTAGGGGTGGGTGTTCGTGCATTTCGGTTTGGATTTTCGATTTTCGGATTGAAGAAATGATAATACAAGTCCAATTCAAATAAACTTGGATTGATCGGATATATTAAGTTTGATTTCGAATTAATCAGTTTGGATATTTTAAATTTTTGATTTTAAGCTTATAAATAGAGATTTTTTTTAACAAAAATGAATATCCAAATGAAGTATTCATGTTACATTACCTGAAAAGTTCCCCATTCTCACTCCAATCATCCAAATGTGGTATTTAAGTAATAAAATTATTATCAATAAAATGCAACAGAGACATTAATACGGCCAATACGAAGTAGCAATAGTAAAACCATGTCCAAATAGAAAGTATTCTCATAGTAATTTAGTAATTTATATTGAATATATGAGATAATATCTAATAGGTAAGGTATTGAACTTATTAATATTGGCATATGGATAGTGGACTAAATATAAATTGTAAATTTTTCGGATTTTCGAATAACAAAAAATCCAAAGTACTAAATCCAATATCTAATCCGAAATCTGAAAAATGTTAAAATTAAATAAAAAATTCAATCCATAACCCGAAAATCCAAACCAAAAATCTAAAAAATTCGGATTTCGGGTTTTTCCAAACTATGCCCACCCCTACTCCATAGGGGTGGCTTAAGAGGAAGGCTAATAATCAGAAATTCCCTCTGCCCCTACCGTACTCCAGCTTGGTAGTTTTCACCGCCTGTCCAGGGTTGAGCCTTGGGATTTGACGGCGGGCTTAAAAAATCACCTACAGACGCTTTACGCCCAATCATTCCGGATAACGCTTGCATCCTCATTATTACCGCGGTTGTTGGCACAGAGTTGGCCGATGCTTATTCCCCAAATACCTTCATTGCTTCTTCTCCGGGAAAAGAAGTTCACGACCCGTGGGCCTTCTACCTCAACGCGGCATTGCTCCGTCAGGCTTTCGTCCATTGCAGAAAATTCCCCACTGTTGCTAGCCTTTGCTTTAGCCCCTCCCCTTAAATTTTGGGGCCCCAAAACATATTTTAATTGTAGATTTTCTATCTTATTTTTTCTTAGACAATATAAATTTTTTATACAAACTCCTTATAAAAGTAGAAAAAAGACTATTTATTTTTTAACAATAGAAATATTTTAGAATTTTGAATTAAGCTACTCAAATTTTCATATTGGTGAATAATATTGTTTACAATAAGCTTCCATCACGACTCAAAACCAACCCGTCGTGATGGAGCCTATAATATCACTAAGCAAGCCAACTACTCAGATATTTCCAACACTTTTAATCTTTGAAAGATACCAAAATAGTTTAGTTAAAGGAAAATCTTTAAAAAACAGGATAAGAAGTCATAACTCAATCCATAATCTCTCCCAAAACTGGAGTATCACCGAGTACATGAGCATCTGCATAAAGATATAGTTCGTACACCATCTAGAAAATAAAGCAGAAAATAAAATGAAAGATAAGGGAGGAGAGTCAAGGTATGCGAATGCCAAGCAGCTACCTCGATGATCTCTGAACTTATGAAATGTCACGGCAACCACTGTGAACGGAAACACCTGGATCTGCACATGAAGTGCAGGGTGTAGCGTGAGTACAACCAACTCAATAAGTAATAAATCTAAATATTGACTGAAAGTAGTGACGAGCTCAGCAGGTGTTGTGAGCACGTGATTTTTGCCTCGCATGAATTACTCCTATAGAATCCCAAAAATTAGGATTTTTCTTTTGTTATTTGATTTTTAGGAATTAATTGTCCAATTTTTGTGTTTGTTTACATTTTCGGGTGCATATTTAATTTAAATCATGAAAAATAGTAAAAAGTAGCACGCATTGCATTTAGGAATTCACTTTACATTTTTTGAGATTAATTAGTAAATTAATGTTTTACAAAAAATGGAAAAATTACAAAAAAAATAACTTATTTTTGCGTTCATTATTGTTTAATTTCGAATTTTGGTAGTTTCTTTTAATTTGGGCACTTAATTAGTTGTGGTAATTATTATTTGAAGTTAATTAATTTAATTTGGTAAGATAATCTAGTTTTGAGATTTTAATTTAGGTTTTTATTTTTATTTGGGAATTAATTAAAAGAATTTGAAAATAAAAGAAAATGAATGGAAAAGAAGTGAAAAGAATCAGATTTTTGGGCCAAATCCATGAAATTCCTCAAAGCCCAATTAATTCAACCCCTAAACCCGTCCAAACCACTCAAATACCCAGCCCAGACCCGTGTCCAACCCGGTCCGGTCACCCCCTCATCCAAACGACCCCGTTTTGCCCTCTACTAATCACGACCGTTGGATCTCACTAATCCAACGGTCCGGAACTAGGAACCCTTTAGATATAAATATGTCCAAATGTTACCCCTACCCACTAACCCATCTCTCACATCACTTCATCATCTTCAGAGAACATCTTCCTAAACCCTAGCACCGCCCCAAAATCCTTACCATCTCCGGTGGCGGCGCCACCACCAACCACCACCAAATTAACACCCTAGGACCGTCTTCGCTCCCTCATTCCAAATCTTCACTCATATTCCTTCGAACATCTCTGGAACTCCTCGAATATCAAATCGAAGAGTCGAGCCCTAAGAGCCTAAAGTCGGAATCATGCATGCAAGTCGCTTTAGGAATTTTTCGGTTGTTTCAAGTCGGTTTTGGCACAAAATAGTGAAACTTGTTTGTTCTTCACCAAGAACAAACGTTTGCCACTGTTTTGGGTCGAATCAATGCCTCATTTTGTATTTCAAGTTTAGCTGGTAAGTCCCGTTCATCTTTATTTTTAAAATCGTCTATGTGTCACCTCTGTTCTTTTTCTTTCTTTTAATTTGTTTTCTGATTTTCTTAGTTCTATTAATTGTCCTATTAGAACTTTTGATTTGGTCACTTAGCTTAATTAGTTCCCAGCCTGTTTGTGATCATTAATTAGTCGATTTGTTTGGTTGTTAAGTTTTCTGAATTTGTTTGGGTTTCATCTTTGTTATTTGGGCTCCGAGGTCAGTCTAAGACCTCATTTTAAAGGAATTCTATTTGGTTTGAGTCTAAGCCCATGTCTATTGAAACATTAAGCATGTTTGGGGATTCATAGCCCATACTCAAAGTATGGCGGGGCGTTAAGGTAAAATGCAGGGGTAATAGGGGTAAATTGGGTAAGTCACTTAGGGGAATCTTTATATAACCACCTAAAAAGTTGCCTAGAAGCTGCAAAAATAGACTAACTTGATCAGCAGGTCAGAAAATGAAGGACTAAGTAGCAAAAAGAAAAAGTTGAAAAGGACTAAAAAATAAAATAACTAAACCCTTAAGGCTGCCCTAGTAACTTGCCTATAAAGGCATAGTTACTTGGGGTTCAATTCAGATTGAGAGATTGGAGAGAGCTAAGAAATCAAAAAATAGAAAACGGCTGAAATTTCTGTAGAAAAGTCTGTTCCGTTGAGTTTTAGTTTTGTAATCTGAAATCCTCCTCTTCCTAAATCAATTTCCTGATTGTTTGGACTTAGAAATGGTTTGAGATTTAGTCATTGAGGTTGGGTTTAGAGGTCTGCTGGTTTGACTGTGTGTTTGAAACTGATTTCTGGGCTGCAGTACTTCATTTTCTGGGTTTTGAAATTGTTTTGCTGGTTTGCTCTTTGTTACTGGAACCTGCTGCTGATTCCCTGCTGTTATTGCTGATTCTTCATCCCTTTCTTTTTGTCTTTTGTTCACTACCAGGTATTTCCTCAAACCATTGTTAACAAGTGACTAAGAACATGTATTTCGAGTTGAGGCCAGACTGAATGCAAGCTGCTTTGAATTTCATTACATTTGTTTCCTCTATTTCTTTAATGTTCTGTAATAAGTCCTGAATTATACATGTTATCTTAGTTATCTCGTGTCTTTAGCATGTTGCATTGATGAACTTGTGCTCTTTAAGAGTTTGGGATTGATTTTTGGATTCAAGTAGAATGTGCTAGTTCCTTAGATTTTGTTACTCTTGGTATTGAAAAAGAGTTAATTGGGTTGAAGTTTCAGGTTGTGTTTGTAAGTTTAGCTTAGGTTTGAACTCAAGCATGAATATTGTTGATTTCATTATTAGTGTAGCATGTGTTTTTAGCAGCTTTTGAAATTTCCTTACATTCCAGTGGAGTAATAAAGTTTATCATGTTTGTTGGATGCTATTGGTATTTTGTTGCTGGTAGGGACTCGATACCAAGTCCTGAACCTCAGCTTGACTTTGGCAAGGTTTGGGTTTCTGGAGCCTAGGCCTTAAAGTCATCAGCAAGGGAGGACGATATGCCTTCGCTACTAGGGCTTGTTCCTTGAGCCTAGTAGTTCATTTGTTGGCTGCTGAATTTTCCTCACAACAGATTCGATTCAAAAAATGCATAAAAATAAAATCAGAAGCTCAGTTAGTTGATTTGTGCTTGATTAGTTTAAATTCAAAAGCTAAAAGGGTAATTCGATTTCGTGTTTCATATAGCATTAGTTGATTTGTGTTTAATTGGTTCTGCAAATTGTTAGGCTCTAAGCGTTGGGCCTAATGTTGGCCTAGCTAATGAATGTTTATTTTCTTGATTCAATTGTGTGCCTCCATGTCATTTGGCGTTTATCATCTCACTAAATCTTGGGCTCATCTTGGGCCCAAGTCTGAAGAAGCCGGCAAAGGGGGGATCATATACTTTACGCCATTTGAGTCTGCTTTGTCGAACCCAGTCCTTTGGTTAATTGTTGTCATTGAAGCGACCTCTCTTTAGATAATTGGTTATTCAGCGCAAGGCCCATTAGTTGATAAGTAGGTTCAAACCTTGAGTCCAAAAATGATTTGAATTCTGTTAAGCCTTCCTTAATTAATTAGGTTCTTAATTAGTCGAGGTGCACCGCGCCAAATAAAATCCCGAATGCGTGGCCCTCGTGTAATTATTTTTTTTTTTTAAATCCTTAGAATTCGAGGCGTGCCATTTAACAAATTTCCATGGCCCTCGCAAAGCTAAAGCGCGTAGCTGCTTTAGGCGCGTATTTTAATAATATTACCTTCCTAAATTCGGGTGTGTATTTCATGTGACCCAACTCCAACTCTCAACAATGTTAAATAAAATGTGTCGTGGACCGCGGGTGCATTTCATGTGGCGTGGTTTAAGACGTGTTTTAGATAACGTTGAATTTTCCTAAAACAATGTAAAAGCGCTAATAAGTTACAAATGTACCATAGGCTAAAACATGTATTAAAATCAGATAATAGGCAAATTATAATAGTTTAAGCGACCGTCCTAGAACCACGGAATCTGGGGGTGCCTAACACCTTCCCTCGGGTTAGCAGAATTCCTTACTCAGAATTTCTGGTTCGCAGACTTCAAAAGGAAAGTCGAAATCTTCCTCGATTTGGGATTTATAAATAAACCGGTGGCTTGGGACACCAGAAAACAAACCATCCCAAGTGGCGACTCTGAATTTAATGAATAAATAATCCCATTTCGAATAATGTCACTTAAAGTGGAAAAACTCCCTTGTGCTACCTTCGGGTAGTGCAAAAGGAGGTGTGACGGCTCTGGCGACTCTGCTGGGGATACGAACCCAGAATCTCTGGTTCAGGTTTCAAGAATTCGAGCTTAGAATAGCTGTCGTAATTGGCTTTATCTGTTATCTGATTTTCCTACATGTTTTGAACCTCATGTGCTAAATGCTTTGCCGCTTCGATATTCTGTGAATTGTATATAAACTGCTACGAAACCTTTCCTCTCTCTGAGTCTTCTAAATCATAGAGAAGGGTGCAGTTCATGTGGCCTCTCTTCTGTCTAAAGTCTTTTCCCATTTTAGAACGAGGTTAGGACAAGTTGCTAAGCTGGTGAAGCTTCTGTATTCCCGGTACGCTGCCCTCCCTCAGCTCGAGTTGTCCGCTCGGGTAAGCCAGGTCTAAACAATAAACCCAGGTTTTAAACCTAGTATAACAAAGCCTCATGCTGGATCCCTAGTAGGAACGTTTGTTTGCATCACGTGCATTTGACTTAGGAGACTCAACACAGGGGTTGGGTCTGTCTAGGACAGGAGTACCCGAAATGAAAAGACCATACTGATGCATCCTACTTGCTACTTGTGCATTTATTTGCTTCGGATTTGCATGTTGATCGGCTTTTGAATAATTGGAGAAAAGTTGAAAAAAAGGAAGAAAATCAATGTGAGGGCTCGGAGAGATAATTACTTGTTTTGAAAAATCAGTGTCCAAAAATATGCTGAAACTCTGCCAAAATTTTGTCAAAAATTTTCTGTTTGAAAAATAATTGGTTTATTTTCGTCCAATCTGGCCAAACTACGCCAGTTTGATTCTCACCGGATGTGGGATATGTAGGCAACCCTCATCGGGTCCAACTTCCCTTTTTGCAAAAATAGCCCAAAAACAACAAAATTGTAATAAAATAAAAGTAATGCAGTAAAATGTAAATAAGAAGAGATAGAAAGAAGGGAGAGGTGTTTTCTTCTTTCACTTTGGTGTATTTTTCCATTGCAATTATATGGCCGTTTATAGGCATAAAAAGTAAAGATGATGGACATAAAGTAGGAAATTTAATCTTTAAGTTATTCACAACATGTGCATCCAATGTAGCATCCAATGTAGTATCCAATGTACAAACTATTCATAACACTCCCCTTGGATGTCCATGTAAGATAATGTGCCTCATTAAAAACTTACAAAAAAAATATTGGGATGTACATAGTTATTTATAATATGCATTGCTTGCTGCCTCATTAAAAACCTTACCAGGAAAACCCAGTGGGACAAAACCTTGGTTAAGGAAAAGAGTGCAGCGTGTAGTTACTCCCCCTGATGAAAAATCACTTAATGTCTCGAAGACGATGCATTCCAATCTTATATATCAGCTTTTTAAATATTGAGGTTGGTAACGCCTTAGTGAACAGATCAGCTAAATTATCACTTGAACGAACTTGTTGTACATCTATTTCACCATTCTTCTGAAGATCATGAGTGAAAAAGAATTTCGGTGAAATGTGTTTTGTTCTATCTCCTTTGATATATCCTCCTTTCAATTGAGCTATGCATGCAGCATTGTCTTCATACAATATTGTTGGAATATTCTCTTTCGAAGAAAGACCACATGTTTGCTGAATGTGTTGAGTTATAGATCTTAACCAAACGCATTCTCGACTTGCTTCGTGAATGGCTATTATCTCTGCATGATTTGAAGAAGTAGCAACCATAGTTTGTTTTGTCGAACGCCATGATATGGCTGTACCTCCACTTGTAAATAAATAGCCTGTCTGAGATCGACCTTTGTGTGGATCAGACAAATATCCTGCATCTGCATAACCAATCAATGATGGCTTGGATTCATTTGAATAAAATAAACCCATATCAATGGTCCCTTGGAGGTATCTGAATATATGTTTAATACCATTCCAGTGTCTTTGTGTTGGCGAAGTACTAAATCTTGCCAATAAGCTTACTGAGAAAGCTATATCTGGTCGGGAATTATTGGCAAGATACATTAATGCCCCAATTGCACTAAGATATGGTACTTCGGCACCAAGAAGCTCTTCATCATTTTCATGAGGTCGGAATGGATCTTTCTTTATATCAAGTGATCTCACAACCATCGGGGTACTCAATGGATGTGCTTTATCCATATAGAATCGCTTTAAAATCTTTTCGGTGTATGTTGATTGATGGACAAATATTCCATCTTTCATATACTCAATTTGTAGACCAAGACAAAATTTTGTCTTTCCAAGATCTTTCATTTCAAATTCTTTCTTCAAACATTCTATTGTTTTTGGAAGCTCCCCAGGAGTTCCAATGATATTTAAATCATCAACATACACAGCGATTATAACAAATTCAGATCCAGACCTTTTTATAAAGACACAAGGACAAATTGGATCATTCTTGTACCCTTCTTTCAACAGGTATTCACTCAGGCGATTGTACCACATACGACCTGATTGTTTCAATCCGTATAAAGATTTCTGAAGCTTTATTGAACAAGTTTCTCGAAAACTTTTATATGCTTCTGGCACTTTAAATCCCTCAGGTACTTTCATAAAAATTTCGTTGTCTAATGATCCATACAAATAGGCTGTAACAACATCCATTAGATGCATATCAAGTTTTTCTTGCACTGCCATATTTATGAGATACCTGAAGGTGATAGCATCCACTACAGGAGAATATGTCTCCATATAATCAATTCCAGGCCTTTGGGAAAACCCTTGTGCCACAAGTCGTGCTTTATATCTAACGACTTCATTTTTATCATTTCGTTTTCGCACAAAAACCCATTTATACCCTACTGGCTTTATGCCTTCAGGTGTTCGAAC
The DNA here is from genome assembly GCF_000393655.2 of Nicotiana sylvestris. NCBI lineage: Eukaryota > Viridiplantae > Streptophyta > Magnoliopsida > Solanales > Solanaceae > Nicotiana > Nicotiana sylvestris. The sequence goes on along the minus strand of NC_091064.1, from coordinate 162,837,297 downwards.
TATGGGTCCGAAGACTTCACGTTTTCCAAGTGAAGTTAACTCTGCCTAGATAGCGTCTTTCCATTTTGGCCAATCATTTCTCGGTCTACATTCATTGACAAATTTTGGTTCAAGATCCTCATCTTGTTTCATTATTTCAACAGCAACATTATAAGCAAAAATGTTATCGATAACAATATTATTTCGGTACCATCTTTTCCCGGTTGAGACATAACTTATTGATATCTCTTCATTTTCATTATTTTCAGGTACCTGGACCTCTCCTAAGGTCTTATCATTTATTACATCTTGGGCTCTTCTTGAGCCACCTCTGTGTTATGTTCACTTTGATCACTTGCTCCTTTTTTTCTTCGAGAATTTTTATCTTTAGAACCGATTGGTCTACCACATTTCAAGCATGGCTTAGACTCATTTGCTTTAATTAATTGTCCTGCCGGGATATCAACTCGAATTGGAGCATTAGCAGCTGGAATATGTGACTTAGTCACCCTTGGTAGGTTAGTGAATGCATCTGGCAATTGATTTGCAATATTTTGTAAATGAATAATCTTTTGAACCTCTTGTTCACATTGATTTGTTCGAGGATCTAAATGAGACAGTGATAATGCATTCCAATCTATCTTCTTTTTCAGCTGCTTATTTTCTCCCCCTAATGTTGGATATACTGATTCATCAAAATGGCAATCAGAAAATCTTGCCGTAAATAAATCTCCAGTCATCGGCTCTAGATATTTTATAATAGAAGGAGATTCATATCCAACATATATCCCCAACCTTCTTTGAGGACCCATCTTTGTGCGTTGTGGTGGAGCAATTGGAACATATATCGCACAACCAAAGATCCTAAGATGGGAAATATTTGGCTCCTGACCAAAAGCCAATTGCAATGGGGAGACTTTATGATAACTTGTGGGCCTTATCCGCACAAGTGCTGCTGCGTGCAAAATAGCATGACCCCATACTGAAATGGGAAGTTTTGTTCTCATAAGCATTGGTCTAGCAATTAATTGGAGGCGTTTGATCAATGATTCTGCTAGACCATTTTGTGTATGAACATGAGCAACTAGATGCTCAATTGTTATCCTAGTTGAAATACAATAATCATTAAAGGCTTGGGATGTAAACTCACCAGCATTATCAAGACGAATTGTCTTAATTGCATAATCTGGAAATTGTGCTCTTAGCTTTATTATTTGAGCTAACAATCTCGCAAATGCCATATTGCGAGTTGATAGTAAGCACACATGTGACAATTTTGTAGATGCATCTACCAAAACCATATAATATTTGAATGGTCCACATGGAGGGTGAATGGGCCCACATATATCACCCTGTATACGTTCCAGAAATGCAGGCGATTCCATCCTAACTTTAATTGTTGATAGTCTAATAATTAATTTTCCTTGAGAACATGCAGCACAAGAGAATTCCTTAAATTGAAGAATCTTCTGATTCTTTATTGCATGTCCATGTGAATTCTCAATTATTTTACGCATCATATTAGAACCAAGATGGCCCAACCGGTCATGCCAAATAATAAAATTTTCTTGATTAGTAAACTTCTCATTTACTATGGCATGTGTTTCAATCCTTCTAATACTTGTGTAGTATAAGTCGGAGGAAAGAGCAGGTAACATTTCAAGCACATATTTCTTATCGGACATTATTGTAGTGATATAAAGATATTCAATCTTTTCATCATTTGTAGTCTCAATATGATAGCCATTTTGGTGAATATCTTTGAAACTTAATAAATTTCTTTGAGATTTACTACAATATAGTGCTTCATCAATAGCCAAATTTGTTTCTCTTATCTTTTAAAATAGTATATGTTGTAGCACTATCCAGAAGACATATATCATCTTTATTAATCTTGAGTCCAACTGCAGACTGGGGAATTTTCATATTCTTCATAAAAAAAATAATACATCATAAGAAATATAAAAGACAAGCGGAAAAAAAACATTAAGAAATACATTAGGAATGTAGAAACTAGCAACACATGATGCATTAGGAAAATACACTCAAGAAAAATAAACTAGTTGCAAACATAAAAATAACAACTTTTATAGCTTCATTCCCTAGTAAGATGATTAGTTCTTCAGTCAATATCCTCAAAGAAGTCTCCAACTTCTAAATGAGTAATATTTGTAAGGCCTTCAAAATCATCATCTTTATATGCAAGATGTGCCTTAGAATCATATTTATTTGAGGGACCTGCTTCATCATCATTATTTTGAAAGGTCAAGTGTGCCTCCACATTATTTTCTTTTTTCTTGAGGGAGGCTTGATAAAGTTTGACAAAATGTTCTGGCGTACGACAAATGTGTGCCCAATGACCTCTCTTACCACATCGGTGACACATACTAGCTTTACCTTTTGAATGATTAATTTGAGAACCCTTGTTGTTCTCCAATTTATTTCCACCATAATGACAATAATTATTTCGCCCCTGCCACGTCCACGTTTACGACCATGTCCACGACCACGATAATTATTTTATTTTCTTTCAAACTTATCATACGTTGCTACAACATTCACTTCCGGAAATGGAGCTGACCCAGTGGGACAAGGTTCATGATTTTTCATTAATAGAGTATTATTCTGCTCAGCCACAAGTAGGCATGTGATTAACTCAGAATATTTCTTAAAACCTTTTTCACGGTATTGTTTTTGTAGCACCACATTTGAAGCGTGAAAAGTAGAAAATATTTTTTCCAATAAGTCCTCATCTGTGATAGTGTCTCCACATAATTTTAATAGAGAACTTACTTTAAAGATAGCAGAATTATACTCACTTACGGTTTTAAAGTCTTGCAACCTTAAATGTATCCACTCATACCGAGCTTTCGGTAATACCGTAAGTTTTAGGTGGTCATATCGATCCTTCAAATTAATCCATAATTCAAGTGGATCTTTTACGGTTAAATATTCAGTTTTTAACCCTTCATGTAGATGATGACGAAGGAAAATCATGGCCTTCGCTTTATCCTGATTTGATGCTTCATTTCCTTGTATAATAGTATTTCCAAGACCTTTAGCGTCAAGGTGAATTTCAGCATCAAGAACCCATGATAAATAGTTCCTTCCGGTGATGTCAAGTGCCACAAATTCAAGTTTTGATAAATTTGACATAGTGAAAACTATCATAAAAGATGAATAAGTTAGAGAAATAATTATAATAATAAACAATTAATGAAAACAAAACGATTAAGATAAAAGAACTAAAAATAGAGTTATATCATGTTAACAATCTACTATTTCATTTTATTCTTGCCATAAAGTAGAAATTACATACTTGTTTCATTTCACTTTATATTATTGATATATATGTGTTAATAGAATTGAACGTGACTAACATTATTTATATGTTCCAATAAATATAAAGTAATTAAAAAATTATTGCTTGTCAATTCTTTTCTCACAGTTCTTCAAAATGCCTTAAAGATATGTTTTGATCCAGGGAGTCCATGACATTAGTGCATAGCTAGTTTGATGACTTTGAGGTCCTCTAAGAGTTGAGCACGGAAGGAAATAGTTATTTAATCACTGCAATGTACTTAAACTATTTAAGATGCCCAAGCGCACAAGTAATCTGCAAACAGTGAGCATATGATATGTACTGCCATAAATAAGATGATTATAATGATACATATCTTAATAAAATATGGCTCAACTTAGCAGGAGTTAAGAATAAAATTAGAGCTTCGTGCTGATAATGTGTAATAAAATAAAAGTAATGCGGTAAAATGTAAATAAGAAGAGATAGAAAGAAGAGAGAAGTGTTTTCTTCTTTCACTTTGGTGTATTTTTCCATTGCAATTACATGGCCTTTTATAGGCATAAAAAGTAAAGATGATGGACATAAAATAGGAAATTTAATCTTTAAATTATTCACAACATGGGCATCCAATGTAGCATCCAAAGTAGTATCCAATGTACAAACTATTCATAACAAAAATTTTATTTTTGTCACAATAAGCAGGGTGATGTCGTTATTGCTTAAAATAAGCTGAATGTCCTCAAAAAAGGCGTCAGAAGGCTGTTTTTGCAAGAATAGCCCCTTTTGGTCATTTTTGTACGGTTAGCAGGCACGGCCTTAAAATCTTCTTCCCCGAAGTGTTGAAAGGCCGTATCTGCAAAACTGGGTTTTATTTTCAAAGTAAAATTTTGAGAAAAAATGGTATCACTTTTGGGTCAAAATGAGTGACTAAAACACCTTAATAAATGTGCAAGATGAGCGCAAATGAAATTGAACCCTTCAGAGTCCTTAAAGAGATCCCCTTACAGCTCCACATGTGGTGGAATGATCTAGGAAAAGGCAGTAGAGAAACAGTGGTAAGAGTTCTGTGAGGCCTCGTCGGACTATTGAACATCAAGTCAAGGTTGGACATAATTGAAGCTTTAATACCTTTTTGGGACCCGACTCGCAATGTGTTCCACTTCTCTGACTTTGAGCTCATACCTACATTGGAGGAAGTTATAGGTTATGCGGGCCTTAACGGAAACTTTAGAAGTCGATATCCATTGGCACCAAGACCGGTATCCCCCCATAGATTTCTTGATTTACTGATTATTAGTTGGGATATTCGGGACGGAAACTTATCTGAAGGGTATTGCACGCTCCAATTCTTGTATCATCGATATGGTAACCCCCGGGGTTTTGAAGAGCTGAACACTGGTCTAACCCATGCCGGAAATAAAGACAAATGGGAGGCAAGGCGGGGTTTAGCTTTTATGGTAGCCTTCTTGGGTGTTGTAGTTTGTCCGCGAAAAGATGGTAATATAGAGATAGGTCGCGTGGGAATGATCGATGTTGCAATCAAGAAAGCGAACATCACTGTGGTTCCTCCAATCTTATCTTAAATCTACCGAGCCTTGACTATCTGTCTGGAAGGAGGAAAGTTCTTCCAAGGTTGCAATATGTTACTACAATTATGGATGCAAGAACATCTTTGCCACCGAGTTGGGTATATGAATTACGGTTTGACCGGTTTGAGCTGCATTGAAGAATTTGAAAGCCGAGTGGCAGGTATTGAATTCCCCGAGGGCACTGAAGCTTGGCTTGCACATTTGAGATCCTTGACTGAAGATAAAATTGAGTGGGCATTCGGATGGCTTCCTGCCACCAAAGCAGTGTACATGTCAGCTGAAGTGTGTTATCTCCTCTTGATGGGCATCCGGAGCATCCAGCCTTATGCTCCACACAGGTTTTTGCGCCCATTAGGAAGATTTCAAACCGTCCCTAATGATGAAGATTTGAGTAAACATGTCATTGAATTGGGCCCAAAAGCCGCATTTCCAGAAGGGAAAATTCGCCAACTGTGGAATGAATGTAGATTTCTTGAACCTAAGACCATGGTGTGAAATCTAGCTAGGGGTGAAGTGGACCCTAAGTACATTGTTTGGTTCGGCAAAAGATTCCAGATTCCTGAAAGGCCCGCAAAGAGACCCCATGTCTAACAGTTCACTGATGAGGCACAGGTGCAATAGGACTGGTTGACCAAAGAAAACGAGTACAGGGCCAAAATAAGCCAGTTGGAAAGGCGAGTCATGGAACTTCAATTTGAAAATGGTGTTCAAGCCTCCGCATACGAGGGATAAAAGAAAAAACTAACTCAGGAAATTGAGGCCCTCAAAGCACAGATCCGGAAGATGAAAATAGCTGCTAAAAACCCGGAAAGAAGCTAGGCTGATGAAAGACTTATAAGAGGTCTGAAAAAGAAAGTCCTTGAGTGTCAAGAAGACCTGGAAAAGGTCTGAAGCCAGTCTAGCGAAAATCCGGGCACAATGGACAAAGAAGGCAGAAGAGCGGGCACGGGTTGTGCAACAAATGAAGAGGAACTATGAAGGGACCATCACTAGCCTAAGAAGAAAGGTAACCACTCTCGAGAATGAGGCAGCCAAGCAGGCTAAATATTTCAAAGCTGATAGGGAACACTGTTATGATTTGATGGCTCAAATGGAGGAAGGAATACAACAGTTGCAAGATCAACACCTTCATGACTCTCAAGTGTTAGAAGCCCAGAATCAGCAGATAGGGCGGTTACTTCAGGAAAAAGACAGAATTAGAGAAAGGATCAGAACCATCGTTGACTACATTACCATGAAATGCGAAGCGTGCGAGGACATGACTTGTACCACCTTTTTCACTAAAGTGATGACTTTTGTCCGCAATGTTATGAGTGATTTGGAGCTACTGCAAGGGGATCTCGCATATAGGCCCGCGGCGAGACCGAATGATGTCTTGCGGGCACCAGGAGTATTAATGTATTCTTGATTTTTACTTGAGTCTGTATCTTTCTTTTCTGTTGGAGTCTGTTAGTTTATTTTCGATTCTGTTAGTTAGTTCTTGAGTCTGTATTGTCATCTTGTTGTTGGAGTCTGTTGTTTTCCTTTTAGTTTTGAATCGTTGTAATCTAGAGTATTTCTCTTTTATAAGAAAAATTGAAAATCCCAAAATATTTTGTTATTTAGTTTTACATTTTATCGCCCCTAGAACTACGCTTGGTCTGATTCATGCGAGGTCATGATACGTAGGCAATCTACATAAGATTCAATCATAACCCAAAAAAAAGAAAAAAAAAGAAAAAGAGGAGCAAAAGAGAACGGAAATGGAAAGAAGAAAAACAGAAAAAAAATAAGTAAAGCCGGGATGAAGCATGCAACCGTTGCAAAACATGTAGACACACCTTTAACTGTATAGGTGCATCACCCCCCAACGTGCGATTACCTATCTGTTATTTGTGTCAAATTAACCATTTGCTGCTATTACTCTCAGTCCAGAGTGTTTATAGAACGGTGGTTGGTTTTCGTGGTAACCTGGCTTCGCACCTGTACTTTACTAGATCTAAGGGGAGCATCGGAATGTCTTCAGAAATGACTCTGCCAACAATTCCCATCACGGATAATAACCCAATCTCGGGCATCCCGACCTCAGAATCGGCAGCTACCGAAGAAAACAGAATCCTGCGTCTTCGGGTTATGGAAATGTGGGACGCTTGGGCAAATGGAAGAGAGCCACCAAGTGCAATCCCAGGATTCTCCGAGATTTTTCCTAGATCAGGTGGTACTTCCAATGTTCCAGTCAGTCACCCAAATACCCCACTAGGACATCCAACTATCTCAACTCATTTTGTGGGAACACCTTCTGAGGTTCACCCCCAGGTGTTCATCTCCGGTGTAGCTTCAAACATCTTCACCGCTCCCCCATGCTCGACCACGACACAGCCTACACTGCCTAGGCCCAGTTTTGACCCCTCAGCCTTTACCTTCCAAACACCCACCTTTCAGATGGAACCTCCTCAGTTTCCCACTTATACTTATCCTCAGCCACCTCAATTTGAGTTCACTACGGGTCAAGAAATGACTACCAAAACCCCTGAGCAAGAAGAGATTGCGAAGAAGATGAGGAGTATGGAGCAGAGCCTCAAGAACATACAAGGCTTAAGTGGACAGAAAAGTGTGTCCTATGCTGATTTATGCATGTTCCCTCATGTGCACTTACCATTGGGATTCAAAACCCCAAAATTTGATAAGTACGACGGGCACGGTGATCCTATTGCTCATCTCAAGAAATATTGCAATCAATTGCGAGGGGACGGTGGAAAGGAAGAACTACTCATGGCCTATTTCGGAGAAAGTCTGGTGGGCCTCGCATCGGAGTGGTACATGGACCAAGATATATCCTGCTGGCACATCTGGGATGACTTGGCTAGAGATTTCGTCAGACAATTCCAGTGCAACATTGATATCGCTCCAGCTAGGAACTCGTTGTCAAACTTGAAGAAGAAATTCTCGGAAAGCTTCCGAGAGTACACAGTTAAATGGCGTGAACTGGCCTCCAGGGTAAAGCCTCCGATGGATGAGGTTGAAATTGTCACGGTTTTCCTCCAAGCTCAAGAAGCTGACTACTTCCAAAATATGATGTCTGCAATGGTAAACCGTTCACTGAAGCCATCAAGATTGGCGAAATGGTTGAAAATGGGTTGAAAACGGGCCGAATTCTAAGCCAAGCCGCCATCAGAGATACCTCCCAAGCCATTCAAGGTGGGTCTGGAGGAATGGCGAAGGGAAAGAAAAAGTAAGAAACATCTATGGCAGCGTCGGGTGCAAGAAAACACCGTACTCCCAGATCCCTTCTCCCAAAAAGGACCCCACAACACTATTACCTCCACCAAGACATGGCCTATGCTCCTCATCCATACACGGTCATGAATGCTCAACCTTATGTCCGGCCACAGCAACAAGCCAACCGTAACCAAGCTCAACTTCCTAGAAACCAGCCTCATTACCAAAACCACTACAACCCCCGTCCTCCACAAAACAATTTTCCCCCTCGTGAACCACCTAGAAGGCCAAATTTTACACCAATCGTCAAATCCTACTCCAGTCTGTTTCCAAAGCTTGTCCAAATGGGTCTGCTACAGCCGGTTCCTCAAACCAGGCAAAACCCAGCATCACCCGCTTATAGAGTCGGTACCAAATGCGCCTATCACTTAGGGGCAGAAGGGCATGACACGGATGACTGTTGGACTTTGAAGAGAGCCGTGGAAAACTTGATAGAACAAAGGAAGATAGTGCTAAGGGATGAAGATATTCCCAATGTGACTACCAACCCGTTGTCGGCCCACAACAACGGGCCGGTAATCGGAATGATTTGTGAGGACAAGGAATTCGACCCAGCAATGAAGGCCATCATTGCCATCGCTGATGTACAAAAGAAACCAAAAGCTTCCCCGAAGCAAGACAAAGGGGAGAAAAAGAAAGTTGAAGTGGAAATTGGGGCAATGCCTCCCAAAGATGTTGTCCTCTATGTCCCTCGAGGCCGCAAAGAAAAGCAGATGGATTTGAGTCCTCCCAAGAGGTTCGAACTGAATAACACAACCCAAATGTATGTGCCCAAAAGAGTTTATGTGATGCGGGGGCCAATTAATCTACCAAGGCTGAGTGAGCCCATGGTTATTGGCCGCGCACCACAAAAGCCCATGACGGATCCTACCACTATGCCCTAGAATTACAACAAATCAGTGGTGACTTACAAAGGCAAAGAAATCTCGGGAAAAATTCGAGAAAATAACCTGGCAGAAAAGTATTTCAATCTGGAAGAGGTAAACAATGCCACTAGAAAGTGCTTCCCATCTAAGAAGCCCGTAAGTGCCGAAGAAGAGGAGGCCTTCTTTCAAAAGATGAAAATGGCGGATTATGAGGTAATCGACCAGCTTCGAAAGTTTCCTGCACAAGTCTCCTTGTTATCTCTATTGATGAATTCCACCAAACATCAAAAGGTATTGATCAAGACCCTTAACGAAGCATATGTGCCTGTTGAGACTTCTGTAGAGCAGTTGGAAAGAATGGCCGAAAGATTTTTCGCAATTAACTAGATTTCCTTCAGCAAAAATGACTTGCCCCCAGAAGGGGCCGCGCATTACAAATCCCTGCACCTGACAGTCAAATGCGAAGGTTACTACGTGAAAAGGGTTATGTTGGACGGAGACTCTAGGGTATATATCTGCCCACTCTCAACTCTACAACGCATGGAAATCGGGACCGAAAGAATTCGACCCAACAATGTATGTGTACGGGCTTTTGATGGTATAAAAAGGGACGCAATTAGAGAGATCAATCTGATTCTGACCATTAGCCCAGTAGATTTTGAAGTAACCTTCCAAGTTCTGGATATGGACACATCCTACAACTTTTTTTTGGGGAGGCCATGGATTCATACAGCAGGGGCTGTACCTTTTACCCTTCATTAGATGGTAAAATTTGAGCATGAAGAACAAGAGATTGTGGTCCACGGGGAAGACGAGCAATCAATTTATCGGGACACATCAGTCCCATGTCTTGAAGTAAGAGAGGGGAGTGAGCACATAGTTTATCAGGCCTTTGAAATTGTGGTCGCAGACCAGTACGAAGAGGGAAACCCTTTCCCCCAACCCTTTCTTTCTAATGCATCAATCATGGTGGCCAAGGAAATGATTATACATGGCTTCAAACCGGGGATGGGGCTCGGGAAATCCTTGCAAGGGATAACTGAACCTGTCACCCTGACCACCCGTGAATAGTTCTTTGGGATAGGCTTCCGACCCACTCCAGCTGATGTAAAATGGGCGAACGATAGAAAGAATGATGGTTGGGTCTTTCCTCAGCCGGTGTCGCATCTGTACAGAACATTTGTCAAGCCAAAATACCATGAGAAAGAAGAATATGAGGCATTCACGGCCGAAGAGATTGAAGAAATCTGTGGGGCAATGAGGAAGATACTATATGAAACCCACATGGTCCAGCCAGGGGAGGGCTCAAGTACCGCTGAGGTGATGTATATGGAACCTAACGCCAAGCTACAAAATTGGAAGGCTACACCATTTTCCATCAGGAGGGAGTCCCGGTAGACCTATCTTGCCACCTGTTCTGCATCACGAGTTATTTCAGTTTGTAACTCGGATGTTTTCTTTAGTTTCCTATCTTTTAATTTTCCAATGTAAACCCTTTTATCTTTAAATTCCAAGAAATGAAATCAATATTTCATCATTCATCTTTCTTTATTCTTTCTTATTTTGTTATTTTTCCCTTTTGTTTCTTCTTTCAGTTCTAACAATGCGGCTTTAAATAACATGACATGCTTGCGGACTTCATGCCCAGATCCGAACACACTGCTTAACTATGAAATGATGAACCAAGAACCGGAGTACGATGAAGAAGAGGCTTTTAGGGAAATAAATCGAGAATTGGAACAATTTGAGAATAAACCTAAGCCAAACTTAAATGATACTAAACCGGTTAATTTGGGTAGTTCTAAAGAAATCAGGGAAACCAAGATAAGCATCCACGCAGACGAAAAAATTCGAGACGCCTTAATCCAACTCTTGTTTGAGTTCAAAGATGTTTTTGCTTGGTCATATGACGACATGCCATGACTAAGTGTTGATTTGGTGGTTCATAAGTTGCCTACTTACCCAGACTATCCCCTAGTCTAGCAAAATCAAAGAAAGTTTGAAACTGATATCAGTGACAAAATCAAAGAAGAGGTCATGAAGCAGTTGAAAGCGGGGGTGATCCGAGTGGTCCGGTACACCACATGGTTAGCTCATGTAGTCCCAGTGCCAAAGAAAGACGGGAAGACCCGGGTATGTGTGGATTATAGAGATTTAAACAAGTCAAGTCCTAAAGATAACTTCCCTTTGCTGAACATCCACATCCTTGTTGATAACTATGCCAAGCATGAGATACAGTCCTTTGAGGATTGTTACGCAGGATATCACCAGGTGTTGATGGATGAAGAAGATGCAGAGAAGACATATTTTACCACACCTTGGGGTACATACTGTTACAGAGTCATGCCATTTGGTCTCAAGAATGCTGGGGAAACCTATATGAGGGCCATGATAGCCATTTTTCATGATATGATGCACCAAGAGATAGAGGTGTATGTGGACGATGTAATCATCAAATCCAAAACCCAGGACGACCACGCTCGGGACTTGAGAAAGTTTTTTGAGCGGCTGCATAAATATGATTTGAAGCTAAACCCAGCCAAATGTGTATTTGGGGTTCCATCTGGCAAACTATTGGGATTCATTGTCAGTCGGAGGGGCATCGAGTTAGACCCAACAAAGATAAAGTCTATTCGAGATTTGCCTCATCCGAAAACCAAGAAGGATGTTATGAGTTTGTTGGGTAGATTGAACTACATCAGCCAGTTCATTGCCCAGTTGACGTCCACATGTGAACCCATATTCAAATTGCTGAAGAAAGACGCGACAGTCAAGTGGACAGATGAATGTCAAGAAGCTTTTGAAAAAATTAAGGAATATCTGTCAAATTCGCCAGTCTTAATCCCACCTGAGCCAGGGAGGCCTTTGTTCTTGTACCTGACAGTCTTGGAAAATTCTTTCGCCTGTGTCCTCGGGCAACACGATGTGACAGGAAAGAGAGAGCAGGCTATTTACTATCTGAGCAACAAATTCACCAGTTATGAAGCCAAGTACACTCAGTTGGAAAGGACCTGCTGCGCTTTGACTTGGGTCGCTCAGAAGTTGAGGCATTATTTGCAAGCCTACACCACTTACCTCATAACTAGGTTGGATCCTTTAAAATACATATTCCAGAAGCCAATGCCCACTGGGAGGCTAGCAATGTGGCAGATCCTGCTTACGGAATTCGACATAGTATATGTCACTCGCATGACAATGAAAGCCCAGGCGTTAGCAGATCACTTAGCTGAAAATCCGGTCGATGAAGAATATCAACCTTTGAATACTTACTTCCCAGATGAAGAGGTAAACTCAGTTGAGACAATATCCGAAGACATTGACGCTTGGAAAATGTTCTTCGATGGAGTGGTAAGTGCAAAAGGTATTGGAATTGGGTCAATCTTGATCTCGCCCACCAATTAGCATTACCTGGCCACAGCTAGGCTTCGGTTTTTCTGCACAAACAACATTGCCGAGTATGAAGCTTGCATTATGGGTATGATCATGGCAATCTACCAAGATGTCGAAGAACTGTTAATTATGGGAGACTCAGATTTGATTATCCGACAAGCTCAAGGAGAATGGGAAACCCAAGACGTCAAGCTTATTCCTTATAGGCAACATGTGGAAAAACTTGGTAAGCGATTCAAGTCAATAGAGTTCAGGTACATTCCCCGTTTCCACAATGAACTAGCTAATGCGCTTGCCACTTTAGCCTCAATGCTACCATACCCGGGCAATGCCCACATTGACCCCTTGGAAATCCAGATCCGGGAAAGGCATGGTTATGTAATACGATTGAAACAACACCAAATACCCAACCATGGTATCATGACATCAAAAGGTTTTTGAAAATGCAAGAATACCCCGAGCAAGCCAGTGGAGAACAGAAGAGAACCATTAGGCGGCAAGCAGGTGGTTTCTTTTTGAGTGGCGATGTCTTGTACAAGAGAACTCCGGACCTCAACTTGTTAAGATATGTTGATGCAAAAGAGGCTGGAAGGATCATGCATGAGGTACACGGGGGAGTATGCGGACCCCACATGAAAGGGTATGTTTTAGCAAAGAAAATCCTTCGAGCGGGCTATTACTGGATAACCATGGACAAGGACTGTTTCAGCTTTGTCCGGAAGTGTCATCAGTGTCAGGTGCACGGTGATTTGATTCATGCACCTCCCACAGAACTGCATCCCATGTCAGCACCTTGGCCATTTGTTGCTTGGGGTATGGACGTCATTGGGCCAATCAAGCCGAAAGCCTTAAATGGGCACAGATTCATACTAGTTGCCATTTACTACTTCACGAAATGGGTTGAAGCCATCACTCTCAAATCCATCACCAAGAAAGTTGTGGTAGGTTTCGTGCACTCCAACCTTATCTGTCGTTTTGGCATTCCTGCAACTATTATCACAGACAATGCTGCAAACTTGAATAGTCATTTGATGGGAGAGATATGTGAGCAATTCAAGATAATGCACCGGAACTCTACTCCTTATCGGCCCAAAGACAATGGGGCCGTCGAAGTAGCAAACAAAAACATCAAAAAGATTTTGAGAAAGATGATTCAAAGTTCCAGGCAGTGGCACAAAAAATTACCATTTGTATTATTGGGATATCGCACTACTGTGCGCACGTCAATTGGAGCCACTCCATATCTTTTGGTTTATAGCACTGAAGCCGTAATACCCGCAGAGGTTGAAATCCCCTCTCTCCGAATCATTGTTGAAGCTAAAATTGAAGACAGTGAGTGGGTTAAAACCCGCCTGGAATAGTTAACCTTGATCGATGAAAAGCAAATGGCCGCAGTCTGCCACGGGTAGTTGTACCAATAAAGAATGGCTCGTACCTACAACAAGAAAGTGCGGCCTAGAAATTTCGAAGTGGGGCAACTCGTGTTAAGGCGTATCCTTCCCCATCACCAGGAAGCGAAAGGAAAATTTTCTCCTAATTAGAAGGGCCCATATATCATCAGAAAGATATTGCCAAAAGGGGTATTGTATCTGGGAAATATCAAAGAGAATGATCCCGAAGCAGCTGTAAATGCGGATGCACTCAAAAGTTATTATGTTTAGCTTTCCTACAACGACAACTTTGTCCGATTAGGATGACTAAGCTTTCATTCTCGCTACCCAAACACTATCTACCCTTTTGCAAACCCATTTGAGCCGGTTACATTTCTTTGATTACCCTCTTGGGAACCGTAAAGTGTTAAAAAAAAGAGCAAACGAAACAAAACAAAATGTTTCCCTGAACTACGTTCGACTTGATTACGAAATGATACGTAGGCAGCTTCTCTCTGGAGTTCAGTCACACCAAAATAAAAATCCAAATTCCCCCAAAAGTGAAACTGGGGCAGATGACATAGTGGTTCGACAATAAGCTCACCAGAACGGTTTCGAAGATGTAATTCCATCCAGATTCTTTTTACCCAAACCTTGTCCAAGTCCTTCTGATCAATTGGCAAAGGCGTCGGGATTAGAGGACACTGTTGTTTGGATCTGATACAATCAAACTAAGAGAAATAAAATGAGAGAGTCTTATCGGTGAAAACCTACGGGCACCATAAGGCGATAGTGAGCAGAGAAATTGAAAACGAGAGAGCCCGTTTAGTAAAAACTCCTAAAGAGCATTATCGGGGACGGTGAGAAGAGAATGAGAGAGGTCGATTGGTGAAAACCCGCAAAGGGGCGCCGTCGGTCGAAAAGAAAATGCTCTCACCACTGAAAGAGTCCTGGCAAGATTCCCTGGTTTTGAAACACGGGTCTCAATGAGTTTATGAGAAGTTGGAAAAGTTCGTACGGGTCGGGCATCCAGTCCAAGAAGCATGTCATGTCTATTTGAAGCCTGCATGCACCCCAGATAAGTCCTTCCTTCCTTCCCGAAAGGGACACTTCTCTTTAAATTCATTTTTCTTGCCTTTTGTTTACTTTTTCCTTGAATCCCTCTCGGTCTAACTCCGATTCCGAAACCAATACAAAGAAAAGGTGGCAAGATTGGCTTTATAGGGCTCTTCTTAACAAGATCTAAAGAAAAGTACACAGCCTCAGCGGGTGCATCAAGTCGATCCCGACTGGCCATGATGGCTGATGCCTTGAAATCAAAGTTATTGAAAAAGAAAAGAAAGTCAAAGGAAAAAATCCTAAAGGTGGAATAAAGTGAAAGGGTCGCGGGCGATTCGTTATGAAATATTAAAAGTTGATTCCCTCGGTTTGAAAGAGAGATCAATCTTCAGAAAACCAGCATGCAACAGAGGTTCTCACCAAAAGTTGGACCCAGATCGAGTGATCAAAACCATCAAGGCCACAAAACCAACCACCATTTCAAAACTAACAATTGTTCTTTGTTTGAAAAGGTTGAAACAGGTGCAACCCAAGGCAACCGTGCAAAAAGAGGTGCAGCCGAAAGAAAAGCTGCGCAAAAGCTAGAAACAGCTTCGCAGTAACAATCAGCCCAAAAGGGAAGTTTTCCTCCAAAATTCTTTCCTGCATTTTATTGAAATAAAATGAAATGAAAAAAAGAAGAAAAAAAGAGAGAGGATAATCCAAACAAAATGATAGCTTAGATTTCCAACCTCAGTCTGTTACTTTTTGCCAACATTAATGCTCTAATCCCTGAGTTGAGCCTTTTAGACATAGGGCCTCCATTCCCTAGTCGCCTTTTGCTAACATTAGGGCTCCAATCCCTGAGTTGAGCCTTTTTAGACATAGGGCCTCCATTCCCTAGTCGCCTTTTGTCAACATTAGGGATCCAATCCCTGAGTTGAGCCTTTTTAGACATAGGGCCTTCATTCCCTAGTCGCCTTTTGCCAACATTAGGGCTCCAATCCCTGAGTTGAGCCTTTTTAGACACAAGGCCTCCATTTCCTAGTCGCTTTTTGCCAACATTAGGGCTCCAATTCCTGAGTTAAGCTTTTGAGACATAGTGCCTCCATTCCCTAGTCGCCTTTTGCCAACATTAGGGCTCCAATCCCTGAGTTGAGCTTTTTAGACACAGGGCCTCCATTCCCTAGTCGCATTTTGCCAACATTAGGGCTCCAATCCCTGAGTTGAGCTTTTTAGACATAGGGCCTCCATTCCCTAGTCGCCTTTTGCCAACATTAGGGCTTCAATCCTTGAGTTGAGCTTTTTAGACACAGGGCCTCCATTCCCTAGTCACCTTTTCGCCAATATTAGGGCTCCAATCCCTGAGTTGACATTTTAGATATAGGGCTCCATCCCCTAAATAGTTTAGATTTTGTTTCTAATAACTCACGAAATTTTCCTAGTGAAAACTGGGACAGAAAAACTTCGTTCGTTTGTTTGTTTTTGGCGTCAGAGCAGGTTTTACCTCGAGACACAGGGTTCAAGAAGACCGAAAGAATGAGTCTCAGTCCAGAATAAAGAAAAGAAGGAAAAGAACAAAAGAAGTGAATTCAAAAGGTTGAAGCGGAGAAAGATGCGGACTGCTCAAGATATGATTGAAGTCACAAGCTTCGCCTATCCCGCCTTGATCCAGTGCTGAAGAAAGAAACAGCGCCTGCAACTGGCGACCATCAAGATTCAGATCGGAGTCCACATCAAAATTAGCTAAGACTCAAGATCAAGCTTCAAGAGATTTATAGATAGGAATCTTGTAACTCGTAGTTGATAGGCCTAGCTAGCTTAGCTTTTGAGTTTCCTTTTCGGTGTAATAAGGAGGTCAGCAAGCAGTAGCAGCAACAGTGAAATCACAGCTCTCGGTAGTCCCAGCTACCAAAAACTTCCAGAACTACACCAACTTAATTCCTTTATAGCCAAGGATATGTAGGAAACCTTTGAAGCAAGGTTCGGTCAGACACTTTTCAAAATGTTTCTCATGGAGTGTCAAACATGCAAAAATCCCTCATAATTGCTCATTTTGCCTCTGCCCGAAAATCCTTCGTGTCTACGAGCAAAGAGGGGCAGCTGTGAGCACGTGATTTTTGCCTCGCATGCATTACTCCTATAGAATCCCCAAAATTAGGATTTTTCTTTTGTTATTTGATTTTTAGGAATTAATTGTCCAATTTTCGTGTTTGTTTACATTTTCGGGTGCATATTTAATTTAAATCATGAAAAATAGCAAAAATATCACGCATTGCATTTAGGAATTCAGTTTACATTTTTTGAGATTAATTAGTAAATTAATGTTTTACAAAAATGGAAAAATACAAAAAAATAAGTTATTTTTGCATTCATTATTGTTTAATTTCTAATTTTGGAAGTTTTCTTTTAATTTGGGCACTTAATTAGTTGTGGTAATTATTATTTGGAGTTAATTAATTTAATTTGGTAAGATAATCTAGTTTTGAGATTTTAATTTATGTTTTTATTTTATATGGAATTAATTAAAAGAATTTTAAAATAAAAGAAAATGAAAGGAAAAGAAGTGAAAAGAATTAGATTTTTGGGCCAAATCCATGAAATTCCTCAAAGCCCAATTAATTCAACCCTTAAACCCGTCCAAACCACTCAAATACCCAGTCCAGACCCGTGTCCAACCCGGTTCGATCACCCCCTCATCCAAACGACCCCGTTTTGCCCTCTACTAATCACGACCGTTGGATCTCACTAATCCAACGGTTCGAAACTGGGAACCCTTTAGATATAAATATGTCCAAACGTTACCCCTACCCCTTAACCCGTCTCTCACCTCACTTCATCATTTTCAGAGAACATCTCCCTAAACCCTAGCGCCGCCCCAAAATCCTTACCATCTCCGGTGGCGGCGCCACCACCAACCACCACCAAATTAACACCCTAGGACCGTCTTCGCTCCCTCATTCCAAATATTCACTCAGATTCCTTCGAACATCTCTGGAACTTCTCGAATATCAAATCGAAGAGTCGAGCCCTAAGAGCCTAAAGTCGGAATCATGCATGCAAGTCGCTTTAGGAAGTTTTTCGGTTGTTTCAAGTCGGTTTTGGCACAAAATAGTGACACTCGTTTGATCTTCACCAAGAACAAACGTTTGCCACTGTTTTGGGTCGAATCAGTGCCTTAGTTTTGATTTCAAGTTTAGCTGGTAAGTCCCGTTCATCTTTGTTTTCAAAATCATCTATGTGTCACCTCTGTTCTTTTCCTCTCTTTTAATTTGTTTTCTGATTTGCTTAGTTCTATTAATTGTCCTGTTAGAACTTTTTATTTGGTCACTTAGCTTAATTTGTTAGCTTAATTAGTTCCCCGCCTGTTTGTGATCATTAATTAGTCGATTTGTATGGTTGTTAAGTTTTCTGAATTTGTTTGGGTTTCATCTTTATTATTTGGGCTCCGAGGTCAATCTAAGACCTCAATTTAAAGAAATTCTATTTGGTTTGAGTCTGAGCCCATGTCTATTGAAACATTGAGCTTGTTTGGGGATTCATAGCCCATACTCAAAGTCTGGCTGGGCTTTAAGGTAAAATGCAGTGGTAATAGGGGTAAATTGGGTAAGTCACTTAGGGGAATCTTGCTATAACCACCTAAGAAGCTGCCTAGAAGCTGCAAAAACATATTAACTTGATCAGCAGGTCAAAAAATGAAGGACTAAATAGCAAAAAGGAAAATTTAAAAAGGACTAAAAATGAAATAACTAAACCCTTAAGGTTGCCCTAGTAACTTGCCTATAAAGGCATAGTTACTTGGGGTTCAATTCAGATTGAGAGATTGGAGAGAGCTAAGAAATCAAAAAATAGAAAAGGACTGAAATTTATGTAGAAAAGACTGTTCCGTTGAGTTTTAGTTTTGTAATCTGATATCCTTCTCTTCCTAAATCATTTTCCTGATTGTTTGGACTTAGAAATGGTTTGAGATTTAGTCATTGAGGTTGGGTTTAGAGGTTTGTTGGTTTGACTGTGTGTTTGAAACTGATTTCTGGGCTGCGGTACTTCATTTTCTGGGTTTTTAAATTATTTTGCTGGTTTGCTCTTTGTTACTGGAACCTGCTGCTGATTCCCTGATGTTATTGCTGATTCTTCACCCCTTTCTTTTTGTCTTTTGTTCACTACCAGGTATTTCCTCAAACCATTGTCAACAAGTGACTAAGAACATGTATTTCGAGTTGAGGCCAGACTGAATGCAAGCTGTTTTGAATTTCATTACATTTGTTTCCTCTATTTCTTTAATGTTCTGTAATAAGTCCTGAATTATACATGTTATCTTAGTTATCTCGTGTCTTTAGCATGTTGCATTGATGAAATTGTGCTCTTTAAGAGTTTGGGATTGATTTTTGGATTCAAGTAGAATGTGCTAGTTCCTTAGATTTTGTTACTGTTGGTATTGAAAAAGAGTTAATTGGGTTGAAGTTTCAGGTTGTGTTTGTAAGTTTAGCTTAGGTTTGAACTCAAGCATGAATATTGTTGATTTCATTATTAGTGTAGTTAAAGTTGAGCATGTGTTTTTAGCAGCTTTTGAAATTTCCTTACATTCCAGTTACTATGGAGTAATAAAGCTTATCATGTTTGTTGGGTTCTATTGGTATTTTGTTACTGGCAGGGACTCGATACCGAGTCCTGAACCTCAGCTGGACTTTGGCAAGGTTTGGGTTTCTAGAGCCTGGGCCTTGAAGTCATTAGCAAGGGAGGACGATATGCCTTTGCTACTCGGGCTTGTTCTTTGAGCTCAGTAGTTCGTTTGTTTGTTGCTGAATTTTCCTCACAACAGATTCGATCCAAAAAATGCATAAAAAATAAAATCAGAAGCTCAGTTAGTTAATTTGTGCTTGATTAGTTTAAATTCAAAAGTTAAAAGGGTAATTCGATTTCGTGTTTCATATAGCATTAGTTGATTTGCGTTTAATTGGTTCTGCAAATTGTTAGGCTCTAAGCGTTGGGCCTAATGTTGGCCTAGCTGATGAATGTTTATTTTCTTGATTCAATTGCGCACCTCCATGTCACTTGGCGTTTATCATCTCACTAAATCTTGGGCTCATCTTGGGCCCAAGTCCGAAGAAGCCGCCAAAGGGGGGATCGTATACTTTACGCCATTTGAGTCTGCATTGTCGAACCCAGTCCTTTGGTTAATTGTTGTAATTGAAGCGACCTCTCTTTAGATGATTGGTTATTCAACGCAAGGTCCGTTAGTTGATAAGTAAGTTCGAACCTTGAGTCCAAAAATGATTAGAATTCTATTAAGCCTTCCTTAATTAATTAGGTTCTTAATTAGTCGAGGTGTGTCGCGCCAAATAAAATCCCGAATGCATGGCCCTCGTTTGATTTTTTTTTTAAAAAAAATCCTTAGAATTCGAGGCGTGCATTTAACAAATTTCCATGGCCCTCGCAAAGCTAAAATGCGTAGCTGCTTTAGGCGCGTATTTTAATAATATTACCTTCCTAAATTCGGGTGTGCATTTCATGTGACCCAACTCCAACTCTCAACAACGTTAAATAAAATGTGTCGTGGACCGCTGGTGCATTTCATGTGGCGTGGTTTAAGACGTGTTTTAGATAATGTTGAATTTTTCTAAAACAATTTAAAAGCGGCTAATAAGTTACAAATATACCACAGGCTAAAACATGTATTAAAATCAGATAATAGGCCAATTATAATAGTTTAAGCGACCGTGCTAGAACCATGAAATCCGGGGGTGCCTAACTCCTTCCCTCGAGTTAACAGAATTCCTTACTCAGAATTTCTGGTTCGCAGAATTCAAAAGGAAAGTCGAAATCTTCCTCGTTTGGGATATAAAAATAAACTGGTGGCTTGGGACACCAGAAAACAAATCATCCCAAGTGGCGACTCTGAATTTAATGAATAAATGATCTCATTTCGAATAATATCACTTAAATTAGAAAAACTCCCTTGTGCGACCTTCGGGTAGTGCAAAAAGGAGGTGTGACAGGTGCAGGTCGATATAGAAATAACAATATAGAAATGTAGACATGTTTTCAAGTTCATCAGATAAAAACTCAATACAAGTAAAATAAACCAACTCTAAATGATATGAGGGGTATGACATTTCTATACTTACATGCCCTTGTGCATGTTGTATGTGGTACACTACAATGGAAGCCTCGTATACTCACATTCTCACGGTACTCAATCACTTAGCACAGTACGGGGCAGGTTCAGCCTAGGGAACTCCATCCCAAACATAAATATATAGGGAAATTCCATGCTAGAGAACTCCATCCCAAATATAAATCCACTGTGCTCACTATGGGGGTGTAGAATTCGGAGGAGCTCATTCAGCCCAAGCGCTATAATAAGCCAGATCCAAGCATAAGTACATAAAAACATGTTGTGACGTGCAGCCCAATCCCTAAATTATCACTCACAATCAGGCACTCGGCCTCACTCAGTCATTAATCTTTCCAGCCTCTCGGCCTCACAATGCTCATACTAAGCAACCCTAATGAAAATACGAGATGTGACAATGTACAATAACAGAGTCTAAGATATGATATGAATGATGAATACGGCTGAGTACATGACTATAATTAAACAATTAACTCAATAGCAAGGAACGACCACTATGAGTCCCAACAGTACCAGCATATAGCCTAAACATGATTTCTAGCATAATTTATAGCTCAAGTGCTCTAACACATGGAGTACGGTAAAACTTTTCAGTTAAGGTAGCTACACGATTCCATGAAATCGACTAATTCATAGTTTACACGGTGCACGCCCATCATCTAGCATGCACATCACCTTAAAATCAATCGCATAACATGTAATTTGTGGTTTCATACCCTCATAACCAAATTTAAAAGTTTTACTTACCTTAAACCGTACAAATCTCTACTCTAACACGCCCTTGCCTTGCGAAACGGCCTCTGAATGCCCCGAATCTAGCCATACGTAGTTCGAAACAATCAACACGAGCAAAAGGAATCAATTTCATAAGAACACACTAAGTTCTGAATCAAATGCAAAATGTCAATTCAAAAACCGGCCCCCAGGTCCACGTCTCAGAATCCAATAAAAGTCACAAAATCCGGAAGCGCATTCAATCATGCGTCCATCCATACCAAATTGACACCCAAATCCCCAATTTAAACTCTTCGAATCCCTAACCTCAAATTCCAAAGTTGCACCTCAAAACTTACACAATATATGCGGGAAAATCAATGGGGAAACACAATTATTTAATTAATTAAACCACAAGTGACTTACCTCAAGAATCCTCTCTAAATCCCTCTAAAAACCGCCTAATCCCGAGCTTGGAATGTCTAAAAATGAATAAAATCTCTAAACCCTCATTCTTAATAATCTGCCCTGGCTTTCCGCACGTGCTGCAACTTAACCACATCTGCGTTGTCGCAGAAGCGACAATCCTTTCGTTTCTACGGTAAACCACTACATCCAGGACATCGCACCTGTGGAAAATACTCCGCTTCTGCGCAACCGTAGGTACAACCACCTTCCTGCACAAGCGCTGACCCTCTGCTTCTACACTCGACCTCTCCGCATTTGTGACCACGCAGGTGCGGAAATTCCTTCGCACCTGCGACCACAACCTTCCTCACTCCTGGACGCATTTGCGCAACACAACTCGCACCTGCGATCAAAGCTCCACATATGCGATTACACCAGCAGACTCCCAGCTTCAGCAATCATCCAAACTCCAAATTCGATTCGTTAACCATCCAAACTCCACTTGAGGCCCCCAGGACCTCAACCAATTATACCAACAAGTCCTAAAATACGATAAGAACTTAGTCAAGCCCTCAAATCACATCAAACAATATCAAGAACACGAATCACACCCCAATTTAAGCCTATTGAAACTAAGGAATTCCAACTTCTACAAACGATGCTGAAACCTATCAAATCACGTCAGATTGACCTCAAATTTTGCACACAAGTCACAAATGGCACCACAGTCCTACTCCAACTCCCGAAACTCCACTCCGAGCCCGGTAACCACAAAGTCCACTCTCGGTCAAACTTCTAAATTTTCAACTTTCGCCATTTCAAACTTAATTCAACTATAGACCTCCAAATCACAATCCAGACACGCTCCTAAGTCCAAAATCATCTAAAGGGACTAACCGAACCATCAAAACTCCATTCTGGAGTCGTTTACTCATAAGTCAATATCCGGTCAACCATTTCAACTTAAGCTTTCAACCTTGAGACTAAGTGTCTCAACTCAATTCGAAAACTCTCTGGACCCGATCCTACTACCCCCGCAAGTCACATAACAACTGTAAAGCATAAAATGAGCAGTAAATTGGGAAAGAGGGCTACAACTCTCAAAATGACAAGATGGGTCATCACTAGCGGTGGGAGTTTGATACTTCGGTACAATATTTATGAATTACAGTTCAGTACTTCGATATTCGAAGTGCATACCAAATACCGTACCAAAGTAGTTCGGTACGTTTTGGTATTTTCTTGTTTGGTTTGGTACGATTCGGTACGGTTTCGATATCGCACCGTCCATCCATCCCTATTAATGATGCAATTATAACTTATAAATTATAACACTCCCACAGTCCCATTCTATGACAGAACACTTAATTTGCACATAACAATGAGGAACTCCCACTAACAGTCATGGAAACATAACATCTACTCAATGTTAATTTGCTTAGTTCAAACATCCATGTAGAAACCAATATGGATGTTTCTCACCTGAACTACTACTCTAAAGTGATGGCCACTGAAATAAACAATATGAATGTTTCTCACTTCTCAATTTCTGAAGCAATGTAGAAACTGTAAAACTACTACTATATGCAAAAACCATATGCAGAAACATAAAGAGGTATATCATAAAACATATAAAAGATAGAACTACTATATGCACTTATGCAGAAACCATAGAAAACATAGAACTAATATATGCAGAACCCATAGAACTAGCACTTAAATAAATAATTTAATGAACAAGACCAATTAAAAATAAATAGAACACTTGGTACTAAAACAAAACCAATTAAGAACAGAAAACAGAACACTTAATTTTAAACACAGTCCAAGACTCAAAGTCGACTCCTCTGTTAGACTGTTACAGTGCAACAAAAGTGCAAAATACCACAAGGCAACAACAACAAGGAAATCTAATAAAAGCAAAATAACATATATTGTCTTAATTCACTGAATTCAACTTAAATAAGAACTTTTGGAAGACGCTCAAGACAAGTCCTGACATACTTCCTCGAACCATATGTGTCATTCCTCTTTGGATGAACATTGAAGATTCGACCACAGTACTTGCACTCTACTTTGCGAACTTCTTTGTTATCTTCTACCACCTCAAAGTGTTCCAAAACATGTGAGCGCACTTTAGGAGCACGGGGCGTGATTGAACTTGAACCTAACAAAGTATAAAATAAAATCATAAGTTAGAATATAATTTTTTTGATGATAAAAGAACAAAACTACAAAAGTATATCATTATCACCAAACAAATAGAGTATTTAACTTACCACTCAAATTGCAACTACACATCAATAATGCTAGTAGTGCTTTCATTATCTTCCATATATAAAGATAATTCAACCAAATATGTCATACAACATAAACAAGTGTAATATATTATTTTGAACTAACATACACAAAATATTAAAGCTTACCAAGTTCGAGTTCCTCTAGATACTCTCATTCTTCTTCAACACTAATAGGATTCTTCTCTTCTCTAAGTCAATCTTGAACACAAATAAGAGCTTGCACGCATTTAGGAGTCAATGAACTCCTAAATGAATCAAGAATACGGCCACTGGTGCTAAATGCACATTCCGACGCCACACTAGAAATTGAAATGGCAAACACATTACAAGCCATCTCTGAAAGAATAGGAAATCTAGGAGCATGTGTTTTTCACCAAATTAAGATATCAAATTGTTCACTAAAAAGTTGTTGTTCTTCACTAATGTATTTATCCAACTCCGATTTAGCAACCCCACCTCCATTGTCTTCCTTTTGTTTCTTCAAGTTAAGCTTTGTCCTTATTAATGATGCAGTTATAACACTCTCACTAGATGTATTAGATGTGTTATCAAATGCAGTAGATCTTGATGGAGATTGAGGACAAGCTCCTGTTGAATACTTTTTTAGATACTCTTCAAACAAAGAATTCATATAAGCATACACCTCACCAATTATTTTCATCCCCTTTGCCTCCCCAAAAAGTTCATCAAGTGCAACGCTAACATATTCAAACTTGTTACGTGGATCCAAGACGGAAGCAATAAAAATCATTTTGTTCATCTTTTCAGGCTTACCCCAATACTTCTTGAACTTTTCTTGCATACGCTTAGCCATTTTTCTCAAATGCTCATCCTCACTAATTAAACACATTTTCAAATGACAATAAAGTTCAGATACATCCTCAAAATGAGCATAACAAGTGACATTACGCGAACCTGAAGCTTTTTTGGTGAGCTCGTGAAATCTTGCAAGAAACTTTATCAAATTCCTCACATTCACTCAATCATCAGATTCAAGAGGACATGTACTACTACCGTATTCACAAAGATGAGAATAAAGATAAGTAGAAAATCCATCATTAAAAAGATGAAACTTGTCAAAGGCCTTTTCAAAGTTTTGTGCCATATCCAA
The DNA here is from genome assembly GCF_000393655.2 of Nicotiana sylvestris. Lineage (NCBI taxonomy): Eukaryota > Viridiplantae > Streptophyta > Magnoliopsida > Solanales > Solanaceae > Nicotiana > Nicotiana sylvestris. The sequence goes on along the minus strand of NC_091064.1, from coordinate 162,811,837 downwards.
CATCAAATAGGTAGAATTCAACCTAGTAGGAACATCCAAACATAATATTTTGGTACATTCTAACTTGACATGTGCACAACACTGTTTAAACTTTAAGGTCTTTGCAGTCGACGATCTCACATACCTCACAATACTTCTAACACGTGTGACAGAAGCATCTTTCTTTCAAACAATCTTGCACAATTAGATTAAGTATGTCATGACCCAAGTTCTTCCACTATGAACTGCCGTGACGGCACCTAGTCTCTACGACTAGGTAAGCCTAACAAATTGCGGAAAAAGGAAACAAAATACAGAACTAGTAAAAAGTGCAGATAAAACATAATAAAAATGTTTAAGATGTTGCTCGGCATATGTAAGCACGTGATTTTTGCCCTATATGAGAAATACTCCCAAAAAATGCAAAATAAAATGATTTTCCATGGTGTGCAATTTTGAGTATTTTTGTGATATTTTTGGATAATTATTTGTATTTGTCTGTGTTTGCTTATTTGTTAAATTAATAAAAAATATAAAAATATGTCGCATTTTGCATGTAGGATTTAATTTTAAATTAGTTTTACAAAAATTAAAAATTACAAAAAATAGGCATCTTTTGCATTTTTAGCATTTAATGTCCAAATGAACAATTTTATGCTTAATTATTACTTAATTGTGCGTTAATTGTTATTGGGAGTTAATTTGCGCTTTTATAACTTAATTTAGTTTTTAATAATAATTTAAGTACTTTTATAATTTAGTTTTAGAAAAATAAAAGAAGAAAAGATAATAAAAATACAAAGATAAATCGGATTGGGCCACTTCTTCAAATTTTAACCTCAGGCCCAAATAATTGCCCAATCTTCCCCATGACCCAGTCCACTTCAGACCGGATCGACCCGGTCCGCCCCATTAACCCATTAACCCAACACCCCTCTTCATTCAAAACACAAAAAGAAAAACAAAAAGAAAAAAAACCCTAAAAACCCTAAAAAATGGTCCACCCCCCCCCCCACACCCTTTGTCTTCTTCTTCCCAAAAACTCAAGAACACCTCCCATGGCTTCTTCTCCAAACCTTCAAAACTTCAGGCTCATCCATGGCTGCCCTTAGCTTCGCCATCCAAACGCTTCATTTTCTCCGAGTTGCATCGTGAACGACCTCTGCGTCGACTACCTTCCTGCTGCCCACGTCCAGCTACGACGAGCAGCCATGGCTGCTCCGAACGGATGTCGTTGCTCCAGCTTCGGCATGGACATGGCTACCATGGCATCGCCTTAATGACGAGCAGCTGTCCGGCGACCTCCCCGTCGGGTATGTCGCGTTGCTTTTGTTTCCTTCCAAGATCCAGCTCTTCGTCGTTTGCTTCACGTCCATGGCGCCCAAACTCAGTCACAACCCCGTCGCCATCTTCTCCACGCTGCTGCGTCGAATGCTCGCGCTGCTACGTCGACTGCTACTGTACGTCGACCTCCCCTACCGCTTCAAGCTCGAGCTGCTTCACCATGAACGACGACAAGCAGTCCGCCATGGCTGCTGTCACTGCTCCGTCGTCACTGTAGCAGTTGCTACGTCCAACGCCTTCTTAATCTTCTTCTCATCGTCTTCAGTCCCAAAACAAGATTCAACCATTTCGTTTGGTCGAGTTTTAGTCGAGGTCGTCGAGCGTAGTTTTGAGTTCGTCGAGTTTACAAGGAAGGTGAGTTCGTCGTTGAGTTCGTCGTTGAGTCCGGACAGATTTATTCCCATTCGAGGTTTGTCGAAACAGTCCATACAATCGAATTCGTCGTTGTTCATCTCCGGTTAGTAATTTTTGAGTTTTATTTTGTCCGTATTTTGTTTTGATATTTTCGAATCTAAAATCGGCAAATGTTTGTTTTGTTCATGTCTATGGTTAGATATTTGATTTTTGGTTTTGTTCATGTTCATGTATTTTTGTTGAATTAATTTTCAGATTTCAAATGGAAGTTAATTAGTTATTTTTCATGTTTATTTCATGTTTGTATTATTGTTTAAGTGAATATTTGTTAGTTTAATGTTTGTTAGATTCAAATTGAAATTTAATTGACTATTTCTTCAATTTGTTTCATGTGTTTATGTATTTTTAGAAATTGTTAATATTGTTAAGTTCAAGCTTAAGTTCATAATTGTTTCTTCGTCGATGTTGTTATTTGTCTAAAAGAATTTAGTTGTGTTAAGGGAAATATATTGATTTAATCGTTTGAATCCATCATGTTTGTTGTTTAAAATATTTTCATTCATGTTCATACTTTGTTTGGTTGATCTTGAATCCGAAATTTGTATAGTTTGATTTCTTGTTTATCACTTATGATTATTTCTTGAATTTGTCTCATAATCTTGTTTAAGTTTAATATAGGAATTGTTTGTTGTGATGTTGTTAGAGTTGATTTTAAGTTCAATATTATTGAATTTGGAAATCTAAATATACTTGTTTGATTATTGTTGTTGAATCTGAAAATAGGATTGTTTGTTGCTAAAAAAAATATTGTTCAATCAAATTTTAGTTGTTCTTTGTTGTTCAATTTGTGTTCATGTGATTTGTTGTTGAAATATTGAAGAAATCATGTTCATGTGATTTATTATTTAAACATTGTTAGAAATTGATCATATTGTCTATATTTTGGTTAAGTTTGATTAATTGATTGTTATAGCTGATGGGGTAGTTTGGTAATTTGTAGTACGTTCGGGGTAAAATAGTAATTTGCAATAAGGTCGGAGGGGTAGTTTAGGAATTGTACATTTTGTATTTGTTTATATGAAGCATGGGGGACAAAATGTAATGGGGTGGGTTGTGATATAGTTGTTTAATATAAAGGGGGGACAAGACAAAATTTAGTGGGGAGGAATCTTGTATTTATTTATGTTAGGCATGGGGGACAAAAAATAATGGGGTGGTGTGATATATTTATTTAATGTAATGGGGATAAGTGGGAAGATAATGGGTTTGGTAGAGAAAATGGATTGATTTTAATTGATTAAAGGGTTGGGATTATATATAGGAAGTCTTGAAGACAAGACACGGACAGATACGAGAGAATACAGAAGAAAAAGAACGAATCTGAATAGAAAGAAAATAAGAGAGAAAAAAAAAGAGGGCTGAACATTTAAGAGAGAGAAAATTCCGAAAAAAAATATTTAAACTTTCAAAAAAAAACTAAAAAAAAATCTTTTGCTTTCTTTCATTGTTTGAAATCAGAATTAATTGTTTTTCATCAAAGCTTGAAGCTTTTGTTTTGAGTTTAATACTCCACCGGTTTGCAAACTCTGTTCCTGGGTTGTTACTGCTATTGGACTTTTGTTGCTGTGCTTGTATTGTTATTACTGCGTGGCTGACTTTCTTCTTCTTATATTGGCAATACCAGGTACACAACTGTAATTTTGGCATTTTGTAAGCTGAAATGAAGAACGGAATGTTAAATTTTTAATTTAGTTTTAATTTTTTTGTATTGTATTTAGATTATTCATGTATTATTATTCTGTCAATCACTGTCATTTGGCATAATTAGACATGTTATAGCGATATATTAAATAACGCCTTAACCGGATTATTAGGAAATATATTCAAGACGGATTACTAATTAAAACTGTTTAATAATCAAAATAGAAGAAATAACGTAAAAATGGCGTTATTGAATTAGTTTGGCAAAAATTGATTAATTCCTTCATAAGGTTTTTTGTCAACATTAAGTTAATCGGAATCATGTAGTTAATTTCAGTTAAAACATGAATTAGTTTGCGAATCAAGTATTAGGACATGATGTGAATTAAAACAAAGTTAGTTAAGTTTAAATTGTTTAACTTTTAGAAATATGGTTTAGTAATCAAGTTTTTTTTTAATTTTCAGTATTTGTAAATAATTAATTTCAATAAGCTTAAGTCATACTAACAATATGTTTTAATCCAACTATGGGATAATTAGTTTTTTTTTTACTTTTTGGGCAATTCCATGTTGTTCGTAATTATCATTTTAGTAATATTACTTTCCATTAATATTTGTTTTGAATTAGTAATTAATATGTTATTTTTAAGTATGTAGAGATTGACTTCATAATTATGGACAAACTTAGTAATAATAAAGATGTAGTCATTAAAGGGTATTCATAAAATAAGGGAGGATCTCGCTAACAAATAAACAAATATAAATAATACAAAAAATTGCAGTCCTTCAATTTTATTTATTTATTTTTTTTTTATATAAGAAAATACCTAGATTTCAAGATGGGCGATTTAGTAAAATTCACGGTCTTACCTAATAATATCATAACGCGTAGTATTTTGGCGCATATTTAATAAGGTTATTTTCTTGAATACGGGTGTACATTTATGTAACCCAAATCACGATCTTGACGAAGTCAAAATGCGTCAACAAATCACGCGTGCACTGGTTGTGGCGTGGCTCGAGATGCGTTTTCACGACATTGCAATTTTGTATAAAATAAATAATGATAAAAGCGGTTTTTAAAAGTTAAATTTGCACATAAGTTTATAATATGTATTATATCAGATAGTCAAGCCAAATATAACAGTTGAGCGACCGTGCTAGAACCACGGAACTCGGGAATGCCTAACACCTTCTCCCGGATTAACAGAATTCCTTATCCGAATTTCTGGTTCGCGGACTGTAATACAGAGTCATTCTTTTCCTCGATTCGGGATTAAACTGGTGACTTGAGACACCCTAAATCTCCCAAGTGGCGACTCTGAAATAAATAAACAAATCCCGTTTCGACTGTCCTTTAATTGGAAAAAACTCCTTGTACCCACGCGGGGGCGGAAAAAGAAGGTGTGACAGCATATACAAATACACACTCTCGAAACTGAATCAACTCCCAAAACGTGGAATCTCTTGAAATCTCAAGCTATAGATACTACATGGCGTTCTAACTCCAGAATTTCTAATCAAAAGAAAGTACAGAAAGTCTATAGCTAAAAGAGAGAATAGAGAGGGACTCCTCGATGTGCGTACGCGGCAAATATACCTCAAAATCTCTAAAGATCATCTCGCCTCACTGATAGTATGGCTGAGCCGAAGAACCTAGATCTGCACTCGAAAATCATGTGCAAGAAAGGTCATGAGTACACCACAGCGGTACCTAGTAAGTGTCAAGCCTAACCTCGGTCGAGTAGTGACGAGGAAGGTCAGGGCCCTACTGGTTATATATATATATATATATATATAGCAAGATATATATATATATAAATGAGGTGAAACAGTATGAAGTGCGACAGTATAATTAAAGACACTGATAGTTGATAAAGAGTAAAATCACGAACAAAATATGCTCAGTACACAAAGATAGCAACATGGGATCTCCTAGGATATCGTCCCGTAGTCCCAAACCTAAAGGCACCGAGGATCTCCCGGGATATCGTCCCGTAATCCGAATCATAAACATGCAGGAAAAACTCCCGGAATACCAATCCGTAGTCCCAAAGTAAATATTCAATACAGGGGAATCACCCGGGTGTCATCCCGTAGTCCTAAACGTAAAAGTGCAGGGAGATCTCCCGAAATACCAATCCATAATCCCAAATTAAACACGCAGGGGGGATCTACCGGGTTATCGTCTCGTAGTCCCAAAGAAAACACACAACAGTCTCAGAAAGAATTTACAGTTCTATACAAGTTCATAACAAGAAAAATAAAGATTTCTATTCTAAACATGCTGCACAGAATTCAAGTAGACAGTTTAAGCAGATAGTGCAATTAAGTGACGTAAGCATGCTTTCCTAAGCTAAACAGTAGACTTAAATATAAACAGTGTTCAACAAAAAGGAAAACACAGATATTTATTTAATGAAAACAGGGTTTTTCGACAATTAGCACGTGTACGCACTCATCACCACACGTACACGACACTCATTTAACAACAGAACCAAAATCCTAAGGGGCGTTCTCCCACACAAGGTTAGGCAAGCCACTTACCTCGAACCAACTCAAATCAACTCGAAATCATGTTTTTCCACGAGTACCCGACTTCAAATGGCCCAAATCTATTCAAATTAATTGCATAATGTCAATATAACTTCAAGTAACTAATTTAACTAATAAATTCGAAGCTAACACGCGAAATTAAGAAAATTTCCCCAAAAGGTCCCCCGCCCCACACATCGGAATCGGGTAAAATTTACAAATTCTGAACACCCGATCACTCACGAGCACACTCGAACAAAAATCATCAAAATCCGATGTCAAAATTTCACTCAAAACTCAGATTCTCAATTGAAGAACTTTTCTCCCATTTTCAAACTTTTATCCCCCAAATTCCTTAATTAGAAGAGGAAGATAACAATAGATTATAGTTCTAAGATAAAAATCAAGTTAGAAATCGTTACCCAATGATTATCCTCAAAAAACCTTCAAAGAATCATCTCCCACCGAGCCCCAATACGATTTTTGTGTTATGAAATGTCAAACCCTCAAATTTTCAATATCTGCCCAGCGTTTACCGCTTCTGCGGTCATGGGACTGCACCTGCTGTCTCGCTTATGTGGCAATTAACTCGCACCTACGATATTTCATTAAACGTCCAAAATCCCGCACCTGCGCCCAACTACTCGCGGATGCGGTTCGCTTCTGCGGTCCTTGGTCCACATCTGTGACCAACTCCACTCAAGCCTTAGACCGTACCTGCGATTCCCAAACCGCTTCTGTGGTGCCGCACTTGTGTGGTCCCACACATTCAGGTGCAGTTATGACAGGTTCAGCAACATCATATTTTTGCCTAATTCCAAATTCTTATCCGTTAAGCATTCCAAACTCATTCGAGGCCCCCGGGACCTCAACCAAACATGCCAACCAACCCTAAAACATCATACGAACTCATTCCAACCCTCAAATCACATCAAACAACACAAAAATCACGAATCACCCTCCAATCCAAACCTAAAGAACTTGAAACTTCAAGAAGCCTACAACCGATGCCGAAACTAACCAAACCAAGTCCGATTGATCCCAAATTTTGTACACTAATCACATTCAATGCTACGGAGCAAGGTCATTACAAAGTATATGAGTCATACATCTCACATGAAGATGTTTACCACTCATCATATTAGTTTTTTACATATTTAACTTTTTAGATAATCCTTTGACTGTGACATCATTTAAAGAAGCATTGTACACGGTAACAGTGAAGACCTTGTCTAATTTCTATTCAAGAAAACAATTACAAATAGCTTTATCCAATTCTTCACCTTTATGACTAGTGATAGGACAAAAAATTAGTATTTTCTTATGCAACTTCCAATCTCTATTTATGAAGTGAGTTGTCAAACACATATAATTTATTCTTTATAGTGAAGTCCATGTGTCTGTTGTGAGGCAAATTTTTGATTGTGCTTCTCTAAAATACCTTTTTAGATTTTGCTTCAATTTACCATAAACTTCTTAACAATCCCTTGTTATTGTTCTACGAGAAGGAAGACGAAATAGTGGTTGAGTTATTCTCATAAACTTCATAAAGCCTTCATTTTCTACAAAGCTAAATGGTAGTTCATCAATAACTATCATCTCAATTAAAGCCCTCCTAATAACTTCTTGATCAAATTTCCAAAGCGATCCTCCATCATTTTGGCAAGATTGAAAGTTTATCCTTGTCTAAGTATTATCTTTATCACTATTAGGTGGGTATTCTTTGCATATATTCAAATGACTTCTCAATCATGGTGTTCCATTCTTAGATGAATTAGCAGCATAAGCTTGCTTACAATATTTACACCTTGCTTTATCGACTCCATTTTCCTGAAATTTATAAAAATATGTTCAAACAACAGATCTAGGTTCTATGGCTTTTCTTTTCTTAGAATCTTGAGTAGCAATTGTGTTGGAATTGCTATCATCAGTAATAGGTAAGCTTTCTGTTGAACCAACATCACGTACTCTACTTTCATCCGCCATCTATACAAAATTAAAATAAATATAAACACAAATTATTAAAACCAAAACACTACAAGCAACACTACAGAACACCACAAGTAACACTATAGAACACTCTATTAATTTTTTATTTATATTTTCATCTTTTTTTACACCAAACAACATAAGTACTACCAAAAAAACTCAAAATGTTAAAAGATTTAGGTTATACAGATTTACTATTTGATTGAAGCGGAGAGGATTTAGGCAGTGTCTCCATACCTTGAAAACCAAGGAAAATGCTTAATTTCACAAACAAGTTAACCCTTTCTAGAACAGGTTATAACCGGACAATGTTCACTTAGCAGAGTAGCTTGGGCTTAAATCCAAAAATTTATAGCTCGCATGAATGAAGATAAACAATGAAGAATGAAGAAGTTATGAATCTGAATGGAGGTCAACAATGAGCAAACAAGCAGTCGCCGAGGAGAGGATTCACCATCATCAAGGTCGTGAAGCTATTGTAGTCATGACTCGTGAATCCGCAACAACCAAGCAAACTTGAAATTTATGAGAGAAGTCTAGGTTAGAAAATAGAAAGGAAAAGGGTTTTTTTGAGCAGATAGCCAGATACTGCCCGTAGATTTTCTTGCCTGCCTCTAGGAATTAGTGTTTTTGGGGTGTGTGATTAGGCTTATTGGGCTAAAAATAAAAATAAAGTTGGGCTTGGACTAAAATATTCAGTATTTTGGTATACCGAAATACCTAAATATAAAAACCCCAATACCATATACCATACCGAACTATCGAAATACCGCATTTTTTACCGAAATATATCAAACTATCGAAAAAATCGAAACCAAAATAACAAATTAATTCGGTTCGGTTCGGTTCGGTGCAGAATGGATTTTATGCCCACCCTAGTCGTTATAGATTCATGGTAACACATTGTAAATACATGACTAACATCTTAGTAACTTGAATTTTCTTACCAATAAAAATATTAGTACGTCATATTATATTTTGTAAGATAACTAAATTACAGACAGAATAAAAGAAAAAACCATGTAAATTTTAATATTATATTTTGTAAGATAACTATAGTATAAACAAAAAAAAAGAAAATAAAAAAGAAAGGCCCTTTATTAAAATTTGGCTTTATGCCACAAATTTTATTGAGACCTCCTTGAGACTCCAACTAGGAATACCAACGAAGAGCAAAGGGTAAGTGAAAGACCGTAGGATCAGACTTCGAGAATGCCGAATGGGAATGCCATCGAAGGGTAAAGGGTAAGGGAAAGGCGATAGAATCTGACTTCGAGAATGTTGGCTCAGAGAATGTTGCAAAGGATCCGGTTGTGATGGCGCCTATCGTAAAACTAGGCCACCCGACACATTTTCAAAATAGTTCAACATTTCATTTAAAGCTTAAATAATACCATTTTTCAACAGAAATTCCAAAAAAAAAGATGGAAAGTCAAAACCAAAATAAAAGCGAAAAATAAAACGTACGACCTCGGGTGTCACTAAGTCATGAGCAATACTACATCTGTTTCGAAACATCACTAGACCAAAATAGTCTGAAAATATCCAAAATATACTAGAGGGTAGATAAAGAAGGAGAGAGGCGGGACAACGAATGTCAGGCAGCTACCTCACTATCTCCAATGAAATCCGCATCTGGAACAGTCAACAGCCGCTACCGTGGTCTGAGATACCTGGATCTGCACACAAGGTGCAGGGAGTAACGTGAGTACACCAATTCAGTAAGTAACAAGTCCAAACTATGGACTGACAGGTAGTGACGAACTAAACCTCAGCAGTTATAACACATTTAAATGGAACAGTAAAGTAAGCATGTTGGCAGTTTAATTATTCAACTCAACAGTGAAGCAAAACACTAATCCGAACAATATGAAGTATAAAACTCAGTAAATCTCTACATGTAAATGCCATAAATGTATTAAAATGCACTATGTGCTCCCATTCTCAAGTGCTCAACCACTCGGCACCGCATATGGCCATCCGGCCCAAGGAAATCCATCCCGAAATATATATAACATTGATTTCAAGTCAACCGATACCAAGGAAGAAGGGTAATCCAACCCTGAGGAGAAATTCATCTCCAGGTATCAATACTTCGGACAAATCCATGTCTAGGGAAATCCATCCCTCAATAATATCATTCGCACTCACTGGGGTTGTATAGACTCCAGAGGGGCTCCTTTCAGCCCAAACGTTATATCAAGCCAACGAAGGCATAATCAATAATCTGTTGCAGCGTGCAGCTCGATATCATAACTATCACTCAATTTTAGGCTCTCTGCCTCACTTAGTGATAACTCTCCAGTCTCATACACACGGGCTCACAATACCAAGAAATTAGCCCTAAACGATGATATGATGTACCAAACAACAATAACCGAGACTAAGACATGATATAATATGCATGAACAAGACTGAGTACAAAATATCAATGAAGCTAAGAATATGGCAGCAAGAAACGACCTCTCGGGTCTTAATAGTATCGGCGTAAAGCCTTAACATGGTAATTACCATGATTTACAGTTCATTAACTTAATCACGTAATCACTACACAAATATCAGCAAGAAAGAGTAACTAAGCGGTGTCATGGAATGATCCAGGCCACAATTCTCATGGTGCACGCCCACACGCCCGTCACCTTGGCATTTGCGTCAGCTCAATATAAATCATAAAATACATAGTTCGGGGTTTCGAACCCTCAGAACCATGTTTTGAAGTGTTACCTACCTCAAACCAAGCCAAAACTCTAACCCGCGATGCCCTTGCCTCTCAATTCGGCCTCCAAATGCTTTGAATCTAACCAAAATCAATACTATAACATTAATATATGCTAAAGGAACAAAGCCCGCATAAAAATTATCAAATTAAACAAAAATTCCCAAAATTGGCCAAACCCGACCCCAAGGCCCACGTGAAACTAGAAACTCTTTTCACTCCCGAGTCTATACATACCATAATCATCAAAATTGGACCTCAAATGGTGCCTCAAATCCCTAATTTAAACTCTCCAATTTCAAGCCCTAATCCCCCAAATTTCTTCCCTAAATTCCACTAATATTATGATTAAACAATGGAAAAAAATCTTCATAACACAAGTAATAAAGCTTAAATTGCATACCCAGCTAAAAACCCTTGATCCCTCTTGAGAAATCACTGCCCAAGCCCAACACCCGTCATAAAAAATGGAGAAATTAGGCAAAATTCACGAAGGAGACCTTTTATACTTTCTGTCCAGCTTTTTCCGCATCTGCGGTCCCTATTTCGCTTTTGCGACGCTGCACCTGCGGAAAATCCATCGCAGGTGCGGTTTCCACTTAAATCTCAAAATTCCGCTTCGGCGGTCATGAACCCGCATCTGCAGTCTCGCAGGTGCGGTCCTTAGTGTGCACCTATGGCTTTGCCTCACTTTTCAATTCTCCTCATTTGCAGCCTCCCTCATGCACCTGCGGTTCCCAATCCGTAGGTGCGGAAATGACAGAAGCAGCAGCTTCAACTGCTCAAACCAAGTTCCAATCTTCCCGTTAGCCATCCGAATTGATCCCGAAGCCCTAGGGACCTCAACCAAAAATACCAATAAGTCATATACCACTATTCAAACTTATTCCAACCTCCGAAACACTCCAAACAACATAAAAACATCAAATCACCCTCGAATTCAAGCCTAAGAACTTCTAAATTTTCGAATTTCGCAAATGATGCTGAAACCTATCAAACCTCGTCTGAATGACCTGAAATTGCACACACGTCAGAAATGACACTACAAACCTACTCCAATTTCCAGAATTCCATTCCGACCTCGATATCAAAATTTTCACTACCAACCGAGAAACGCCAAATTCCAATTTAGCCAATTCAAGCCTAAATCTACCACAGACCTCCAAATTATATTCTGACCGTGCTCTTAAGTCCAAAATCTCCTAAAGGAGCAATTCTAACCATCAGAATTAACATCCGAGGTCTTCTACACATAAATCAACACCGGGTTAATTTTTTCAACTTAAGCTCCTAATTAAAGACTAAGTGTCTCATTCCTCTCCAAAACCACGCCGAGCCCGAACCAACCAGTACGGTACGATGAAATATAGCTGAACAACAGATAAGAGAGCGGAAATAGGGGAAACTGGGTTGAAACTCGTGAAACGACTGGCCGGGTCGTTACATCCTCCCCCTCTTGAACTAATGTTCGACCTCGAACGACTCTAGAAACATACCTGAAGCCTCAAACAGGTGTGCATATCTACTCCGCATCTCCCGCTCGGTCTCCCAAGTAACCTGTTCCACATGCTGACCTCTCCACTACACTTTCACTGAAGCTATATCTTTTGATCTTAACTTTCGGACCTGCCGCTCCAAAATAGCCATTGGCGCCACATCATAAGTCAAATCACCGTCTAACTAAACCGTATTGAAATCCAAAATATGAGACGGATCCCAATATACTTCTGGAGCAGAGAAACATAAAATATTGGATGCACCCCCGACAAGGTAGGTGGCAAAACGAGCTCATAAGCCACCTCCCCAATCCTCCGAAGCACCTCAAAAGGCCCAATGAACCGAGGGCTCAATTTGCCCTTCTGATCAAACCTCATAACACCCTTCATGGGTGAAACCTTTAGTAAAACCTTCTCCCCAACCATATAAGACACATCTCGAACCTTTATGTCAGCATAACTCTTTTGTCTTGATTGCGCCGTACGAAGCCGCTCCTGAATCACTTTCACCTTGTCCAAAGCATCCTGTAACAAGTTTGTACCCAAAAGCCTAGCCTCACCCCGCTCAAACCAACCCACTGGAGATCTACATCACCTCCCATATAAATCCTTATATGAAGCCATCTGAATACTCGACTGATAACTGTTGTTGTAAGCAAACTCCACGAGCGGTAGAAACTGGTCCCATGAACCCTCAAAATCAATGATACAAGCACGCAACATGTCCTCCAATATCTGAAAAGTGCGCTCGGACTGCCCGTCCATCTGAGGGTGAAAAGCTGTGCTCAACTCTACCTGAGTACCCAACTCTCATTGCACGACTCTCCAAAATTGAGATGTAATCTGAGTACCTCTATCTGAAATGATGGAAACTACGACACCATGCAAGCGAACAATCTCTCGGATATAAATCTCAGCTAACCGCTCTGAAGAATAGGTAGTACATATAGGAATGAAGTGCATGAACTTGGTCAGCCGATCCACAATCACCCAAATAGCATCGAACTTCCTCAAAGTCTGTGGAAGTCCTACTACGAAATCCATGATGATCCGCTCCCACTTCCACTCTGGAATATCCATCTGCTGAAGTAAGCCACCCGGTCTCTGATGCTCATATTTCACCTGCTGATTATTGAGACACCCAGCTACAAATCCCACTATATCTTTCTTCATCCTTCTCCACCAGTATTGCTGTCTCAAATCCTGATACATCTTCGCAGCACCCGGATGGATGGAATGTCGCGAGCTGTGGGCCTTCTCCAGAATCAACTTCGAAGCCCATCCACATTGGGCACACAAAACCGGCCCTGCATCCTCAATATACCATCATCACCAATAGTCACATCTCAGGCATCGTCATGCTGAACTCTGTCCTTGAGGACAAGCAAATGAGGAACAACATTCTAGCGCTCTCTGATACGATCAAACAAGGAAGACCGAGAAACCACACAAGCTAAGACCCGACTGGGCTCTGAAATATCTAACCTCACCAATCGATTGGCCAAAGCCTGAACATCAACTGCAATAGGTCTCTCCCTAATAGGAATATATGCCAAATTGCCCATGCTCATTGCCTTCCTACTCAAGGCATCAGCCACTACATTGGCCTTTCCTAGATGGTACAAGATTGTAATATCATAGTCTTTTAGCAGCTCCAACCACTTCCGCTGCCTCAAATTTAGATTCTTCTGCTTGAATAAGTACCGGAGGCTATGATGATCAGTAAACACCTCACAAGACACACCATAGAGATAATGCCTCCAAATCTTCAATGCGTGAACAATGCCAGCCAACTCCAAATCATGAACAGGGTAGTTCTTCTCATAGGGCTTCAAATGATGAGAAGCATAATCAATCACTCTACCCTCCTGCATCAACACACACCCGATACCAACTCTAGAAACATCACAATATACTGTATATGAACCTGAAGCTGATGACAAAACTAATACTGGAGCTATGGTCAAGGCGGTCTTGAGCTTCTAACAACTCGCCTTACACTCATCCGACCACCTGAAAAGAGCACCCTTTTGGGTCAATTTGGTCAAGGGTGATGCTATAGATGAAAATCCCTAAATGAACCGACGGTAATAACTCTCCAAACTAAGAAATCTGCGAAGCTCTGTGGTTGAGGACGGTCTGGGCCAACTCTAGACTACCTCTATCTTATTTGAATCAACCTGAATACCCTCACTGGACACCACGTGCCCTAAGAAAGTCACTGAACTGAGCAAAAACTCACACTTGGAGAACTTCGCATAGAGCTTCTCCTCCCTCACCCGCTGCAGTACAACTCTCAAATGCTCAGCGTGCTTCTCCTGACTACGTGAGTACACCAAAATATCATCAATGAAAACAATCACAAATGAGTCAAGATAAGGTCGAAACACGTTGTTCATCAAATGCATGAATGTTGCTAAGGCATTGGTCAGTCCAAATGACATCATAAGGAACTCATAATGACCGTGTCTAGTACTGAAAGCTTTCTTAAGAATGTTTGAGTCCCTGATCTTCAACTTGTGATACCTTGACCTGAGATCAATCTTGAAGAACACTCCCGCTCCCTAAAACTGGTCAAATAAAAAATCAATACAAGGCAAAATATTTGTTCTTGATTGTGACTTTGTTCCACTGCCTGTAATCAATGCACATCCTCATCGTGCCATCCTTATTCTTCACAAATAGAATAGGCGCACCCCAAGGCGACACACTAGGCCAAATAAACCCCTTATTGAGTAAGAGTTCCTAAAGCTGTTCTTTCAACTCCTTCAGTGCCATACGATATGGTGGAATAGAAATGGGCTGCGTGCTCGGCACCAAATCAATACCAAATCCAATATCCTTGTCCGACTGCATGCCCAGCAGGTCTACAGGAAACACATCTGGAAAGTCCCTCACCACCGGAACTGAATCAAAGGTAGGAGTTATCGATACCCAATTTTTTCCCTATACTTTTTTTATGTAAAATACCTTTCAAAATAGCATGTATAAGCATATATGAGTATTTTCTAAGGCTGTATTATTTTTCTTAATTTTTCAAAGATTTTTAAGTCAATTTATTGCCCTATTTTATCAAGAAAAATCCAATAATTATCCCAAAATTATCATTTTTGGTGATTCATTTATTGGAGTCTCATGTTTATATAAAAATATAGCAAACTTATTTTTTACACATTTTTTACAAATTTATTTGGTATTTTTTAAGGATAGAATTCCATAATTGCAATATTAGCCATTCTAGGTTTAAATTCGTTTCATGTTCATAAAATGAGATTTTATATTTTTAAATTGATAATTATTTATTATAAATCTTTTTGATGCTTTCAATTTATTTCCAAAAATTAATTTACTATTTTTTTTATTTTAAAAGGGAAAAACTAGCTATTTAAATAACAGCCCAATTCATTTCAATTTTAGCCTACACTCTGGCCTAATTAAACCCAATCCCCAATCCAAATTAAACCGACCCAAGACCCCAAGACCCCAAGCCCAATCCTAAAACTACCGACCCAACCTAGATCAAATCTTGGTCGTTGATTAATTTTGATCAACGGTCTAGATCCGCCCTTACCTTTTTTAATCAAACGGCCCCCCCAATACCCCTCATATTCCCTCACTCGTCTCTATCTCTCTACCTATGGTTCTCTCTAGAACCTTCCCTTCCCCTCCTCTACGATGAGTTCTTTTCATCTTCTTCGGCACCTTCTGGCCTAAACCCATGGTGGTTTCACTACCCACAAGCCACTTATGGCTCCTCACGTTTGGTTAACTGAAGACTTCGTGGTCTGACCACGAAGGGTTGGTCTAGACCTTTGTCGATTTAGGTTCCACGGCCATCTTCGGCCTGCTCCGGCAAGCCATGCCTGCTTCGAGCCTGGTTCTGACCCCTCCTACTTAGATCCAAGCCTTTCTCACCGTTAAGGTTCCTCTGAAAACCCTAGTTTTGAGTTTTTTCTGATCTCTTTAGATCTGTTCCGGATCTATGCTTTCTCTAAGTTTTTTAAAATGATTTTCTTGATTTTCTTTCAGAAAACTACTTTCAAAACCATTTCTTTTTCCGATCTAGGGTTTTTTTTGAGATATTTAGATGTTTCTCTGATTTACTCTTTCTTTTGTGTGTTTCTTCTACTGTATTTTCCTCTACTGTGCTCTTTTGTGTTTTCTTTACTATATTTTCCTCTACTGTGTTCTTGTGTATTTTCTCTACTGTATTTTTCTCTACTGTGTTCTTGTGTGTTTTCTTATTAAATTTCCTCTACTGTGTTCTTGAGTGTTTCTTATTAAATTTCCTCTACTGTGTTCTAGTTAAGTTTCTTCTAATACTTCTTAATATGCTTCTCATACTATTCTTAGCATTTTTTTCATTATGTTTCGTACTAGTTTCCGCTACCATGTTTTATTTGAGCACCTACTGTGTTTCGCATGTTACCCTTCTACCATGTTTCTCATAAGTTTTTGTTGCTGAAAGGAACATGTTAAAGGTTTTAGTTCTTTTCTGAGACCTCTGAACTTGTTCCGACTCAATTACTTGTCCTCTCATCTCTGCACTCGATGGATGGTAGAACCCTAGAATTTGGGGGGTTTTCCAAGTTTGGAAACCATTGGCTATGTGATTTGCCTGAACTAGTTTTGTTTCAAACCCCTAACTCTTTCAGACCTATTTCGAGTCTCTGAACTAAGTTTTAAAATCCTTGTTTTTCATATGATTCTGACTTTTGCTAAACTCTTCTACACTGTATCTTTTGTATGCTACTAGATGCTATTTCTCTTCTACATTGCTAACCTATGTGACAACGACGCTCCTGTAGTCTATTATCTACGGATTTTGCAATGGCACGACATCTTCTTTCAGCTTAACATGTTTATATGCTCTTTATATGTAATGAACTTCCCTCTAAAATGTCTTTCAAATTTGTGATTAGTTCAGACTTCCTTCTGAATAGGTCTGATTGATTTCATTCCATTATTTGTTGATTTCCCTGTGATTTGACTTAAGTTAAAACCTTTCTTAGCTTTTCTGACTCGCTTCATTCATAGACAAATAATTACAAAATCTCCGACTCTTGATTTACTGGCTACTAATTGATTCTCTTACCTTATTTGTACAATCGTGTATTTCAAAATTCTATCCCTTAAATAACTTTTTATGTATTTGCTCCTAATTGCCTACTTTGCACAAAAGAAACTTGTTTGATTTCTTTCCTTAAATAACTTTACCGTTTGAATCTGAATTCCTTAATTAAAGGAGTCTCGTGTGATTGATTCTTAATTGATAATCAGTTCCTTAACTATTTTCTTACCTTATTTCTATGTGATTTTCACACTATAAATGCACGACTCTTTCACAAACACACCATCTTTCATTCACAATCTTTCTGAACTCTTATTCATACACAATAGTATTCTCTCTTGTCTGTATTGTGGCCTGTTTACAAGACCTATTGCTTTTCTCTATTTGTTTCTTTGAAACTAGTATGCCCTGATTTAAGCTTTAGCACCACAACAATGTGTTTATTTACTGCTTTTGTATCCATATCTATTTACTGTTTCTGTACTTGAATTAGCATGTTGATTTCTTTCCACCTGCTCCTATTATGAATCCCAAAACCCCTGCCCCCTATGTGTTTGAGCTATGGTTTAAGGCATGACAATATTCAAATTATTGTCCATGAACTAAACTTGATCCCTCGGGATCCTAGCCTCTAATAATGTGTTCTAGTAGGCTTCTAGGTGTATTCGCACTCTCCATTGCTGGGTATACCCACAGACTGCCTAGTTTTTTCAACTTCCCTATTCCCCATGTACCCCTATGTGCACTTATTTGTAGTTGTTTCCCTTTCCCTTTCCCCCTTTTCATAATTCTGTTTCTACACTTGCACACTCTCATAGTCCTTAAGTTCTGCCCCTCCCCTCTTGTTATCCTTTCCTTGGGACCTTGAGCTCCCTCTGAACTTGGACATTTGAGGGCTGACCCTACCATACTGCACTTGTCTTAATCTGATAATGTATTTGGATGTGAGCATTGCCCGGAGTCCCCTTTGAGGCTCTTAGGAAACTTTGACACATCCAAATGAGAGAAAGGCTTTGGATCTCTCGTGGAGTTAGTTTACCTCATATTTCAGAAATAAAGCCTGAATCAGGCTCTCCTTGGTTGTACTTTTCAATTTCTGATGTATTCTTTTACTTTTTTTTCTGGGCTGTAATAATTTGTAATAAATTCTTCGGGATGGCTAGTGAAAAAGGGAGGGGTAACTATGTATGCAAAGGGTAGATATCCTGCGTATAGGTATTTCTGAAATTCTGCATTCTCGCATAGATATCTTGCCTATAGGTATTTCTGAAATTCTGCATTCTCACATAGATATCCTACCTATAGGTATTCTGATTTTCTCACATAGAGGCCATGTCTATAAGTATTTCTGAATTCTGCATGCTCTCATATAGAAATCATGCCCATAAGTACCTGGAAATCTGAATTCTGCATATGCATATAGAGAAATATGCCTATAGGTCCTTCTAAATCTTGTTCTTCATCTAGCAATCATGTTCATAAGTCTTAAAAAAAAATTTAGCATCTAGATATCATGTCAATAAGGCTTCTGCATTCTTTACCATGTCTATAAAAGGTTTTAAAATCGACAATGCATAGAAAGCATGTCTATAGGAATTATTAATCGAATCTGAATTGCTTCATTCACTTATAAGGCTAAAACCAGTATTAACATCGTGTCATTAGCTACAGAACTTATAACCTTTTTGCTAAAAACTTGCCTTTCTTTAATAATCTGGCAACCTTTCTTAACCAGTACGCATTCAGTTTATTTCAATGCTTTCTGAATTCATTAGACACAATGTCTATAGGATCCTTGTCCAACACTCAGGCAAGCTTTAGGGTGAAAATTATAAATAGAATTTGTTTTTATTAATTACAACTAGTAGGCAGGTCTGATTCGGGTTGCTTATCTGAATTATGTAATAAATTAGTTTGTCTTAGTTTTTAAGTTCTTAATCAGACCCTAAATAGTATGTGTAAGTCATGCTAACTACGTGCTTCTTTGATTGAAGGAGGTATATCTGAGCCTTTTTTACTTGTTATGTGCTCCTCCCCAACTTGCTATACATGTTTTTGTATGTCGCCTTAGAATTCTGCCTTTGAAACTAAAAATAAGCCTAATATCCCTCCCTTTTAGGATTAGTAGTATTAAATACCTCTGGGATTGATAAGATTAGGACGGCTAATAGCATGCAATAAGTAAATGAGACCATTCCACGCTTTAATACCTTAACGGGGTGGGAAATGGTAGATATGTATATGATGACCATGCGATAACATCACGTGTATCCCCTCACTGAGGAGTGATTACCGGATGTTGTGTGGGTGATCCATATTATTAATAAACCTAGGACTCCCCTTTCCCTTTGTTTCTTTGTTTCTTCTAAAGATTTCAAACTCTTTTTTTAAGAAAAATCAGCTTTCTTTTAGTTCTTTCCAACTTTATTTGTTTATAAACCCTTATGTGAAAATCCCCTCTTATTTGAAGCTTTATTTGTCTACGTGTTATTTGGACCTAAGTTCATAACAATAGTATGGCCGGGAACCACACTAGTGGATCCTGAGGGGTGCCTAACACCTTCCCCTTGGGATAATTTCAAGCCCTTACCCTATCTCTGGTTACTCAAATCTAACTCTCTTGGTGTGCTAATGCACCCTAATCATTAGGTGGCGACTCTTCAAATACAAACCCAATTCCCAAAGGGGAATGCGTTGTCCTCCCAAATGTCATGAACCCGATTCCGCAAGAAAAAGGGGGCGCGACAGCATGGCGACTCAGCTGGAGATTCTTAGGCTTTAACCATTTCAGACTATTATTGTGAATTTATGCTTCTTTATGCGCAATTATCTGTTTATTTCTTTCAAGCATTCAATTTTTCTTTTCGATTGCAAAACTGACTTGTCTTTTTGTTTCTTTCCCTTATTACTTTCCTTTACTACCGCTCTAAATTATGAAAAAACTGTTTTATTTACTGCTTTCCTAACGTGCAAATACATGACAACCTGCTTTAATTGTTGCATAATCATGCTCAACATCATATTCCACTCGTGCCAAATAAAATACCATAGCAACGCTTATAATGAGTGGTTGCACTCTTCCGATATTATCATCCCTTAAAATCTGGAAAAGGCGTATTTGCGATAAAACCAGACGACCAACGGTGTAGTCGACGGTTTCGTGCCTTCCCCCTTGAGTTGTCCGCTCAAGGGTACCAGTCTAAAACCCCATAGAAACCTTACTCTATTTAACTGTGCATGCATCATGGTCAAACCTAGCCGAGTCAGTTATATTGTCCACATAATGACTCTTTAAGATAACCCACTGAGTTTCCCTAAAACTCAAACGGACACCATCACGTTCTGTGCATTTATTTGGAGAACTAAATGTTTTATGCCAATTATTGATATTTAATAGTCAAGTCTGGTGGGGGTAAGGGCCTAACCCTTTCGTATTGCAGAAATATGAGGCACGAAGTCTACAGATTTGGCATGGTCACCAACATCCACCCAAAATTGCTAAGCTGGTGGGAGTATCTTCATTCCAGTGATCAAACTCTTATTCGGAAATACCAAGGAAATCTACCTTCTCTTCTGGAAGTCTAACCTAACAACAAGATCATAGAAGCTGCTACTCTATTCTGGGATTGTGATAGGTCTGTGTTCCGCTTCGAGGACATTGAGATGACGCCCCTGCAGGAAGAAATAGGAGGATTAGCTGGTATACCATGGGAAACTCCGGGTTTGTTAGTGCCGGAAAATCGCAAGGGTAGAGGTTTCCTCAAAATGATGGGTCTAAAGAAGAATCCAGACTTGACATGCTTGAAAGAGTCGTATATCCCATTTGATTATTTGTACGAGGGATATGGTCACAGCAAATCTTAATGTACTTATCCTGACGAGTTCGCCCTTACATCATTGAGGCATATTCACCGAAGGGTCTTTGTCTTCATGTTTTGTTTCCTGGGGATGACAGTGTTTCCAATGAAGAAAGCCAGGATCCACAACAGGCTAGCTATGGTAACCAAAACTCTAATGGAGGGAATTGGGGGGCAACCATTCAGCATTGTGCCCATGATTATTGCGTAGATATACCGAGCCTTGGAGAAGTGTCAACGAGGAGCCAAACTCCTCGAGGGCTGCAATTTGCTGCTTGAGCTTTGGCTCATAGAGCATCTCCAAAGGGGTAAATATCGACAGAAAATTTAGCGAAGAGACTGGAACGATCATATCGCCTTCCATCATCCAAAATGAATAAACTACATGCCCAACATGTTCGCCCAACATGTTTGCCCAGCCAGAAGATGCCAAGGGATGGTTAGAGCTGTTTGAAAATCTAACTGAGGATCAAGTACAATGGATGTTCGAGCGGTTCCCTACTGAGGAGTTCATCGTCCGATCTAGGGATGCGTCATTTCTGATACTAATTGGTCTGATAGGAACCTACCCTTATGTCCCTCTCCGAGTTATGAGACAGGCTGGTAGGAAGCAGGTTATACCAAAGGTAGACAAGATGAGTCACTTCCGGGCTGACTTCCAAGTTGATGACAGTCCTTATAAGTGCCAAGCTCAGCATATGTGGCATTGCAAGATCATCATGGGAAGATACACTATCAAACCAGACAGATACCATGCTGGTTGTACTCCATACTATTCAGGCTGGTTGGAATCTAATCATGATGGTCTGGGTCAGCTAGGACTTGCTAGAGGCCACAGGATCATAGATGAGTGGGCCGAGACACAGGTCAAATACAGTCAACTACGCAAGAGGATCCGGGAATGTGAAAGTGATTACCGTGAGATACAAGAAGCCAACCAAAAACTGATCGAGGAGTGGAAAGACATGGCTATCAGTGCCAACAAGCGACTGGGACACTTGGAGCGAGGCATAGTGGAGCTAGAAAGGAAGTTTCTCAAAAGGATCGAGGATTACCAAAATGCTGAGGGAAATGAGGGCGGACATCTAGCAGAGCCTATCTATTGCTGGGACTTCGGGAGCTGGGAAAGCTGTTCGACGGAGCCAAATATGCCGAGTCTGGGGAAGGTCCTTCCAAGACCAAATAAATAGGAGTTTTTCTTTTGCTTTAAGAAATGTAATAAGGCCAACGACCACTAATGTATTTTTATTTCCTACTATTTAAGGTCAATTTGGGATTCGTCTACATTTTATCAATAAAATGAGGCATTTAGCATTCTAAGTTCTCCAAATCAACTTGTCGCTAGGCCTACCTCGGGCACAAAGAGGTTCCCAAATAGGACACAATTTACATTCTTGCACTATGTGTTTAAATATCGCAAAATTTTCTTATAATCCTCACTGACTTGTTACCTTTTTGTTTTTACTTTTTGTTTATTTATTCCCCTCCCCAAAGGTTAGTTCGTGCACTCTGGCAACATCATCTTATTCAACGAGATCCAGGGGCCCTTCACCCACTCCTCCTCTTAGTCCTATCAGAAACAAGAACAAAGGGAAGATGGAAGATTCGAACAAGAAGAAAAATTCAACTGAACGGGTAGAGGTCACTCATGGTACTCAGGTTTCCAAAGAAGGTGCATCCCAGCTTGAACAAAAGCTGCTGAAATTTCAAGAAGAACTTGATCAGGTTCAGAATCTAGCGAATCTGTTATTTTCCCTCACCACTCCCGACATTAATTTCCCGAATGCTCAGAACCCCACACCTCCACAAAATATCCCAAAGTCACGAAACCATCCCGCTTCTCACCACCACTACAACACTTGCCAAACCTCCAACAATACTCCACTGATCATCCCAGAACCTTTGAAATCTATAAATGACCCCTTTCACACCCATCATAACACCCCCATCTACGTAGAGATTGTGTCACACTCCACTCAACCCATCTCAAGCACACCTGAGTCTGATGATAAAGACTTTCTCATCAGGAATCTAGCTGAAGAACTTAAGAAATTGACCAGCAGGATCCAGGGCGTCGAAGGAAGTAAGGGGATTGAAGGGTTGAATTATGAAGATCTCTGCATACAGCCCAATGTTGAACTGCCCGAGGGGTACAAACCTCTGAAGTTCGAAATGTTTGATGGTACAGCAGATCCAAGGGTCTATCTAAAAACGTACTGTGACAAGCTGGTTGGAGTAGGGAAAGACGAGAGAATATACATGAAGCTTTTCATGAGAAGCATGAAAGGAGATGCTTTGTCTTGGTACATTAGCCAAGATCCGAAGAAGTGGTCAAGTTGGGTAGGCATGGCGTCCGATTTTATGGATAGGTTCAGGTTCAACACGGAGAATGCGCCGGATGTGTTCTACATTCAGAATCTAAAGAAGAAACCTACAGAAATGTTTCGCGAATATGCTACTTGTTGGAGGTCCAAAGCTACTAAGGTCAGACCTGCCTTAGACGAGGAACAGATGAACAAATTCTTTGTCTGGGCTCAGGACCCGCAGTATTATAAAAGGCTGATGATGATTGAGAGCCACAAATTTTTCGACATTATCAAGCTGGGTGAAAGGATTGAAGAAGGCATCAAAAGTGGTATGGTTACGAACCTCGAGGCCTTGCAAGCTACAAATAAGGCCTTACAGTCTGGTGGTGCGTCCAAGAAAAGGGACGTAGGAGCCGTAATGATGGCATAGAGAACCAAATCTCCCATTAAATACCAAACCTATCCAATGCCTCCACTCACATATCAGCCTACTCCAAACTATCAAGCACCCTCACCCTCTTACCAAACTCCACCACCCACTTATCAATCATCTCCACCACCCATATATCAACTTACTTCACCCAGATATTCCCAACCCGCACATGTTTACCAAGCCTACAATGCTCAACCATCCCACCATCAATCACCTCATACACACCAAAACATCCCTAGACCTCGACCAAATTTTGACCGCAGACCTCCTAAACAGTATACAGCCATTGCCGAACCCATTGACCAGTAGTACGAGAGACTCAAAGTTGCTGGTTATGTCACCCCTATCCATGATATAACTCCTGAAAACCCCTCTCAGTGGGTTAATCCAAACAAATCCTATGCATACCATTCCGACATGAAAGGACACACTATCGACGACTGTCGTTCTCTGAAGGATAAGATCTAGGCTCTGATTGACAACAAAATTATTGTGGAAAAAGAACCCACTCTGAATGTCCGCAACAACCCTCTGTCAGACCATAAGGGTGGAGGCGTTCACATGATCGAAATAGAGGATGATTGGGATCCCGAGGGGTTGATTAGGTTGATCACAGAAGGTGATGATCCAAAGTAACCAATAGTTACTCTTAATCCAATCATAGTCCAAATTCAGCCATCTGGGGATGCTTAGGTAAACATGTCTGTGCCACTTGAGTTCGAAGCAACTGCAAAGACACCAACACCAATTGAGGTCAAATTCCTGACTCCAGCAAATGCACCTCCACCATTTGAAGTTGTAGTTTTACCTCCCAAAGCACATGCTCCGTTCGGAGTGAAGATTCCACGCCGATCCCAGTGGCGATGTTGTCCATAACACCATTCCATATCAAGGCTATACCATGGGACTATACAGCTGAGGCAAAGAGGAAGGGTAAGGATAGGTTCGAGGAAACTGTTGCCGCACAAGGTATGACAAGGACTGGTAGGGTCTATACTCCGGAACACCTAGCTGAGTAAAGCAAGCAAGCCTCCAATCAGCTTCCCATCATTGAGACGTGTCCAAACGATCTTTGGAGAAAGATACAAGTCAAGGGATACTCGGTCATCGACCAGCTGAACAAAACACCGGCACAGATCTCCATACTTGCTTAGCTACAAAATTCTGAGGCACACAAAAATGCTCTGTTAAAGGTACTAAGTGAGGCATATGTACCAAGCGACATCACTGGAGGAGAGATGGCAAACATGGTAGGGCAGGTATTGGAAAGTCACAAGATCACTTTTCATGAAGATGAGCAGCCACCAGAAGGGTTGAGTCACAACAAGGCGTTGCACATCACCGTACAATGCAAAGATTATTTTATCACCAGAATCCTGATTGATGGAGGGTCCAGCCTTAACATTTTTCCGTTGGTAACTCTCAGGACATTGGGAAAGGGGATGCACGAGATCAAGGATAGGGCCATCAATGTCAAAGCTTTCGACAGTTCCCAAAGGTCCACCATTGGCGAAATCAGCCTGTGTTTGCAAATGGGGCCTACTTGGTTCAATGTTGATTTTCAAGTAAGAGAAGTGCCGGCATCTTACAATTTGTTGTTGGGACGATCGTGGATTCATACTGCTAGGGCAGTATCATCAACACTACATCAGGTGGTGAAATTTGTGCGGAACCACCAAGAGGTAATCATTCACGACGATGGTACAAATCCCATATACAGTTGCCAGACCATCCCAGCAATCGGAGGCAGAAGAAAGATAGGCGGGGAGACCTATCACCACATCAAGCGAGTCAACGCCGTTGACAAGGACAAATGGTGGGACAATAAAATTGAAAGCATATTGAACTGGAGCGGATACGAACCTGGCAAGGGACTTGGCAAGAATCTCCAAGGAGTCGCTAAGCCTATCAAACTAAAGAAACATGGCACCACCTTCGGTCTGGGATATGAGTACACTTGGGAGGAATTCAACAACTGGTCGCCACCATGGCACGGCCCTTACTACCTGCTGGAGTAGCCAATACCATATTTGAAGCAGACTTTCTAGCTAGCCGATGTTATCTATGGGTCAGAAGAAGAGGAAGCACTTGTAGCAGTAAGGAATTTGTTCCTGAAAGACAATGATAGGGATTGTTGTGTTGTTTTCGATGAGGAGGGGGAGGAAGGCCCTTCCATACAGGTAGTGAATAGAGGAGCATGCCCCAATAACTGGACCGTCAGAACCACCAGAGCCCGGAAAGCCTCGGGGTAGCAAGGCTGAACATGCATCATGCACTATCTTTCATTTTTACTAGTTGACCTTCCTTTCGCATTTTAAAATTTTGCAATAAGATCTTCAATGTGCAAAACAGTTATGGAATTTTTCAAAGTATTTTGATTTTCCTTATAAATCTTACTCTTATTATTTTCTCTCATTACTTTACTTATACAACATTACTATTACTTATCTTGATGAACCAATGACTGTGACATGCAATGAGACAACGCAACAAATGGACACAGATTCAGAGGAAGATGAAATACCGGAAGAGATTGTTAAGGAAGTTGAGAATTTTGAGAACAGACCTAAGTCCAACCTGGACGAGACCGAGATTGTTAATCTGGGAAATGTAGAGAACGTCAAAGAAACGAGAATCAGTGTCCACTTATCGCCATCAGAAAAAAAGGAATACATAGAATTTCTAAGGGAATGTGAAGACATATTCGCTTGGTCGTATGATGACATGACTGGTCTGAGTACATCTATTGTGGCACACAAACTGCCAACTGATCCGACATGTCCACCGATAAAGCAAAAACTCAGAAAGTTCAAGCCTGATATGAGCTTGAAAATCAAAGAAGAAGTCATTAAGCAGGTCAAAGCCAAGGTTCTCAGGGTGGTAGAATATCCAACGTGGTTAGACAACATCATGCCAGTGCCAAAGAAGGACGGGAAGGTCAGAGTCTGTGTTGACTACCGGGATCTCAACCGGGCATGTCCAAAAGATGACTTCCCCTTACCAAACATACACATCCTGATCAACAATTGTGCCACGCATGAGTTGCAGTCATTTGTAGATTGTTTTGCGGGGTATCATCAAATCTGGATGGATGAAGAAGATGTTGAGAAAATGGCTTTTATTATGCCATGGGGGATGTACTGTTACAAGATGATGTCGTTTGGATTAGAAAATGATGGGACCACCTACATGAGGGCCATGACCACCACTTTCCACGATATGATACACAAGGAGATCGAAGTATATATAGACGATGTTATCATCAAGTCCAAAAAAGCCACTGATCACATAGAAGATTTGAGGAAGTTCTTCAATAGACTGAGAAGATACAACCTAAAACTGAATCCCACAAAATGTGCATTTGGGGTTCCCGCCGGAAAACTACTTGGATTCATTGTAAGTCGCCGAGGAATAGAACTGGATCCATCAAAGGTCAAAGCTATTCAAGAGTTTCCACCGCCAAAGAACAAGAAGGACGTGATGAGTTTCTTGGGAGACTTAACTATATCAGTTGGTTCATAGCACAATCTACAGTTATCTGTGAGCCAATCTTTAAGATGTTGAAGAAGGAGGCCGCTACCAAATGGACTGATGACTGCCAAAAGGCCTTCGACAGAATCAAAGAGTACCTGTCAACACCACCAGTCTTGGTCCCGCCCGAGCCAGGTAGACCTCTATTACTCTACCTCATAGTATTGGATGGATCGTTTAGTTGTATTCTGGGGCAACATGATGAAACGGGAAGGAAGGAATAGGCCATCTATTACCTCAGTAAGAAGTTCACCCCGTACGAGGCCCGGTATTTTCTGTTAGAGTGCACCTATTATGCTTTAACTTGGGTAGCTCAGAAGCTGAGGCACTACTTTTGTGCCTATACTACATATCTCATATCAAGGATGGATCCTTTGAAATACATCTTCCAGAAGCCCATGCCCACTGGAAAGCTAGCCAAGTGGCAAAATCTTGCTGAGTGAATTTGACATTGTCTACATAACTCAGAAGGCAATCAAGGGACAGGCATTAGTAGGTCACCTTGCTGAAAACCCCGTGGATGGGGAATACGAACCCCTGAAAATGTATTTTCCTCACG
Organism: Nicotiana sylvestris; assembly: GCF_000393655.2. Classification (NCBI taxonomy): domain Eukaryota; kingdom Viridiplantae; phylum Streptophyta; class Magnoliopsida; order Solanales; family Solanaceae; genus Nicotiana; species Nicotiana sylvestris. Next base: position 162,783,966 of record NC_091064.1, on the reverse strand, counting down.
AAGAGGTATCATTCATAGGATAAGATATTGTAGAATCCTATGTCGGTTGGAGAATGTTTTTCGACGGAGCAATAAACTTCAAAAGAGTTGGCATAGGAGCAGTCCTCGTATCGGAAACTAGTCAGCATTATCCGGTGTCCGCCAAACTCAGATTCCCGTGCACCAACAATATGGCTGAGTATAAAGCCTGCATCTTAGGTCTCAAAATGGCCATCGACATGAACATTTAAGAGTTGCTAGATATCGGAGATTCAAACTTGCTTATACATCAGGTCCGAGAAGAATGGGCGACCAAGAACTCCAAGATACTCCCTTATCTGCATCATGTGCAGGAATTGAGAAAGCGGTTCACAAAGACGGAATTCCAACATGTTCCCAGAATCCACAATGCGTTCGCCGATGCATTGGCCATCCTATCATCCATGATACAACATCCAGACAAGAACTTCATTGATCCCATTCCGGTAAAGATCTATGATCAGCCAACTTATTGTGCTCATGTCGAAGAAGAAGCAGATGGAAAGCCTTGGTTTCATAATAACAATGAATATTTGGCAAAAGGAGAATACTTGGAACTTGCAAACACTACTCAGAAATGCACACTCCGAAGGTTGTCTAACAATTTCTTTCACAGCGGAGGAATCCTGTATCTGGACTTGGGATTACTAAGGCATTTCAACGCAAAGGAAGCATCCAAACTACTAGAAGAAATCCATGTCGGGACCTACGATCCATATATGAACAGTTTTGTCTTAGCCAAGAAGATACTCTGGGCGGGTTATTTTTGGATGAATATGGAAACGGACCGCATCCAGTATGTCCAAAAGTGCCACCACTGTCAGATACATGCAGATATGATAAAGGTGCCTCCAAATGAGCTTAATGCAACAATCTCACTGTGGTCGTTCGATGCTTGGGGAATGGATGTTATTGGACCAATCGAGCCTGCTGCCTCTAACGGGCACAGGTTTATCCTAGTAGCAATCGACTATTTCACCAAATGGGTTGAAGCAGTATCTTACAAAGCAGTGACTAAGAAAGTCGTGGCAGACTTCGTCCGCGACCATATCGTTTGTCGGTTCGGGATTTCGAAATTAATCATCATTGATAATGGTTCCAATCTCAACAGTGACCTAATGAAAGCCATGTGTGAAACCTTCAAGATCAAACACAAGAATTCTACAGCCTACAGACCTCAAATGAACGGAGCAATAGAAGCCGCCAATAAGAATATCAAGAAGATACTAAGGAAAATGACAGAGAAGCATAAGTAGTGGCACGAGAAGCAATCCTTTGCTTTATTGGGATACCGCACCACAGTCCGCACATCAACTGGGGCAACCCCCAATATGCTGGTTTATGGTACAGAAGCTATCATTCCCGCGGAGGTGGAAATTCCCTCATTAAGAATCATATAGGAAGCAAAGCTAGACGATGCAGAATGGGTAAAGAATCATTACGAGTAGCTAGCTCTTATAGATGGAAAGAGAATGAATGCAGTTTGCCACAGTCAACTTTATCAGAACAAGATGTCCAGAGCCTTCAATAAAAGAGTCAAGCCAAGATAGTTCAAATCGGGGCAGCTTGTGTTAAAGAAAATTTTCCCGCATCAAGATGAAGCCAAAGGGAAATTCTCTCCCAACTGGCAAGGTCCGTACATGGTTCACCGGGTTCTAACAAGAGGATCCCTCATACTTGCGGAAATGGACGAAAAAGTCTGGCCAAAGCCGATCAATTCAGATGTAGTCAAGCGCTACTATGTGTAATCTTTATGCTTTCCCGTATGATGTAATTTGAACTATGCCTGACCTGACTCCCGTTTAAGAGGGGATACGTAGGAAGCCCTATGGGTTCGGTCACAATTCAACAAAACTTCCATTTCCCCCTGCAATTGGAAACTGGGGCCGAATTTTGAGGAGGACCCTCAAAATTCCGAAGTTAATTTCAGCCAATCATTGCTAGCAGCAGTCAGAAGCATCAACCCATTAAACTGGGGCAGAATTTTGAGGAGGAATGTCTTGAACCACGCCACAGTCGCCGTTTCATCTAAAAGTTGTTCTTGATTATACACCTATGTTTTTTTTACAAAATCATGCATGTTTATTTTGGAGATCGCTTTGTTTAGCAACGCTACCCCAATGATATGTACAGTATCACCAGATCCAAGCCAAGCAGGTCAAGCAGAGCTAGCGGGGATACAAACTAACCTCCCCCTTTACAAAACTCACGATATTTCTTTAGATGCAGGCACTTGAGTTGCAAAATCATCAAATATACTATACGCTCACTCACAAAGTTCAGGAATACAACTCTCCGAACCGCTGCACTTGCTCGCAACTATTATCCACACACAACAGTGTCCCCAGCAGGCATAATATCCCTAGCAATCGCGATACTGCAATCCGCTATCAGCTAAGAAAACTCTATTGTTGTTTGCCCTTTTTACTTCCTCCATAAGTCTACCATTCTGCCTTCCGAGGTTAAGCTCTACTTCCATCTGCATTTTCTTGCATTGCATAAGGCTACCATTCTACCTTTTGAGGTTAAGCTCTACCTCTATCTGCATTTTCTTGCATTGCATAAGGCTACCATTCTGCCTTCCGAGGTTAAGCTCTACCTCCATCTACATTTTCTTGCATTGCATAAGGATACAATTCTGCCTTCCGAGGTTAAGCTCTACCTCCATCTAAATTTTTCTTGCATTGCATAAGGCTACCATTCTGCCTTCCGAGGTTAAGCTCTACCTCCATCTGCATTTTTCTTGCATTGCATAAGGCTACCATTCTGCCTTCTGAGGTTAAGCTCTACCTCCATCTGCATTTTCTTGCATTGCATAAGGCTACCATTCTGCCTTCCGAGGTTAAGCTCTACCTCCATTTGCATTTTTCTTGCATTGCATAAAGCTACCATTCTGCCTTCCGAGGTTAAGCTCTACCTTCATCTGCATTTTCGTGCATTGCATAAGGCTACCATTCTGCCTTCCGAGGTTAAGCTCTACCTCCATCTGCATTTTCCTGCATTGCATAAGGCTACCATTCTGCCTTCCGAGGTTAAGCTCTACCTCTATCTACATTTTCTTGCATTGCATAAGGCTACCATTCTAACCTTCCGAGGTTAAGCTCTACCTCCATCTGCATGGCTGAAAGATCGCCACCTCTACATTTGCAGGCTAAAAGATCGCCGCCTTTTTTACATTTGCATGGCTGAAAGATCGCCACCTTATTTACATTTGCATGGTTGAAAGCTCGCCACCTTATTTACATTTGCATGGCTGAAAGATCGCCACCACTACATTTGCATGGCTGAAAGAGCGCCACCTTACTTGCATTTGCATGACTGAAAGATTTCCACCCATTGCATCTCATCGACTGATAAATCTCCACCTACTACATCTCATGGGCTGAAAGATCGCCAAAACATCCGAAGGCGTCATTGTTCGTAGGCACCATTTTCATAGCACGAGAACACCATATCATGGCCTGAGGACCCCTTTTTAATCTTTTGCATATCATTATTCAAAGGCATCATGGTTCGGAGGCATCATTCTCATGGACCAAGAGCATCATTTCATGGCTTGAGAATCCTTTATTATACGCTTCATGGCCCAGGACATCATGGTCTGAGGACGTCATCCTAACCGTCCAAAGACAACATTCATGGTCCGACGGGAACTTGCATCATGTTTAAATTTACGCACAATATATGCTTGTATTTCTTATTTGCAGGTAAACCGGAGAGCAACAACTATCTCAGCAAGATCAATCTCGCTCCAGTTCCCGCACCCCTACTAGATATTTAACCATTCATCCCAACCTGAATATTGCGTCCGTTCTTGAAAAATCTCCATCAGCATACTCCGCCGATGGATCCTAAACTACATATGGCATGATTCCGGTAAGACCAGGGATATGTAGGCAGCTCAGAAGTTAGGGTACAGCCAAACCTTTTCAAACCCCTTCGTTCGGTCAAAATTGGCCATCGTATCTTTACCCGACAACTCTTGCATCCTTCCCGGGTAAAGAGGGGAAGCTGTTGATACCCAATTTTTCCCTATACTTTTTTTATTTAAAATACCTTTCAAAATAGCATATATAAGCATATATGAGTATTTTCCAAGCCTGAATTATTTTTCTTAATTTTTCAAAAAATTTTAAGTCAATTTACTGCCCTATTTTATCAAGAAAAAATCAATAATTATCCCAAAATTATCATTTTTGGTGATTCATTTATTGGAGTCTCATTTTTATATTAAAATATAGCTAATTTATGTTTTATTTTTTTACAAATTTATTTGGTATTTTTTAAGGATAGAATTGCATAATTGCAATATTAGCCATTCTAAGTTTAAATTCGTCTCATGTTCATAAAATGAAATTTTATATTTTTAAATTGATAATTATATATTATAAATCTTTTTTATGGTTTCAATTTATTTCCAAAAATTAATTTACTATTCTTTTTTAATTTTAAAACGGAAAAACTGGCTATTTAAATAACAACCCAAATCCTTTCAATTTTAGAATAAAATCTGGCCTAATTAAACCCAATCCCCAATCCAAATTAAACCGACCCAAGACCCCAATCCCAATCCTAAAACTACCTGACCCAACCCGGATCAAAACTTGGTCGTTGATCAATTTTGATCAACGGTCTAGATCCGCCCTTACCTATTTTAATCAAACGACCCCCCAATACCCCTCATTTTCCCTCACTCGTCTCTATCTCTCTACCTCTGGTTCTCTCTAGAACCTTCCCTTCCCCTCCTCTCCGATGAGTTCTTTCATCTTCTCCGACCACCTTCTGACCTAAATCCATGATGGTTTCACTACCCACAAGCCACCTATGTTTCCTCACGTTTGGTTAACTGAAGACTCGTGGCCTGACCACGAAGGGTTGGTCCATACCTTTGTCGATTCAAGTTCCACGACCATCTCCGGCCTGCTCCGGCAAGCCATGCTTGCTTCGAGCCTGGTTTCGACCCCTCATGCTTAGATCCAAGCCTTTCTCACCGTTTGGGTTCCTCTGAAAACCCTAGTTTTGAGGTTTTTCTGATCTCTTTAGATCTGTTCCAGATCTATGCTTTCTCTAGGTTTTTTAAAATGATTTTTTGGATTTTCTTTCAAAAAACTACTTTCAAAACCATTTCTTTTTCCGATCTAGGGTTTTTCTGAGATATTTAGATGTTTCTTTGATTTTCTCTTTCTTTTGTGTGTTTCTTCTACTGTATTTTCCTCTACTGTGCTCTTTTGTGTTTCCTCTACTATATTTTCCTCTACTGTATTCTTGTGTGTTTTCTCTACTGTATTTTCCTCTACTGTGTTCTTGTGTGTTTTCTTATTAAATTTCCTCTATTGTGTTCTTGAGTGTTTCTTATTAAATTTCCTCTACTGTGTTCTAGTTAAGTTTCTTCTAATACTTCTTAATATGCTTCTCATACTGTTCTTAGCATTTTTTTCATTATGTTTCGTACTAGTTTCCGCTACCATGTTTTCTTTGAGCACCTACTGTGTTTCGCATGTTACTCTTCTACCATGTTTCTCATAAGTTTCTGTTGCTGAAAGGAACATGTTAAAGGTTTTAGTTCTTTTCTGAGACCTCTGAACTTGTTCCGACTCAATTACTTGTCCTCTCATCTCTGCACTCGATGGATAGTAGAACCCTAGAATTTGGGGGTTTATTCAAGTTTGGAAACCATTGGCTATGTGATTTTCCTGAACTAGTTTTGTTTCAAAACCCAAACTCTTTCAGACCTATTTCGAGTCTCTGAACTAAGTTTTAAAATCCTTGTTTTTCATATGATTCTGACTATTGCTAAACTCTTCTACACTCGATCTTTTGTATGCTACAAGATGTTATTTCTCTTCTACATTGCTAACCTATGTGACAACCACGCTCCTGTAGTCTATTATTTGCTGATTTTGCAATGACACGACATCTTCTTTCATCTTAACATGTTTATATGCTCTTTATATGTGATGAACTTCCCTCTAAAATGGCTTTCAAATTTGTGATTAGTTCAGACTTCCTTCTGAATAGGTCTGATTGATTTCTTTCCATTATTTGCTGATTTCCCTGTGATTTGACTTAAGTTAAAACCTTTCTTAGCTTTTCTGACTCGCTTCATTCATAGACAAATAATTACAAAATCTCTGACTCTTGATTTACTGGCTACTAATTGATTCTCTTACCTTATTTGTACAATCGTGTATTTCAAAATTCTATCCCTTAAATAACTTTTTATGTATTTGCCCCTAATTGCCTACTTTGCACAAAAGAAACTTGTTTGATTTCTTTCCTTAAATAACTTTTACCGTTTGAATCTGAATTCCTTAATTAAAGGAAGTCTCGTGTGATTGATTCTTAATTGATAATCAGTTCCTTAACTATTTTCTTACCTTATTTCTGCGTGAGTTTCACACTATAAATGCACGACTCTTTCACAAACACACCATCACTCATTCACAATCTTTCTGAACTCTCATTCATACACAATAGTATTCTCTCTTGTCTGCATTGTGGCCTGTTTACAAGACCTATTGCTTTTCTCTATTTGTTTCTTTGAAACTGGTATGCCCTGATTTAAGCTTTAGCACCACAACAATGTGTTTATTTACTGTTTTTGTATCCATATCTACTTATTGTTTCTGTACATGAATTAGCATGTTGATTTCTTTCCACCTGCTCCTATTATGAATCCCAAAACCCCTGCCCCCTATGTGTTTGAGCTATGGTTTAAGGCATGACAATATTCAAATTATTGTCCATGAACTAAACTTGATCCCTCGGGATCCTAGCCTCTAATAATGTGTTCTAGTAGGCTTCTGGGTGTATTCGCACTCTCCATTGCTGGGTATACCCACAGCCTTCCTAGTCTTTTCAACTTCCCTATTCCCCATGTACCCCTATGTGCACTTATTTGTAGTTGTTTCCCTTTCCCTTTCCCCCTTATCAGAATTCTATTTCTACACTTGCACACTCTCATAGTCCTTAAGTTCTGCCCCTCCCCTCTTGTTATCCTTTCCTTGGGACCTTGAGCTCCCTCTAAACTTGGACATTTGAGGGATGGCCCTTCCACACTGCACTTGTCTTAAGCTGATAATGTATTTGGATGTGAGCATTGCCCGGAATCCCCTTTGAGGCTCTTAGGAAACTTTGACACATCCAAATGAGAGAAAGGCTTTGGATCATGATCTCGTGGAGTTGGTTTACCTCATATTTCAGAAATGAAGCCTTAATTAGGCTCTCCTTAGTTGTACTTTTCAATTTCTGATTTATTCTTTTACCTTTTTTTCTAGGCTGTAATAATTTGTAATAAATTCTTTGGGATGGGTAACTATGCATGCAAAGGGTAGATATCCTGCCTATAAGTATTTCTAAAATTCTGCATTCTCGCATAGATATTCTGCCTATAGGTATTTCTGAAATTCTGCATTCTCACATAAATATCTTGCCTATAGGTATTCTGATTTTCTCACATAGAGGTCATGACCATAAGTATTTCTGAATTCTGCATGCTTTCATATAGAAATCATGCCCATAAGTACCTGGAAATCTGAATTCTGCATATGCATATAGAGAAATATGCCTATAGGTCCTTCTGAATCTCGTATATCCGTTCTTCATCTAGTAATCATGTTCATAGGTCTTAAACAAAAATTCAGCATCTAGATATAATGTCTATAAGTCTTCTGCATTCTTTACCATGTCTATAAAAGGTTTTAAATTTGACAACGCATAGAAAGCATGTCTATAGGAATTATTAATCGAATCTGAATCGCTTCATTCACTTATAACACTAAAACCAGTAATAACGACGTGTCATCATCTGCAGAACTTATAACCTTTTTTCTAAAAACTTGCCTTTCTTTAATAATCTAGCAACCTTTCTTAACCAGTACGCATTCAGTTTATTTCAATGTTTTCTGAATTCATTAAACACCATGTCTATAGGATCCTTATCCAACACTCAGGCAAGCTTTAGGGTGAAAATATAAATAGAATCTATTTTTATTAATTACAACCAGTAGGCAGGTCTGATTCGGGTTTCTTATCTGAATTATGTAATAAATCAGTCTACCTCGACTTTTAAGTTCTTAATTAGACCCTAAACAGTATGTGTAAGTCATACTAACTACGTGCTTCTTTGATTGAAGGAGGTATATCTGAGCCTTTTTTACTTATTATGTGCTCCTCCCCAACTTGCTATACATGTTTTTGTATGTCGCCTTAGAATTCTGCCTTTGAAACTACAAATAAGCCTAATATCCCTCCCTTTTAGGATTAGTAGTCTTAAATACCTCTGTGACTGATAGGATTGGGACGGGTAATAGCATGCAATAAGTAAATGAGACCATTCCGCACTTTAATATCTTAACGGGGTGGGTAAGGGTAGATATGTATATGCTGATCACGTATAGCCCCTCACTGAGGAGTGATTACCGGATGTTGTGTGGGGTGATCCATATTATTAATAAACCTAGGATTCCCTTTTCCCTTTGTTTCTTTGTTTCTTCTAGAGATTTCAAACTCTTTTTTTTAAGAAAAATCAACTTTCTTTTAGTTCTTTCCAACTTTATTTGTTTATAAACCCTTATGTGAAAATCCCCTCTTATTTGAAGCTTTATTTGTCTACGTGTTTTTTGCACTTAAGTTCATAACAATAGTCTGGCCGGGAACCACACTAGTGGATCCTGAGGGGTGCCTAACACCGTCCCCTTGGGATAATTTCAAGCCCTTACCCTATCTCTGGTTACACAAATCAAACTCTTTTGGTGTCCTAATGCACCCTAATCATTAGGTGGCGACTCTTCAAATTCAAAACCAATTCCGAAAAGGGAATGAGTTGTCCTCCCAAATGTCATGAACCCGATTCCGCGAGAAAAAGGCGGCGCGACAGGAGTCTCTGCACTAACATCCCTCACGAAGGCCAAATAAGAAAGACAACCCTTCCCAACTATCCGCTGGGCCTTCAAAAATTAAATCACTCTACTGGGAACATAATCCATCGAACCTCGCCACTCAATCCATGGCACCCCCGGCATAGCCAACGTCACTATCTTAGCATGACAGTCCAAAATAGCATGACACGGAGATAACCAATTCATGCCCAATATCACATCAAAATCAACCATACTAAGCAACAAGAGATCCACTCGGGTATCCAAACCCCCAATAGTCACCATACACGACTGATATACGCGATACATGATAATAGCATCGTGCATCGGAGTAGATACACGAATAGGTAAAACAAGAGACTCATGGGGCGTATCCAAATAATGAACAAAATATAATGACACATATGAAAAAGTGGAACCAGGGTCAAATAATACAGAGGCATCTCTGTGGCAAATTGAGACAATACCTGTGATCACAGCATCTGAAGCAATAACATCTGGCCTTGCTGGGAGTGCATAAAAATGGGCCTAACCACCACCCGATCGACCTCCCCCTCTAGGGCGACCCTTAGCTGACTGGCTACCACCCCAAGTTGGCTGGGCAGGTAGGGAAGTAATTGGTGCTGAAGCCGAAGGCTGACTCCTCTATTAGGATGAACCTCCTTTAAGACGGGGAAAAAACCTCTTGATATGACCCAAATATCCACACTCGAAGCAACCTCTACCGTCTATTGGCAATGGGGACTTAAGGGAACCCCGGGCATCGGGATACTCACTAGAAAAACCAGGCATAGATGCACCCTGAACCGATGGTGCATGAGTCAAACTCTGAGTTGGTAGGGCACTGAGAGATGAGTGACCCTGATGGGAATTGTGAGAACCTTGGCCAGATGATCCACCACGGTGACGCAAATGAGCTTGCTGAGCATGTCTGAATGTACGACCTTTGTCGTGCTGGAACTGACCTCCAAAAGGAACATCACCAAAACTAATAGATCTCCGAGGCCTCTTGGCCTCCCTCTCAACTCGCTCCTAACGGCGAACTGACACTATCTCTTTGGCAATGTCAACTACCTCCTCAAAAGAAACACCAAATACTCTCTCTTTCTGGCTAGAAAAATCTATAACTGATTTGTGAGGCCATCAATGAACCTCCTAATCGTCTCCCTATCCATAGGAACTAGCCAGATAGCATGATGGGCCAACTCGGAGAACCTCATCTTATACTATGTCACGGTCATGTCCACCTAACGCAGCTACTCGAACTGCATGTACAACTCTTTTCTGCGGGAATACGGTACATACTTCTCTTGGAAGAGAATAGAAAATTGATGCCATGTAAGGGGCACTGCACCAATAGGCCTACGCCTCTCATAAGCCTCCTACCAAGTAAAGGCAGCTCTATAAAACTGAAAAGTAGTAAATGTGACCCCACTAGTCTCTAGAATACCCGATGTACGTAGAATCCTCTAGCACTTGTCCAAAAGACCCTGGGCATCTTCGCCCTCCGTACCACTAAAAGGCAGAGGTTGAAGTCTACCAAACCTCTCCAATCGACGTTGCTCGTCATCAGGCATGACTGGAACTACATAATCCTGAGCAGGTGCAACCGGTTGGGCTGGTGGTTCTCCAGTGTCTGAAGTCCCTGAGCAACCTGCTCGGGTGTACGAGCGGCGAGAGTCTAAGTGCCTCCCCCGGGCCTAAGAAGTAGCTGTTGTAGTAGAAATAGCGACTGCCTGAGCAAGGCTGGTGCACATGGTCAAGATCTGAGCTAAGGTCTCCTGAAGACCTCGAATAAGTATAGGTCCAGCCGGTGCCTGAGCTGGTCCTGCTGGAGCGTCAACAACTGGGACCTGATCATGAACTGGGGCGGCTGGTGGATCTGTAGGTGTTGCACTAGTTGTTGTGCGGACTACACCTCTCCCCCTATCATAGCCTCAATCGCGACCTCGGCCTCTAGCGTTCCCAACTAGTGGTACTGGTGGTCGTCCGTCCTGACCGGTAGCACGTGTCCTCACCATCTTTGAGAGAATAGAATAATAGAAGTGTAGCACCGATATCAACAGATTCGCACGATAAGAATTCAAGAATGTGATGTTTTTCCTAAAGGTTCTATAGCCTCTCGAAGATAAGTGCACACGTCTCTGTACCGATCTGCAAAACTCTATTAAACCCGCTCATGACTCGTGAGACCTCTGTAACATAGGATCTAATACCAATTTGTCATGACCCCAAAACTGACCCGGTCGTGATGGCGCCTGATGACGTCCAAATCCACTACTAAAAAGTAAATAGACACGATCGCATGCAATATAATATACCCAACTATGAGTCGGGGTCGAATCCCACATAGAACAATATGTAGGCGATTAGGAATGTAAGAAAATTATCACTTGTTATGCAATGCCAATCACTTAGAATTGATTTGAGAAAATATTTATACCTAAATGCGAAAATGTAAACTAACCTAGAAGGTGAGTAAAATGATCAATGGCTACAAATATGGATGCAACGGGGATTACACTCAAGTAACAATCCAATATATTTCACGATTTTACAATTATGAGTGAGTTTATGTTAATTAGCCTCGGATAATAATACTATATTAACTTCTTCCAAAGACTAACAAGACTTCCTAATTGAAATATCTCTAAAACAATTAAGATATTAAGCACACCCGGATATGGCTACAAGTAGTTCAAATCTATTCCTAGGTAGAATCTATAAAATGAGGGTTAAAGCCTCAAGTTCTTATTAATTAATCTTTTCCAAAATTAATTCAGAGTTAATGGGTGAGTCTTAGGGTTAGCTAATCCCTTTGGAAACATTAAAGAACAAGAATAATTAAAGTAACAATAAGTCACTTCATAAAAGCGTAAAAATCATTCAATACATAAGCACAACAAGGTATTTAATCCACACTTTAAATATGATTATTTTCATAAACAAGATTCAAGTGTTAGATACAATACTACACACTTAGATATTTAATACAAAGCAAGAAAATGAAGAAATGTACAAAGGAGTAAGAAATTCTTAACCACAATCTTCAAATCTTCAAAATCTAAGTGTAAGTGCATAAACTGTAGCTTCCAACCTTGTTCTCTCTAGCCCTAAGACTGAAAATAAGCCAAAAGATACTGAAAATATCTGCTAGGATGAGTATTTGTGGGTTTGGAATTAAGAACATGTGAAATACCTGAATTGCCCAGGTATGATGCCCGTTGACCGCACCTGCGGAAGAAATATTGCAGGTGCGGCTCCGCATAAGCGTACATCCTATCGCAGAAGCGAAAAATCAAAAAACTTCTGGCGCCGCATATGCGGTCTACCAAACGTAGATGCGTAACCGCAGAAGCGGTTATCTAACCACAGATGTGATTTCTTGCAAAGTCACTCATCTTCGCAGATGCGGGACTATTCACGCAGAAGCGGAGTCGCTTCTGCGACCAATCTTCTGCAGATGCGGAATCATAGGCGAGTTTTGCATGTTTTCACACTTTTTTGCTCAATTTCTCTCCAATTTAATTCAAATCACTTAATGTCATCATTTACCTAAAAATCTAACAATACACACCATAAATGAACTCATATTATAGTTAAAGGACATAAAAACTAAAGAAAAGAGACTATAATGAGTGGTAAAATCACCACTCATCAACACCCCAACTTAAAGCCTTTGCTTGTCCTCAAGCAAATCAAAACCAACACTTCAATGAGGCTTTACCATTTAAAGCACAAGTAGTATTGCTATTGTTTACAAATCACATTCTCCAATTAAGCACCATACTTATGAATTTGGTTGGTACTAATAATTAGGCTCAAATATGTGCAACTTACCCGAATAACTCCCTCATTTAAAAACAACTTCAAGAAGTTCAAGGGAGTTTCAAAATAATCAAGTGACAAGAATTAGCCTCAAGAAATGACTCAAAAGCAGTAGTCCACTACAAATTCCCAACTTACTCATTTCCGGGTGTTTCAGTTTCACCAATCCATCCTAATTCATGTACCCTCACAAGAAAGAAAATCCAAAAATCATTATATTTACAATACAACATAAGGGGCAAATTGACAAAGACACTCACTCTCACAAAGAATTTCAAGTGTTACAACATCTCATGCCATAAGCTTGCCCTTATTTTAATTCATCGCCTATTCAATAACATTCAGTTGGAGATCCCATAAGGACCTTTTAAGCTTATAATGTAGGTTTAGGGAAGGGTCGGATAAGCATTTGGGATACAAGTGACTACACCCTCCTTGGACACTACTCACATTTCTCTTTCTTTTTGCACTTTGTTTCTTATCAAACCACATAGCCTCATTGGCATCTAGTTACCAATATAGAACCGCCTTAAATACCTCTCTAATTTTCTTCAAGGCTCCATATTTATATACATACATATATTTCTCTTCTTTTTTTTATATACATATTTTTCATTTGGAGCTTGAATAATTTCATATGAACACTTTGATGTATATGCTCCTACACTCAATGTACAACCTTACCAATTTCCACTTTGACTCCACACCCCCAACTTAGGCTTTTTGCCTCATTCTCAATGTTCAAGGAGAGATGGGTTCAAAAGATGGAATTATTTTACAAAAGGGGAAAGGTTTGTAATGAGGTGGCCAAAGAAAAGGTTGAAGCCTCAAATAGGGTACTAGTGATAGTATTTATACAATGGTAAGCTTGAAAGGCTAAAGAGGTTTTACAAATATCACAAAGAATGCCTAAGGTCATCCCTCCAACCAAACATAACTAACATTAGCGTTGAAAGACCAACCGGGAAAGTTCTAGATGATAGAAGTAAACAAAAGATTTACTTATACAAACACTAACACATATGGCACATAATTTAATCAAGATGGATCAATTTCATTTTCTAATAAGAGCATCTAGAGCAATATTATTCAAACTCATGGGCAAAGAGTCACTAAAAGAGCCAAAAATTTATCACAAAAATTATTCTTCACCATGCAACTTACTTGTTTCAATTCAAAACCGAATTTTGGAGGGGTATTCTTAATTCACATTTCACATACGAGAGACTAATTTTGTTAGTACCAAATAATCCAAAAGTCTCCTCCTAGCAAAACAAGACTAATTCCCTTAAGAAAGTTGTCACGCCATCTATCATAGGGAAAAGTCACCTGGTTCACTTCAAAAATGTTCTTTGGGAAAGAAGCGTAGCATGAAGAAAATCCAAGAAAATACTACTAAGGAAATAAAAATAAAAGGACAAAATTACTAAAGAGGATACTCAAATAAAAGCAACTAATACTAATAACACCAAGCTACTAAAGAAAATAAATAACGAAAGAAAGATAAAAATAGACTAATAACACCAAGCTCAGCAAGAGCACATGATACAACCAAATAAGCCCGGCAAGGGCACACCATATCCATAACAACAAAATAAGCCCGACAAGGGCAGAAATATCATAGTATGAAGACAGTACTCCTAAAGCCACCCCCAACTAAAAATATTGTAGTGTCCCCACTGCATAATATCAAAAATAAAGAAAAGTACTTTGAGGGTTTCCCTGAGGCCTGCATCAGACTAGCAGACTGTGGGAGGAAGGCCGATCACTACTGTGCTGAACTCACAGCCTTATCATCATTAGCCTCATCATCATCATCATCACCAGAAGCGTCTGACATGAAGGAGTACTCCTCGCTATCATCTTTATCCCCCACTAGTATCTTCCTTCCCGGCTGCCCCCATTTAAAGATGGCCTTTATGCCTCTCCATATATTGATCATGAATTTGATCTTCTTCTTGTTCTTCTCCTTCTCCTTCTGGAAGTCTAACTGAAGATTTACATGCGCCTTGGCCAAGTTGATATAGGCTGTCTCGAGTTTGCTAACTGATGCTGCCATATTCTCTTGAGACTCTGCCTGACTTTTTTGCGCATCTAAGTAACTCCTTATATCTTCCCCGGAGAAGTACACGGGCCCAGGCTAGAAGGATGAGGACCCACTCGGAAGATGTGACACTAACTCCTGGATGGATGCAAGCTCGGAGTTTATCACCCCAAATGGTCCCTCAGGTGCAGCTGCCTGTGATAAAGACTCTGAACCGGTAACATAAGTGGTGACTTTCATTTTCTTGCTTTTTACTGCACTCCCCTCACCTGATACTCTCAGTGGATGAAAGGGCTTATCAGCTGGCAACCAATGATCGGTGCTACGCACCTCAACCTCTGCCCTCATGCATAACTGTGTGATTAGAGAAGGGAACATCAACCCTGCATCATTGTCCAACAAATACTCCCTCAACTCCCTTAAGATATAGTAACTGACATTCACAGGAATGCCGTACAGGATGCATGCAATGATCAATGCCCTGGTGTAGGAGACATCTGAGACATTTCCACAAGGTGAAACCCTGTTGCAGAGGATGTACAGTCACATTTTTGTTTTAGTTGTGCAGTCAATTGACTTCAAACCCTTTCTCCTGTTTCCCCATTTTGCTCTCATGCTTGGATGGTAGAGTTTAGAGACAAGCCATTCCCCATTGTCGCACTAATCCTTCTCTCGCAACGGCTCAAGTGGATGGTTAGGAATTCCAAGTGTGTCATTGATATGCTCCATCCCAAACCTTACTAATTTTCCTCTAATGATGAGTTGTGGGTTGGCAAAGTCTGTGCGCTAAAGATTTTCATAGAATTTGCGCACCCACTCCTTATTGGATTTGCATGGAGTGGGAATGAAACATGACCATCCGGAGGCTTAGAGACGAGCATAGAAATCTGGGAGCCGCTCAGCCAATTTCTCCTCGGTAATCCATTTTTCAAGAACTATCTTTTTGGTGGCGAGGTTGTCAAAATATCTACGCTAACAGTTAGCCGACATGAAGCGTGAGTTATCAAATGGTCCATCAACCTCCTCCTCAATTTCATGATGTTGCGGAGAATTTTTGTTCATGTTTGGGTTCATTTTAGCTCAAAGCACCTTCACAAAATCAATACAATGTTAGTCAGGCAACAGAATCATGTTAAGAAATTTAAAACATTGCAATTAGGCTAAAGAACCAAGTTGAACGGGCCTGTGAAGGACCAGTTGCAAAGCTACTAGAAATTGCCAATCTGCCCAGTTTCCACACCTGCAAAAATACCCTCGCAGCTGTGGTCCCGCTTATGCAGGTTTTCTTCCGCATATGTGGTTTTTTCTCAAATTGCCAAAAGTCGCACCTATGGAACATTCAATATAGGTGTGAGACCGCATCTGCGGTAGAGTCTCCGCACCTGCAGTGTTTATACAAGGGTTCAGACACCCAAATTCTTTCAACATTTTTCAATTCTCAAACCCGATTTTGGCACCTAATTTATACTCAAGACTTCTAAATTAGTGCACTACATGAAACTTTTATTCTATTGAGACTGATTTTGTGGTACTTGGCATACAATTTTCTTTTGGACAATTTGTCAAACACATTGCAAGCAGTAATAACATATGCTTTTTGAATTAAAATTGGTACTCAGACTTCCCATCATTTTGATTGAGCAGTAGCAGCACACACACATGCACTCTCAACCAATTTCCTCGCCTTAATATCACATAAATAAGAGGTAAATAGGGGATTAGGGGAAATAGCCATGGGAACTTAAGAAATGGAGAAGAAAGAGAAGAAAAGAGAAGTAGAATAGAGGAGTAGGCTAAGTTACCTGTGTAGTATTGTGCTTGATAAATTCGAGTGAGACCAGTGTAAGGAGTAGTAGTGTGAGATATGGGGGATTTTGGGATTTTGGGAAAAGAACAATATTCAGAGACTACTTGATGAAATGAGAGAGCTATTTTTTAAAAAACCTGCCCGATCTCCACATCTGCGGTATATTACCGCTTCTGCAACGCCGCTTATTCGGGGAAGGGAACACATCTGAGTATAAGGCCGCTTCTGCGGCAGGAAAATCGCTTCTGCGCGCCCGCATCTGTGAGTAAAGTTCCGCAGATGCGGTTACACTAGATAACTGGTGCCCAGATTTGCAGCCACTATTTTGTGCCATTCCAACATCCCAAACTCCTTAATTCAACTTCAAAAAATCTGAAACTTGGCAGATTAGTCAAAAATAATATACTAAGCTATTCTAAGAAAGAAAATTTTAAAAATGACTAAAAACTTTGAAAAACGATTGGTTGCCTCCCACCAAGCACTGCATTTAAAGTCGTGGCACGACGCAAATCAACTTTACCACTTTTCTCGCCACTTGGATGATATGAATTGGGCACCCAACTTGGAATCAAGCTTGTGACCATGAGTAGTGGGTGGTGGTAAATAGAGGATCAAACCAAGACTTAATTTCTTCATTTTGCACTTCTTGGCTTTCATGTGAGGAATGTCATTTTGCCTTCTTATTCCCTCAAATTGTAAAATGTATGGCCTTTGTCTTTCCTCCTCGCAATCCCTCATTGACTCGTGTAGTTCAATTCTCATATCACCACACAATTCCAATGTTGAAAAATGCTTGGAATGTGATTTCAAACTTCCAAATTGCAATTCTTTCTGGATTTTGACATCCTTTTTTTTCCCCGGACTAGAGTCAATTTCAACCAAATTTTCATTAACACCGGTTGACTGTAATTCCATATTTTTATCGGCATCATTAACACTCATGGAGTCAGTTGGTGGATGTTCAATTCTTGATTCCTCAAAGTAGAGCTCACTTTCTTCCTCGAAATTGGAGTCTTCTTGACTTCCTTCCACACTCTAAAGTTGGTGGGCATAGTGAGCCTCAACCAATATTTTCATTTGATCTTCCAAAGTGAATATATGTTCATCATTTTGAGCCAAGCTTTGTTTCAAGTCCTCGAGTGCAAAGTTGTGCTTCTCCTCATTTTCAAGAATGGTCTCCAATATGAGCATCATCTTCTCATTTTGAGCATTTGAGAGATCTTCTTGGTTTTGATCAAGCGCCAATGAAGGATTTTCGGCTTCCACATCTAAGAAAAATTCTTGGCTAAAACTTCCGAGGCTTTTTGGACCTCTAAAGCTTCAAGAATTTCTCCCATTTGTGAGTGCAACTTTGCAAGTGCCAAGTCATTTTGGAGACTATTTTCCAAAAGCTCCTCCAAGGCACTTTGTTCTCTGTTTCTTCATTCAATTAGGCATTCTAACATGAGCTTGAACTCTCCATTTTGACCATGCTCAACTTCTTCCATTTCCATAGTCCTATCATTTTCATCACAAAATGTAGAATCATCATAGCGGGGGGCTTGGGGAAGGGAAGGACAAATAATCACAATCATCCCAATGACAATTTTGACTACCACACTTATCACAAATATTCCACTTATGGCTTTGAGATTGTGCGCACAATCCACCCCCGGGAGAATTTAAACAATTTTCTCATGAGTGTGGTCCTCCACAATAAGGACAAGAGTTATCAAAGTATGAACAACTACCATCCGACCAATTTTTATTAAATGATGCCATTTTTCAAACTAAGAAAATAAACAAGAAACAAACAAGAAAAACAGACCAAGGTAAGAAAAATTAATTACACAAATATTCACAAGTTTGGACCAAAGCACTTACACTTATTTCTCAAACAACCTAAATTACTCCAAATTATTCCCCGGCAATGGCACCAATTTTGATGACGTCCAAATCCACTGCTAAAAAGTAAATGGACACGGTCGCATGCAATATAATATACCCAACTATGAGTCGGGTTTGAATCCCACAGAGAACAATATGTAGGCGATTAGGAATGAAAGAGAATTATCACTTGTTATGTAATTCCAAACACTTAGAATTGACTTGAGAAAATATTTATACCTAAATTCGGAAATGTAAACTAACCTAGAAAGTGAGTAAAATGATCAATGGCTACAAGTATGGATGCATCGGGAATTACATTCAAGTAAAGATCCAATGTATTTCACGATTTTACAATTATGAGCGAGTTTATGTTAATTAGCCTCGGTTAATAATTCTATATTAGCTTCTTCCAAAGACTAATAAGACTTCCTAATTGAATTATACCTAAAACAATTAAGAGAGTAAGCATACCCGGATATGGCTACAAATAGTTCAAATCTATCCCTAGGTAGAATCTATAAAATGAGGGTTAAAGCCTCAACTTCTTGTTAATTAATCTATCCCAACCCCAAATAATCTTTCCCAAAATTAATTCGGAGTTAATGGGCGAGTCCTAGGGTTAGCTAATCCCTTTGGAAACATTAAAGAACAAGAATAATTAAAGTAACAATAACTCACTTTATAAAAGCATAAAAATCATTCAATACATAAGCACAACATGGTATTTAATCCACACTTTAAATATGATTATTTTCATAAACAAGATTCCAGTGTTGGATAAAATACTACACACTTAGATATTCAATACAAAGCAAGGAAATGAAGAAATGAGTACAAAGAAGTAAGAAATTCTTAACCACAATCTTCAAATCTTCAAAACCCAAGTGTAACTGCATAAACCCTAGCTTCCAACCTTGTTCTCTCTAGCCCTAACACTGCAAATGAGCTAAAAGATACTGAAAATATATGCTAGGACGAGTATTTGTGGGTTTGGAATTGAGAACATGTGAAATGCCTGAACTGCCCAGGTCTGATGCCCGTTGACCGCACCTTTAGAAGAATTATCGCAGGTGTGGCTCCGTATAAGCGTACATTCTATCGCAGAGGTGAAAAATCAAATAACTTTTGGCATCGCAGATGCAATCTACCAAGCGCAGATGCGCAACCGCAGAAGCGGTAATCTAACCGCAGATGCGGTTTATTGCAAAGTCACTCATCTTCGCAGATGCGGGACTATTCACGCATAAACAGAGTTGCTTCGGTGACCAATCTTCCGCATATGCGGAATCATAGGGGAGTTTTGCATGTTTTCTCTCTTTTTTGCTCAATTCCACTCCAGTTGAATTCAAATCACTTCATGGCATCATTTACCTGAAAATCTAACAATACACACCATAAACGACCTCATATTATAGTTAAAGGACATAAAAACTAAAGAAAAGAGACTAGAATGAGTGGTAAAATCACCACTCATCAGCACCTATCGTGAAACTAGGCCAGCCGACACATTTCCAAAATAGTTCAACATTTCATTTAAAGCTTAAATAATATAATTTTTCAACTGAAATTCCAAAAAAAAGATGTAAAGTCAAAAACAAAATAAAAGCGAAAAATAAAACGCCCAACCTCGGGTGTCACTAAGTCATGAGTAATACTACATCTGTTTCGAAACATAACTAGACCAAAATAGTCTGAAAATATCCAAAATATACTAGAAGGTAAATAAAGAAGGAGAGAGGCGAGACTGCGAACATCCAGCAGCTACCTCGCTATCTCTGATGAAATCCACGTCTGGAACAGTCAACAGCCGCTACCGTAGCCTGAGATACCTGGATCTGCACACAAGGTGCAAGGGGTAACGTGAGTACACCAACTTAGTAAGTAACAAGTCCAAACTATGGACTGACAGGTAGCGACGAATTAAACCTCAGCAGTTATAACACATTTAAATGGAATAGTAAAGTAGGCATGCTGGTAATTTAATTATTCAACTCAATAGTGAAGTATAAAACACAGTAAATCTCTACATGTAAATGCCAGAAATGTATGAAAATGCACTATGTGCTCCCACTCTAAAGTGCTCAACCACTCGGCACCGTATATGGCTATTCGGCCTAGGGAAATCCATCCCGGAATATATATAATACCGACTTCAAGTCAATCGGTACCGAGGAACAAAGGTAATCCAACCCTGAGGAGAAATCCATCTCCAGGTATCAATACTTTGGACAAATCCATGTCCAGGGAAATTCATCCCTCAATAATATCATCCGCGCTCACTGGGGGTGTATAGACTCCGGAGGGACTCCTTTCAGCCCAAGCGCTATATCAAGCTAACAAAGGCATAATCAATAATCTGCTGCGGCGTATAGCCCGATCCCATAACTATAACTCAATTTTAGGTTCTCGGTCTCACTAAGTGATAACTCTCCAGTCTCACACACACGAGATCACAATACAAAGAAATTAGCCCTAAATGATGATATGATGTGCCAAACAACAATAACCGAGACTGAGACATGATATAATACACATGAACAAGACTGAGTACAGAATATCAATAAAGCTAATAATATGGCAGCAAGAAACGACCTCTCGGGTCTTAACAGTATCGGCGTGAAGCCTTGACATGGTAAATAACATGATTTACAGTTCATTAACTTAATCACATAATCACTACACAAGTATCAGTAAGAAAGAGTCACTAAGTGGTGTCATGGAATGATCTAGGCCGCAATTCTCACGGTGCACGCCCACACGCCCGTCACTTGGCATTTGTGTCACCTCAATAAAAATCATAGAACACATAGTTTGGGATTTCGAACCCTCAAAACCAAGTTTGGAAACGTTACTCACCTCAAACCAAGCCAAATTCTAACCCGCGATGCCCTTGCCTCTCGATTCGGCCTCCAAAAGCTCCGAATCTAACCAAAATCAGTACTATAACATTAATATATGCTAAAGGAGCAAAGCCCACATAAAAATTATCAAATTAAACCAAAATTCCCGAAATTGGCCAAACCCGACCCCCAGGGCCATGTCTCAGAATCCAACAAAAATCGCGAAACTAGAAACTCCTTTCACTCTCTAGTCTATACATACCAAAATCATCAAAATCGGACATCAAATGGTCCCCCAAATCTCTAATTTAGACTCTCCAATTTCAAGCCCTAATCCCCCAAATTTCTTCCCTAAATTCCACTAATATCATGATTAAATAATGAAAAAATCATCATAACACAAGTGATAAAGCTTAAATTGTTTACCCAACTGAAAAACCTTGATCCCTCTTGAGAAATCACTACCCAAGCTCAACACTCGTCATCAAAAATGGAGAAATTAGGAAAAATTCGTGAAGGAGATCTTTTATAATTTCTGCCCAGCATTTTCCGCATTTGCGGTCCCCATGTCGCTTCTGCGATGCTGCACCTGCGAAAAATCCATCGCACGTGCGGTTTCCACTTAAACCTCAAAATTCCGCTTCTGCGGTCATGCACCCGCATATGCGGTCTCGCAGGTGCGGTCCTTAGTGCGCACCTGCGTCTGTTCCTCATTTCCCAATTCTACTCATTTGCAGCCTCCCTTGCACACCTGCGGCCTTGCACCTGTGATCCCCAATCTGCAGGTGCGGAAATGACAGAAGCAACAGCTTCAGCTGCTCAAAACAAGATCCAATCTTCCCGTTAACCATCCGAATTCATCCTGACGCCCTCGGATTTCATGACCCAAATTTCCCACCCTCGGAAGTCGTGATGGCGCCTACTCATAGAAGCTAGGCAAGCCATGAACTTAGAAATCATTAACTCCTTTATTTTAAAACTTCTTACTAGTTATATTATCAAGGGAATAAACAGTTAAATAATAGCGGAATATGAAATTTAGCAGAAATTTTAAATAAATAGAAAACGAAAATGTCTCAAAGACCATCATGTGCCTCTAACCAGAACCTGGTGTTACAACATCCACGGACTACTAAGAGTAATAAATACAACCGTTTGAAAGAAATATAACACTGTTTGTCTCGAATACATGAGATAATAGAATTCATAAGATAGAGGAGACGTCGGACCTGCGGACGCCTGCAAGGTTGCCTTGGTGTCTTGGTGGACTGAAGGGTGGCTCCCGAGCTACTGCTGCTGACCAAAGGCTACTCTGGTATCTGCACAGAGTGCAAAGTATAGTATCAGCACAACCGACCTCATGTGCTGGTAAGTGCCTGGCCTAACCTGGCGAGGTAGTGACGAGGTTAGGACCAGACTCCAGATAAACCTGTGCAGTTATATAATATACAGCGGAAATATAAACAGGTAATAACAGTTTAAAAGGGAGGGGGAAACATACCAATTCTATCAAAAACTTAATAAAGTATGAAAGAACACGCGATGTCTACAATCAATACGATAACAATACTGTTGCGGCGTACATTCCGATCCAATATAATATCTGTTGCGGCGTACAACCGTATCCACATTTATAACTGTTGCGGCGTGCAATCCGATCCAATATAATATCTGTTGCGGCGTGCAACCCATTCCAAATATACAGTCAACAATAATCATAATTAACCGTCCCGGCAAGGGATCAACAATAGACAACACTATCCCGGCAACGGAATCCAACAGTACAAGTATATACGTCCCAACAATGGAGAAACAACCATAACCAAACTTGTTCCAACATCTAACTATCTCAACTATAACTCAACTAGTTTCAACATCTAACTACCTCAGCTATAACTAAACTTGTTACAACACCTAACACGAAGAATCATCAATCTAAGTGTCCTTAGTATCAATTAAGAACACAATGCAAGGGAACCTCAACTCAACAATAGCCCGGCAAGGGGGCAACATAATGATCTCTTCTCTTTCTCACTTTTACTTCACAATTCACCGCACAACTAGAGCCAATGCTCTAGAGTTTCGATTATCACTTATACTTTCACAATTCGTTATAGAACTGGACCAACGCTCCTCAATATTCATAGGTCACAATTCTTTCCACAACTTTACACAACAAATAGAAATCTTCACCAAGGCATGAATAATACAACGAGATCATGAAAATCACAAGATAAGACTCACGGTCATGTTTGACACCAACGCGTAGATACTCGTCACCATGCCTATACGTCATAGTCGACAAGAAGCAAATAGAAAATAGGACACAACTCCTAATCCCTCAAGCTAAGATTAGACCAAACACTTACCTCGATGCCACGAACACAACTCAAGGTTCAATTATAGCTTTACCCCCTTGATTCCACCGCCAATTCACTCGTATCTAACCACAATTTTCTTAACGATATTAATAAATGCTAAATGAATCAATTCTAATGCATGAAAATAGGTTTTATAAAGATTTCCCCAAAAAGTCAAAAATCGACCCCGGGCCCGCTTGGTCCAATCCCGAAATTCGGACCAAAACCCAATTACCCATTTACCCTAGAGCCCGGATATATAATTGGTTTTGGAATCCGACCTCAATTTGAGGTCTAAATCCCCAAATTGCAATATTCTTAGGTTTTACCCAAAATTCCCAATTCCACCCTGAAAATAATTGATTTGAAGTTGAAATCATGTTAAAAGATGTTAATGATTGAAGAAAACTAGTTAAAAATGACTTACAATTGATTTGGAGAAGAAAGGTTGTTTGAAAAATCGACTCTTATGTTTTTGGGGTTTTGAAAAATGAAATAATTGGAAATCCCGTCTATTTATACCCCTTTCAGACCCCTGTGCGGACCGCACGAAATGGACCGCGGCCGCACAGTTCTCCACCGCAGACAGCAAGGAACCGAGCGCGGTCGCGAAGGCTTGGCCTTGCTCACCGCGTACCGAACAAATCCCACCACGGTCGCGGAATCCCCACCGCGACCGCGAAGCTTCTACCTCGAATCGCGAGACCTGGCTTCAGAGACCTGCAACTTCTATGAATTTGCAACTTTTTCCTAAGTGTAAAAAATCCTGAAACTCACCCGAGCCCTCGGGGCTCCAAACCAAATGTCATACTAACTCAAAAACATCATATGAACTTACTCGTGTAATCAAATCATCAAAATAACCTCATGAACATAAAATTAAATCTCGAGATCAATGAAATTTCCTCAAAACTTCTTTAAACATAAATTTTGCAATTTAAGTCCGAATCACGTCACATTACATCTGTTTTTCACCAAATTCCACAAAAACATCTTAAATCATATATAAGACCTGTACCGGGCGCCAGAACCAAAATACAAGCCCGATACCATCATGTTCTAATCAAATTTCATTTCAAATTTCTTTAAACAAATTCTAGAAAACAATTTCCTTTAAAAATTCTTCTCGGGCTTGGGACATCAGAATTAAATTTTTGGGCATACGCCCAAGTCCCATATTTTCCTACGGACCCTCCGGGACCGTCAAATCACGGGTCCGGGTTCGTTTACCCAAAATATTGACAGAAGTCAAATTAGCTCATTTTATAACCAATTTTTTTTTATCATTTTTCACAGAATTTTACATTTAAGCTTCCGGCTACGTGCCCGGACTGCGCACGCAAATCAAGGAGGCTCTAAATGAGGTTTTCAAGGCCTCAAAACACAGAATATAATTTAAAGCAAGTGATGACCTTTTGGGTCATCACATCCTCCACCACTAAAATAATCGTTCATCCTCGAACGGACAGAAGAAGGAAGTACCTGAGTCGGGGAAAAGATGGGGATAACGGCTCCGCATATCAGACTCATACTCCTAGGTCGATGCCTCAGGAGGCTGACCTCTCCATTGAACACGAACAAAAGGAAATTTCTTCGACCTCAATAGACGAACCTGTCGGTCTAGAATTGCTACCGGCTCTTCCTCATAAGACAAGTCCTTGTCCAACTGGACAGTGCTGAAATCTAACACGTAGGATGGATCGTCATGATATTTTTGGAGCATCGACACATGAAATACTGGATGCACGGATGATAAGCTCGGCGGCAATGCAAGTCTTTAAGCCACCTCTCCCACTTGATCAAGAATATCAAACGGACCAATGCACCTAGGGCTAAGCTTGCCCTTCTTCCCAAATCTCATCACGCCCTTCATAGGAGACACTCGGAGCAATACCCGCTCACCGACCATAAAAGCCACATCTTGAACCTTGCGGTCTGCATAACTCTTTTGCCTGGACTGAGCTGTACGAAGCCTATCCTATATAATCCTGACCTTATCCAAGGCCTCCTGAACCAGATCCGTACCCAACAACCAAGCCTCCCCCGGCTCAAACTATCCAACCGGAGATCAACACCGCCTACCATATAAAGCCTCATAAGGAGCCATCTGGATACTCGACTGGTAGCTGTTGTTGTAGGCAAACCTCCAAAATCGATGACATAAGCTCGGAGCATATCCTTCAAAATCTGAATAATCCACTCGGACTGCCCGTCCGTCTGAGGATGAAATAATGTACTCAACTCAACCTGGGTGCCCAACTCTCGCTGAATTGCTCTCCAGAAATGCGAGATAAACTGCGTACCTCGGTCCAAAATAATAGATACAGGCACACCATGAAGACGAACAATCTCTCGGATATAGATCTCAGCTAACCACTCGGATGAATAGGAGACTGCCACAGGAATGAAATGCGCTGACTTGGTCAGCCTATAAACAATGACCCATACTGCGTCGAACCTCCTCCGAATTTGCGGGAGACCAACAATGAAATCCATAGTGATCCGCTCCCACTTCCACTCGGGAAGATTAATCCTTTGAAATAAACCACCATGCCTCTGATGCTCGTACTTAACCTGCTGACAATTCAAACACCGAACTACATATGTAACGATATCCTTCTTCATTCTCCGCCACCAATAATGCTGCCACAAATCCTGATAAATCTTCACGGCGCCTGGATGAATAGAGTACCGGGAGCTATGGGCCTCCTCTAAAATAAACTCTCGGAGCCCATCCACATTGGGAACACAAACTTAACCCTACAAACTCAAAACTCCATCATCATCTAAGATAACTGCTTGGCACCTCCACGTTGCACCATGTCTCTAAGGACACACAAATGGGGATCATCATACTACCGATCACGGATACGCTCCAATAGAGAATAATGAGCAACCTCACAAACTGATTGGCCAAATCCCGCACGTCCAAAGCAAGCAGTCTCTCACAGACCGGAATATAAGCAAGACTGCCCATACTGGCTGACTTCCTAGTCAACGCATCGGCCGACACATTAGCCTTTCCCGGGTGATATAAGATAGTGATTTCATAATCCTTCAACAACTCCAACCACCTCCTCTGCCTCAAATTTAGCTCCTTTTGCTTGAACAAATACTGAAGACTCTTGTGATCCGTGAACACCTCACATGCCACGCCATACAGATAATGCCTCCAAATCTTTAATGCGTAAACTATGGCTGCCAACTTTAAATCATGAAATGGATAGTTCTTCTCATGAATCTTCAACTGCCGCGAAGCATAGGCAATGACCTTTCCATCCTGCATCAACACTGCACCAAGCCCAATATGAGAAGCATCATAATAAACTGTATAAAGCTCTGAACTTGTGGGCAAAAACAACACCAGTGTCGTAGTCATAGCTGTCTTGAGCTTCTGAAAGCTTGCCTCACACTCGTTCGACCATCTGAACTGGACACCCTTCTGGGTCAACATGGTCATCGGGGCTACGATAGATAAAAAACCCTCTACGAACCGGCGATAGTAACCTGCCAATCCCAAGAAACTCCGAATCTTTGTAGCTGATGCTGGTCTAGGCCAGTTCTTGACTGCCTCAATCTTTTTTGGATCCACCTAAATACCCTCTACTGATACAACATGACCCAGGAATGCAACTGAACTCAGCCAGAACTCACACTTTGAGAACTTAGCATATAGCTAACTATCCCTTTGAGTATGAAAAACCACTCTAAGATGTTGCTCGTGCTCCTCCCGGCTGCGGGAATATATAAAAATATCATCAATGAAGACTATCACGAACGAATCCAAATAAGGTCTGAACACTCGGTTTATCAAATCCATAAAAGCTGCTGGGGCATTGGTCAACCCAATGTCATAACCGGATTACCCACCTCGGGAGTCGTGATGGCGCCTACTAATGTGAGCTAGGCAAGCCAATTATTGAACCATTTACCTTTTTTACCAATTTTATTCTCTTTAACAATTACAAAGAAATAACATTTAAACAACGGAATATAACATAAGCAGAAGAAAACAATATGCCATCTGAACATGAATATCTATTACAACTGTTTGAGTCTCGACAACCCAAAACCGGTGTCACAGTTTCACAGACGATCTAAGATTACTACAAATAAAGGTCTGAAAGAATTAACTACAACATTGTTTCCGAAAATACATGTAAGAAATAGAAAAATGGATAGAAGGAGATGCCAAGGCCTGCGGACGCCTACAGGACTATCTCGGGTCGCCTGATGATCAAGAATAAACAATCTCACTACGGTTCGAAGTCCACAAAACTGGAATCTGCACAAAAGAGTGCAGAGTGTAGTATTAGCACAACCGACCCCATGTGTTGGTAAGTGCCTAGCCTAACCTCGGCGAAGTAGTGACGAGGCTAGGACCAAATTACCAAATAAACCTGTGCAAATCAATTATATACAGGGAGAAAGAAATACAAAAATAAACAAGTAAAGTTGGGAAGCGGAAACATGCTTCGGGGAATAGCAGTTAAAATAGAATATCAAGAGAATTATTAAGGAATCAAAACCTCCCAGTAACAAGAAAAAATAGAACAAAGGCAAATTTCACTTTCTTTTCATATGTCGTGACAGGCGTGCGACCCGCTCCCATTTCACCTGTCTTATGGTAGGCATACCACTCATTCCCATTTCATTATATCTTTGTTGCGGCATGCAACCCGATCCATATATAATGTTGTTGCGGAGTGCAACCTGATCCACATAGGATATCATTGCGGCGTGCAACCCGATCCATATATAATGTTGTTGTGGCATGCAACCCGATCCATATATAATATTTACAATTATAACAAGAGTCCCGACAAGAGATCAATAAGGTCTACACTATCCCGGCAAGAGATTCGACAGCATAAGAAATCACGTCCCGGCAAGGGAGAAACAACTATAACCAAACTTGATACCACACCTAACTACCTCAGCTATAACCAAACTCGTTACAACATCTAACCACCTCAGCTATAACCAAACTCTTTACCACACCTAACTACCTCAGCTATAACCAACCTCATTCTGACACCTAACTACCTCAGTTATACCCAAAATCCCAACCCAACACAAAGAATCATCAACCTAAGAATCTGTAATATCAATTAAGAACATAATGCAAGGGAACCACAATTCAACAATAGCCTAGCAAGGGGGCAACATAATGATCTCTTCTCTTTCTCACGCTTACTTCACAATTCACGTCACAACTTGAGCCAATGCTCTAGAGTTCAATTGTCACTTATACTTTCACAATTTCACTATACAACTTGAGTCAACGCTCCTCAATGTTCATAGGTCACAATTCTTTCCACAAATTGTCTACAACAATTAGAAATCCTCACCAAGGCATGAATAATACAACAAAATCATGAAAATCACAATATAAGACTCACGGTCATGCTTGACACCAATGTATAGATACTCGTCACCATGTCTATACATCGTACTCAACAAGAAGAAAATTGCAAATAGGACACAACTCCTAATCCCTCAAGCTAAGGTTAGACCAAACACTTACCTCGGTGTCACGAACATAATTCACGATTCAATTATAGCTTTACCCTTGATTCTACTGCCAATTTGCTTGTATCTAGCCACAAGTTACTTAATTACATCAATAAATGCTAAATGAATCAATTTGAATACATGAAAATGAGTTTTCCAAAGTTTTACCCAAAAGGTCAAAATCGCCCCCGGGCCTACGTGGTCAAAACCTGAGGTTCGAACCAAAACCCGATTACTCATTCCCCCACGAACTCAAATATATAATTTGTTTTGAAATAGGACCTCAAATCGAGGTCCAAATCCCCACTTTTCTTGAAAAACCTAGGTTCTACCCAAAACACCCAATTTCCCCCATGAAAATCATTGATTTGAAGTTGAAATCATGTTAAAAGATGTTAATGATTGAAGAAAACTAGTTAAAAACGACTTACAATTGATTTGGAGAAGAAAGGTTTTTTGAAAAATCGCCTCTTATGTTTTTGGGGTCTTAAAAATTGAAAAATAACTGAAAATCTCATCTAAATATACTGCCCTTAGATGCCCTGTGCGGACCGCACAAAATCAACCGCGGCCGCACAGGCTTCATGTGTTCTACAGTGATAGGTTTTAGTATTTTGGCCATAACATTCTCTACAGATGTCCAAATTGTGATTTCTATATCTCTCTGGAAACTAGACACGACGGGCTACAACTTTTGTTTTTGAATTATCTCAAAATTCCTTGTCGATCAAAAGTTATAGGCTTACACAGTCAGACCAGTGAATCTATTCTTACCCGCGGACCGCACAAAATCTAGTGCGGCCGCACTCCATTTTGTGCGGACCACACTGGTCTATACAGAGGCCTTCCACCTCTCTGAGCCTGCAACAACTATGTTTTTTAGGCCTAAGACACCCCGGAACCTACTCGAAACTCACCCGAGCCCTCGGAACTCCAAACCAAGTGTACAGAAAACTTCAAAAACATCTTACGAATTTATTCGTGTAATCAAATCATCAAAATAACATCATGAATATCAAATTAAATCTCAAGATCAATGAAATTTTCTCAAAACTTCTTTAAACATCAATTTTTGCAATTTAAGTCTGAATCACGTCAAATGACATCCATATTTTACCAAATTCCACAAAAACGTCTTAAGTCATATATAAGACCTGTACCGGGCGCCGAAACCAAAATACGGGCCCGTTACCATCATGTTCTAATCAAATTTCATTTCAATTTTTCTTAAACAATTTCCTTAAAAATTTATTTCTCGGGCTTAGGACCTCGGAATTTGATTCCGGGAATATGCCCAAGTCCCATATTTTCCTACGGACCCTCCGGGACCGTCAAATCACGGGTCCGGGTCCGTTTTCCCAAAACGTTGACCGAAATCAAATTAACTCCTTTTATAACCAAATTTTATCATTTTTCACAGAATTTCACATTAAAGCTTTCTGTCAACGTGCCCGAACTGTGCACGCAAATCAAGGTGGCTCTAAATGAGGTTTTCAAGGCCTCAAAACACAGAATTTAATTCAAAGCAAGTGATGACTTTTTGGGTCAACACATCCTCCACTTCTAAAACAACCGTTCGTCCTTGAACGGACAGAAGAAGGAAGTACCTGAGTCGGGGAAAAGATTGGGATAACGGCTCCGTATATCGGACTCGGACTCCCAGGTCGATGCCTCAGGAGGCTGACCTCTCCATTGAACATGAACAAAAGGAAATTTCTTCGACCTCAACTGACGAACCTACCGGTCTAAAATGGCTACCGGCTCTTCCTTATAAGACAAGTCCTTGTCCAACTGGACAGCACTTAAATCTAGCACGTGGGATGGATCGTCGTGATACTTCCGAAGCATGGACACATGAAACACTGGATGCACGGCTGATAAGCTCGGCGGAAATGCAAGTCTATAAGCCACCTCTCCCACTCGATCAAGAATATCAAACGGACCAATGAACCTAGGGCTAAGCTTTCCCTTCTTCCCAAATCTCATCACGCCCCTCATAGGCGATACTCGGATCAATACCTGTTCACCAACCATAAAAGCCACACCTCGAACCTTGCGATCTGCATAACTCTTTTGCCTGGACTGAGCTGTACGAAGCCTATCTTGAATAATCCTGACCTTGTCCAAGGCCTCCTGAACCAGATCCGTACCCAACAACCAAGCCTCTTCCGGATCAAACCATCCAACCGGAGATCAACACCGCCTACCATATAAAGCTTCATAAGGAGCCATCTAGATACTCGACTGGTAGCTGTTGTTATAGGCAAACTCTGCTAAAGGCAAGAACTGATCCCACGAACCTCCAAAATCGATGACACAGACTCGGAGCATATCCTCCAAAATCTGAATAGTCCGCACGGATTGTCCGTCCGTCTGGGGATGAAATGTTATACTCAACTCAACCTGAGTGCCCAACTCTCGCTGAACTGCTCTTCAGAAACGTGAGGTAAACTACGTACCTCGATCCGAAATGATAGACATAGGCACACCATGAAGACGAACAATCTCTCAGATATAGATCTCAGCTAACCTCTCGGATGAATAGGAGACTACCACAGGAATGAAATGCGCTGACTTGGGCAGCCTATCAACAATGACCCATACTACGTTGAACTTCTTCCGCGTCTGCTGGAGTCCAACAACAAAATCCATAGTAACCCGCTCCCACTTCCACTCGAAAAGCTCAATCCTCTAAAATAAACCACCAGGCCTCTAATACTCATACTTAACCTGCTGACAATTCAAACACCGAGACACATATGCAATGATGTCCTTTTTCATTCTATGCCACCAATAATGCTGCCGCAAATCCTTATACATCTTCGTGGTGCCTGGATGAATAGAGTACCGGGAACTATGGACCTCCTCTAAGATCAACTTTAGGATTCCATCCTCATTAAGCACACAAACTCGACCATGCAATCTCAAAACTCCATCATCATCTAAGGCAACTTGCTTGGCACCTCCGCGTCTCACCGT
The DNA here is from genome assembly GCF_000393655.2 of Nicotiana sylvestris. Taxonomy (NCBI): domain Eukaryota; kingdom Viridiplantae; phylum Streptophyta; class Magnoliopsida; order Solanales; family Solanaceae; genus Nicotiana; species Nicotiana sylvestris. Next base: position 162,751,828 of record NC_091064.1, on the reverse strand, counting down.
GTCTCTAAGGACACACAAATGGGGATCATCATACTGCCGATCACGGATACGCTCCAATAACGAAGAACGAGCAACTATGCAAGCTAGCATACGGCTGGGCTCAGAGACATCCAAGCTCACGAACTGATTGGCCAAAGCCTGAACATCCAAAGCAAGCGGTCTCTCACCGACCGGAATATAAGCAAGACTGCCCATAATGGCTGACTTCCTACTCAACGCATCGGCCACCACATTGGCCTTTCCCGAGTGATATAAGATAGTGATATCATAATCTTTCAACAACTCCAACCACCTCCTCTTTCTCAAATTCAACTCCTTTTGCTTGAACAAATACTGAAGACTCTTGTGATCCGTGAACACCTCACATGCCACGCCATACAGATAATGCCTCCAAACTTTAATGCGGGAACAATGGCTGCCAACTCTAAATCATGAACCGGATAGTTCTTCTCATGAATCTTCAACTGCTGCAAAGCATAGGTAATGACCTTGCCATCCTGCATCAACACTGCACCAAGTCCAATACGAGATGCATCACAATAGATTGTATAAGGCCCTGAACCTGTAGGCAAAACCAATATTGGTGCCGTAGTCAGAGCTGTCTTGAGTTCTGAAAGCTCACCTTACACTCGTCCGACCATCAAAATTGGGCACCCTTTTGGGTCAACCTGGTCATCGGGGTTGCGATAGATGAAAACCCTTCCAATAGTAGCCTGCCAATCCCAAGAAACTCCGGATCTATGTAGCTGATATTGGTCTAGACCAGTTCTTGACTGCCTCGATCTTCTTCGGATCAACCTGAATACCCTCTGCTGATACAACATGACCCAGAAATGTAACGAAAGTCAACTAGAACTCACACTTTGAGAACTTAACATATAACTGACTATACCTCAGAGTCCGAAGAACTAGTCTGAGATGCTGCTCGTGCTCCTCCTGGTTGTGGGAATATATCAATATCATTAATGAAGACTATCACGAACGAGTCTAAATAAGGCTTGAACACTCGGTTCATCAAATTCTTAAAAGCTAATGGGGCATTTGTCAACCCGAATGACATCACAAAGAACTCATAATGCCCGTACCGAGTGCGGAAAGTTGTCTTAGGGAAATCGGATGCCCTAATCCTCAACTGATTGTAGCCAGATCTCAAATCAATCTTTGAAAATACCTTGGCACCCTGAAGCTGATCAAACAAATCATCAATTCTTGGCAATGGATACTTATTCGTGATTGTAACCTTGTTTAACTGCCGGTAATCAATACACATTCTCATCGACCCATCCTTCTTCTTGACAAATAACACCGGCGCACCCCAAGGCGAAACCTTGGGTCTAATGAAACCCTTCTCAAGCAAGTCTTGCAACTGTTCCTTCAACCCTTTCAACTCAGGCGGGGCCATACGATACGGCGGGATAGAAATAGGATAAGTGCCCTGAGCCAAATCGATGCAAAAGTCAATATCCCTGTCGGGTGGCATACCCGGCAGGTCTGAAGGGAATACCTCAGGAAACTCACGAACAACGGGCACAAAAAAGGAACCTCAGCACTAGAATCACGAACATATGCCAAATAGGCCAAACACCCCTTCTCGACCATACGTCGAGCCTTTACATAAGAGATAACACTACGGGTAGAATGACCAGGAGTCCCTCTCCACTCTAAACAAGGCACACCCGGTAAGGCTAAGGTCACAGTCTTGGCATGATAGTCCAAGATAGCATGGTAAGGTGATAACCAGTTTATCCCCAATATAACATCGAAATCAACCATGTCCAGAAGAAGTAAATCTATACGAGTCTCAAGATCTCCAATAACCACTATACATGAACAATGGGCGCGATCTACCACAATAGAATCACCCATCGGCGTAGACACATAAATAGTGGCACTCAAAGAATCACTATGTATGACTAGATACGGTGCAAAATAAAATCGAAGCTTCTCTACCACAAACCAGAATAGTATTTGCACCTCTACCTCTAATACCTTTACCTCCACCTCTAGCATCTCTACCTCCACCTCTAATACCTTTACCCCCACCTCTAATACCTATCTCTGAGTGATGTGGAGAAACTTCTCTAGGAATAACTGCGTGAACTGCTCCCAAGTCAAAGCTAGTGATCCGACTGGTCTAGCCAAGAAATAATCTCCCCACCAAGCCTTGGCGGATCCAAACAAGCAAAATGTAGCAAAATTAACCCCATCGGTCTCCACGATCCCTAGGTTCCTGAGAACTTCATGGCAACTGCATAGAAAGTCTTGGGGATCCTCAGAAGATGCTCCGCTGAAAGTAGTAGTGAAGAGGTTGGTGAAACTTATCCAACCTCGACAAAGCCTCCGAAGACGTAGTTGATCTATCACCGGTCTGTGCTGCTGCTACTCGGCTGAAGAAGCGGTACATGACCTTGCCATTCATGAAAGGACAAGAGTAGAGGTTTCAATTTAGCATTGAGAGAACAAAATCGCACGACAGGGAACAATAGAAGTGAAACTTTTCCTAACTTTGTAGCCTCTAAGGGATAAATACAGACGTCTCGCATCGATCCCTCAAACTCTACTAAGCTTGTCTGTGAACTGTGAGACCCATGTAACCTAGAGCTCTGATACCAACTTGACACGACCTGGATTTCCTACCTCGGGAGTCGTGATGGCACCTACTAATGTGAGCTAGGCAAGCCAATTATTGAACCATCTACCTTTTTTACCAATTTTATTCTCTTTAATAATACGAAGAAATAACATTTAAACAACAGAATATAACATAAGCGGAAGAAAAAAATAAGCCATCTGAACATGAATATCTATTACAACTATTTGAGTCTCGACTACCCAGAACTGGTATTACAGTTTCACAGACGGTCTAAGAATACTACAAATAAAGGTCTGAAAGAATTAATTACAACACTATTTCCGGAAATACATGTAAGTAACAGAAAAGTATATAGAAGGAGACGCCAAGGCCTACGGATGCCTACAGGACTACCTCGGGTTGCCTGATGATCAAGAATTAGCAATCTCACTGCGGTCCGAAGTCTAAAACACTGGAATCTGCACAAAAGAGTGCAGAGTGTAGTATCAGTACAACCGACCCCATGGGCTGGTAAATGCCTAGCCTAACCTCGGCAAAGTAGTGATGAGGCTAGGACCAGACTACCAAATAAACCTATGCAGTTCAATTATATACATTGAGAAAGAAATACAAAAATAAACAAGTAAAGTTGGGAGGGGGAAACATGCTTCGGGTTATAGCAGGTAAAACAGAATATCAAGAGAATTATTAAGGAATCAAAACCACCCACAAACAAGAAAAATGGAACAAATGCAGATTTCACTTTCTTTTCATATCTCGTGGCAGGCGTGCCACCCGCTCCCATTTCACATGTCTTGTGGTAGGTATACCACTCGTTCCCATTTCATTATATCTTTGTTGCGGCATGCAACCCGATCCACATATAATGTTGTTGCGGCGTGCAACCCGATCCATATATAATGTTATTGCGGCGTGCAACCCGATCCATATATAATATTGTCGCGGCGTGCAACCCGATCCATATATAATGTTGTTGCGGCGTGCAACCTGATCCATATATAATATTGTTGCGGCGTGCAACCCGATCAATATATAATATTTACAATTATAACGAGAGTATCGACAAGAGATAAATAAGGTCTACACTGTCCCGACAATGGATTCGATAGCATGAGAAATCACGTCCCGGCAAGGGAGAAACAACTATAACCAAACTTGATACCACACCTAACTACCTCAGCTATAACCAAACTCGTTACAACATCTAACCACCTCAGCTATAACCAAACTCGTTACCACACCTAACTACCTCAGCTATAAACAACCTCATTCTGATACCTAACTACCTCAGTTATACCCATAATCCCTACCCAACACAAAGAATCATCAACCTAAGCATCCGTAATATCAAGAACACAATGCTAGGGAACCACAATTCAACAATAGCCGGGCAAGGGGGCAACATAATGATCTCTTCTCTTTCTCACTCTTACTTCATAACTCGAGCCAATGCTCTAGTGTTCAATTGTCACTTATACTTTCACAATTTCACTATACAACTTTATCCAACGCTCCTCAATGTTCATAGGTCACAATTCTTTCCACAAACTTTATACAACAATTAGAAATCTTCACCAAGGCACGAATAATACAACAAAATCATGAAAATCAAAATATAAGACTCACGGTCATGGTTGACACCAACGTATAGATACTCGTCACCATGCTTATATGTCGTACTCAACAAGAAGCAAATATCAAATAGGACACAACTCCTAATCCCTCAAGCTAAGGTTAGACCAAACACTTACATCGATGCCGCGAACATAATTCACGATTCAATTATAGCTTTACCCCTTGATTCCACCGCCAATTCACTCGTATCTAGCCACATGTTACTTAATTACATCAATAAACGCTAAATGAATCAATTTAAATGCATGAAAATGAGTTTTCCAAAGTTTAACCCAAAAAGTCAAAATCGCCCCCGGGCCCACGTGGTCAAAACCTGAGGTTCGAACCAAAACTCGATTATTCATTCCCCCACGAACTCAAATATATAATTTGTTTTGAAATCGGACCTCAAATCGAGGTCCAAATCCCCACTTTTTTTGAAAAACCTAGGTTCTACCCAAAACACCCAATTTCCCCCATGAAAATCATTGATTTGAAGTTGAAATCATGTTAAAAGATATTAATGATTGATGAAAACTAGTTAAAAATGACTTACAATTGATTTGGAGAAGAAAGGTTGTTTGAAAAATTGCCTCTTTTGTTTTTGGGGTTTTAAAAATTGAAAAGTAACTGAAAATACCATCTAAATAGACTGCCCTCAGATGCCCTGTGCGGACCGCACAAAATCAACCGCAGCTGCACAGGCTTCCTGTGTTCTGCAGTGACAAGTCTTCGTATTTTGTCCATACCTTTCTCTACAGATGTCCAAATAGATCTAAAGATATAGGCTTCTGAGGTCGGACCTCTGAGGTCCAACCTTTCTCTACAGATGTCCAAATAGATCTACAGATACCTTTCTCTATAGATCTAAAGATATAGGCTTCTGAGGTCGGACCAGTGAATCTGTTCTTCATCGCGGACCGCACAGAATTTAGTGCGGCCGCATAGGCCCCTCCGCGGCCGCACTCCATTTTGTGCGGACCGCACTAGTCTATTCAGAGGCCTTCCACCTCTCTGAGCCTAAAACAGCTGTGTTTTTAGGCCTAAGACACCCCGAAACCTATCCGAAACTCACCCGTGGCCTCGAAACTCCAAACCAAGTGTACACAAAACTTCAAAAACATCTTACAGATTTATTCGTGTAATCAAATCATCAAAATAACATCATGAACATCAAATTAAATCTCAAGATCAATGAAATTTTATCAAAACTTCTTTAAGCATCATTTTTGCTATTTAAGTCCGAATTACGTCAAATGACATCCATTTTTCACCAAATTCCACAGAAACGTCTTAAGTCATATATAAGACCTGTACCGGGCGTCGGAACCAAAATACGGGCCCGATACCATCATGTTTTAATCAAATTTCATTTCAATTTTACTTAAACAATTTCAGAAAATAATTTCCATTAAAAATTCATTTCTCGGGCTTATGACCTCGGAATTTGATTCCGGGCATACGTCCAAGTCCCATATTTTCCTATGGACCCTCCGGAGAGGGACCCGCGGACTCAACTTCCCTTTCTTTCCGAACCTCATAACACCCTTCATTGGCGAAACCTTCAGCAAAACCTTCTCGACCTCCATAAATGACACATCTCGGACCTTCCGATCCGCATAACTCTTCTGACGTGACTGAGCTGTGCGAAGTCTTTCCTGAATTACCTTCACCTTATCTAAGGCATCTTGGACCAAATCTGTCCCCAACAACCTAGCCTCACGGGGCTCAAACCAACCCACTGGAGTTCTACACCGCCTCCCATATAAGGCCTCATACGGTGTCATCTGAATACTGGACTGATAGCTGTTGTTGTAGGCAAACTCTACAAGTGGTAAAAATTCAACCCAAGAACCTCCAAAATCAATCACGCAGGCACGCAATATATCCTCTAATATCTGAATAGTACGCTCGGACTGTCCGTCCGTTTGAGGATGAAATGCTGAACTCAACTCCACCTGAGTGCCCAACTCGTGCTGAAAAGTCCTCCAAAACTGAGAAGTGAACTGAGTACCTCTATCCGAAATAATAGTAACTGGAACACCATGCAACCGCACAATCTCCTGAATAAAGATCCTAGCCAGCCGCTCCGCAGAATATGTGGTACACACCGGAATGAAATGCGCTGACTTGGTCAGCCTATCCACAACGACCCAAATCGAATCAAAATTCTTCAAAGTCCGAGGAAGGCCACTCACGAAATCCATAGTAACTCTCTCCCATTTCCACTCAGGAATAATCATCTGCTGAAGCAAACTGTCCGGTCTCCGATGCTCATATTTCACTTGCTGACAGTTGAGACACCGAGCCACATACCCACAATGTCTTTCCTCATTCTCCTCCACCAGTAATGCTGTCTCAAGTCCTGATACATCTTCGCAACACCCGGATGGATGGAATACCGCGAACTGTGGGCCTCCTCAAGAATCAAATCTCTAAGACCATCAACATCGGGCACACCAATACGGCCCTGCATCCTCAATACGCCATCATCACCTATAGTCACATCTTTGGCATTATCATGCTGAACTCTATCCTTAAGGACAAGCAAATGCGGATCATCATACTGGTGCTCTCTGATGCCATCATATAAGGAAGATCGAGAAACCACACTAGCCAATACCCGGCTAGGCTCAGAAATATCTAACTGCACCAACTGATTGGCCAAGGTCTGAACATCAACTGCAAGAGGCCTCTCCCCAACTGGGATGTAAGCCAAACTCCCCATACTGACTGCCTTTCGGCTCAACGCATCGGCCACTATATTGGCCTTTCCCGGATGATATAGAATGGTAATATCATAGTCTTTAAGTAACTCAAGCCATCTCCGCTGCCTCAAATTAAGATCTTTTTGTTTAAGTAAATGCTGAAGACTGCGATGATCAGTGAATACCTCACAAGATACGCCATATAAATAGTGCCTCTAAATTTTTAAGGCATGAACTATAGCAGCCAACTCCAAATCATGAACAGGGTAGTTCTTCTCATGGGGCTTCAACTGATGAGAAGCATAAGAAATAACTCTACCCTCCTGCATTAGCACACAACCAATCCCAACTCTGGAAGCATCACAATATACCATGTACGAACCTGTAGCTGATGGTAACACCAACACTGGAGCTGTGGTCAGAAGTGCTTTGAGCTTCTGGAAGCTCTCCTCACACTCGCCGGACCATACAAATGGGGCACCTTTCTGAGTCAACTTGGTCAAAGGCGATGCAATAGAAGAAAACCCCTGAACAAATCGGCGATAATAGCCTGCTAGCCCAAGAAAACTCCAAATCTCTGTGACTGAGGACGGTCTAGACCAACTCTGCACTGCTTTTATCTTCCTTGGATCAACCTGTATACCCTCGCTTGACACTATGTGTCCCAAAAATGCCACAGAACTTAGCCAAAATTCACATTTGGAGAATTTTGCATAAAGCTTCTTCTCTCTCAATCTCTGCAACACTACACGCAAATGTTGGGCATGCTCCTCCTGGCTAGGCGAATACAACCAGGATATCATCAATGAATACAATAACAAATGCATCCAGATAAGGCTGAAATACATTGTTCATCAAATGCATGAACACTGCTGGGGCATTGGTCAGCCCGAAAGACATAACCAAAAATTCATAGTGACCATATCTAGTCCTGAAAGCAGTCTTGGGAATATCCGACTCCCTGATTTTCAACTGGTGATAGCCCGAACGGAGATCAATCTTAGAAAATACCCTCGCTCCCTAAAGCTGATCAAATAAGTCATCAATGTGAGGCAAAGGATACTTGTTCTTCACTGTTACCTTATTCAACTGCCTATAATCAATGCATTCTCATTGTGCCATCTTTCTTCTTCACAAATAAAACAGGTGCACCCCACGGGGACACGCTAAGCCAAATGAACCCCTTATCTAGGAGTTCCTGAAGCTGCTCCTTCAATTCTTTCAGCTCTGTTGGTGCCATACGATATGGCGGAATAGAAATGGGCTGAGTGCCCGGCACTAAGTCAATGCCAAAATCAATATCCCTGTCCGGCGGCATGCCCGGCAAGTCTGCAGGAAATACATCAGGAAAGTCCCTTACAACTGGGACGGAATCAATACTAGGAGTCTCAGCTCCAACATCCCGCACAAAAGCCAGATATGATAGATAACCTTTCCCAACCATACGCTGGGCTTTCAAGAAAGAAATTACTGTACTAGAGACATAATCAGTCATGCCACGCCACTCGATCCTCGGAACACCCGGAATAGCCAAAGTAACTGTCTTAGCATGACAGTCTAGAATAGCAATCGGGACGGACCAAGTCACAATCCCCAATAGTACACGACCTCACGCTCGTCGTCAAGCATGTGACTCACCTTAATATAGCACTACGATGTGCAATCCGGGGTTTCAAACCCTCAGAGTATCATTTACAATCATTAAACACCTCGAACTGGCGAAATCTCTAGCTCACGACGCCTTTTCCCCTCAAATTGACCTCCACGTGCGTCGAATCTATCCAAAATCAGAATGAATGCATCACAATATGCTAAGGGAGCAAAGTCCAAGCGAAAACAATCAAAAAATATCAAAAATCCCGAAATTAGCAAAACCCCGAGCCCACTTATCGAAACTCAGAGATTTTCACACCATTAGGTTCTTTATCTCCTCATGAGTTCATACATATAAAATTTACCAAAATCCGACCTCATATAGTCACTCAAATTCTAAAAATTCCCTCTCCAATTTCAAGCCCTAATTTCCCAACTCTTCCTCTAATTTCCACAAATTTTCATGATTAAACAATGGTATAATCACCATAAACACAAAGTATAAAGCCAAAGTAGCTTACCTCTGCGGATACACTTGATCCCTCTTGAAATCACAGCTTTGAGCTCCAAAATCGCTGAAAAATTATGAACAATTGACTGAAAATCACGAAAGGGCATTTTTATACCTTCTGCCCAGCTCTTTCGTACCTCCGATCCAGTAAGCACACCTGCGCTTCCGCTTCTGCGGATTTCACTTATGACCCAGGACCCGCATCTGCGGTCCAAACACGCACCTGCGATACCGCATATGCGGTTCTTCCTCCGGTTCTGTGGAAATCACTTGCCGGCCAAATGTCGCATCTGCGATCCTTTCCCCGCATCTACGGCTTCTAAGGGGTTCATTCGGCCTAGTGTGTCACCGTGGGGTGCGCCGGTTCTGTTTGTAAAGAATAAGGATGGCACAATGAGAATGTTGCATTGATTACAGGCAATTGAACAAGGTAACAATTAAGAACAAGTATCCTTTGCCTCGCATTGAGGATTTATTTGACCAGCTTCAGGGAGCGAGGGTCTCTAAGATTGATCTTTGTTCGGGCTATCACCAGTTGAAGATGAGGGATTCAGATATTCTTAAGACTACTTTCAATACTATATATGGTCACTATGAGTTTCTTATCATGTCTTTCGGGCTGACCAATGCCCCAGCAGCGTTCATGCATCTGATTAACAGTGTGTTTCGACCTTATCTGGACTCGTTCATTATTGTATTCATTGATGATATTCTAGTGTAATCGCATAGTTAGGAGGAGCACACGGAGCATTTGCGAGTTGTATTGCAGAGATTAAGGGAGGAGAAACTTTATGCAAAATTCTCCAAGTGTGAGTTTTGGCTCTACTGAAGCGTTATCACTAGCTAAGCAAAGTTGAGCATCAAAAGCGGGAACTTTAGCCAGAGCACCCTTCCCCTCTAAAGCGTGAGCCTCCGCCCGAGCTTTGAGCTCATCATGCTCACGCCTGGCTCGGCCAGCTTCATCCCGAAGGCGCTCTAGGGCCTTCGTCGTTTTCTACAACTAAAATAAATGAAGCGTTAACCTTAGAAGCTAAAAGGCAGAATGCACACTCACCCGAGACATAAAATTACCTGCTCCTTCAAGTAGTTCTCATAATTCAAGCTCCGGCTCACCTCATACCGCAAGTTTACCAACTCAACTTCATTTTTATCTCAAAGGATCCTAAGGGATCTCTCCTCATCCAGAGCTTTCCGCAGCCCAACTTCACGACGAAGCAGCCCGGACTTAAGCTTGTCGAAGGCCTGCAAAAAAAAACCTAATAAGGAAGGGAAGGCGCGAAGTTCGAAAGGCCTGTGCCGAAACTCACCACGAAGTGAAGCCGCTGGGCTACCTCGAAGGCCGAGCACACATCTGCAAACCTAGCTCTCCCAGCTCTGAAAGGGTCAACTTCAGTCGAGGCACGGTCGCTTAGTATATGCGACCCTGGGTTTCTAGTATCCCTCGAAGTACTGTGGACGAGAAAAGAAGGTGACAGCAATGGAGAAACCATCTTTCCGGAACTAGGAACCACGAACACGGCAGGCTCGGACGATGCTTCCGCTCCGAAACCCCGGTCCCGTTTTGCCTTGCTTTGAGCGCCATCGCCCTGTAAAAGCATCTCTCGCTTATTGTTGTCGTTCTTTAGCCCAGAAGCTGGCAACCCTTCCTCCTCTCCAGAGGAGCGCGCCTCACCTCGGAAGGCTCTATGATGCCTACAACAGCAAGATTAATAAGCATAAAGGAAAAAATAGCACAACACGCACCATGATGTATTGCTTCCCATCTGCTCCGAGACAAAGCTCACCACTTACACTCATCACAAGTCGAGTGGGTCGCCAACTTCCGAACCCAATCCGTCAAATCAGGAATGTCGCCCGGCGCCCATAAAATTACTGCAGGAAAAGAAAAGAAGGCACGGTTACAGAACCAGCTTTCGCCATAAACAAAACTGAGAAGGCACGGAATGCACCACTTGCATGTATAGTTCCATTCCTCAGGAAATGGCATAAGCTCCACAGGGATAATGTCAGCGGTCTGCACTCGGACGAAGCAACTCATCTGCTCCTGGTCTCCATCTTCCTCATCATCAGCAACGAAGGGCGTGGTCGATCGGCATCGCAAGGTTAGCAGACATCAATGGTGAAAGGGCCGGTACATCCTAATAAGATGATTGAGCGCAAGTTCAAGCCCCGCCTTCTCCGCAAAAAATCTCATCATCAACATTGTTCGCCAAAATAATGGGCGGATCTGCGCCAAGGTAACCCAATACTATAAACAGAAGTCGAGCACAACCCTATCAAAGGGCCCAGTGTGAAAGGATATGTGTACACATTCAAAAGTCCATCGGAAAGATCTGTGATGCCCTCATCCGGGGGAAATGTCTGTAACACTACTTTCTCCCCCCATCCGTAGTTTTTTCTCACTAACCCAAGATGCTCTTCTCCTATCAAAGAAGTAGTCTTCAAGGTATACTCTTGTTGGTCCTGAATGTCGGAGGCAGAACTCTTCCCTCTCTGCCAGACATACCCCGCTGTAGTAGTCATGGCTATGGAAATATTAGAGAACTAAAGCAGGAATCTGTGCAAGTACGTTAGTACTGAAGTAATGAAAGACTACAAAGAAAAAGAAGGGTAACTACTTAAAATGGTGGGATCTCCAAAGGAGCAAAAACGACCCTATATATGAAAAATATGGCAACAATCTGCCTGCCTAAAAAGCCAACGACATCATCCCCAGTCCCGAGGTGGTACCCGACCTCGAGGATCTCCATCAAAAAAGAAGTTAGGCCCTAAAAAGCCAACAGCATCATCGCCAGTCCTGAGGTGGTACCCGACCTCGAGGACCTCCATCACAAAGGAAGTTAGGCCCTAAAAAGCCAACGGTATCATCGCCAGTCCCGAGGTGGTACCCGGCCTCGAGGACCTCCATTAGCGAAAGGTTAGGCCCTAAAACGCCAATAGCATCATCACAAGTCCCGAGGTGGTACCCGACCTCGGGGACTTTCGTCAAAAAGGAGTCAGGCTCAAAGGAAATAAGCATTCAAGCTCCACCCACATGGGGGCTTGGTCCCAGGGTGCCATCTAGATTCGGGTAGACCCTCATTCGGGATCTACCTACAACACCTTAGGGCTATCTACGCTAAGTTCAAAGCAGGTTTCCAGGTGGCCCAGGTTTGAACGAACCTCCACCCGGGGACTACTTTCGAAAGCTCAAAGGCAGTACCTATTCTCGGGCCTCCGAGCAAATTTCCCCTCAAAGACTACCGCGGGGCCTAGGTGATAAATCACGATCTTAGGGCTCAAAGCGTTACTTTCATTCAACTCGAAGTAAGGGTCCCGACGACCCGAGTTTGTCGGTTCAATCCAGGCTCGATCCAAGGAACGGTGAAAGGTTCCACGAGAGATCGTATTAATTAATGAAAGGTCAGGAAAAATACTCACACCTGGGCTCGATATTGCCAGCAGCCGATAGAATTATGCATTCAGAGTCTCCATAAATGCAAATAAGAGGGAATATAGCGAACATCGAAGACAAAATTGAAGAAACGTCTTCACATTCATAAAAATTTGATTACAAAAGTCCATGAGGGGTCCTTACATACGATTACAAAAGCCCACAAGAGGTCCTTACACAGAAACAAAGAAGAGAAAAAGTACACATGTAGCAAAAATCAAGAGCCTAATCTATTCTCAAAGGTTCATCCTCGGCAGCAGCATCTTCGAATACCACCTCACTCCATGGAAAGCAAAGGGAGTGAGGTGCCGCACCGGGTAGTCGGGGGAGGTGAGTAGCGATGTAGAGTCCGAACACCTCCCCCCCCTAAACAGCAGTAAAGAGTCCAAATATTTCCCCCGAGATAGGAGAAATCGGCCCCTACTTCGTCGTCCCGAGCCAATGATGACAACAACAACAACAAAATGGTGTAGTCTCGCTCGACAAAAGAAAGTCCGGGAGACAGGCTGTGGCATGGCTGATAGAAATGTCGTCGTATGATCTTGAGGTCATGGGCCTTAAACATGGCGAATGACAATGGATAAAAATGGCGAGAAGAGAGTGATGAATAGATATGGGAAGACACTTGGGTGAAAGATTGATCCCAAGAGGCTCCCATTTATAGAAAGGGAGGCAACGTAACTGACGGGGCCATTATTTCCCTCAAAAGACGTAATGGCAGGCACATTTAATGCGTCCTTGGGAGCTGAACCGGCGGCGACATTATAGCTTTGAAGAATGAGAAACTATAATGCTTTGAATGATCTTGGAGAAGTGAAACGACGGGATGTTTCGGTTATCATAGAGGTTTGCATCATCTGTATGACGTCATCGCAGGAAGTCTGAAAGGTCGGATGTCAAACTCGTTTCTTATCGCTCCTCTCTAAGAAACGCGGGGACTATCTGTATACGGTGAAATCATTGGGTCCAATTCCTCGTCATCGAGAAACCTCAGAAGATCATCTTGAAGCCTCGAGGCTACAAGGCTATGGTCGAGTTTCTTCCCTCGAGGTTCGTCGATGCCCAACCTTGGGACAATGTTGACCACGGCTATGGTAGAAATGAGGAGTTTCCAAGGTACACGGCTAGGACTGGCAGAGCCTAATGGACTACCCTAGCCCTGAATCAGGATGTCATCCAGTTGTCCCATCTCCGCTTCTTTGTCATTAATGTATTTTGTACTATGTTAGGATTTTCCTCCTATATAAAGGGGATCCTTGTCATTTTGTAAATCCCTGTTGCCATAGTTGCTCCACACAAAATATACAAGAATATTTGCTCTTCTCTCTAACTTATTCTCTTGATATTATTGCTTCCATTTATTATCTTCATTATTGTTCATCATTTATTGCTTATCATTGGTCATAAAGAGCCTCTGTTGATTTTATTATAACTGTTAGTCATACCTCGATCACTTTCGATAGCTCACAGTCGAGCTCCGGAATCAACCTCGAGGCCCCCGAACGACAAGCTCGAGCCCCCGATTGTTAACCCATCGGTTTGGTTACCACCTTATCCTTAACTCTTATTTCGTTTCTAAGTCTCACACACATAGCATCATCTGCTTAACAACTAGCATAAAAATAAATCACGTATTTTTAGAGTCCCATAATCAAATTTAATTGTTATTACCATTTTCATGGTAAACACTATCTATAGTATATTAGATGCACACTGTAAGTTGGTAGAAGCGATTATGTTTTCTCGAGGAACGTTATTGAATGCTTAGAATTCCACAAATATTCTCAAAAAATTTCTATCTTTCTTATATTGTAGAGGATGTTTAGAAGAGAAAGAAAAAGATATTACTTTAACAGTAAAAGTTACTAAGAATATCTATTGTGCTGGAGTAGTATCTTGAATTCTTGACAGGACATATTTTCAGTTTACAGTGGTGATCGCTAGCTAATACATGAACCAAAGAGGCTATGAACTTTTGTTTTAGGAGTGAGTGAAATATAAAATGGTTGAAAATGTGTACTACTGTATTGTTAAAAGTTTCCCGAATTAGTTGTTTAAAGAGAATTTATTTAGCTTAAGAGTTTCAGATAAGTACTAACCTTCCATCTTGAAGTCGTCTTCTGAATAAACATCTGAGAGCCCGACCATTTTGTGACTGACTACTAAAAAGAGTTGTTGATAGACTGTTAATATTAGACAACTTTCTATACCAAATATCAGACCAGAACTTAATTTTGTTGGTACCATTGTATATACAATATGTTGCAAAGGTACCTCCGCACTTATTAACTATCCCTTCCAAATGATGTACTATAAGTCTATAACATAGTCTAGCTTATTTAAGTTTTCAGGTTTACTTCCGCATGTTTGTATTTATGCCTAGCTTATTGAGTCTACATGTTTCCTTTCTAATTTTGTATTTATTGCGCATGGCCTTCCCACAAATACGGTGCTTATTTTTTTTTTGTGTGTTTCTTTGGATTAATTGCTTTCAAGTAGTTGCTTTTTCTCTTCCATTTTGGTTGAGCATTAAAGTTATATTGTTAATCCTGAAAATTTATCGGAAGTCGGGACCATACGTCAGCCAGCACAGTCTTCCTTCACTCTGACCATGCTCTTAACTAAAACTTTTGGAGCGTAATTATATATGATAGGATATGATAGTCACAAGATTGTAATGCTTACTATTGTTGTAGGCCTTAAACCCGTATATCATTTATGGGATACTTGTTTCTCCAACCTCCTATAGGATCCCTGCTATTTCTGTTATCACCATTTCCATCCTTAATGTTATTATAACCCGCCCATCCTGTATTGAAACAAAATCGGCCCCTCTGTTGATTTCTTTGAGGTCCTTTTACTGTTAGAACCAGATATTTGGATTTGGAGAACACAAACAGCTATGTATAAGCTAAGCCGTTCATCCTTAGGACATATTTTTCTTGAACTAAATAGTCGTGAGTCGAGATGGTTATCTTTAGCCTTATAGAATTTTCACATATTTATTTATGATTTTCGTCTTAACATTTATTACTTTGTGTATTGATATACCTATTTATTTCAATAATTTCAATTGTTTCTGCGGGTGGGAATAAAATCGTAAAGGAAGGATCAAAGGATCAATCGCCTTCACACCTAGACTTGACAAATAAGAAATTACTGTTAGAACTGAGGAGACGCAAACAAAGATGGAGAAACTTCAAGATAACATGAATAGCATAAAGCAGCAACATCAAGTGTCACCTAACTGTGCTAATGGATTTCAACATCAAGAGTTCAATGCCTACAAAATCTAATAGAAAAAAGGTTTTCATTCTTTCTCGGCCGTAGAAAGTAGCACAATCTTTCCAATGACGAATCTTCAGTTACATCTTCCTTAACACATAGGTTACACTTCTGTAATTTTCATGTGATTTGCACTGTATCTGTATAAATACATGTATTAATATCTATATAAAAGTTTATTAACCTTATGCTTTGTGCTTCTTTCTAAAGCTATGCATTCTCTCAAATGTTTGGTGGTTTAAAACCATATAACAACTCGATCAAACATCATATTGGTATTTATTTGTTCAACGTATCTCAAAAATTAGTGATAACTAAAAATTCTGGTAATATCAATATCTAAATTATTTCATAGATAAGTTCCCTTAGGAATGCAATCATTATATCAAACCCTATTTCCCCTCTAGCATAAAATTTAAACGAAATGTACAAGTAATTGAGAACGAACATATATTATTTCTGTAATTTACTTACTTTCATAGTATCACCAACTTTATATTTGTAGGTACTCTACCTTTATGGAGCTTAGCAAAATTCTACCTTTATGGAGCTTAGCAAAATTTCTTGACATTTGCTCCTTTTCAATTTCCGAAAGTTCCAAAGAGACAGGAGTGTCATTTTGAGAACGAGGATCGACAATGATTTTCTCGAGCACATTAATATTGTTTTTAGTTTAAATTTTAACTATATATTAAAATGAAATATACTATGATCCAAAGTGTTGGGCCCGTTCTTGCACGGGCCAATCCCATCTAGGAAACTACTATACGTACTAGTTTGCATCTTTAAGAAGTAACAATGTTCTATTCTCACACAGGTCCAATTTTTTCCTACTTTGGGCCTCTGCCCTCCAAAAACACGGAACTTTAGAAAATAATAAAATAAATGAAGAAGAATTAAACTAAATAGATATTCACCCAGCCGCTTTAGGGATTTGCTTCATCATTAGCTAAAGAAAAGAGAGAAGGTAGACGCTTAGTCTAATTGTCCGAAGTGATTCTTTCTTGAATTAATGATAATCGGTAAAAAAGCATTGTGTAATTCACACATTATATGTGTATAAGTATATATAATTAGTGTATAATTTATATATACCGGTTAGGAAAAGTAAACAATGCATCTAACCATCTATTCGCGTAAAGATACCAAATTCCCAATAAAAAGGTGAAAATAGCATGGGCTACTAAGTTTTTGGACTGGTAATTTAAAAATATCCAGTGTTTGCAAAGTCATTAAAAAATAGCCACCATTTTATGCGGAGATGAAATCTGGACAAAAAATACCCTAACTGAAAAACGAAAAGTTCCAGCATAATATGCTTGCTTATAGAGCTCCTGGTATAAACTTCTAGCATATTATGTTGGAACTCTAGAAATTATGAAATTTCAGCACATTATGCGGAAATCTCATATGTAAAAAGTTCGAACTCCAACATATTATGCTGGAATTTTTCCGAATTTTTAAGCGTGTTTTATTCAGATTTTGTCTTTTCATGAAAAGGTTGCTAAATTTTAATTATTTTTAAAATTGTAGCTATTTTTCAATTATCAGTTATAAATCAGGTTATTTATTGTTTTCTTCTTTCAGGTAATATGGGCTCTTACAAGGATAGAATAGCCCGCTACTTTAGGGTAGAAATGGCGTGGGGTAGCCACTGTTTAAGCTAGTATTTACTTTTTATCCATCATTTTTAATGCTTAGCAATAGTAGTCACTAGTCTATTAAAATTAATATGAAAAGACTGCGTTACCCTTTCTTATATCTCTTTTCCCAAACGGAAATGCAGTGTATTTATACTGTTTCATTTCCGCATCTAAGGTGCGCAATCGTGTATTCGGAACCTCACCTTCACCCATTGGTAAGGAAGGTCAACGAGAGCACCAAATGTTATGAACTTATATTAATGCTACTGAATGTTAAGCAAAAGAAGAATGGGGAGAGGTTCCAAATTTTAAAAAAAGATTAAGATATGACGTTGTGAAAATAAGAAAAAGAGTGATGAGTAAACAGGAAATGCAATTCCTTCCCAGAAGTTAAGGATATGTAGTCCTGAAGTCCTAAAGTTAAATTCAAAAGTTAAGGAAATGTAGTCTTGAAGTCCTAAAGTTAAGTTCAATAGTTAAGGACACAAGTTCAATAGTTAAGGACATACAGTCCTTAACTTATAGTTACAAGTTCTAAAGTTAAGGACAGACAGTCCTTAACTTATAGTTACAAGTTCAAAAGTTAAGAACAATAGGTCTTTAACTTTGATTTCCAAGTTCAAAAGTTAAGGACAGACAGTCCTTAACTTATAGTTACACGTTCAAAAGTTAAGGACAAGCAGTCCTTAACTTACAGTTACAAGTTCAAAAGTTAAGGGCAATAGGTTTTTAACTTTGACTTACAAGTTCAAAAGTTAAGGACGCTTGGTCTTGAAGTTTGAGTTCCAAGTTCAAAAGTTAAGGACATGTAGCCTTGAAGTCCTGAATTTAGAGTTCCAAGTTCAAAAGTTAAGGACATGTAGTCCTGAAGTTAAGGACATGAGCATCAGGGTATTTTCGTCCGGACAATTAAAGTTTATTAAAGCAGTGGCTAAAGACTAAAAATATTTTAAACGGTGGCTTAAAAGTAAATACATGTGTTATTAGTGGTCAACCGTGCACTTCCCCTACTTTAGGTACTCCTGTTTAGTATCCTAATAACTTGGGCTTGGTCCAATATTTGGTTTAGTATGGCTTCAATTTTCAGTAGTCCAGACCATCAAATCGGCCTCAACAAGACCATATAAATCATAGAAAACGATAAGAAGCATCTGACGCACCAGCATTCTTATGAGGCTTTTTGTTTGTTTGTTTTTTTAGGGTCAATCATTTTACGTAATACTATTACTTCTAGCATCCGACTGGAAAATCTCTTTATCATATTTTCAAAACCAGCAAATAAATCAGCAAAAATTAATTAAGGCCCTAATACTTGAACATTTGAGTTACAGAACTACAGGATTAATTATATTATTTATACTCCATAAATTAATGGATATTAAGGAAATTCTTTGATACATATGCAACATTTCTTTCCTTGCCACTAATAATAAACCACTCTGACATAATCACAAGGGGTAAAAATAATATTAAGCCTAATATTTGGGTCAAAAATATAAAACAGCGATACTAAATATTTCAGAAGGCATTGCGCTGCTCTTAGGCCTTAGGGCATGCATCTCTAGCGTTTCTTTACCCTACTAATCTATATTTTATAATAATCATAGACTTAGGGCTTAATGATCAACAAGATTGTATTAATTTTAATTTAGAGCCATTCAAGACTGAAATATTACCAAAATAGTTCTAGCAAAACCTGTCAAGTTTGAATCAATATCTTGAGCTTTTAAATCAAAAAAGTAAGAAGGGAAAAAAACAAAAAATGGGAAAAAGTGAATAAAATAAATGCAAATCGATTAGGAAAAAGCAATCATCAAAGCCTAACGTAGTCGAATTCTACTATTACTTTAAAGGTAATTTGATTATAAAAATGATGATGTTGTTATGATAAATATCATATTATGGTGGATGTTTACTCTTCCTTCATGATTTTCATGTCAAATGCTTAATGATATATTCAATGACATATTTTCTATGTTCAATGACATATTCCATGACATATTTTCTTTACTTTTCTTGCCTATATAAAGGCCTTGTAATAGATAGAAAAATACACACAATTAAAGAAAAAAATCTCTTCATTCTCTCTATCTCCATTTCTTGTTCATGTTTTACTAAATTGCTTTTATTTCCTTGTTCCATATTGCTACTTTGAATTATATTTCATAACACGTTATCAGCACGAGTCTCTAACCAATTGTATATATATATCTACAAAAAATTTCCTACATTCGGAAAGATTACAATTAGAAGCCATACATATCATCACATGGTTAAATATAAAGAGAAACTACATATGGTAAGTAATGAAATGTAGAAGGTATGATTATCTTATACTTGTCACTCCTTTAAAATCTCATATGCACACAACTTCGTATTACACCTGTATTGCATAAGCACATATTAATATTACATCTTTTATATCACATGAATGGAATAAAATTTTCGAAGTTCTATATGTGAAAATCATAGTAGCAGTTAATTGTTGATATGATGCATGTCATGGTAACCAAGGATATTTTATATAAATTGTCCTATGCATATTTATGTGTTAACTATCTTCAATCTGTCCTTCCGCTTTAAACATTTTCTTTTACTTGGATGAATATTTTTTTTCCTTTTGAATTTTTACACTTGCATATAGTACCAAAAAAAAGGAATAAAAAATAAAATAAATTTGGTCATACTGATTAAAAGCATAAATCATCTTGAAGAAAACAAGAAATACTTCACATCTTTATCTAGGTTGATTAATTACTTCTTTGATATTTGGAAAACAAACCAGCTATTGAGAAAGTATACTTCATAATTTATGGTCGTATCATTTGAAAGCAAACAATGATTAGTATGACTACTAGAAGAGGTATTTTTGAGTATCCATGACCTACTTGATGCTTGCTACTGACTTACCATTTTTAAGTATTTTATATGAATGATGCACAAGCTACAACTGGTAAGTTGTTACCTATAATGTCACTTTTCAGGTAATATAAATGTTCAATTTATGTATTAGTACTATATATGTGTTAGGTGTACTTTTGATAAATTTATTCACTAATTGCTTGGTTAAATTGAGTAAAGAAAAGTCATGGCGTTAAATCAAATCCAATAGGTAGAGTATACCCCGAAAACAACAATATTTTTTAGAGAGACTCAATAAATATTATGACAATGATTTTATGATCCTTTTAAACTCTAATAGAATTTAGAAGAAATATTCTGACTACAAACGGTTGTATTTCATATAGATGCTACAAATAATTAATAAAGCTTTACGCTGATTTGAGATTTGTACACTTATTTAAGAAAGCAAATTTGATTTGCTAAGTTGCAAATTAGTTGTGTATAACTTTCTTGGCATGTGATTGAAATTAAGGCTTGAGAATGAATCTCAATATTGTTTAGCCTATTATGCCATTGATTGAGGGTAAGACATCGGGATCAAGTCCTGATGCTCCATAATGATAAGAGTTAGTTTTGAGTCCCAATTTATTATGGCCTAACATGCCTTTATATTGGTAAGACATTGGGTTTGAATCTCAATGTACCATATTTATGATATAATGATGACTAAAGAAAAATATTATATTTTTCATGAAAAGACATGAAAATTGTCCCACTTGATTTGCTCCATTCTTGAAGTGAATGTGATAGCAGTGCATAATAAGTTTCAATGAAGACAAGTGGTTGAACAATGAACGTGGGTGTTCCAAATATCAAAATAATAATAATCATCACTATGATTATAAAAGGAGAACAATAAGGGTTCTCAAAATAGTCCTTCAAAATGTGAAGGCAATGCTTACCATCAAATTGGTATGAAAATAATAAAGCACGTCGCTGATTATGATCCATTCCTTGAAGAGAATGTGACGTGTGATAAGCATTGAGAATGCAAACTCATTCTTAAAGTTGAATGTGGCAATATATGATAAAAGCAATGAATAAAGACATGCAATTCATGATTATATGAATGCCACACAACTCACATCTAAGGGAGATTTGAGTAAAATAAAGAGAATAAATATTATTGTGTGGTTACATGAATATGTCATTGGTCGCGTACATGTGGTACGCCAAATATTATTTTGTCATGCCTTGTAAAAGTTATTAAAGGCAAAGTTAAAGCAAGAAATGATTTTGCTTATGATGATTTTGACCATGACAATTTATTATGATATAATTTTATCCGTGAAGGAGACATTTACCATATGAATGGTATGATAAAAGATCTTGTAGTACAAAAGTTGTTAAGAACACCGAAAAACTAATTTGTTACTACCCGGACGAATAAACTTATTCATGACATTGATATTGTAAAGTCTCAAAAGAAACTTTTTGAGTTTCAAATATATAAGTCAAAGTGATTGCATATTGAGACTATAAATGAAAGGAAGATTGAAT
The DNA here is from genome assembly GCF_000393655.2 of Nicotiana sylvestris. Classification (NCBI taxonomy): domain Eukaryota; kingdom Viridiplantae; phylum Streptophyta; class Magnoliopsida; order Solanales; family Solanaceae; genus Nicotiana; species Nicotiana sylvestris. The sequence goes on along the minus strand of NC_091064.1, from coordinate 162,730,044 downwards.
ATCTTCATATTTCTATAATCATACCAGGTAAATATGAAAGGTTACCCGATCTTCTTTCTATTTGTACTACACAAATATAAGTATGATGCTAGAGTCATATGCCACAAGTAAACTAAAGGTTTACTAAAATAAATATTAATTGGCATGACCGGTTGACCATCTCGGTTCAATTATGATGCGAAAAATTAATTTAGAATTACATTGACATATATTGAAGAATAGAAGATTCTTCAAGAATTCTCTTATGCTGCTTATTCTCATGATATACCAGTTAAAGGTTGTGATTGAATCCCTTGATTTCTGGAAGGAATAAAAGGTGATATATATATATATATATATATATATATATATATATATATATATATATATATATATATATATATATATATATATATATATATGGGCTCAGTCACCTGCCATGTGGACCGTTTACTATTATATGATTTTAATAGATGCATCTATTTTATGGTCACATGTGCATTTGTTATGAACTTGCAGTTTGATTTTTGCAAGATTGCTTCCTCAAATTATTAGAGCACAATTCCATAATATAAATTATGATGATTTATCTTGATAATACTGGTTTAAATCCAAGTTGGTTTAGCTGAAATTGTATGCCTCCAATTATAGCTAAATCATCGGTTATGAGAACAAACTCCCAAAAATGAAATTTGGTATGAGGTGCATTATTTAATATACACCAGCACTTGTACGCATCTAGCCAAGTTATAAAAATTTCTCCCGATCACAATCGGTTCAGGGTCAGGAACCAAATAATTTCTATATAGAAATATGAATGTGTTAGATGATTTAATTATGCCACCACAATGCACAAAGATGGGTTCCCAAAGAAGGTTGGGAAATGTGTTGGTGATCCCAACATTATGGGGAGAAAATGGATAGCTGAGAAAGTGATACGTGAAATGAATTATTATGAATACATATAGATCCTCGTACAAGAAAATATGAACTTGAAGTTCAAGTGATAATTAATTTATAAATTATTGCCAGACGCATTTGTTGACCCAAAGCTAAATGTCATATTTCAGTTGTTAATGCTCCAAATAGAATAAAGTCTATGAGGGACAGAGTCTATGGCACGCATGAAGCGTAACATACCAATCGGTTCCAAAGATAAAACTCCTTGAAGAAGGAGAGGGGCAAAATGGTCATAATAAGGAGGCAAGTGCTCTAGAAGAGCACCACGACATAACACTTCGTAAGACCTCATGTGAGAGGCTCAGGTACCTGAAAATAATGAGATAAAGAGATCTCAATAAGTTATGTCTTTATTGTGTAATAATTGAACCGATATAAAATGATCGTCGACGATATTGTTAACATAATGTAGCGCTCAATATTATTAATATTGACGAGGATCTTGAGCTCAAATTTGTCATGAAATTTGGACAGATAAACGATTGGCCAAATGAAAAATACGCAATGAAAATTGACTTCATTTGAAAAAATGTGAAGTTGGGCGAATAGTCCCAACACCTGAAAGTATAAAACCAATGGAGGTATAAATATGTTCTTGTGCAAAAAGTTCATGTCGATAGACATAAAGACGACTTGTGACACCAGAAAATTAGTAAATATCCTCACATTGATTATATGGAGACATGTTCTGTTATGGTGGATATAATTATTTCAAGTTTTAATCTGCCAATACATGAAAACTTGATATGCGTATAATGGAAATCATTGAAGGATTAAAATTATTTTGAAACATATTAATGTTTCCAAGAAATCTATTAAATAAAGCTTCAAAAATCCTTATACGGATTGAAACAATCAAGGCGCATGTGGTATAATCGCTTGTGTGAGTACCTATTAAAAGAAGGGTACAAGAATGATTCAATTTATCCTTGTATCTTTATAAAAAGATCTAGATTTGAATTTGTTATAATCTTTGTGTATGTTGATTCAAATATCATTACAACTCCCAGGCAGCTTCCTAAAGCAGTAAACTGTTTAAAGAAAGAATTTGAAATGAAAGATCTTGGAAAGACAAAATTTTGTCTTGGTCTACAAATTGAGTATATGAAAGATGAAATTTTTATCAATCAATCAGCATACACTGAAAAGATTTTAAAGCGATTTTATATGGATAAAGCACATCCATTTAGTACCCTGATGGTTGTGAGATCACTCGATATAAATAAAGATCCATTCCGACCTCATGAAAATAATAAAGAACTTGTTGGTCCTGAAGTACTATATCTTAGTGCAATTGATGCACTAATGTATCTTTCTAACACTAAAAGGCGTGACATAACATTTTCAGTTAATGTCTTAACAAGATATAGCTCTGCTCCTACAAGGAGACATTGGAGTGAAATCAAACACATATTGTGTTATCTAAAAGGACTACCAGTGTGGGCTTATTTTATGTCAATGATTGCAATCCTGATCTTGTTGGTTATGCCGATGTAGAGTATTTATCTGACACACACAAGGTTTGATCTCAAACATGCTATGTGTTTACATTTGGAGGCACTGTCATATCTTGGCGATCGACTAAGCAATCAATCGTGGCTACTTCTTCTAATCATGCTGAGATAATTTCTATTCATGAAGCAAGTCGAGAATGTATTTGGTTGAGGTCTATAATATATCTTATCCGAGACAAAATGTGGTTTGAAGTGTGACAAACTACCCATAATTTTGTATGAAGACAATGCACCATGCATGGCCCAATTAAAGGGATGATTCATAAAAGGATATAAGACAAAGCACATTTTACCAAAGTTATTTTTCACACATGATCTTCAAAAGAATGGTGATATCAATGTGCAACAGATTCGTTCAAGTGATAATATGGTTGATTTGTTCACCAAATCTCTACTGACGGCAACCTTCAAGAAACTGGTGTACAAGATTGGGATGTGAAGGCTGAAGGATGTGAACTGATGCTCTCATCAGGGGGAGTTAATATGCGGTGTACTCTTTTTTCCTTACAAGGTTTTGTCCTACCGGGTTTTCCTTGCAAGGTTTTTAACGAGGCAACCAAAAGGCGTATTTCTAAATATATGTACTCTTTTTCCTTCATTAGGATTTTTTTCCCATAAGGTTTTTTTCTAATAAGGTTTTAACGAGGCACATTATTTATGGACATCCAAGGGGGAGTGTTATGATAAATATCATATTATGGTGGATGTCTACTCTTCCTCCGTGATCTTCATGTCAAATGCTTAATGACATATTCAATGACATATTTTCTATGTTCAATGACATATTCCATGACATATTTTCTTCATTTTTCATGCCTATATAAAGGCCTTGTAATAGATAGGAAAACACACACAATTAAAGAAAAAAAATCTCTTCCTTCTCTCTATCTTCATTTCTTGTTCATGTTTTACTAAATTGCTTTTATTTCCTTGTTCCATATTGCTACTTTGAATTATATTTCATAACAAATACTTAATTATACCACTTTTTTCTCAATACAAATATTCCTAAAGTAGCAATGCACCCTAACCTAAAAAACTTTAGAAACTCATCGTGTGGTCTCACATTTGACTACCTACTTCTTTAAGAATCTAAGAAAGATTCCATGAAATCACTCACTAACCATAATTAATGGTCTCACACGATGTTAGCAGTTAGCATACATAATATATTAAGCATATCCCCGTTACTAGAGTATAGAAAAGATATGCAACATGTAACTGCATATAACCCCAAGTTTATCATGAACTAGTGAATTTGTCCGCGTCTCGCGCGATTATAAAATATAATAGTAAATTTAATATATGCATATTTGAGTTTTAGTTTATAAAATATTTTTCGAAAGTTTCTCAATATTTGAAAAAAGAGGAAAATATGTAAAATAATAGTAAAAAAGACCAAAGAAATAAAAAAACAAATAAATATTCATCCATCAGCAGTACACATGAAACTTGGCAATTCCTCTTTTCTTTACATTTTATTATTTTGTTTTTTCCTATTTATTTTCTAATATTCCCTCTTTAATAATATTTTATTGCACTACATTAAGAAAAAGTTATTTATGGGAGGAGATGATGTTTAGTCTAATAGAAATCATTTGCAGTGCACAAATTAAAAGTTAATATGAAACCTTAGGGATATTACTACACGTACACTTTGAAGAACGAATACATGAAACGGGGTATCCGAACTTTAGGATTCGTGTGAAGAAGGGATCCTTCACTTTTGATCCTAGTTGATTTGTACAGATGCTAACACTAAGAGTTCGTTTGGATTGGCTTAAAAAAAGTGGTTTTTCAGCAGAAATAGTTTTTAAGCCAAAAAACAATAAGTTGGGATTGCCCATCTTCTTGCTTTTAGTTTGTTTTAAGCAATTTTTAACTTATTTTAAGCACTTTTTGACTTTGTCAAACACTGAAAAAAACTATAAAAAAACTTTAAAAGCTGATTTGACCAGCTTAAAAGCCCATCCAAACACCCTCTAAGTCTAATACTTAATTTCTCCTTTTGTGAGCTCAAATTGTTACTAAGTCGAATTGTAAAAGTAAAACTTATTTTACTCTAGCTGTTTTATGATGGTATTTTTCACTATATGTACTTCTTGATCTTTTAATATATCCCTTTGAGCAAACCCTTGAACCAAATATATCTATATGGACGTTACACACCATGGAACGTTGTCTCTCTCTTTCTCTCTCTCTTATGTTTCTTTAATTAGTTTCGACTAAAAGTTGTGTAAGTTACAAATTTTTATGTTGGGAATCAAAATAATCCTGTCCATTTAATATTTCTATGAGAAGACTAAGCACAAATAGTAAAACAATCTTGGCCGATATAAAATTTCAGTGCACTTATTTCAAAATTATATACTACAAAATTAAATTATAAAAAGTAAATCAATTTTTGGTGAAGAAGGATCAAAATTGATGAGATGGAAGGACTTTGTCCGAGACCCAGCAAATACTATTACTAAAATAAAATAATTATAAAATTTTGATGCAATAAACAGATATCTAATGTATGTCGATAGTCATATAATTAGTTAAATATACACATATATCCCCCCACTTGTAGTTGTAATGACATCATAGAGGAACTGTATTTTTTTAAGTTGTCCTAAAATCTGATAATGTATCTGCATAAGTTGGATCTCCATAAAATATTAATATATGATTGGCAACGTTAAAAACAAAGAATTTGAATAAGAAGCGTCAGCTAAACTCTACTTGCAACTATAACCTCATTTAGAATAACTTTGTGGTTGTGTGAATCTAACTTGGGCTTAAAGTAAATTATGGAGCAAAAGAGTACATAGAAAGAATGTCAATTAGGCGAAAGAGATAATTTGAAGCGTCCTTGTGCTCCTACCTCTTTATTTCACTCTTAAACTTCTTGTATAAATCAATCAAATCTTTTCTCTTTTACTCGAATCTTCTATAATTTTCTTCAAACTATCCAATATCATTCTTAATGATCTGCATAAAACATATAAGGGTTCCTCAAATAAATGTTAAACATATCTAATACTCGGCCTATTATATAGAATGGAGTAAACTGTTACCTTTGGATGATTCATAATTCAAAAAATGTCTTTCAAGTTTTCAACTATATCACCAGTCAAGCCGTGATAATCAGCAATGTTAAGTAGAATACTTCTATAGGCATGAGTGAGGTGTCAAAATAAGTTTGATTCATCCAAAAAAATTTAGTAACGGAAAAATCACATTATTATCATTCAAAAGAAGAAGCACGGATGATCGTCAATATCTTTGTTCAAAACATGATATTTGTTCTTGTATAGAGGTCCTTATAATATAGGTACATATGGAGGAATACTACAATAAATTGTCATAAACTTATAAATTAAACATTTGAGGGGTTATGGATATAAAGGCATGAGAGTTATTATGATCAGGGGCGAAGGTACAGTGTAGCAAGGGTGGTCAACTGACCACCCTTTGTCGAAAAATAATACCGGGTATATAGTAAAATATTAGAATTTATATATATGTAATACATATTGAACACCCTTGTAACAATGAAGAGGCATAGCCCAGAGGTAAAGGGCGTTCAAAATGCCTTAGAGGCGTAAGTTCGAACACCTCGCTCCACAAATTTTTGTTGCAGTATAATTCTTTTTAAAGACAACTAGATAAGCAGACTAAACGACGTCATTTTCTTTGTTTGAATTACTTTATAATATAAAATCATGAATAAACAAATCTGTATAAAACAAAAATTAGGAATAAACAAATCTAATCCCTAAAAGTCAAAATCAATCCATCAAAGTTCTTGCTGCTCTCCATCATCACCGATTTTCATCTTCTTAGATTACTCTGCCAAAATCTAGGTAGACCAAAATCTCCATCTCCATCTTCCCCGAAACCTAGGTAGACCAAAATCTCCATCTTCTTCGATTTCTCTGCCAACGAACTTTTACTTTTGAAAGTTCTTGCTGCTCTCCGTCTTCGCCGGTGTTACTCCGAGTCTCCGACTGTCCGAAATCCGAATACTCCATTCCACCATTGAACTGGTTCGAACTTCGAATCTCTCGTCTTTCTTTTTCTTTTTTGCTTCAAAGTTTCAGTTGTGTTAAATTTCTCTGATTTTTTATATGATAAATATTTTTGCCATTTTGGGACAGTACACCGTGAGTAATTAGTTAGCATTTATGTATATTGCTTGTTGTAACTTGTAAGTTCAAACACAAACTGTTGATGTTCCTTTTGTTTATTTAATTATTGAGGAGTAATATGTTTTAACTACTTTATACATTCAGGAATTGAAGTTGCAATGAACTTGTTGAAATTTTACAACAAAGTACCAAAAATAACTTCGGCTTCTCAAAATCAATCTAACAGAGAAGTAATTGATACAATTGTTCCACAGTCCGATCCAGCTGAAAGAACTCCAATATTGGAGTATCATCCAAACCATTGCGATGAAATAAGGAGGGCATACATTCAAGGTGGTCCTTGCCAACCTCGGTATCATGACTTCCCTCAATCTGACTTTTCTGGATTTAAGTGTCGTTTTAATCCTATATGGTTTGATGAATTTAATTGGTTGGAGTATAGTGTTAGTACCGATGCTGCATATTATTTACCTTGTTATTTATTTAAGGGAGAAAGTATTCATTAAGGTGGTGGTGATGTTTTTTCGAGTAAAGGGTTTAGGAATTGGAATAGAAAAGAATGTTTTAAGAAGCATGTTGGTTTGCCAAATAGTATTCACAATAAAGCAAATAGAAATTGTGACGATCTAATGCGGCAAAAACAATCTATTGCTGCTGCATTTGAGAAACATTCTGATCAAACTAAGAGTGAGTATTGGGTTCGCTTAAATGCTTCAGTTGATGTGGTAAGGATTCTCTTGAATCAAGGATTTGCATTTCGCGGTCATGATCAAAAAGTGAAACGTCATTGAACAAGGGTAATTTTATTGAAATTCTTTCATGGTATGCTGATAAATGTGATAAGATTAAACCCTTTGTGTTGAAACGTGCTCCAAAAAATAATAAGATGACTTCTTCAGATATTCAAAAAGAAATTGTGACCGCATGTAAGATAGAAACTATTAAGGCTATAATAGAGGATCTAAATGGTGACTACTTTGCTTTATTAGTTGATGAGTCTTTAGACGTGTCACGCAAAGAGAAAATGTCTATTATTTTACGGTATATCGATAAAAAAGGAAGTGTGATGGAGAGATTTATTGGCATTGTTCATGTTCGAGATACTAGTGCTTTATCTCTAAAGAAAGCAATTGTCGATGTACTTGTTCATCATTCTTTAAGTTTATCTTCTATACGTGGACAATGTTATGATGGGGCAAGCAATATGCAAGGTTATATTAAAGGTCTTAAAAAGTTGATTAAACAAGAAAGTAGATCGGCTCATTCTATTCATTGTTTTGCACACCAACTTCAATTGACTTTTGTTGCGATTTCTAAGAAGTGTGTTCAAGTAGGTGAACTTGTATTATTGGTTTCAAATATTTTGAATGTGTTGGGAGCATCTTTTAAACGTGTGGATGAATTTTGAGATTCCCAAAACGAAAAACTCCAAGAGGCATTAGATATGGGTGAACTAAAAACAGGTAGAGGCTTGAATCAAAAACTTGGTCTTGTTAGAGCCGGTGATACTCGTTGGGGATCCCACTTCAAGTCATTTGGAAACTTTATTCGTATGTTTGGCTCTATTGTTGATGTTCTTGATACTCTTGTTGAAGATGCAAGTATGTTAGATGATAGAGCTAAGGCATCAGGGTATCTCGAAGCTTGTCAAACATACAAGGTTGCTTTCTTGTTGCATTTAATGACAGATATTTTGGGAATCACAAATGAGTTGAATGTATCCTTACAAAGAAAAGAGCAAGATATTGCAAATGCCATGGTACTAGTTCAAGTAGCAAAGAAAAGATTGCAAACTTTAAGGAGGGATGATGAATGGAATTTATTTGTTGATAAAGTATCTACATTTTGTATCAAGCATGATATTTTGGTGCCTAATTTTGATGATCTATATGTTAACTCTGGAAGATCACGACGAAAACATGCTGATCATACTGTCTTTCATCATTATCGTGTTGATGTGTTTTGTAAAGTTCTTGATTGGCAACTTCAAGAACTTAATGATCGTTTTGATGAAGCGACGACGGATTTGCTTCATGGAGTTGCTCGCTTGAATCCAATTGACTCATTTTCAAGTTTTGATATCAGAAAAATAATGAAGATGGCTGAATTGTATCCTGATGACTTTGATGAATTTACAATGAGTACTCTTGAGAATCAGCTTGCGAGTTATATTATTGATGTTCGTGATTTTGATGAAAGGTTCTCCGATCTAAATGGGCTTTCTAAACTTTCAAAAAAATTAGTTAAGACAAAGAAGCATTTAGTTTATCCTCTTGTATTCCTCTTAGTGAAACTTGCGTTGCTTCTGCCTGTTGCCACTGCAACTGTTGAAAAAGCTTTCTCAGCAATGAAGTTTATCAAAAATGACTTGCGGAATCGAATGGATGATGACTTTTTAGGCGGTTGCATAGTGCCTTATGTAGAAAGAGAAGTATTTAGTATTGTTTCTAATGAGTCTATTATAAAAACATTTCAAGAGATGAAGCGTCGTCGAGTACAATTGTAATAAGTAGAATCTCTTTTCGACGCTTCTTTATATTAGTTTGGATTTATCCAATTGTTTGTACTATTACCTGTATTTTTATAATTTAGCTCGATATCACGTTGTTTGATTTAAATTTTTCGATGCACCTACTTGTTGAGAATTTTTTTTTCTTGTTCAAGTTTGAACACCCTTGTAATATTTTCTAGCTTCGCCACTGATTATGATTATTAAAAGTATAGGTTATGAAAATAAAGTGGTGCGACTTATGAACATATGATTTTTAATATAAGATGAATGAAAAAAATAATGAAAAACTCAAAAAAAAAATGAGAAAAAAGATAAATATGTTTCTTGGCTTAAGAGAGGTGCCACCTCACTTTCTTATTGCCCTCTTATATATATATATATATATATATATATATATATATATATATATATATATATATATATATATATATATTATCATTTTAACCTAATCGTTGTATTGTGTTAATTATTAAAATCTTAATTTGGTAACTAGAACTCTCGAACTTTTTAGTGGCAATTAGTAAGTTATATCTCTTAAAAATTAGTGAGTTTATATTTAATTTTTTTCTAATCATAACAACCAATTATATATCCAATTCCATATTCATGAATCATATCATTTCCGTATTACTATTTTGTTTTATATAATATGTAGCAAAGTAAGAGGAGCATCTAAATAAGGGCAAGCAATACATTTAGCCGGTCACAAATATTTATATTCGTTAGCTAAATATAAAATATTATATATCGCTGGTTATTATTTCAACATGACTTATGCGTCAAAGAGAGTAAAGAGGAGCCTAAGTGGTGCATGGGTGGGTGGATTAAAATTAGAATGTCACGTGACAGGACGCGCCACGTGCTCTCACGTTGCTGGATGCTTAAGCTAAGAAGCACAAGAAAAAAGAAAAGGTAAATGAGAAAAGAAGGAAAAAACGGAAAAATGAAAAAGAAAAGCCACCCTTAATTATACGCCACGTGGCATTGACCACCGTCAGTTATGGCTTTTGATATGCACCCAGCAGCAAAGCTCACTCACATGGCGAGCTGACACACTCTCCACCTCTGTCACGTGCCGTTAGGACCCTACTCCAGTGGAATATTTATTTATTTTTGATAAAAAGAGAAAATATCTAAATATTATTTATTTATTTATTGAATTATTTATGTAAAGATAAAGCATTCTGAAAATAGCAAACATGCATCTCTGCCATACTCATTCCTTGGTGACCTCTAAGCTAAGCAACATCCAGGTACCTTCCCTTTTTCAGTCACTCTTTACTCTTTTTACTGAAAATGAAAGAAATAAAATCCAAACTCTAAAGCAGCAATATTAGGTTTATTGTTGAATCTTACCATTCAATGTATATTCTTCTCAATTTGAAGAAATTGATACCGGAGAATGAGATGAGAAGAATATGATAAGAACCTGATGCCTGTATAAGATGTATAAGTAGGAATAATACACTACTAGTAAAATATGGCGTTTGTTCAAATTAGTTAAGCTGAAAACAGTTTTGGCGAAAGTCTTTATTATAAACTTTTTTTTTCAAGCTTTTCTAAAACTTGAAACAACATGTTATTTTTGTTGCAAAAAATAAATCAAAAAGAATAACTTCTCGGAATGAGGTAACCTTGAGCTCGGGAAAGCGCAATTCTAATTCTCTTGCAAGAGAGAAATCAAGAGCGCCAAAGGAGAAACCAACAAAACTTAAAAGAAATTTGACCGTAACCTTTTTTACCTTTTATTTTTTTTTAAAAAAAAACAACTAATCCTCGATTAACTTGAAAACATTAAAACAATTTTATTTTTCATTATGGTGTTTAACGACGATAATCGTTCACAGATTTTCCAGAGTTAGTAGCCGTTAGTACCAATTTTATGAAGATCTCAAGAATTAGTAAAACCATGAAAGGAAGCTTACTTTTGTTATAAAAGGTCAACAATATGATGCGCAAAATTTAGTCACAAATATTGTCCTTTTTTATGTATCAGCACTAATTGGTGGCTGAAAAATCAGATAAAAATGCAGCAATTGCGAAAAGTCTTTTGCTCTTGAATACAATTAGAGCAAGATAAAGGGCTCATATATCTCTCAACCTAATAAGCTAAGGTACATCAAGACCTGGAAATATTAGCTTAAAATCCTATAAAAATACGAAGGACCAAGTTTAACCACGCAAGTCATAGCATTTCTATACGGTATGTATCAGGATTTAGGACCAAATCTATTTCTTTTTACCGTAAAGATTTTTTAGCAATCTTTTTGTAATATTGTAAAATATTTAGTGGAGTAGCAAATAAGTAGGGTTGTTCACGGTTTGACGGAAAACCGATCCAAACCGAAAACCAAACAAAACCGATTAAGTAAACCGATATTTTTTTTGATTTGGATTGGTTTTGGTTTTAAATTTTAAAAACCGATAATATTTGGTTTGGTTTTGGTTCTATTATAAAAACCCGAAAAATAAACCAAACCAAACTGATTAATTATATACAAAATTTAATAATTATTTATATGCAATATAATATCATTTTCTAATATTTTATGCAATTTAATTGTTATTTTGAATTTTGATTTATCCTACTTATATCTTAAAAGATTGTCTAAGCCCAAAACAATAGGAATCGACTAATTTTCTTTTCCTTAAGAGATTTTAATTCTCTAACCCTCCGCACATACTTTTGCCTAACAGAAGAGTTAAAAAAAATCCTACCGTAAGAGTAAAGAAAGCAAACTCAAATTGCAGGACTACAGTGGCTAAAGCTTGAGAAAGCAAATATCTAGTTTGTTTTTTTGTTCATTCTTTTCATATAAAGAGGTAAATAAACTTTCAGTTCCCGAAGAAATATACAAAAAGCATAAATTTAGCAAATTATTTTCAGATTACTGTATAGTGTTGTTTCACTATTATCGACTTATTATTAGCTTACTAAGAACCGAAAAATCGAACCAAACCAAACCAAACCAATAACAATCAAACCGATGGTTTGTATTTATTTTGATTTGGTTTTGGTTTTAAAATTTTAAAAATCGATTAAATTGATTTGGTTTTGGTTTTAATTAAAAACCGATCAAACCAAACCGTGAACACCCCTACAAATAAAGTTAGCTGGTATTTGTTTAGTCATTCAGATAGTGACTGACGTTTTTTTAGCTATGCATTACACACCTCATGTGGATCTAGCTTTCAACAACGTAAAACACATTATGAGAGATGTTGAAGGGGCTGGTTGCTCCGTTATATGCATGCTAATGGGGCAAGTATGTTTTTCATTGTGGTTCTATTCTTTGGTTAAAATACTAACTAATTTTCACTCTTGTGAAGCCTATATGCTATAGGGTTAAATTCTTCCAAATTAATTTGAAACCAATATCTTTAAAACTAAATCAAATACTGACGTTTCTTAAATTAAAAAAAAAATATTAAAACCCATTCTTCGAAAACCATCATAAATACGTGTAGCAGCATATTTTCATGTTTGTAATTTCTTTTTTTAATGCTGACTAAAAAATGTAGGTGTTGAGTAAGCGTGTCAAGATAATAGAAGGAAAAGGATATTTAGGAGAGACAATAAATTGCACAAGACAAGACAAGACAAGATTTACGTGGTTCGGCAATTTTTGCCTACTCCACGGCCACACAAAGAATAGCTCTTTATTAATTGAAGAGAGAAAGAAGAAGTTTTGGGATGTTCTACAAATGAAAATGTAGACCCCTATTTATAAGCATTTGAATGCCCTGTCGAGGTAAGCGCTTACATCATAAGAATGCCGATGTAAGCGCTTACATCATAAGAATGCTGAGGTAAGCGCTTACATCACAAGAATGTCGATGTAAGCGCTTACATCATATTTTCATCTCTTTTTGATTTTTCTTTCTTTTGTTTTGTCTACTTTCACATACAACAATAGGTTTGGTCCTATCAATCTCCCCCTCAAACCTATGTTACATCAAGAAAGAAAATAAAGAAAGATTTGCTATTCTCTGGTGGCGCCTTCACTCTATCAGTCTTGAAGGCTAACTGAGGCAGTGCACAACCTCAGTTTGTCAACACCGACAACTTTGGTCAACATGTCTGACGGGTTCTTTGATCCTGGTATCTTCTGTAGGGAAAGAGTTCCTTCATTTATCAACTCTCGGATATGATGATACCTCAACTGGATATGCTTCGATCTTGCATGAAACACTGGATTCTTGGCAAGATGAATTGCACTCTGGCTATCGCTGAAAAGCTCACAATTGTCCTGCTCTTTACCTAGCTCTTTAAGAAAATTCTTGAGCCAAATCATCTCTTTTCCAGCTTCTGAGATTGCCATGTACTCTGTTTCAGTGGTAGTTAGAGCAACACTTTTCTGAAGTCTGGACATCCAACTAACAGCAGTACCACCCAAGGTGAACACGTAGCCCGTGGTACTTTTTCGACTATCCAGATCGCCACCTAAATTTGCATCAGCAAAACCTTGTAAGATAATATTGCTCTTTTTAAAATAAAGTGCCATACCTGAGGTGCCTTTGAGATATCGCAATATCCATTTTACACCTTCCCAGTGCTCCTTTCCTGGATCTGACATGTATCTACTGACAACTCCAACTGCATGGGCTATGTCAAGTCTAGTGCAAACCATAGCATACATCAAACTTCCTACTGCTGAAGCATACAAAACTTTGGACATGTACTTCCTTTCTTCATCTGTCTTAGGTGATTGGTCCTTTGACAGATTTAGATGGCTTCCAAGTGGAGTGTTTCTGGTCTTTGCATCATGAAGACTGAACCTGATTAGTACCTTCTGTATGTACTTTTCTTGAGACAACTTTAAGGTTCCTTCCGACCTGTTTCTGCTAATCCTCATCCCAAGCATTTGCTTAGCTGGTCCTAAGTCTTTCATTTCAAACTCCTCCGCCAGTTGTTGCTTAACCAAGTTGATCTCATTTATGCTAGATCCTGCAATTAGCATATCATCAACGTACAACAATAAAATGATATAGGATTCATCAAGATTTTTGATATAACAGCAATGGTCCATCTCACATCGTGTGAAACCATTTTTATGCATGAATCCATCAAATTTCTTGTACCATTGTCGGGGAGCTTGTTTCAAACCATACAAACTCTTCTTCAACTTACACACAAGGTTTTCTTTACCAGAAACTTGAAAACCTTCAGGCTGCTTCATGTAGATGTCTTCTTCAAGGTCACCATGCAAGAAAGCAGTTTTAACATCTAGCTACTCCAAATGCAAATTTTCTGCAGCTACGATACTTAGCACCAACCTGATAGTAGTTAATTTGACTACAGGAGCGAAGATCTCGGTGTAGTCAATTCCTTCCTTCTGCTGAAAGCTTTTACTACTAATCGTGTTTTGTATCTCTTCTTACCATCATGCTCTTCCTTGACTCTGTACACCCACTTGTTCTGCAATGCCTTCTTTCTTTTTGGTAACTCCGTAAGTATCCATGTTTTATTCTTTTGAAGAGAATTTATCTCTTCTTTCATGGCTAGCTTCCACTTATCATAGTCTATCACCTGCATTGCTTCAACAAAATGCTCTGGTTCTCCAGCATCAGTAAGAAGTAAATAGTGAAGAGAGAGAGTTAACCTATCTGGAGCATTCGTGACTCTTTTAGGTCTCCTCAATGTAGGTTCATGAGTAACAGAATCCGAATTTGATTTAGGTCCTGATTCCAGATTTGGTTCTGGATTTGATTCTATCTCTGGTTCCGCTTCAAGTTCGGCTTCTAGTTCTTCTTCAAATTCGGCTTCTGGTTCTTCATCTTCAATTTCAGAATCAGTTGTAATCCCTCTAGCCACTTCATTTTCTGAGATTTCTTCTAACTCAACTGTTTCAGACATTGTCTGTTTGCTGGTGTTGGTTGGTTCTACTTCAAGCTTGTCCTTGTACATCACATTTTCATTAAATGTGACATTCCTGTGTCTTAGGATCTTTCTATTCTGATCATCCCAAAACCGATAACCAAAATTATCATCACCATAGCCAATAAAGAAATATTTCTTTGCTTTAGGATCAAACGTATCTCTATCATTAGAGTTTACATGCACATAAGCAACACAACCAAAAAATTTCAGATGTGAGAGAGTTACCTCCTTTCCTGTCCATACCTCCTCAGGAATTTCAAAATTCAGCGGTACAGAAGGGTCCCCTGTTTATGAGGTAAGCTGCCGTGTTAACAGCCTCAGCCCAAAAATACTTCGGCAATCCAGAATGTATTCTCATACTTCTGGCTCGTTCATTCAGGGTTCTGTTCATCCTCTCAGCAACACCATTTTGTTCCGGTGTTCCAGGAACTGTCTTGATCATTCTGATCCCATTCTCCGAGCAAAATGCTTTGAACTCTTGGCTATCATACTCTCCTCCATTGTCAGACTTCAGACATTTTAACTTTAGACTTGTCTGATTTTCAACTTCAGCTTTCCATCTTTTAAAGGTAACAAATACATCAGATTTATTTTTCAGAAAATAAACCCATACCTTTCTTGTGGAATCATCAATGAAGGTGACATAATAGCGTGAGCCTCCTAGAGAGGTTATAGGAGCTGGTCCCCACACATCTGTATGCACTAGTTCCAGCTTCTCTTTCTTTGGCGTCCTTCCCACCTTTGAGAAACTAACTCTCTTTTGTTTCCCGTAAATGCAATCTTCGCACAAACCTAATTCAACATGTTTTAGGTTTGACAACTTCTTTTTGGATGCCAAAAGCTTCATTCCCTTCTCACTCATATGCCCGAGCCTTCGGTGCCACAATATTGTATCACGACCATGATCAACTGTTGCTATAGTATCTCTTTCTATTGCAGTTGCATACAGTGTTCCCCTTTTGAAGCCCCGTGCCACAACCAAATTCCCTTTGGTTATCTTCCACGATCTGTTGCCGAATGTTATTGTATATCCTTCATCGTCAATCTGACCCATAGATATCAGATTTTTCTTGAGGCCAAGAACATGTCGTACATTTTGCAATTTCCATAACGTGCCTTGTGAAGTCTTTATATGAACTTCACCTTTTCCGGCAATGTCGAGAGGTTCGCCGTCTACTAGATAAACTTTCCCAAATTTTCCAGCAATATAATTATGCAATAATTCTTTGCATGATGTAGAGTGAAAGGATGCACCTGAGTCCAGAATCCAAGATTCGACTGGACTATCTGCACAACAAATTAGTGCATCACCGACTTGTTCAGCAGTTACATTTGCTGAATTTTCTTCCTTCTTCTTCTTTGGTTCTCTACATTGACTACTGTAGTGACCCTTTTATCGCAATTCCAACAAGTAATGTCCTTGCGATTTTTGGATTGTCCTCTTCTCCTTGACTTTGATCTGCCACGACCATAAATCTGTCCTCTTTGGTTGATTCTCCCTCTGCTTTCGGTACTAAAAGCAGATCCTGGGGAATCACTTGATTCTCTTCGGCGAATATCTTTGCTTAGAACCAAGTCTCTAATATCATTCAATTTGAGTTTGGTACTTCCTGATGAACTGCTAACTGCAGTTACTGTTGCAGACCAACTCTCCGGTAGAGATGATAGTAGAATCAACGCCCTGATTTCGTCATCAATTGTTATATTAACAGAACTCAACTGAGTTAATATTGTATTAAACTCATTGATATGTTCCGTGACTGATTCACCTTCTGTCATTTTTAAGTTGAACAATCGACGCATCAAATAGACTTTATTTGAAGCAGATGACTTCTCATACATATTTGATAACGCCTTCATCAGGCTTGCAGTGGTCTTCTCGTTAATGATGTTAAACGCCACATTTCGTGTTAGCGTCAAACGAATCACACCAAGAGCTTGGCTATCTAATAGATCCCAATCCACTTTGGACATAGTCTCCGGTTTCACCTCGGTCAGAGGTAAGTGTAATTTTTTCTGGTACAAATAGTCCTCTATTTGCATTTTCCAGAATCCAAAATCTTTGCCATTGAACTTGTCAATCTTAACCTTCCCTTCTTCCGATGCCATTTTTCACAAAAACAATTTATGTGAATAGTGCTTGTGAATAGTAACGATGATCAATAGTGTCGCACTATTCTTGTGAATAGTACATGCACCAATACTGTACTTTTCTACCAGAATTACACTGTGTATGCTCTGATACCAGTTGTTGAGTAAACGTGTCAAGATAATAGAAGGAAAAGGATATTTAGGAGAGACAATAAATTGCACAAGACAAGACAAGACAAGATTTACGTGGTTCGGCAATTTTTGCCTACTCCACGGCCACACAAAGAATAGCTCTTTATTAATTGAAGAGAGAAAGAAGAAGTTTTGGGATGTTCTACAAATGAAAATGTAGACCCCTATTTATAAGCATTTGAATGTCATGTCGAGGTAAGCGCTTACATCATAAGAATGCCGATGTAAGCGCTTACATCATAAGAATGCTGAGGTAAGCGCTTACAACACAAGAATGTCGATGTAAGCGCTTACATCATATTTTCATCTCTTTTTGATTTTTCTTTCTTTTGTTTTGTCTACTTTCACATACAACAATAAGTTTGGTCTTATCAGTAGGTTCGTTATTCCCATTAATTCCTTTCATTCGTTGGGTTGATCATGCAATAATGACAGAAGTAAATACTCCCTCTTTCGGTGACCAAACAAAAAAAACAAGTTCAGAACAATGAACTAAATCATTTGGAGCTGAGTGAATGATGGTAAGGTTAGTTAATTTGGTGTTGAGTAATACTATTACTCCCTCCCGTCCATAATAAGTGATCAATTTGCTTTGGGCACGACCATTAAAAAAATACTAAATTCTATACAAAAATACCTAGTATGACTAAATTACCCTTAATTAAATATTTAATGTGAGGAATAAAAATATTTTTTAGGGATATGTACATAAGGGTAATTTTGTAAAAACAAATTGAATTCGTTCTTGATTATATTAATGGACACTTATTTTGGACCAAAATTAAAAAAGTAAATTGATCGCTTATTGTGGACCGGAGGGAATACAGAATAAGAAAAAATAGTTAATTGAAAAGGTAGTATGTCTTTTATTATATTCCAGTCTTTTCCATTTTATTTGATGGCAGAGGCGGAGCTAGGATTTGGACGTTATAGGTTCGGAATTATAATCTTTTTAAGTTACTGAGTTCTAAATTAATAAGTTGTATATATTCAATAAATTTCTTAAGACAAATACGTAGTTTGAACAAAAGTTATTGGATTCGACTGAACCGTATCCCGCAATCTACCTCTGCCCCTGTTTGGTGGTGAGTAAGAAAAATTATGATTTAACTATTTATCCGTAGCATACTAAAACAGAAGAGTAAAATCATTTCTATAGACAAGATAATCAATCCGGATTTGCATCAAGAGTCACACTTTAAAGGTAAGCACTGCCTTATCAAAAACATTTTTATTTGCAGTAACTCAAACTCTAAATTTTTAATTAAAAATAGAAGAGTATTTACTAGGGTACCATCTTCCACTGCACCCCTCAATTATGGTAGTGAGCTAAAAAGTGATAAGTTAGTTATGCTTCCAAGTTGAGGTGATGATGCCATAAATAACCCTTACCTTATCCGCTCTCTTACATACATCTCGGGATCAGCACTTTCCTTTGGTTTCTCCCACCAATGAATACTTGGGTGACACGTGTTTGAAGAAGCTCATTTTCTAGCTGCCCCACCGTAATCCGACGTGGCATCCCTTCCGTCGGGTAAAAAGTAAGAAATAAACTGAACGTTTTCACGTTGGAAAGATCTAGACCGTTGGTTTTTATCAAGCCTAGCTGTAATCATCGTGCTGTTTAGTGAAAGGGTCTGAACAAGATGATAAAATTTAATTAGGGGAAGAACCAAAATGAAAAAAGTAATTTAAAGGGGTAGAGATAAAATAATGAAATAAAATAAAGGATTTTTCAGAGATATTTTAGAATAAACTGTTAAGAGAAGAAAACTAAATATTTTTACGCGAATCCCTATGACAAAAATTAAAAATTAAATGCGGAGGAATCGGGCTGTAAAAGTTGGACGATAGCGGCACGAGTCGCAGCGACAAACCTGCTAGATCGGTTCCTTCGGAGTTGAATTTAACACTCATTTGTCTCTTTAATTAATTTACTAATTACCTTTTCTCTCAGTTTTTACAACTATTTTGACAAGTTTTCATTAGTTATTTCCTAAAATACCCTGTCGTAATTGTATTTGACTTTCTTTCTTTTTTTCCTCAAAGTTGTTATTGACATTGCTTTAGAAGAAAACTGTACTTGATTTTGCAGGTGTTGGTACGTGCAGTTATTATTGTTGTACAAATTGCGCAAATAATTGCCCTCATGATCAGCTTTAGACGTGGTATATGTGGGCTCATGGTGTTTTTTCTCTTCCACTTTACATTTTTAATAGGGAAATAGATTCAAATTTAGTAGTAGTGATCAAGAAGGTTAGTAGGATTTAAATACAAGTTATTATAATTCGAATTGTAATATTTTGACCATTGAGATACTCTAAAAAACACGTCATGGTTATCGAGTAAACCTCGGAGAAACTCTCCATTAATATTAACAGTAATGCAATATTACTCATTAATTTGAACATTTCAGGTGATGATTTTAGTAGAGACATCAGACATGTATTGTCAATGCTTTCTTATTTTCCATTGTTTTTTACTATTTACTTATATCTATATGTTAACATTGTATTCCCCATTTTGCCCTCAATTTTAATATATAATTTTGTCTTTATTCATATAAAATACACAATATCAATCGTTTTTTCTTCAAATCTCTACCCAAAAAGGATGACACTAGGTAAATGACCTGAAACCGAGTAATTATGATAGATAAATTAACCTATATTATGCATGACGAGTACTACTTGGGAAAGCACAATGTACAACATATATGGTGTATAAAGTACACTAATCTATTCATGAGTACGTTCTTATTCGAAGTATCAGCTTTAACCAAATAACATCTTATATCAAAAACTATTTCATAAGAAATAAAGTATAATCTGTGAACGGGGACTTAGTTATAATAATAATCCTTCGTACAACATTCATATTACGTTCTGTTTATAACATAATCAAAACCTATTTTGATGCCATTCAACCAAGCACAGCTCGATCATATTAGAACTAATTTTTATGTTGGTGATCACACAAAATTGGCTCCACGTGACACTTTTCTTTTTATAACAGTGATGTTCGAATCAACTTACGTACATCAACTATCATATGCAACACTTCTAATCGAATTGATAAATATTTATCCGCAGCATATATTTAACAAAATCAATTAGCCTAAAGAATTAACAATTCAAAATGAAAGTACATATCACTTAAATGTGATTAAATGCCATAAAGTGTAAATGAAAGATATATATCTCACATTCAATATTGGCTTTCTTACACGAGAAAGGGTTGGTAGTGAAGGTGGGAAAGAGCTGATGACCTAGTTATTAAGTAAAGACCATTACCCTAGTCCCATATTCAATATTCATATTCACCTTACACCCCACGTGTGGTCCACCGTTGGAAAAATCGTGATCATAACACTCCATGTCCTAAAAAAATACTTTTTTTTTTCTTCTGTAGCCTCAATTACTTGGTAAATCACAAAAATTAATATCACTAAAGGACAATCAAGTAAATTTACTACCAAAATTTACCTCTTTTTTCCAATTTAGTGTAAAGACACTTTAATAATTGTTATTTTATTTTAAAGAAATAACTCAATATCTAGCTTTTTTTAAAGCCATAATTTTTCCTGATCAACATCCAAATTTTCAGCCGTTTGCTTGTCCCCTTCAAACGCAAATAAACCCCCTCTCCTTTCTCTTCTACTTCCACCTCTCTCTCTCCTCCAACACTTCACTCCTCACAACTCTCTCTTTTTCTCTATTTTTCCCTCACACCAAAAAAAACACACTCTTTTCACACATTCTTCTTTAAGCTCCAAATTTGCATAATTTCTAGCCAATGGAAACACCTGAATTCTTCCAGGCAAGTTACTACAAGTCCCAATTCACACCTGAAAAGCGCCTTTCCGACGCCAAAAATGGTGACCATTTCGTCGTTGAAGACCTCTTGGACTTGCCTAACGACGACGGAATGGTCACTGATGGCACGTTGGACGCTACAGTCACCGGAAATTCCGCTGATTCTTCTGTTGTCGATAATTCATGCAATTCTTCATTGTCCGGAAGCAATCACGACCCACAATTACCTGTTGATAATATTATTGGCTGCCGGAATTTCCCCGACGGACAGTTCTCCAGTGAATTCTCTGTCCCGGTAATCATAATTTTCATGCACGCACATAAAATAAATATTTTGTTACAAGCTTTTGTTTTTAGTTTTAATTTCTTTTTTCCATGTAAATAAAAGCTGGGAGAAAAAGCAGTCACTGAATATGTAACTTTAACGCTTGTGTGAGGAATTTTATTTAATGGCTTTTGTTTTCTTCTAGAAAAGAGCAACATTTACTTTTCCTGTGTGGTTGCTGTGAAAATAAGAAAAGGGAAACAATACCGTGAATACAAAGATAATGAAAATTCAGGTTTTCTAACTTGTCGGGATGACCATGCTGCATTTTTTATTTATTTCTTTCAAAATTAATTCACGTCAGCAATTAATTTTAACGTGAACAATAACTATTGAAAGATTTCTATTATTTTCAATTCATTTTTACTGATTGTACCCTAAACCAGACCGCTAGTGTCAAAAAGACCATAATTCGAACCATAATGTCACATATTTGTTACTGATTAAGTTGTTGTTGTCGTATTGTTTTTACAGTATGACGATTTGGCTGAGTTGGAATGGCTTTCGAATTTTGTGGAAGAATCATTTTCAAGTAACGAGATGCAGAAAATACAGTTCATTCAAGGAATGAAATGCCGAAATGATAACGAGACTCACCAATTCATTCCTGATCCTAATAATAACCGAGCATCAGCAGCAACTAACCCAATTTTCAATCCCGACATGTCTGTCCCAGCCAAAGCACGTAGCAAACGCTCGCGCATGGCTCCAGGCAACTGGGCGTCTCGCTTGCTAGTCGTGTCACCTAATTCTCCCAACAATACGCCAAACTCACCAATGAACACAACATCAATGCAAGACATGTCATCTTCATCAGAGTCAGGGATCATATCGAGCTCCGGAAAGAAGACAGTGAAGTCGTCTACTCCGAAAATTAAGAAAGAGAATACTCAACATGTTCCAAATAACAATATGGCTAGCAATAGTGAAGGAAGGAAGTGTCTTCATTGTGCTACTGATAAGACACCACAATGGAGAACTGGACCAATGGGTCCAAAAACACTTTGCAATGCGTGTGGTGTAAGGTACAAGTCTGGACGTCTTGTCCCTGAATATCGACCTGCTGCTAGTCCAACTTTTGTGCTTACTAAGCACTCGAATTCTCATCGAAAAGTTCTCGAGATTCGGAGGCAAAAGGAAATTGTTCGGACTCACCAACAACAACAACAATTCCTTCCTCAGAACATGATGTTTGATGTATCCAGTGCTGATGATTACTTGATTCATCAACATATTGGGCCAGATTTTAGGCATCTAATTTAGTGATTAATGGCGGTTTAGGAGTTTGCTTTCGGATATTGAGTTTTTCTGTTCTTGGATAATTTCCTTATATTTTTGCTAGATTAATTTACTAGGACTAGATTCCTAACTTATCGAATTTTGTAGCTTTGTCATAGAAATGAAAAAAAGTTAAAAGTGATAGATAAGAGACTAAAAGAGAAAAGAATGGGCATGCAGTACAAGTAGAAGAGGTAGGGTCTAATGTCCTAAGTTTATGTTCCTTTTGCCAAGAATTTGGCAATTTTTCGAACCAATTTTTCTTTGTAATTCAAAGTGTTAATTTATCTCTTCTTTCTTTTTTCTTTTTTTGGCTTTGATTTCCTTTAATAATATCCCGAATAAATTTTCCGTGGCTTTGTTTTCTTTTAGTCAAGTAGGAAAATGAAGGGGAAAAATAAAAAAAAGAAGCATGGGAGTAATCTTTGACTTGCATGGGAATCACTTCTAAAGTAATGCATGGTTTGTTAAGTGCAAGAAAACTTCAAATTGTAGTTTGCATGATTTACAGATTGGTAATGTAATGGATAGGTTTTAATTTTTTCTATTTTCCTTCTCTATTTAACTCAAATAGAAATCTGGTTTCTCACTATAATGTTGTTGTATATGAAAATTTCCTTTGTCGCTAACCCTTTGGGAAGTTCAGGCAGCATGGGTGGCTCTAGGGTAAAGTCACTAAAGCTTTTGCTTTAGGCCCATAAGAGTCAAAAAACCCTAAATTTTTTCCATTAGTTTAATTATTTATATTAGTAAGATTTTTTTAAATTAACAAAATATTAACATTTTGTTTCAATACACTACATTGGTTCTAGTTATCAAATATTTTATTACTTGATGTGAATATTTGAATAATTAACTTAAATTTTAAAATATTAGACAATGTTGTATTGTGGAATACTCAAAAGAAAACTTAAAACCTTAAAAGAAAAATTATTAAGACCGTACAATATTTTCTTGGTTATCTAAATTAATCATGTTTATTTGTCCAATCGTTGTCATATTACTAATGTTATTTCCTCACATCTTCCTAAGTTTTGGCTTTAGGCCTCCGATTTCATTGAGCCGCCCCTGAGCAGTTATTACCTCATCTCTTTTGACAACTCTGAAGAGGTTACAAATAATAATTGATTTAGTAACGAATTGCATTTTGTCCAAGGGCGGCCCTTCCATAAAGCAAGTAAAGCAACCGCTTTAGGCCCCATATTTATGGGGGTCCTATTTTCGGTTACACCTAATAAATTATATATAGGTTTAAAAAAGAGTTCTGTAAAGTAAAAAAAATTGATTTCTTTCTTTAACAAACATAGAGGAGAAGGATTTGCAACTGTTATGATTATACCAAGGAAATTGCACTTGAAATAAATATCGAACTCAAATTTCGTAAGAAACATGTGTATATAGGAAGTAACAATTTGATGTGAATGTTGATAATGAAATCTCAAAATCTTTCGAAGAGTCTTTTAGAGTTGATTACTTTTATACATAATAGACAAGACTATTTTTTCACTTCAAAATAAATTTGAACAATTCGAAGCATATGAAAATATTTTTAGTTTTTTATTTGGCAGTAAAAACTAAGATCACTAGATGTTGAAAATTTGAAAAATATTATCTTAATCTTGAATGTTCCTTAAAGCATAATAATCAATTCAATATTGATGGTTCAAATTTATTTTCCGAATTAAAAGTATTAAGAAAAATAATACAATTAGAATATAACAGTTTAATTGATACACCTAATCAAATAAAAAGATATAATTCTTTTCCAAATGCCTAAATTGCTTATGGAATAATATTCATAACTCATGTTATCGTTGCTTCAGCAGAAAAAAGTTTTCAAAATTAAAAATGATAAAATCTTACCTAAGAACAACAATGTCACAAGAAAGGTTAAATGGATTAGCTATATTGTCAATTGAAAAATACTTATTAGGAGTTATTGATTACAAGAAAATTATTAATAACGTTGTATCTAAGAAAAACTAAAAAAATAGACTTCAAATAAATAACTAAAAAAATTTAAAAGTTAAGGCCCCTCATAAAGTTTGGTTTTAGGCCACAAAATTCGTCGGACCACCTCTGATTTTGTCCTAATTTAAATGCAATACGATAGAAGAGTTTGGTTCATCGCATAAAGTTCTCTACCATTTTTGTTCTCTTCAATTTATAGGTACGATTTTTACTTATTTCTTTAACACGCCGCCTCACGTGTGGGCTTGATTTTTTTTGATGGGTGCCATGAAAGTTGTAAACTTCACTACTTTAACAAGAAACCTTTTTCTTTTTATTGGGATGGTGATAACATGAATTTCAGCAAAGAAGATGGTACTATAGTATATACTGGTATTAGAAAACCAAGGTGTGATGAATAAATAAGCAGCAGTTTATTACAGAGAATGTTAGAGAAAAAGCACATTAACCAACAACATGAAACGGAAGTTCATGATTTGTTATTTTTAAGTTTTAACCCATACAGGAGTATAAATTGGAGGTTCGTCTTTCTTTTTGACATCGTTATCTGCTTCATTGCTTTATTCACTGAAAATCCGTTTAACATATCTTTCCTGCACAGAATTCAATCTACTCAACCATCCCCTAGTTCAACCCAAGAGACAGGAGATCAAGTAAAAT
Source organism: Nicotiana sylvestris (assembly GCF_000393655.2). Taxonomy (NCBI): domain Eukaryota; kingdom Viridiplantae; phylum Streptophyta; class Magnoliopsida; order Solanales; family Solanaceae; genus Nicotiana; species Nicotiana sylvestris. The sequence goes on along the minus strand of NC_091064.1, from coordinate 162,704,730 downwards.
AAGTAGAAAAAGAACAATCCAAAATTTAGACGGACGTGCCTACTTTCATGCACACCCATGTGAGATTCTTTAATTTACACTGCTTTTTAACAAGTTATCCCTCCAATCTAATTTAATTGATTTTTTGGCGTTTTTTCGTGATCCGCAATATTTGTTATTTTTCATATATTAAGAAAGAATTAACTTTTTTTTTTAAAGTTATCCTTAGGGTAAAAACCTAAGAGTATTTATTGTATTTCTAATGAGCAAATTAAGGTTAATATTATCAATTTTATTATTAATTAATGCTAAAAGGTGAATTCCTTAATATGTGTCAAAAACAACCAAAAAATCAATAAAAGTTAACCGGAAGGAGTAACTAGGAAAAATGGAATACCTGTAACGTCATTGATTTTGAACTCTAACATTGCAATTCGGTTGTTAAAATTGAAATATGAATTGTTACTCTTTGTTTTCCAATAATTAGTCATTAATTAAAAAAAAATTAATACTTCAAGGAATATGAAGATTGGCTTTATGGTATCTTCACTTATATTCCTTCAAAGATAAGTTACTACAATCTAATTTTGATAGAATTGGAGGTAACTTTTCGATACTTGTAGCCTAGCTAGGTACCAAGTTTCGAATTTCTCAACTCCCACAAAAATTTAAATTAAAAAAAAAAGAAGGTAAAAATCAAACATTGAAAAATTAAAGTGATCTTAGTACTTCGAATAAATGAAATTAGGGGATTAATTATTTAATTAAGTATTTTCTCTTGGGGAGAGAGAAAGAGAGGAATCATTGTATATATCTTAAGATGCTGTTAATATTGTATGTACGATCCTAGGCATCGCTGATCCATAGGAATCTCATCTTATATTCGTAACTAAGTACTATTACCAAGTTTTATAATTTCCTTGTGGTTACATATATAATAATTTTAAGTGTAATTACTTGAAATAAATTGCCTGCCACACCTCAGTAATCCACATGGTGCTAGGTGGTGCTTTCCTACCCTGTTTCTCATTATGGTGTCAAAATTTTAATTAGATTATGTCAAATTAAAAACAATAAAAATAAAAGTTGCTGCAGGAGTTGTTGCGGAAGCAGTGGTATAGCAATTGATTTTCATTGTTTAAGATTATTTGCAGCTGGGAATCAACTAATCAAATTAAACAACTGTTTTCCCTTTTTATCTTCTAATGTAATTTTAATCAGTAATCACATGCCTCTCTTGTGCCTCATCCTGCACTTTTGTTTTTTTATTTTATTTTATCCAATTAAGTTCCCTTTCTATATTGTTAGTACAGAATTTGCTACCAGAGACTAGCTAAGGCTATACCACAGCCAGTTTGTTCGTACTTCGACTAATTTTACTGGGTACCTACTATAGTAATTCTATCTACCAAGACTTGAACAGGCAAAAAGAAAAATTATATATTTTTGCCTCCACTAAAATTTGAATCTGAGACCTAGTTTTATGCTTATTGATAGGCGTAATTAGGAGTGGCAAACGGGCGAGTCGGGTCGGATATGGTTCGGGTCGAAAACGGGTAATGAAAAAACGGATCAATTATCCGACCCGACTCATATTTAATACGGATAAAAAGTGGGTTAACCGGGCGATAATATGGGTTACCCATATTATCCATGACTTCTTGTATATGATCACTTTTAGAAGAATTCTTAGTCTTCCTAACTTGAGGAACCCCCAATTTGAGGCTTTACAAATGTAAACGTTAGACCAATTGGTTACACATGGGTTATCCATTTTCTAAATGGATAATATGGTTCTTATCCATATTTGACCCGTTTTTAAAAAGTTCATTATCCAACCTATTTTTTAGTGGATAATATGGGTGATTAACTGTTTTCTTTTAACCATTTTGTCACCCCCTAGGCGTAATCTATAAGTGGCTAGGACATGCATGAACCTAGGGTTTTCGTTGTGTCATATCTTGGTCAACTAGCTATGCTAGAATGATGGTTATTGTATTTTCCTAACCAGTTCTAGTACATTTCAGCTCCTCCAAAACAATTTTCTATCAAACTAATGGTACGCCACATAAATTATAATACTTATATAACTTCATTTTCAAGCTCTATTTTCACTCCCTCTTTCTCCTACCTAGGTCGTCCTTTCACTTATGACTAAGATATATATTGTAATCTAAATTCGGATCCTACATATAATTTGCTTTGATAAACTGAATTTGTAAAATATTTGGCTTTTTAAAAAAAACAAGAAGTCATTTACTAGTCTCTTTTTTCAAATTGTTATACTATTGCTGCTCCAATTAGTGGAGTTAACTAAGTGAGTTGAAGAAAGAGATACAGAATAGTTTATACAAATACTCTAAAATTACTAATGTAAAAAAAATCTTAAAATCGGATAATAGAAATATTTAAGCAAAGGTATTGTGACCTAATCAATGTAGTGTCTAGAAATCCCCTCATAATCCACCGTCCAAGAAAAGGATGATATGGTGAAGATCAATACTATTAAATGGAAAGGCACGTGTGTAGGGCAAAGTTTATCGACAATACCAGCAAAGAAGTTGAAAAATGGTTGGCATAGACTAAAGAGCAACAATAACGCAGTAACAGTATTAATATAGAGTTCTCCAAAGCATACAAAATCCACCATTATTTAGGTATATCTTCAACGTTACTCTTTAAGTAATCTAATTCAAAATTCCAAATTGCCCACTGACCCCCCCCCCTTTTTTGGGTGGGTGGGTGGGGGGCATATTGCAGGAAAAATGCCATTCTGCAAACTGTAAAACATATTACCATAAAGGGATTATTTAATATTAAGCTCAATTTGCTTGGTAGTAAATATATACTAGGTACCAGATACTGGGTGAAAAATCAAAAAATAAAATCGCATATACCATGAGTTGTTTCATTTATATAAATATTTCTAAGAGTATCTTCAAAGAATATCTTTATTTGCTTCTCTCCACCCTCATCATCCCCACCTCAATCAATGGGTGTATAAATATATATGGGATCCCATGCATGGGGAATATTTCAACGTTGAATGAAAGAGGATTTTGTCTTCATTTCAGTACAATCTCTGTGGACAATGACTTGGCTGCTGCTTTTTTGCATTCTGCTTTTCTTCTCAGCCTGCCCTAAGCATGTTAAGTAATTAGTGCTAAGCATATCTTTTACCACAAATTAACCAAGGCCATTTTCTTTGTCAGTTAAAAGGAATTAAAAAAAAATATTAGATGTTTGTTTTCACTTTGAGAAAAGTAGGTGACACGTGGTAATGTTACAAGGAATATCATAGGGTGTATAAACAGTGTTCCAGGATATTTTTTGCATATTAAATGTTTACCCCATTATCTAAATGTTAATTAAAACAAGTTATATGAAGTAAGAGTTTGAATATTGTAAATAAAAATAACTTCCGTTCATAAATAATAAAAGTCATTTTTTCCTTTTTTTCAGGAAAATATTTTCCAATTCAAGGTAAACAAATCAGAAACGATTTCTTCTATAAAAATAATTTCTAAGCATATCAATCTCTCTCTGTCTCTCAAGCTCACTTTTAGCTGAAAAGGATAAACAACTATTGAAGAGAAGAGGTAGGATTTAGGAGATTCAAAGTGCGAAGCTATGGAGACAGGTCATGGTCAAAAGTAGACTAAATATATAGCTTTGACCTTGATCCTTTGAAATTTAATAATCTTCTCAAGTATTTAGTTCAACAACTTTATGCAGATAGATATAGACCTATGGGTATAGGAATACTTCACCTCTCCATATACAAAGCTGAACAGTGAACTAGGCCTATGGGTATGGTTTTTGCAAATGACTCTAACCATTTGTACTTTGTTTAAATTACAGCCTATAGCCTTTCCAGAATTTTTGTTATCTAGACTTATCAGCATTTAGCATTATGTGATGGAAAAATACTGGGAAGAAACCATAAAATTTACTAGATATATTTTTATATAATTTGGAACTCTGCCAAAAGGGCAATACTCCAGTGTATAATGGAACCTCTACCATCTAAGAAAGCACCAAGAACCAATTCATTTCGCTTAGCTTCCTAGATAAGATGTGTATATATGATTTCACAACAATGCATTGTGGTACACCATAAAGAAGATATGAAATAAATAATGAGCTAAAGACAGTTTAAAAGGGGGCCCATTTTTTGCACTTTTCTTCCCCTATCTCTCCCCCCCACCCCACCCAAACCCCAATAACCACCAAAACAAACAACAAAATAGAGAAAGATGGCAGAAAGCTAAGGGGTGTGCGGGGGTTTTGTGTGTGTGTGGGGGGGGGGGGGTGAGAAGAAAACTCCAGGATGCAAGAGTGTATTGATAATCATGGAGACAAGATTGCAGTGGCCAAGGAACCTTTCAAAAGGATAGGAGACATGGAAACACAAATATCATCAACCATCCCACCCCCTCACATGCACTTCACATTTCCACAACTATTAAACAAATATGCACTCATTAGCAATTCAGCTTCTTCAAGAAAATGCATAAGACTTTCCATCTGGCAAAAAACTTTCACAGTTCATAATCTTTTCTTTGCATCAGGTGATGCGAGAACTAATCCCAAAACCAATTTGAGCTTCATATAGAGCCGTAAATGGTTTAGAATTCACGGTCAAAGAAATTAGCTGAAAAGTAGAGTGCTGTAGAGAATACCTGGTATCTCTCTCAGGGGTGAAACGAAAAGATAAAGACCCATACGATATGCCATCCCCCAATCCCATCGCAAACAAAGCAACAAAATGAAGAAGAAGAGTGTTAACCGCTCATGGTAAGGCTGCTATAATGATGACAGCTTCAGCAGAACATAAGTACAAACATTATTACTCAAAAATTGTTTCTAAACAAATCGAGGGAAAATATCTTACTAAATTGAACAAAAATTAGGGTAATTGCAGCAAAAAGTCAGAAGTTGCATCCTGTGTATATCATACATGATTAAGAACTGAGGTTGCATAAAATTATGGAAGGACAATAGCTGATAAGAAGTCATGATTGTAACTAAACAACCGTCTTCCTCCTTGAGCATAGTCTCTTATCGCGGCACTGAGAGTCCTAACTCTGGTAAAAGAGAAGATCCTGAGTCAGCAATATCGATAAACTTGGCGAGGTTAAAATTACATCAAATTAATCCTTTAACAACCCAATTAAGAAGACGCTTCTTAGGGACAACTCCTTGATATTTATTAGCCAACAAAGTAATCATTTCATGGGTTTTGTTGCTTTGCTTTTTATCCTCATTACAACTTATAGATTGACACGTATGAGAAATAAATAGCAACTACATGACTAAGTACCTACCCTGAATTAATTATAACACTTGAAAATCAAAAAATTTGAGCATACATCATCAACTTGAAAATCTGATTAGACACGTTTGGTAACTAAGTAAAGTAGAAGAAAAAGGATATTACTTCTGAAGCGTCGTGAGAATGAAAGGTGGAAGCAAGTGAGAAAATTTATCTCACCTTCCTAAAGTTGTAGGACATGGTTAACATAGTAATACTCATTGCCCATAACTATGTCATAAAGACTGATATGTGATTACAAGGAAATTTGATGCTAGCAAGCATCTAACTCGAGGCCGTAACCAAGCATGGCAATAAGGTTGTCATGCCATTCCATGAGACAATTTTTGGATTCTATTGTCAAAGATTACATGAAATGCCTCGTGGAACCACCCCCCCCCCCCAAAAAAAAAGGATACACGTAAATTCATAATGACATTTTCATGTTTACCCATGAATATATAGGATATGAAGTAGGCAAGAAACATTCAAAATAACACACTACACTATAGCAATATGATGAACCATGGTTGGAGATGTTTGGTTCATAGAATAAAGAAAAATAATCACAGGATAAAATGTGGGATTATTTAATCTCGTTGGTTGGACTTCTGTTTCTGGTATAAGCAATCCCGAAATTAGTTGTACCACAATTTTGATATTATTTTTATATCACGTTCAATGTGGGATAACAATCCCAGGATAGCTAATCCGGGATAAAACAATAAAATGACAAAAATGCCCTTCTCTAAAGAACTCACCCAAAGTTCTTTAAGAAAGCCAAGGTTAAAGTTTGAAATAAAAATTTATTCAAGTTTATCTATTGTAAAATCAGACACATGTTTTGTATTATTTCTTGTATATCCCATTTTTAATCCAACGAATCAAACATCGATCAAAGAAAAGTACACACTAAATAACCCGTTATTATTTAATCCCCACATTATAATCTCGGCATAACTTGTTAGCTTATTGGGATTAGGCTAAATTTGGGATTACATTTATCCCTTGTTTGATTATTGGCAATAGCTAAAACCTAAAAGATTTTATACTAAATTCTTGGTATTATCATCCCATGTAGGATTATAATCCTATGATATCTTTACTCCGAACCAAACGATCCCTTAGTGTTGTATCCCAATAAGCCACATGAAAGTTTTTTGAGTAGTTATAACGCAATGGCCATCCAAAGCAGAAACATTGAGGAATATAGGTGCTCAAAAGTCTTCAATCATAGCAAGATAGGTAGCCATTCTAGATCAACTAAGACTCGAGACAAGAAATGCTTGGGCTAGTAGGTTAACTAAAAATGTATCCAACTGATATGATTTAAATAAGTTAAAATTAGCTGAGAACAAAACTGAAAAGCAAAGAGAACACTTAAGGTAGCAGCAGCCTATAATTACAAAGTAGAAGAAAACAACAACTAAACCAGAAGGCTTTTTGTGAGGTGAACTCTAACGTGTGTGTTTAACAATCGAATATTGCACTTTATATGGAGATCTCTAGTGCCAGTTATTGTCACTTATATCAATAACTCTTGATTAATATACTACAAGAAATGGATTTTGGTGAGAAATAGATCAAATGGACCATTTCTGCATCTCTATGGTCAGAATCTCAAGTATTATCCATGGCTCCCTAGAAGGATCCAACACATAGCGGTCAGTGGCACGTACACCCAATATCACCTTTTCTATTCATACTGGTCATGAAGGACCTGAACAAAATGTAATTCAAATGGAATGGGTAAAAGGATTTAGGCCAAGCAAGGGAGAGTGGCCTCTGGGCAGTTGAACTCATCAAGTATGTAGATGACCTAGAAATCCTTTATGATGCTGAGACATAGAGATATTACATGATGCTGATGGACAGTAGTTAATGTATTTAAAGACGATCTTACTAGCATTTGATGCCATATCTAATCACATCAACTTAACTAAGAGCCAAATATTCCTTGTTAATGCGGTTACAGGTACTGAATTACCTACCTGAGACTCTAGGCTGCTATGTTGGATGCCCTAAAATACTTACTTAGGGCTTCCCCCAGGAGAAAAGTTCAAGGCAACAGAGATCTGGCAAGGGATACTGGAACTATGAGAAAATATGTTTTCTAATTAGAAGATAGAGTAGTTCTCTCTGGGAAACCGCATACTCTTTTTCCTTTCTGCTTTTTTAACAAGTCTCCGTGGCCTGATAGTTTTAATCAATAGAGTCCCAAATGCTTTTCCTACATAACTATGTCTTCGTTTCCAATCCCTGCTAAAGTGGAGAGAGACTGGTTAAATAAGATAGGACTTCCTATACAGAGAAAACTGGAGAAGGCAGTCTTCCATCTGGTTAACTAGATATAAAGGAGAGGAATCCTGTTTTTTAGTCTTCTTTCACTCTTATTCAACCAATTATTTCGACATGGCAGAGAAAGATAATAAGAGAAGATGTCCTCGAACTTCTTAGAGATTGAAGGTGAGCTCTTGACTCGAGGGTGAGAATTTCGTAGTCGTTCTGGTAAAGTTTCAGTGGATGTACAAATTGATGCTTTTCAAAAATTAGGCTAGACCCATAATGGATAAAGCGAAAACAATATATTTCATTCTTTCAATACCAAGTTTCTAATTTCTATTTTTGTACCCAGGGACAGAATCTATCTACGATCCATCCGAGTTTGAATTGAAAAAATGAAGAATCCAAGCAAGGATCTTGGTGAGGTATTGGATCTTGAATGCATAGAGAAGGCCCTCGCTCGAGTTACATCGACCTTGGAGGACGAATGCGGGATTAGAGCGAATAGAACTAGTGTTCCTTTGTCACCCTCTGGTGTTCCAGCATTGGAAGACAAGAACCTCCGGATGCATAATAAAACCTTTTCTCCAAATAGCTCCGGAGATATAATCAAGGAGAGAGGGGCTCGTAGCACAAGGTGATCAAGAAGAAATATCAGAAAGACCATTCAAAAAGTAATTGTTCAGACTCCTCTACTCATGGAACCTGTGTAAGGAAATACACTAAGTGTAAACCTCCTTAACTGATGGTAGGCTTTTGTTGGGTTGTTACATATGAACCTGTGCTGACTCAAAGTATAAGAAGAAAGATGCCTCTGTGTAACCTATGCCAAAGGGAGGCTGAAAAGCTCAACCACTGGTTTTTGCACTGCCAGTGATCTATCATCTGTGGCATGTATTATTCACTATGCTAACTTTTTAGCAAACTGATAACTTTTGAGGAAACTAGCATAATTATCTCAATTCAAATTTAATTCAATTACTCTAGCTATATAATGTTACATCCTCCAGCAGCTCCCTGTTGCAGCTTTAAATCCCCGACAGGTGTTGATATAACCATGAGATGTTGCCATTGGCCAAATTCCCTCACCCATGAGATCTATTTATCGTTTGATCGGTAAGATCTAAGTATATTTGTAGTCAAATGGTTCCAGATATTACCAGCGACCATTTCAGATCTATTGCCATTACTAATTGTCAACTGATCCTTGGCTATATTGTGAACTTGGACAAAGAAGATAACTTCAGCCGGAGGGAATGATATAGTCATGAACTTTTGTTAAATTATTCATCTACCATTCATATTTAAGCAGTTTCTGCTTTAAGCTTTTGTTAAATTATTAAGGGTCTTGCTAACCTACTACATTCTACCCACTTTTTAGCTCACTTAAATGTCTCTGCCGGCTCATCAAATATATGAGCTTTCTTGTCTTTTCCCTAATCCTCCATTCTTCCTTTTCTTTCACCTAGATTGCAGCTCGTTCATTCCCTTTTCAACAGTATTACCATTGCCCTAAACAATGCTGAATGGGGGAAGTGGAAACTACTTAAGAAAGTTTTTTCCTGTCAAACTGAAAACTCTGTTTAGGAAATCAAAAAAAGCAATGCTGAAGAGTAACCTCTGGTGTTTGTTGACTAGGCTGAAGGATCATTTATTCTTCTTCTGAAAGTTCAAGGTGCCTAATAATTGCTTTCCACTATAGAATCTGTACCAATGTCAATGTGTAACCACTTAAAAAATCAAACAACAACATACTCAGTGTAGTCCCACAAGTGGGGTCTGGGGAGGGTAGAGTGTACGTAGACCTTACCCCTGCCTTTAAAAGGCAAAGAGGTTGTTTCCAGAAAACCCTAGGCTCAGGTAACCACTTAAAAAATGTTGAAAAAAAGTTCTCTTTCTTCTCGGGTAAACCAAGATTTTCATCAAGTGAATTTCTTCTCTCCATAACTTCTTAAATCTTTTCATCTTCATTACTTTTGCACTACTCAATGTTGGAAGAAGGGAAAAGCTACAAAAGAAAAAGAAAAAAGAACTTGGAAAATCCTCATGGTTGTTTAGGTCTTGTTTGCCGACAGAAATTGTCGAGAGAGATAAAGTTTGGTTGATGCAAAGGAGAGGGGAAAAATTTGGGGAAATATGGGTAAAAGACAAGAAAGCCCATATATTTAATGTGCTGGCAAAGATATTTAAGTGAACTAAAAAGTGGGTTAGCAAGACCCAATTTTTAATTATTATGATAATTTAAAAAAAAATATTTATATCTATTAAAATAATGTTATTTACGATTTACAACTTAAAAATGAATTGAACATAAATTAATTTTGTATTTGAATCAATTCAGAATTAATAATATTGCGTAGTAAGCTCATATTATTGTTAACAGCAATCAGGATATTTTAGTCATTTTAACATGAAAATGATGCTCTTACCAAACACATCAATTGCTTATTTTCAGTTTTAGCGTTTTTATCCAAACACGTAACTGCTTACATAAATTCAACTCCAGCACTTTAAAAGTGCTTTTCAGCACTTGGTGCTTAAGAGCTACTTAAATTCAGTTTAGCCAAACAGACTCTTAGACTTTTGAAGCAGTACTCCTGTAATTACATCAAAACAAAGCAATTTTATTAGATGAAAAAAGGAATTACTGTAGCTCACTTGAAATTTTCTTATACCACTTTGACCATTCTACCCTTATGCTTATGTCATGACCATGTCTTTTCTAAGACAAGTCATTTCACGTGGACCCACCTGTCCCATCAGCATATACTTCTTTGTATTGCTTAGCGTGTAAAAATGTCTTTGCGCGGCTTTTGCATACATCTCAGTGTTATCAAAGGCGCGCTTCCCTGAAGCGAGGCTCAAAATCAAAACATGTTGAGTGCTTCGCCGTACTTAGTGGGCGCTTCAGTGCTGTCATCAAGGGCATTTAGTGGGTGCTTCAGTGCTGTCATCAAGGCTCTAAGGCATATTTTCCCTTGCCAATGAGCATAATTCTGAAGAGGCGACATTAAACAATCGATATTTTACTTTATCGCAAGTTTTCTTCAATTTCTTTGTCCATATATTTGGTATTCATGCTTTTAGATATTAGTCTTGGACTATACATACATATTTGTAGTTTTTCTCTATGCCTTTCTCCGTTAAAGCCCACGCTTTATTTGCGCTTTGCGCTTACAACCCAACAGACCTTAGAGCTTTTTTGCGCTTAGCCTTTGATAACAATGATGCATCTATTAGCAGAATCAATGGTTATAATACAAAATCTAAGGAACCTAAAATCTATTTTTAGTAGCCAAATTTTTTCCACATTAAAATGCAAGGTAAGAGGAATAAATAATTCATGAGTGAGGAGGAAATTCGAATTGACTTAATTAAATACTCAAATAGGAACTTACAAATGACTATATTTCTAGGTTAAATATTAATATGTTAAATCTAAAATTGAGCTTGCGTATATAAAAATTGATAAGTTAAAGGATAAAATATCCTACTCTGAACACATTCTTTGTGCTTATGATTTAGCAAATGTATCAATATGACACTATCAAAATTTTCAATCTAAAATTCCTAAAACACTAATTGGTACATAATATTTGGTCTAGAGAGAATAGATCATATGAAGCTGGAGGTCCAAGGATAATTTAATTTCTAAGGATAATTTTAAAATGATGCTATCGCAAAGAGTAAAGTTATCCCGTATATTTTTTCAAAAAATAAGAGTATTTGATATTAAAAAAGAGCATAGTGCTTAGCACGACTTACTTTCACCAGTTAGTAATATATATAACATATTCTAGTTGTTAGTTTCAGTATTCCTGTAAATAATCGAAGGACAGTTAAGTACCTCAAAAATGATTGAAAGAATTCAGATCCTTCTTCCTACTCATTCTTCATATTTCTCTCTTCCGTTTCCTTTCAAAAGAAACTCAGTTGCTATTTTCCGGATTTCTTTTTCATGATGTCATATTCCACTATTCCTGCTGATCATGGATCCTTCATTGTACATCTAATTTTCATTTTATTATTTTATTTTTATAACTGAGAAATCCTTGGGCTAATGGGGCATGGTTTGAAACTCGATGGATAGTGCCTGATTTTTCATTCTTTTTATTATTCATTTAATCTCACCCTACTTTTTCCTTCTATATCAATCCTCATCCAATCTCATTTTTTTCTTTGTTATGCTGCCTTCTTTGCTTCCCTCCAGCTCCTAACTGTTTCTAGGTTTCTCTTCTGCTCTTCATACCATTTTGCAAAAAAGGAAAAAAAAATGGTTGAAGACTAAGTTTATTGGAGCAAAACTGAAAGTTCTTAGCTGATCATAGCAAACCAAAAAGAGCTCAGATCAATTTCTTAGTCTCCATAACCACAAAAATGTATGGCTTTATGTTTTCATTTTAATAAACTGGTTATAATTAAGTGAGCAAGCAAAACCAAACATCAGGAAGCACGTACTACAAGAAATTTGGCCTTGTATAGTCAAAAACAGATCACATGAAGAAAAAAATGATATTGATAGCTCACACTGCTCGATGCAACCCACCTAGCCCAGAATTTTACCTAGTCCTAATTTACTGGCAAAACAAAAAGAGACATGATCAAATTTCCAAAATTAGCACTTAAGAAGTATGACATGTTAAACAACACACTAAAAAGTGATAGATTAGCCTAAAAAAATGCACAATGAATTGCGTAATCTCAAATCATTCCACATATAGGCTTTTGGCATCAATGCACTCATGCTAATAAATGCATTTAACTTGAATGCACAGATACATTCTATACTTGACGACCATAAACACAAAGAAAAAGGAAGACAAGCTTCACAGCAAATGTCCATAGCATTTTTTTTCATCAAGTCACTAAAAGAAGAAACAATAAATTACCTAGGATAAACTTCCCTTGTAGCATAATTTACCAACACTAAACTATCAGTATATAACAACAGCTAGACCAGACAATCTAAAACACCTAATCACACTAGTGGCGAAGCTAGGAATTTCGCCAAGGGTGTTCAAATTTAATATATATGAGCAAAAAAGTAATGTTTGACCTATATATGCATATAATTTTCTATATACACAGTACAATACTCGACGAAGGGTATTCAACTGACCACCCTTCCGTCAATGTGGCTCCGTAACTGAACACCACCCACTATGAAAAGATTCAGCCATCAAAGGTAGACGATTGATACTATATAACAAGCAGTAAAAGCATAGGAATATATAAACGTGATTTAAAAAAAAGTGGTTTCTGCTTACAGATACAGATTTTAAAATATCAAACTCCTGGGTTGGCACTGCAGAGCATACCCTGAGACAACGATCTGGAGCCCTTGGAATCAATGCCAAGGCAAGATGTGAGTCGAGCTGAAGAGACTGCACTGTGGAGCGGCAGCAGAGATTGAAGACAGCCCATTTGAGGTAATGGCCTGAAACATCAAAATCAACTGTCAAAATTGAATCTTTATATTCAATAACTGAATTGGGGTTTTTTTAAACTTGCCTTGAGAGTGTTGGAAATGGGCGAGGGAGGTTAAAAGAGGAAGTGGGTATGCTACTGCTTGATTGCTTGTTCATTGTGGATTTGAAAAGGTTAATTGCTGGTCTTGAGAGTGTACGACAGCGAGACGCCATTGCAGATGAGAAGCACAATAGCTTTGCACTGATCTGATGTTAGGGTTCGCAAACAACAGGGTTTTACCGAGGTTTTCGAAAATGTTGTTTGTACCATATGCTGTAATATATTGTACTACTACTACTTTCAACAAATGCCAAATAAGAGAATTCTTTGCATTTTGCCCTTTCAATGTGCATTATTTTTTTTCAATTGTACATTTGTACAATATCCTTCTTTTATAATGTGTTGCTAAAATTTAGTAGTGTTTATGATTTCTCTCCTAATATCTATATTTTTAGAAAAAATTACGAGCTAGTACAACTAGCCCAATATTTAAACAAATTTGGACCCATATTTTTTAGGGTATGTTTTGGAAAGCCACTAGGTAATTAGAAGGAAAATTTTCATAAAGCACTATCTTTTAGTAATAATTAGTCATCTATAGATATCATTTGTTATATTACGGATTATAGATACCTTTTATGTGGTTATAAGATGTATTTGATGTATTTAAGCTATTGTATTCATGAATACAGTAGCAAAAATAGGCGTAAATCAGGGAAGTCCAACTAATCAGTTGTTGTATTCGAGTGTATTCGACTGTATTCATGGAGTGAAACATGGGATTACAGCTGGACAGATTATTGTATTCGACTGTATCCACGGCGTAAAATAGAGGATTACACTGTTGTTAAAACGGAAAGTGAATCAATTAACATAATAGACTCCTAATATAACTCAACAAACTCAATTATAACATACAAAATTTGTATTTTCAGTTATAAAAAATATTCTCAACTGAAAAATACCCCAAAAATATGGCAATCTTCAGAGAAATTATATAATACATCTGAATACATAAATTATATTAATTAAAAAAACTTATGAATACATTCATGGCATATAGCGAGACAGTAAATATAATGAAATACATAGAATACAGCGGGATACATTGAAATACAATGAGAAAAAAAAGATAGTGAATACAATGAAATACATGGAATACAACGAGACACATTGAATTACAATGAAAAAAAAAGACAATGAAATACATGAAAATACATTGAAATATATTAACAGAAAATCAAGTTGCTCAGCCCCAAACTCCTTCGTCTTTGTTCAAAAACAAACCAACCGAATTATATGTCGGCGGCTGCTGTTCAAGAATCAGTGCATCTATTATAATGGGATGGGGGCTTTGCACAAGAATCAGTTTAATGTCAAAACCCAAGCCCACTGCTACGTCGTCATCTCCCCACGCTCTTATCGCCAAATTCTCCCTCCTTCACTTGTAAGTTATAAATCGTTCTTCGTCTCTGTTTTAATCTTCAAATTCTTTTTGTATAAAAGGCGCATTGATTCGGCTTTGCACAAAAATCAGTTTAATGTCGGTTGTTGTTCAAGAATCAGTGCATCTATTATAATGGGATGAGGGCTTTGCACAAGAATCAGTTTAATGTCGGCGACTGCTCTGAAGTGGGCTTTGCACAAATCTGGTGGAAGGATGAGGAGATCGAAAATTTTAATGGGATGGGGGAAGAGAATGGGATGTATCAAAGTAGAGAGAGAAAGAAAATAGTGTAACTGATTAGCGTATTTAGTGGCTTAGGGCTAGGAGGTAACCAAAATTAAATATTTTGTTATAAACCTTAAAAGGTATCAATAGAATATAATTTTTTTAAATGGTATTTATTTAAAATAAATAAGGTGTTAACCTTTGCTATATGAGATAATTACACAGCTTAATAATTACACAATACTGTAATTACGATAACTTATTTGTTTGTCATAGTGTCATTACAGTGTAATTACAAGTTTATTGTTTGGTTGCACAAGTATAATTACACAGTTAGATTAAATTTTAAATGAAATAATTATCAAAACGTAAAAGTTAATATAATAAATATATGCCTATAAATGATTTTTTACAAGTATAAATGATATTAGATTTGGTATTTAAGATATACATTTTTTCGCGAATATACATTAATTAGCAATTATATATTTATAACTAATGTTGTGAAAATAATTTATATATACTTTCCAATTTAATAATATTTGGTTTAGTTACTTACAAAAGCTAAAATGTACGTTTTGTAAGAACATCATGGAATGTTTGATAAAATAAATTAATATTTATAAATATAATGTCATAACATTGTTCAAATATTTGACAAAATTAATGTTTAATTTTAACTAAAAAATGAACAACAAACAATGTGAGCCAATGCTACTAAAACAAATAAATTGGAACCAAGAATATAACACAATTTCAAAATCCCCCCCCCCCCCCAAAAAAAATAGCTTAACATATGTCAAATTCCAACATAACTTAACATTAGGAAACATAATAAATTATAACCATATTTAGCAATAAAATTCTACTTTAAGTGCATCACGCATTATATGCCAAGTTTGTTAATGACTCATTATTTTTAATATTAGTAGGTGTAGATTCAAAAACTAGAGTAATAAAAAATAAATAAATACTTAATAAAATATAAGCAATTACATGGAATCACAAGAAGTAAATGTAGAAAAATAAAAGATAAATAATGTACAAAGAAAAATATATTTTAAAACTTCAAAAGAAATTAAAAAGTAAAAAAATAAAAAAATTAAAATAATAGAAATAAAAAGTTATAAAAGAAAAGAAATTAATATAAAGACAAAAAGGAAAGAAATTAAAAAGCAACCTTGTAATTACACAACATAATTACCACCGATTCTCACCTCCCCCTTGAGAATTGGAGAGGTGTAATTACACCCAATTCCATACTCACCAAGTAATTACTTGGCCAAACAAACATGTCAAACTGTGTAATTACACCCAAATCCAATTCTTAAGTGGCTTTCCAAACAAGCTCTTAGGGATTTTTACATACCTATACACTTTTGGAAACCTTATTACCCTTCTACTTAAGTTTCAATTTAATTACCTCATATATACAAATTTACCATTATATACATTTTAGGAATTAAATGAGTATCCCTTAATATTATGAATCAATTATTTCCCATCTTTATTCTCTCTATCTCATGCTCTCTCTCTCTCTCTCCTGCGCTCTTTCTCTCTCTACGTCTCAATTCCTAATTCCAGTAATGTAGAGCAAAGGAAAAGAGAGCATCAATTCCACCATTGACAGCCATTAAAAAGCTTTAAAACTTTGAATTCGAATTTGAATTTTCAAAAAACATTATTTGTTTGAATTGGGTGTTGTTGCAAATAATTGAGAATTCTCTGTATGTCTCTCTCTATCTCTCAATCGATAATTCCAGTAATATAAAGCAAAGGAAAAGAGAGCAGCAGTTCCACCATTAAAAAACTTTGAAGCTTTGAATTCGAATTTGAGTTTTCCAAAATCATTATTTGTTTGGATTGGGTGTTGTTGCAAACAATTGGAAATATGCTTTGGAGTTTATATCTCAATTTTGAGGGTGTTTTGGTGAAGATTAGACTTGATTTTGGGTGAACTTCAGATTGAAACTCGAAGAAGAAGAAGACATGACATACATTATACTGCAGAAATTGTAGTAAAGTTGTAGAAAAATTATATTATGTTGTTTATATATATATATATATATTTTATTTAAATATTGTATGAAAGTTGAACAATATTGCATAAAAATTATATTTAAGTTGTATGATATTATAGTTGTATATAACTGGGTAGAAATTATGTATGAAAGTTGTAGTTGTATTATACATAATTAGTTGTATGAAATTTATTTTTACTACGTATAAATCAGATACAGAATATACAGAAAACGTATTGTATGAAATTTGTATAAAAATTGTGTTTAAGTGGTATGATATTTTAGTTGTATATAACTGGGTAGCTCGATCTTAATTTCAAACTTATCGGAACTTTTATTGCATAGAGATATGATATCCAGTTTGCTCACGCATTTTCACTTAATTTTCTCAAACAATATTGAGTTTAAAACGGAGCTAAATTATTTACCGTGCGAAGTAAACATGTTCTGCATTGTTGGTGTAATTTAATCAACTATATCAAGTTAATTTCTCTTATTATTTTCCTTGTAGTGGCCATATCAACCAAACTCTTCCCTTTCAGCAAGAGTGGGCATCTTTGGATTTGCACAACCGTATCATATCCAATAGTTATTCACATTTATGGGCTCAATAGACCCTTCACATCCATATCCCCCAACAGCAAAACTTGTATGCTTAAAAGGAAACAAAAGAAAGAAAAAGCACAAGTTCTCTGCATTCAGTAGAACAAATTTGCAGAAGCACACAAGAAAAAGATGAAAATGGCTTGAAAAAGGAAGAAAGAAAGTTGAAAATGGTGTAACTAAATCCTTAATTGAAGACATTAATAATGGACCGTGAGTCTTTTAAGTGGAATGTATATATTTTGTAGACTAAATATGGGTAGGTCAGGTAATTATGTAAACATGAAAATTTTTGGTAATAAAGTTTCTAATTTTGTATAGGTATCAAAAAATTCCTATTTTTTAATCTTGCTTGGATGTACTCTTAAACATCATATTTTCCTCCCGAAAAAGTTTAAATAGAGTATTGCTTAGAAATATCAAGTGCAATTTATTTATTTGAAAAATGTTTAGTATTATTTTACACCGAAAGAAGTGACTGTACAGTTTTTTTGGGTTACAACTTTTCCATGCGTTTGAAAAATAAAAGACTCTATCACTTAATTGCTTATCATTCAAAAAGACTGATTTACTTAACAAAACCTTCGACGTTTTGATCCACTTTGACAATCTAATAAATGTTGCTGATTTTTTATGTTGTAGGCATCAGCAAGGTTAACTTTGTCTATTATAATTCAATTAAAATTATAATTTCACATTTTCTGATTAGTATGTTTTCCCTGTCTTGATGTAATATGGATTGGATAATGATATATGTAATCATCAAAGTTCTTGCGAGTCTACTCATGGGCTCAAAGTTGTCTTTCTTTAGTAATTTATTAAAAAGAAATTTTTACAAACCACTGTTGTTTAGTGGTTATTAGCTTGCTACAACTATCATTTACTAAATTACTTCCTATAGCTATGTTTTTAGCTGTTATAGACTGTATTCGATGTATTTTTGCTACTGTATTCATGACTACAGTAGCAAATCTCGGCGGAAAATAGGGAAGTCCAGCTAAGCAGAGAATGTATTCGACTATATTCGCGAGTTGTATTCGTGAATACAGTAACGTAAATCTGTGGAAAAAGGTCCTTTCAGCTGTTTAAAAACGGTAAGTGAATCAGTTAACGCGATAGACTCCTAATATAACTCAACTAACTCAATTATAACACGCAAAATTTGTATTTCCGGTTATAGAATATTCTCAGCCGAAAAATACCCCCAGAAAACAATCTCTAGAGATTCAATCCTGCCTCTCTTCGTTGCTATCGTTCGTAGAAGTTCTGTTTACTAAATAAAATTTAAAATTCATACAAATATAACAACAATCGATATAATTCGATTTTACATATGACAAGTTCAACCCTACATACTGTAGATATATTTAAATACATATGATACAAACTCCAGTATATATACACTACAATCTGCTGAATACATAATGCTTAATATATAGTGGAATACATATGAATGCATACGGTAGATATGTTTGAATACACATATATATCTGATGAATACATTCCATAGTTTACTAAAGGATTATTTTTAGTAAACTATTGAATACATACTGCATATATATTTTGAATAAATATTAATACATACTACAAATATATTTGAATATATATATATATACATCTGCTGAATACATATGAATATTCGTTATGCTTTACAAACAGAAGAAATAGGCGTTTGATAGAGAGAAATAAAGAAAATCAAAAGTTCTGAATCTTTTCAAAATCAATATCACGCGATTTCATCCTCTTCAACATATCCGCATGCGAGATTTTGATTCGTTCTTCCCCAAAATGGTGAGATTTTGGACTGACCATTGAGATTTGAGTGAGAAAGAATAGAAAGCAGGAGAAGAATATTCCATAGTATTTAAAGCTTAAATGTAGGAAATGACCATAAATAAATAATTTGCTATAAAACCTAAAAGATAGCTATAAAAAATAATTTTTTAAAAAAGTACATAAATAAGGTGTAAAGATTTTCTATACAGAGGTAAAATTTCCTTAATTAAATACAAAGGCAAAGAAACACAATGGAAAAGACAATTCATATCGTTCACTTCGAAAGGCTTCTCGAGGTAATTTTTCCTTTTTCCCTTTTTTGGATTGGCTCATCGATCAATTCATATTGTTTTCCAATTTCGTTGCTGATCTTTTTGTAATATAACAAAGAATCAATTTATTTTCTAAATTTGACATTTACTTAGTGCTGAATAGTATTGTTAACTTTAAAAAAACTCTATGCAAGGAGTTAATTTTTTTAAACAAGTAAATTTGATTCTCTATGTGGGATAATTCGCAAGCTTGAATTATATTATATGCTATTAATTCTCTTTACCTCAAAAATATGAGTAACAATTAAATTTGATTTGTGGTTTTAAAGATATGTGATTTAGTTCAATATCAATTAATAATCAAGGAATATGAAGTAGAAATGAAAGAAATAAGTGAATCAAACCAACGTTACTTAGCAGTAGTGACCTCGAGCTTAGTGACCTCGAGATAGATTAAGAGCAATAAAGTAAGAACAATAAATGTAAAGGACAATTCTGATGAACAGTGAGAGAGAAAAGTAGGATAGTATATTCTTATCAATAATGAGATGATGTTACAAATGATTGGGGGTCCCCTTTATATAATAGAAGAACCCTAAATAAAGTATATTTCTATTTACAGTAAGGAATATTCTTGGTACAACTGTCTAACCGCCTAGTACTGAATCGTACAATCCTATTCCGGGATTTGCGCCATGATCTTGGGAACGTGACGGGAATCTAGCTCATTTTGCTACAAATCCATAACGGTACTATTTTGGGGTTGAACATATTTGGCCTTGGTATTCCTCGTACTCCTATCTCGGGGTGTCGTATTCTGTCTTCGAGCTCGAGTCTGGTCCGCCGGACTGAAACTCGACCTCGCTCGAGCCTATAAGTCGGAGGCATATGATTTTGACCGTACACAGATAGTCCTTGCGTTTCTTAGACTAAGATGATAAGAAATGATTTGAACCTCGAGTTTCGGAGCCCTTGATGGTGACGCCATCCCCATGACGTAAGCGACTGAAGTGACCGAAGGGTCGCGTCTGCACAGTTTTCCATGGTCATTAATTGGAGGCGGCTAACGGTCGACTATTCGACTTCCCTAGTACGCTTAAATGTCCATTATAAATAAAGTAGCTCCATCATTTTACAAACTTTACTTCTCTAACCGTTTTCAAAATCTCATTAGCTCCATCCTTCTCTTTAGTTTGCCTTCACTTTCATCATCAACCCTTTCTCTTTGAATCTCCACACCAAAATGGCTAAAATATCTAAAATTGTTCCCCAACAAGAAAATGCCTCTTCATTATCACACCCATCTAGAAGTAAACCAGTGGTGCCACTTCGCATCGAGGAGTGCATTCCCCCGCCACGTGAAATAACATCCGATTTCAAAATTGAAAAACCTGTATCGACAGCAGGCCTATGTGAGCCCATGTCTCGATACATCTGTGTGATAACCAAGGATGAGCTTGAGCAGGTACAGAAGGATTGAAACTGGGATAACAAAGATGTGGTCATTACTTCCCCATAAGGCGGACATTACTACCCATAAAGTGGGGTACTTAAGCGTGTACACCTACCCATTCACGCTGGGTTCCGTAGATCCAGCCCTGGATCCCATAGATCCAGTTATCCTTGATTTTTGCCAACGATACCAAGTGACACTCGGCCATGTTTACCCTTCATTCTGGCAAATTTTCAATTTGATTAAATACTTCTCGAGCCAAGTCGAGGGGATGCCTTTAACCCTCGACCATTTGATGAGGCTGTATAACCCTTGCCTTTGTCGAGATGGATTGATAAAGTTGCAATGCCGATCCTCGAAATCTCTCTTCTCCAGCATCGATGAGGACAAAGACTGAGGGTAGATGAGCCGGTTTGTCTAAGCCAGGACCTCCGACCTGATTCCTGCTGAGAGGATGCCATTCCTTGAGGAATGGAACATGAAACGTAAGTACATGCTTTTTGATAATAACTTACTACCCTGTTTCTTCTTCTCTTTCTCAACTTCATCTTTTTTCTCGATCTCACTCATTTCCGATGGTGCAGTCGTGGCTTGGTTTCTTGGCACGGTCCCATACCTCGAAGGTTGGGTCCGAAAACTGGCCTCTACTTCCTTATATGCGGAGCGCTGCTAGCGTGACCTGGCTAAGGGTCGATGGGAGGCTAAAAACCATGATGAGTCCTTTTGTTTGTTTACTTGTGTTTCTCAGTGAAATACTTACTTTGTTTTATATGTAGGTCTCGGAGATATCCTTGCTATGTGGCCACCTCCTGTTGGCGAAGAAGAGATCCCTAAGCCTTCCAAAGAAAAGAAGAGGAAGAGGGGGTCGCTTGCAAATACCCCGAAGTCCAAAAAAGTGCAACTCGGAATCCTAAGGCCGACATTGTGGCCTTATCTCTAGAAATGGCCCAACGCATTCGGGACCAAGAAGAAAAAGAAGATGACGACTGCCTGTTGGTCGTTCGTAAAAGAGGAAGCACCGACGCTTCGAAGTCTGTCGAACCAATGGCGGCTAATGTGGTTCAATCTAGAACTAAAGAAATCTCCGAGGGGAGTTCGGGAAAGTCCCCGAGCCATCACGCAGCAAAAGGGAACCTCGTCTTGGAGGTCATTTGGAGGGTGAGACTAAGGGGCCCCATCCCGAGGCCCTTTGAATAGAAGAGAACGCCTCGAGTAGATCCCTTGGGGTAATCAATGTGGATGACTCGTCGCCTGGTCCTGAATTCTCCGAGGGGCAATTTCGAGATGCTCAGAACATAAGAACTCCTAATGTGGGGACGAGCCACGAATGGCATGACATATTTCTAGAATGCCTTGCAGGGATCAAAGATGGCCCCGACCTAGATGCTTCTTTTATTTTTGACGAGGCTTGGCGGCTCTTCAAACAAGTAAGTTTCTGTCCTTTAGGATTACGCTTGCACTTTTATCCTTGGTGTTCTGAGTCTAACCTCTCCCCTTTTGTGAAGGCCGCTGTGCTCCATAAAGAAGCATTCTCCAAGTCTTGAGCTGAGCTTGCTTGATGTGAGGCCGAGCTTAAGAAAATCTCAGAAGAGAGGGATTGCCTTAAAACCCTCTATGTCAAAAAGAGGAGGAGATCATCGACCTTCGAGCTGAACTGGAAAAGGCTCGTCAAGAACTAACTAAGCTTACCGAAAAGGTAACATACCCTCTGAAGTTTTGTTATGGACTTGTCTGATCGGTTTACTAACACTTTTACTTTGCAGTATCAACAAAAGGGCGAGCTGGTGGAGTAGCTCCAAGAGGAGATCAAGATGAATGAGGCCGAGACCTTGGGGTGGAGGCAAGGTATGGACAGTCTTGCCTCAGAGAAAGATACTCTTCCGAAGCAGCTGGCTTCAATTGAACGCCAACTTCAAAGTGTGAAAGAGGAGAACTTGGCTCGAGGTCGCAAAATGGAGGAGCTTAAAGCTAAATCCGTTGCTCAGCTTGCCAAGTCCGAATTCGATGTTGAGGCGTTTATATCTCTGTACCACGCTGACGCTGAAGTAGCTAACACCCGGGCAAAGGAGATTTCAACTGCGGCCTAAGTTAAGTTATCATGTGCACTTGGCCACTCTAGGCGACAGTCTCGGAGGGAAACCATTGAAGAGGTACATGCTCGTGGCTTCGACCTCTCTGCCGCTATTGAAAGGGCAAAGACTATGGAAGAAGAGGCTGTTGCTTTGCTTTCTGATGAGGATGGTTCAGCTAGTGGCTCCGATAGCGGGGGAGACGAAGATGAAGTCCCCGGGGAGGAGAATCCAGGAGATGCGGCTCCTGAAGATGCAGCTGTCAAAGATATGGCCCCGGAGTAGCTTTAGGTTTCTTTACTTTGTTTTTGCGTTTTTTGTGCAAGGATCCGTCGTGGGTTTTGTAAATATCTTCTGCAAACATTTCTTGGAAATACAAAAGAAACTCTTTATTTCAACTTTGACTTGTGTTGAATTTTATTTTGTCCTTATTTGTGGAAAATTCGAGTGTACAATTCGAATGATCGGTCAGAGTATTGGTTTGGACTCAGAACATATTAAACCCTTAGGTTTTTTATTGATTAACATAATACTTTCTCGAGCTAAGCTTAAATCAATTTAGTGAGCTCGGAATAATGGGACTCTTGAGTCCGAGGTCTCGAACTCTATATATTTTGGCCCTTAAGCTCTTATATACCGGCCCTTAGGCTCTTTAGGTTGGCCCTTAGGCTCTTATATGTCGGCCCTTAGGCTCTTTAAGTTGGGTCGATTCGTTCTGTAAAGTGGCTATAATTTTTCCCTCCTTTCGGCTAAAA
Source organism: Nicotiana sylvestris (assembly GCF_000393655.2). Taxonomy (NCBI): domain Eukaryota; kingdom Viridiplantae; phylum Streptophyta; class Magnoliopsida; order Solanales; family Solanaceae; genus Nicotiana; species Nicotiana sylvestris. Next base: position 162,681,064 of record NC_091064.1, on the reverse strand, counting down.
GACTTGGTGAAATTTTTTGTATGCCTTAGCATGTGTTTTTTGTACCCGTTGTGTTTTTCTAGGGTTCGACATATCGGAACTTATTAGTAACTTATTTGTGTAATGATAATCGAATACCTCTTGAGGTTTTCTCAAAGGATGATGTTTATCGAAGCCTTTAAATCATTCTAGGGCTGATTTTATCGAAGCCCCTTTGTTATTTGCTTTTGTCGAGGGTAGCCTGATTTAACCAGGTTTTTAAAGTGTTTGAAGGCCTGTAATTTATGGCGTAAGTCGGACATCTCCGAGCCGCATTATTTCAGCCGTAGCCTTGATATGACCATAGTCTTTGATATGGCTGTAGCCTTCGGGTTTGTCTCTTGGACTTGTATCCCGGTAACCTTTTGAACTTGTTCGAAAGGTTAGTCCCCGAGTATGATAGCCTTGGCCTTTATATTGAGGGGATGCCTCTTTGAGGTCTTATGAGTTCAAGTTTTTGATGACTCGAGCGCATTGACTGTCGATGACAGTCCCCGAGTATTCGGGGTGTATTTGCGTTCTGGCTCTTGAGCCGTTTCCCGTAGGATTATAAGTGTAGAGCTCGTATAATAGTAAACGTTTTTGAGAGACAAAGTGTTTTTGATATAAATAGAATGCTTCTTCAGACAATTGATACATGTGTACATGTTTTGCCGTCGGGGCTCGACTATTCTATATGGACACGGTTCATCTGACCATTTGGACCATTACAAAGTTCTCCTATCGAGGACCTCTTAGGCATGAAGTGTTTTCCTTAAAAATATAACCTCCGAGGGTGATTCCTCCCAGTATTTGAGGTTGATTGAAAAGAAGCCTTGGATACTGTTGAGTTTTCCTTAGGTAGCACATAGTTGTTGCCTCGTTAAAAACCTCGCCGGTAAAATCCATTTGGGACAAAATCCGATCTAAGGGAAAAAGAGTACAACACATGCTTTAAAACCTAAGGCCTTCGTGTAAAAAGATGCCTTCGATAGCTTCGATCGAAAATCTACAATAGGTTAGTTTTAAATTCAAATGTACAAAAAGAGAAAGTCATACCTTAGCAATAGTATCGTTTGAGTAACGATACGTTCCAATTGTTTGGCAGTTGTTCACCTTCCATTGTGCTAAGTTTGTAAGATCCTTTACCGACTACTCCGAGGACTCGGTACGGTCCTTCCCAATTTGGGCCTAATTTTCCTTCATTCGGGTCTCGAGTATTGAGGGTGACATTTTGTAGAACTAAGTCCCTGACTCCGAAGTGTCGAAGGTTGGTCCTTCGATTGTAGTATCTTTCGATCCTTTGCTTTTGTGCGGCCATTCGAACAAGCGTTGTTTCTCGCTTTTCATCTAATAACTCGAGGCTAGCATTCATAGCCTCATGATTTGACTCCTCCGATACATGTTGAAACCTGGTGCTGGGTTCTCCGACCTCGATAGGGATAAGGTCCTTGGAGCCATAAACTAAAGAGAAAGGAGTAGCCCCTGTGCTCGACTTTGATGTTGTTCGGTATGCCCAAAGGACCTCGGGTAGAACTTCTCTCCATTTTCCCTTCGCATCGTCCAACCTCCTTTTTAGGTTTTGAATTATAGTTTTGTTTGTGGACTCAGCCTGTCCGTTTCCAATTGGATGGTATCGTGTCGATAAAACCCTCTTTATTTTGTGTGCTTTGAGGAAACACGTCACCTTGCTGCCGATGAATTGTTTTCCATTGTCACATAAAATCTCTGCAGGTATCCCCAACCGGCATACGATGTGGTCCCAGATGAAGTCAATAACTTCTTTTTCTCTGACTTTTTTGAAGGCTTGTGCTTCCACCCATTTGGAAAAATAATCAGTCATAAACAAATTAAATTTAGCTTTACCTGGAGCTGAAGGTAGAGGGCCGACTATGTCCATTAACCATTTTATAAAAGGCCACGGTGATAAGACCAAATGGAGTTGTTCTCTGGGCTGATGGATCATCGGTGCAAATCGTTGACACTTATCACATTTTTTGATAAATTCCTTAGTAATTTTTTCCATGCTATCCCAGTAATACCCTGCTCTAATAATTTTACGAACCAAAGACTCGGCGCCAGAGTGATTTCCACAAGTACCTTCGTGGATTTCTTGTAGAACATAATCGGTATCCCTCGGCCCTAAACATACCGCTAATGGCCCATCGAACGTTTTTTTGTATAGCGTTCCAACCCCATCTAGTGTGAACCTAGAAACCTTGGTTCGTAGAGCCCTCGATTCTTTGTGACCCGATGGTAGCTTTCTATTTTTCAAATAATCGATATACTTATTGCTCCAATCCCAGGTCAAGCTCGTGGAATTTATTTCGATATGACCCTCCTCGACCATGGATCTCGATAACTGAACGACAGTCCCCGGGATAATATCGTCTTCTTCGATCGATGATCCCAAATTGCAAGTGCATCGACCTCACTATTTTGCTCTCGAGGCATATGATCCAGGGTCCATTCTTTGAAGTGGTGCAACGTCACCTGTAGTTTATCTAAGTACCTCTGCATTCTATCTTCTCGAACCTTGAAACTCTTGTTTACTTGGTTTACCACCAATAGGGAGTCACATTTGGCCTCGATGACTTCTGCCCCCAAGCTCTTAGCTAGCTCGTGACCTGCAATCATGGCCTCGGACTCGGCCTCATTGTTAGTCAATCTTGAAGTTTTGATAGATTGTCTAATAATGCTACCCGCTGGTGGCTTTAGAACAATGCTGAGTCCGAACCCTTTCACATTCGAGGCACCATCCATGAAAAGGGTCCATACCCCCGATGATGTACCCGATCCCAACATAAGTTCTTTTTCTACTTCGGGTACGATGGTCAGTGTAAAATCGGCCATGAATCCATCCAAGATTTGGGACTTGATAGCTATTCGAGGTTGATATTCGATATCGTACCCGCTTAGTTCGACTTCCCACTTGGCCAATCGACCCGACAATTCGGGCTTATGCAAGATATTTCGGAGAGGATAAGTGGTTAATACACATATGGGATGACATTGAAAATATGGTGTTAATTTTCTAGATGCTCTGATTAATGCAAACACCAATTTTTCTAAGTGAGGGTATCTAGTTTCAGCATCTCCCAGAGTTCGACTTACATAATAAACAGGGAATTGTGTACCTTGCTCTTCTCGAACTAGTACTCCATTTATCGCTATCTCGGACACTACCAAATATAGGTAAAGCTTTTCATCTACCTTCGGGGTGTGAAGCAAATTTGGGCTTAGGTATCGCTTTAATTCTTCTAAGGCTTGCTGGCATTCCGGGTTCCATGCGAAGTCCTTTTTCTTTTTGAGCAAGGAAAAGAACCTATGACTTTGAGACTTTGATCCGATGACCTCGAAATAAATCGACCCAAGGTGGATATTCGTCATGTTAGCCTTTGCACGGCTTTCACACTATCCACGATGGTGATATCTTCGATGGCCTTGATTTTCTTGGGGTTGATCTCGATTCCTCGATTAGATACTATGAAACCGAGAAACTTACCCAAGCCAAATCCGAAGGCACATTTTTCTAGGTTAAGCTTCATATTGTACTTCCTCAAGATTTTGAATGTTTCCTACAAATAAGTCAAATGGTCCTCTGCGCGCAGGGACTTAACTAACATATCGTCATTGTAAACTTCCATTTTTTACCCATATGTTATTCGAACATCTTGTTAACTAGGCGTTGATATGTGGCTCCAGCATTTTTTAACCCGAAGGGCATTATATTGTAACAATAAGTTCCAAACTTAGTGATAAACAAGGTCTTTTCCTGATCCTTCGGGTTCATCCGAATTTGATTGTACCCGGAGTAGGCATCGAGAAAAGTTAGAATCTCATGGCCAGCCATGGCATCGATCATACGATTGATGTTAATTAGCGAAAAAGAATCTTTAGGGCATGCTTTGTTCAAATCCTTGTAATCTACGCACATTCTAAGCTTGTTTCCTTTTTTAGGAACTACAACTACATTGGCTAACCATTCAAGGTATTTTACCTCCCGAGTAAAACCTATTTTCAAAAGTTTGGTTACCTCGTCCTTTATGAATGCATGCTTCACCTCGGACTGAGCCTTCTCTTTTACTTCACTAGTTTGAGTGATGATACTTGCACATCAAGTTTGGATTCTTTTGAGAGGGATTGGTTTGTATAGGCCTGGGCCACCTAGTGTCTTTGAACCTTCCAATAGCTGACATGATTCCCGATGCATCTACGCTAAAGTTATACTCTGACAATCGAGGTGCCTCTACAGGACTGGTATGCTTATCGAACCCGCTCTTACTCATGAGTCCTCAAGAGCTTTAACTTCGATCATTTCTTCGATCATTTTGAGGAGCATTTTGACCCGAGCCGTTGTTTCTCCAATCAACGTATGGCTGATACCGTTCCTTGTTTGATATTGATTCCCTGTCTGCATCTCTTGGGGGCTTGGCTGTGAATCTGTTAGGATGAAATAAACCCGAGCAGGCTCCCAACTGGTCATCCTCGACCCTGATTTTTGATTGGTAACGGTTTTGCACATCTAACCATGTCACAATTGTATATTCGATCAAGTTTTACTTTAACTGTCGAGACGCAATGGAACTCCGTTCGTTCAAACCCTGCGTAAAGGTTTGTACTGCCCAATCATTGGAGACCGGTAGTAATTCCATTCTTTCTATCTGAAACCGGGACACGAACTCCCTTAACATCTAGTTGTTCCTTTGTTTTATCTTGAAGACGTCTTATTTTCTCGTGGCCACCTTTATGGCCCCAGTGTGTGCTTTCACGAAGGTGTATGCTAGCATAACAAACGAATCAATAGAGTTAGGAGGCAAGTTGTGGTACCAAATCATAGCTCCATTCGATAGTGTTTCTCCAAACATTTTCAACAAAACTGATTCAATCTCATCGTCATTCAAGTCATTTCCTTTGATCCCACAATTGTATGAAGTAATATGCTTGTTAGGGTCAGTTGTACCATTGTATTTGGATATATAGGGCATGCAAAACTTCTTGGGAATGGGAATCGGAGCCGCACTTGGGGGGAATGGTTGTTGTATGAATTTTTTAGCATCTAAACCTTTCAAGATCGGAAGTGCCCCAGTATTTAATCAACACGGGAGTTATAAGTCTCCACCTTTTTGTGGTTGTCTTCAATCTTCTTTTTGCTGGACTTAATTCTCTTGGTGAGATCTTTGAGCATTCTCATAATGGTGGGGTCAATCCTCGAGTCATTTCCGTTCGACCTCTCTTGTGCTGGTTCAGCACGTTGAGTGTTTTCTGGTTCAGCTCTACTTGGAGTCTTATTCTGACTTTGAAGTTGAGCGATGGAGATCTGTTAAGCCTGCAATATCTCGAATGTCACTTGGATGTTGATTCCCCCATCTCCCACTTCTTGTGCTCTTTGGAAACCAGATCGAACCTCCCTGCGTGCATTTCCTCTGGGATCTGCGCCTGAATCCCCGTTTAGAGCATTGTGTGAACTAACATCAACAGGTTCTATATTTGGCACTTCCTCAGGGTTTATTGGTGGTACACCGACCCCTATACTACTATTTTATCCAAGACCTTCGTTGTTATGAGCAGGTGCACTTTGTGAGCTAGACATGTTTTAGCCTGAGAATCAAAAATTCTTGACAAGAAAAAGTGTAAAAATGACGTATGTAATGAGAATCACTAATGAAATAATCATTATTATCTTTAGCCCCATGGTGGGCGCCAAACTGTTTACCTCGAAAATACGAGTAACAATTAAATTTGATTTTTGGTTTTAAAGATAAATGATTTAATTCGATACCAATTAAAAATCAAGGAATATGAAGTATAAATGAAAGAAATAAGTGAATCAAACCAATGTTACTCAGCAGTAATGACCTCGAGATGGATTAAGAGCAATAAAGTAAGAACAATAAATGTAAAGGACAATTCTGATAAACAGTGAGACAGAAAAGTAGGATAGTATATTCTTGCCAATGATGAGATGATGTTACAAATGATTGGGGCCCCCCTTTGTATAATAGAGGAATCCTAAATAAGGTATATTTCTATTTACAGTAAGGAATATTCTTGGTATAGCTGTATAACCGCCTAGTACAGAATCATACAATTTGTGCCATGATCTTGGGGACATGGTAGGAATCTAGCTCATTTTGTTACAAATTCATAACGGTACTATTTCAGAGTTGAGCATATTTGGCCTTGGTATTCCTCGTACTCCTATCTCCGGGCGTCGTGATAACTAGGGATTCTAGTTCATTTTACACTTCATTTTACTTGAGTTTTGGTTCAAAATGTATACAAATAGTCCCAAAGGCTTACATGTTGTGCTTGTTTGCGGGGTTTGGTAAAAAAGGTGACAAATAGTCAAAACCAGTTCAAAAAGAAGTGAAACATGCACAAGTACCAAGAACAAGTTAAAGCACAGTTGCAACAGACCCACCGCGGCCGCAATCCATTTAGTACGATCCGCGATGTGAAGATTCAGAGAGGTGCAAATTTGGAGCTTAAAGCAGTGCGGTCCGCGGAGGTTTTCTCCCAGCCGCAGAAGCATCTTCGTGGACGCAATCCATTTTATGCGGTCCGCGAAGAGGGGGTTTCAGAGAGTTGGAAGTTTGGACAATTGAAGCCAGTACGGTCCGCGGAGCATTTTATGCTGATCGCAATAAAGCCACCACGGCCGCGGTGCATTTTCTGCGGCCCGCAGTGGCCAGATTCAGAGAGTGAATATTCAAGCCAAAAAGCCTCACCGCGGCCGCGGTGGATTTTCCGCGGTACCTCCGTAGGGGGTATTTTTGTCCAGAAAATTCGATCTAGTATAAATACTTTCTTTTCACATTTGTAGGGTATCTTTTGTAATTTGTTAGACTCTAGAGCACATGAACGACTGTTTTGTTCTATTTTGAGTAATTTGTAGCTACTTTAACATTGAATCCTCATTATCTTAGTTTATAATTAAATCTTATGGGTTATTCTTCATCTATTTTCCTTATTTCTTCCATTATCATGAGTAGCTAGACCCATTAGCTAGAGTTGTGGCTCAACCCTAGTATGGGTATTTGATGGGTCTTTTGATTTAAGGCTTATATGTTTATGGGTGTTTGATATTTGGACTGATTTATGTTTTTCCATGCTGAATTAGTGGTTGCAAACACTAATTTGTTCCTATTTGACTTGGGCTCTTCTTGAGAAAGAGAGCTTGAGTCTAGGAAAATCAGTCCAACAAGGAATTGGGGTGTAATCAGGAGATTGATAGCCCCAATTAAAGGGTTAAACCTAGAGATAGTAATACCCTACTTGAGCCTATATTGCTTGCACAATTTTGACATCCAATTGTTCTTGAGAAAGTCAATTTGGGCAAAGTCACTCAAGCTACCGAGAGGTATAGAGTGAGTAATTCCGTGCATTGGCTATATCGTAATCCCCAACATAACATCTTTGCCTTAGGCTTTAGATCCCGTCAAGTATTCACCTAGGAGAAAGTCACTTCCCTATTGCCCCTTTAACCATTTAGAAAACTTTACAAGCATTCACTCTTATTTTAATTTAGAATACTATTAGCTTAAAAATTAGAAGTAACAAGCAACCAAAGATGATTGGAAGTGTAATTAAGAGCACTACACATTTCTAGTTTAGATAGGAATCCAATTCCCAATTCTAGCTCCCTGTGGATTCGATCCCGACCATCTCGGGTAAAAGCTGCTTCGACCACTCTTGCCACTTTGTAATAGTGTAGGGTTGGCACCGATCATGTCGCATTCTATCTTCGAGCTCGAGTCTGGTCTGCCAGACTCGAACTCGACCTCGCTCGGACTCGGGCTTAGGACGGACCCTCGAGCCTATAAATCAGAGGCATATGATTTTGACCGTACACAAATTCATCGAAATTTAAGTAAAAAGAACCTTTTTACTGTATTTTGGGGTTAAGAAGAAATAGTTTCCTTGGTTTGACATTTAGTGTAGAGATTAGTACTGTGATATACTCATTCTTAATGATTTTTTGTTTGGATGGTAAAAAGAACCAAAATAGAAAAGGTTACTATGAAACTTCTTTGCATGGCTATTTACATGTTCGACTATTTTAGATTCTTTTAGCATATATTTAGTGTAGGAAGAAAAAGATCTGTGCGCAGGTTCGAATCCTGCTGTCAACGCTATTTATTTTAACCACCAAAAGATGTGGTGTAGTGGATGAGACTGCTCTTCTCTTAACCATAGGTCTAGGGTTCGAGTCTTGGGTATGGAAAAATCCTTGGTAGGGAGTGTTTTCCCCCGAATGGGGCCCTACACGGTGTGAATTCGGATATAGTCGGGCTCCAATACGGGTACCTAACACCGGGTGGGAAACCAAAAAAAAAGGAAGAAAAAGATCTGAAGAAAAGCCATACCTTCTTCCTATAAGTATACTTTTTTTTAGTTTCTCACCCGGTGTCCGGTACTCGCATTGGAGCCTGATTATATCCGGATTCACGCCGTGTAGGGCCCCATTCGGGGGGAAGCGCTCATAGCAAGGATTTTTCCATATCCAGGACCTGAACCCGAGACCTCTGGTTAAGGGAAGAGCAGTCTCATCCACTGCACCACATCCTTTGGTGGTCTTATAAGTATACTAAGAGAAGCGTTTGTTTAAAATAGAACAACATTATAAGTGGAAGATCTTGAGAATGAAGCTTAATTAATAGTTACGTTTATTTCTTTATCAGGAGTAACTTTTATCTGGTTAGAGATTTGTGACTAAGTAATCCATGCTATTTCTGATTCTTCAAAAATTAAAGTCAAAAATATTGGGCAAGCATACTTTTATGACATATTGGCATGAAGTTGCAGAACGTGCTTTTTGAAAAATGATGTAAGTGCTCTGAAGATGAAAAGGATCCGGAATCGAGATGGACATTCATCAAAGAAATTAAAACTTGCCCGGAAAAGAAATTTCGTGTACATGATCTGTCACGATCCCAGTTCGCCCTCCATGAACTATCGTGACGGCACATAGTCTCTACGACTAGGTAAACCTAGAAATTTGCGGAAAAAGGAAAACAACAAATAAAAACTAATAGAAACTGCGGATAAACATAATGAAAACTTTTAAGATGTCGTTCGGCATATACAAATACACACTCTCAACTGAAAAGATCTCCAAAAATCCAGAATCTCATGAAATCACAAGCTAAGGATACTACATACTGCTCTAACTCCAGAATGTCTAAATCAAAGTAAATACAGAAGGGTTGTAACTATAAGAGAGAATGGAGAGGGACTCCTCGGTCTGCAGACACGACAGATATACCTCGAAGTCTCTGAAGAATCGCATCACCTCAAGGATGGTAGGGCTGAGCTGAAGAACCTGAATCTGCACATGAAAAACATGCGCAGGAAGTGCATGAGTACACCATAGCGGTACTCAGTAAGTGCCAAGCCTAACCTCGATTATGTAGTGACGAGTAAAGTTAGGGCGCTACTGATTATAGATGAAAAACAAGGTAAAACAATATAGAATACAATAATATAATTTAAGTGCTAACAGTCTATAATAAATAAAAACACATAAAGAATTTAACTCAGTACACAGAAATAGCAACAAGGGATCTCCCGGGATACCGTCCCATAGTCCCAAACGTAAATGTCCAAAGGATCTCCCGAGATACCGTCCCGTAGTGTGAATCATAAAGATGCAAAGGAAACTCCCGTAATACTAATCCGTAGTTCCAAAGTAAATATCCAGTACAGGGGATCTACCGGGTGCTGTCCCGGAGTCCCAAATATAAATGTGTAGGTAGATATACCTGTCACAACCCAAACTGGAGGGCCATGACTAGCACTCGACCATACTTGCCGAGCACCAACATACATTTCATCTAACCTTCTTTATTATCTTTTAGGGCTGACGAGATCAATATAAATGGTAGACCTGGATCATGGACAACCAACAATAAGATATGACGGCATGAGCATACATAGCAGGGGATGACCAAACAATCAATAAACTACATATAAGGTTATGAGCTACCACGCTACCATGAAAGACTATACAACAAAAACTAGCCGACAAGGCATACCAAACTATACATGAGTCGACACCTGTCTATGAGCCTCTAAAGGAACATAAGTGCTGCAACATAGCCGGAACAGGGCCCCGACATACCCATAATGTCTATAACAAAAATGCATACCAAGACCAAGGCAAGTCCGGAGAAGGGATCTCGCCAATCACCGCTGAACTGGACAGCCTACTGTGGTGGGGGAGCTGCACCTGCCTGTCTATCAGGACCTGCAGCACGACATGCAGCGTCCACAAATAAAAGGACGTCAGTACGAATAAAGTACTGAGTATGTAAGGCAGGGAACCATAAATACGATCAGTAATGTAAGCAAGGATAGAGAATATACAACCTGTAACATCTTAGTACCTCTGAGGGCTACTGACATGAAATGCATGATACATATGTATAAATACATAAACCTTTAAAACATTCGCCTCTGTGGGCACCATCATCATCATATCGTACCCGGCCATAATAGGCTCGGTAAAAAACGTACTCGGCCATCATAAGGCTCGGTAGAATCGTACCCGGCCACGTGGAGCTCGGTAAAACCCAACTGATCAGTGGTTGCACAATAGGTGCCGTACCCGGCCAACTATAGCGTGGCTCGATAGAGTAAAATAGATACATATATATAATGCATGCTCGACTCATGGAATCACATTCTAAACCTTTCGGAGTGACGTAAGGTCGGTATCCTCTGTACACATTATTAGGACTAACTCTTCACTATGAACCTTATAAGAATCAGGAAGTACCAACAACATTGATAACATAAGAATAAGAGAAGCAACATTAACATCAATCGTTCCATAAGAGGGAAAGCAATGTAAGTACTGCTAGCTTCTAAGAGTAGAGTATCTTTGGAAGCTCGTTCATTACATTATGTACAATCGGAGTCGTGCAAAAGAAGAAAAGGGATAGCCTCACATACCTTGTATATACTGCCCCAATCATAAGCTATGCAATTGTCACAACTCCTTAGTCTACAATAATAGAAACGATACTATCGTTATCATTTAAGCGTCATAACTATTATGTATCGACCACAACCTATTTTATGTTGAAACGGACAACACCTCCCCTATATATATGACTTCACACCATTCCAAACAATCACCAAACAGCCCAAACAACATCAATAATAAACATATTGAGCCTCCCAAAATAGTCCACGCACAGCCTAATCACTCCATACATACGACGACCACCGTAGTCGTGTCAAACGACCCGGAAACATTACGAATAACTATCATCCCACAACCCTACATATATATGGTGTTTATCCATACCCTTCCTCCTCCAAAACTCCACAAAATAGTAGTAAAATACGAAGCCCAACAGCAACACAAAATAGTCCACAAAACAATAACATTACTACCAAGCCTTTCGATATATATTTCACAAGTTCTAGCTTCAATGGCTTAGCCGCAACTTGGATAATCTTAAATACATATAGAGTAAGAGGTTCCTTACCTTTATACAGAAAGAAAAACTCCAATTTGACCTTAAATTTCCATGAAATATCCCTCCAATGCTGCCACAACAACAAAAAAGCGAAACTAGCGATCAATTAGTGTTTTTCGGCACTAGAATCACTTTAGAAGGCTTGAAATCACCTAGGATTGATATTAAGAACATGAGGGAGTATTTACAGAACATAAACCCTTTAAAACAACCTCCCACACGAGCTGGAACGACACAAAAATGAGCAACAACAAGAAGAACAAGAGACTTACTAGCGCCACGGAATTCCCGACACTTGATTTGTGTTGTTTGCCCTTTTTTTGGGTCTTGAATCTTGAGAGAACCTTGAGAGGATGTTCCTAGGGTTATAAGGTCTGAAAATAGTGAGAAGAAATGACTTAAAACGGGTTGGAGGCATCCTATATAGGTCCAAATATCATAAACCGCCTTAGTGGGCCCCATATAGAGGTGCTTGGCGCAGTCTCGCGAAAATGCGAATATCTCTCTACTCCGAGATCATATCGATGAACGGTTTAATGCGTTGGAAACTAGACTCATAGATCTTTAATTTGGTTGGTATATCGTCCCGTAATTCCTTGTAAATTAGGAGAAAAGATTATAAATATTTGACCTAATGTTTAAGTAAAATTATGAACCTAAGTTGCGACAACTTTTGTCGACTTTTGTTTCATAACTCGTCTGACTTAAAGACTTATGATATGGATATTATATGATTAAAATACCTTAATACATGACCTCTTGAGTGTATTAAGTACCGCTAGATTTACCTGAAAATACGAGTTACAACATCCTTGATTCATTTAACTTCTAATACTTGTTAATCACCCTTATACACTCTTGTATCACTTAAGACCAATAAGATTGACTTCTTATCATCTCAAAGATAATTCCTTCTTGGATTTATGTTAACTAATATATGGCATGAACTAACACATGTGGATATGGGTTGTAACACTACCAGAATACCGATCCGTAGTCCCAAGTAATCAAACAGGGGAATCTCTCGTGATACCGTCCTATAGTCCCAAAGTAAACACACAGCAGCAACACGAAGAATATTTAGTTCAATCCAATTTCAAATCAAGGTAAAACAAGTATTTCTAACCTAGCATGCTGCACAGAATTCAAATAAAGCAGTTTGAACAAGTAAAGCAATTAAGTCACTTAGACATGCTTCCCTAAACTAATAGTATGCTTAATTGCAAGTAATGTACAATAAGGAAGAAAACACAGTTATAGTTATTTAATGAAAACATGATTTTTCAACAATTAGCACATGTACGCACTCGTCACCTCACGTACAAGGCATTTCATATCTCAACAATACCAAATCCTAAGGGGAGTTTCCCCACACAAGGTTAGACAAGATACTTACCTCGAACCAGCTCAAGCAACTCGATATCACGTTCTTGCCACAAGTATCCGACTCCAAATGTCCCAAATCTATTCAATGAATTGCATAATGTAAATATAACTTCAAGTAACTAATTCCAATAATTAATTCGAAGCTAACACGCGAAATTAGGAAGATCGCCCAAAAAGTCCCTTGAGCCTATGTCTCAAAATTGGATAAAATTCACAAAACTAGAATCCTCACACTCTCACGAGTTCATACATATCAAATACACAAAAATCGGACCACAAACAATCCCTCAAATCCTCAATTCCATATCGCCAATTTCAAACCCTAAACCCCCAATTTTACCCTTATTTTCCATAAATTTCTTGCCAAATCAGTAGAATAATACCATAATAACGAGTTTGGGTTCCAAAAATCTTACCTCCTCGAAGCTCCCTTGAATTCCCTCTCGAAAACCTCTCAAAAAGCTCAAATCCCGGATGAAAATGGTGAAAGAATGTGCAAAAATCGCGATTGAAACCTTATATAGGTTCTGGCCCAGGGTTTCCGCACCTGCGACCTTTTCCTCGCACCTGCGCACCCGCACCTGCGGTCCCAGGTGCGCATCTGCGAAATTCCACTTAAAGTACTGGGCCGCACCTGCGGTTTCGTAGGTGCGCTCTAGCTCTCATACCTGCGACTTCAGAACTCCAAACGCCCAGCCACATTTGCGGCTTCTCCATCGCTTCTGTGGGCCCGCACCTGCGGTCCCATGCACGCAGGTGTGGTTATGATAGATCCAGCCAACTTCAGATTTTTCCTAAGTCCAATTCAACTTTTGTTAAGCACCCGAAACTCACCCGAGGCCCCTGAGACCTCAACCAAATATACCAACCAATCCTAAAACATCATATGAATTATTCCAACCCTCGAATCACATCAAATAACGCTAAAACCACAAATTGCTCTCCAATCCAAGCCTAAGGATTCCCAAAACTTTCAAATTCCGCTTTCGATCAAAAAGTCTATCAAACCTTCTCCGAATGACCTGAAATTTTGTACACATGTCACATTCAACACTACGGAGCTACTCCAACTCTCGAAATTCCATTCCGAACCCTAAATCAAAATCTCACTATCGAACCAGAAACTTTAAAAATTCAACTTTCGGCATTTCAAGCCTAAAAAAGCTACGGACCTCCAAAACATAATCCGAACATGCCCCTAAGCCCGAAATCACCCAACGGAGCTAACGAAACCGACGGAATTCCATTCTGAGTCCATATTTAAATTGTTCCGGCTACAGTCCAAATTCTAAAGCTTAAGCTCTCATTCAGGGACTAAGTGCCCCAAAACACTCCGCAACTCCAAACGAATCCTCCCGGCAACTCACAATAGCAGAAAAAAACATCGGAAAAGCAGTTAATAAGGGATTGGGGCGTAAATTCTTAAAATGACCGGCCGGGTTGTTACATCTTCCCCCTCTTAAAACATTCGTTCGTCCTTGAACGAGCATAGAGACTTACCTGAAGTAGTGACAAGATGAGGGTAACAGCTGTGCATATCCTCCTCGACCGGCTGATCCCTCCCCACTAAATATTCACCGATGCAATATTCTTTGACCTTAACCTTCCTAACCTACGTTTCCAATAATGCCACTGGCTCCTCAACATAAGACAAATCCATGTCTAACTAGACTGAACTGAAATCCAATACGTGTGACGGATCACCGTGATACTTCAGGAGCATCGAAACATGAAATACCGGATGAACTCCTGCCAAGTTGGGAGGTAAGGCAAGCTCATAAGAAACCTTCCCAACACGTCTCAATATCTCAAAAGGACCAATAAACCTCACGTCAAATTCCCTTTCTTCCCAAACCTCATAGTGCCCTTCATAGGTGAAACCCGAAGCATAAACCACTCTCCAACCATATAGGAAACATAACTGTCACACCCCAAAACCGAGGGGCGCAACCGGCGCTCAACCGAGCAAGCCTGGCTGAGCATGCCTATTAGGTTTCATTCTACCCAAAATTTATTTATGAATAATAAGGAGATGAACTCCATAAATCCTACTTTATGAGTGTTACATTGATAATTTTTGTTTATGTCTTTCATCAACAGTTCAACCATACTAACCAAATTATTACAATTAATAGTTACGAAGGAAATATTCTGCCAAATAACAACATATCTAGTTTAAATTTTCAATACCCGACACCACCCACAATCTGTCTACGGAGCCTCTAAAGATGGAAAAGACCAAGTGACCCTGCCGGTGACAAGGCCCCGGCTATACCTCAAAGAGTAATAACATAAGCAAAAGAAGTGTGACATATTCTATACATAACCCCAGAAAGAAATGGGGCTCACAAAACTGCTGTGGAGAGAAAGGGAAGGCGTCGCTACCTGCGATCAACGCTATCAGTTTCGGAGCCACCTACATCCATTAAAAGATGTAGTGCCCTCGGAAAAAGGGACGTTAGTACCATCGAATAGTACTAGTATATATGAACAAACTTTACTCTAAATAGAATTAAACAATATACAAGTAGAAGACAGTCATGGAAATCAAACAATGCTGCACAGAAATACATAGAACACATGTGAGAGTCTCATAGTTTCTTATTTTGTCTTTTCATCCTTTTGATTCATAGTCTCTTAGTGTCAAGTGTCACAATTCATAATACCACCGTGTCTTTTTACATGGAGTCCGGTCTCAGCCCGACCGGCTAAGCCATCCCAAGTGAGACATATCCAAGTCCACAATGATAATCAGAAATCCAATGTAAATGCCACCATGTGTACAACATGGCATCCGATCTCGGCCCAATCGGCTAAGCCATCTCACTTGGGACATAACCTCTTTCAATTATTCCTTAGTTCACATTTCTTTCCATTTTTCCATTACATGGCACCACACACCTCTTTATTAGCTTATTTCTTGGCACTTGGATACATTGTTAGAATTCAAATATTCAAGTTTTTCCCTTATTTATTCGTTCATATAGTATTATCCTTCATATTGATAAGTTCCAACATATGATGAATTGTGCACATAATAGCATGAGCATAAACAATCATGATTCACAACTTCAAGCAACATGGTGAAATGGTAAACAACTAAGACAATTAGGGAATATAATCTTTCGCCTCATCACATTAGAACAAACAATTCAAGTATGATCAAGCAAGGAACTCATATCTGTAACGACCCGACCGGTCGTTTTGAGCTCTAGCGCATCGTTCAGCGGTTTGAGGCCATGAGCAGCATCATTTCAGGTATTATGACTTGTGCGCATAGTCGAAATTTCATTTCGGGTAGTTCGTGATTTGAAAAGAGAATTCTCATTTTGGAAGCTTTAAGTTGAATTTTTTTTACTAAGATTGGATTTCAGAGTAAACGATCTCGGAATTGGGATCTGAAGGTTCCAGTAGGTTCGTATGATGATTTCGGACTTGGGCGTATGCCCGGATCGGGTTTTGTATGACCCATGAGCGTTTTGGCACCAATTGTAGAGGTTAGCATTTTGGAAGAAATTTCATAAGTTTGGGTTGAAGTGCATTTCAATGTTATCGATGTCCATTTGGGATTCCGAGTCCGGGAGTAGCTCCGTATGGTGATTCTGGAGTTGAGACCATGATCGGAAGTAAATTCAGAGGTCCATAGGTCATTTTGGAGTCATTTGGGTAAAGATAGAAATTTTAAGGTTTTTGAAAAGTTTGACCGAGAGTTGAATTTTTGATATCGGGGTTGGATTTCGATTCCAGAAGTTGGAGTAGGTCCATAATATCAAATATGACTTGTGTGCAAAATTTGAGGTCAATTGGATATGATTTGATAGGTTTCGGCATCAAATATAGAAGTTTCAAATTCTAAAGTTCATAAAGCTTGGATTGGAGGTCGATTCGTGGTTTTAGCATTGTTTGACATGATTTGAGGCCTCAAGCAAGTCCGTAATGTGTTTTGGGACTGGTAGGTATAATTGGTTGGGGTCCTGGGGGCCTCGGGTTGATTCGGGGTGGTTAACGGATCGAAAATGGAATTTCGGAAAGGGTTGAAGTTGCTGGTTGTTGGTATAACCGCACCTGTGAGGCAAGGGCCACAGGTGCGGAGCCGTAGAAGCGGAAATGGATGGCTAGGCTGGGATTGCAGATTTGATTAGGTCACCGTAGAAGCGGGACCGCACTTGCGGTGGAGAGGACGCAGACGCGGAAAAGGGCAGCCTAGTGAGAAACCACAAAAACAGGTAGGTGGTCGGACCTACGGAACCACAGAAGTGGTCAAGTGACCGCAGGTGCGGAAATGCTGGAGGCAGTGTATTCTTTTAAACTCGAGAGATGGTCATTTTCCCCCATTTTTCATTTGGTGCGGACGATTTTGGTGAGCTTCAAATGGGGTTTTTCTTCATCATCAACAAGGTAAGCTAACCCCACCTATCTTGATTTAAATATATCGATTATGCATGGATTTTAGCATGTAAATGGGTAGAAACTTGGGGTTTGAGGGAAAACCTAGAAAATTGATATTCTTGGAATTTGACCACGATTTTGGGTATGGAATTGAGAGTAAATTATATATTTGAGTTCGTGAGGTTATGGGTAAAGTTTATCTTCGAAAAATTTAGGAATCCAGGCACGTGGTCCCGAGGACAATTTTGTCAACTTTTCGATCGGGGTTAGGGATTGTTATAAATCAGATTATAGTGAGTAATTGAACATGTATTTATGGATTTGCATAATTATTGGCTAGTTTTGGAGCATTGTGCATCGATTCGAGTCTTCGAAAGAGTGTGGAATGCCGGTTATGGATCTTTTGAGCGAGGTGAGTCTCCTTTCTAACCTTGTAAGAGGGAATTGTCTCCATAGGTGAGTTAATTGGTTATGTGCTCCTATTTGTGGGGGCTACGTACGCACGAGGTGATGAGAGTCCATGCGTAGCTACTATTATGTTTAAGTACGGGTAGTCTAAGACCCAAAAGCATGCTATACTTGGAATATTTGTAATCTTATTGACAATATGATTTTGGTTAAATCACATAGAATTAGTAAATGAATTTCTAAAAGGATTAAACTTTATTTTTTTTAAAATCATTAAAAGAGAATTTGGCTATTATTTGGATAAATGTTCCCCAATAAATTCTTAATTGGCTGTTTGAGCATGTGTGTCTATGTGTACCTGCATCGCATGTATGATTTGCGAGCAGGGTGATTGTTTATTTAAATTTGACCGCGTTGCATGTATGATTCGCGAGCGGGGTAATAGATGCATCTATGGTTCGCGCCGTTCGACGCTTGGCAGTGCACATTTTACATTTTTGTTGGATCGGGCCGTACGATCTCGGCATGATATGCCCATGCTTGTATTGCTTGCCTGAGAATTTTAAATGTTGATATTTGCCTTTCTTGGCCGATATAAATTGATAAAGATAATGAAAAGTAAATCTTGGACATCATTTATTAGTTGAGAAGGTATTTACTTGCTTTCCGGCTTTATGAGTTATAATTGCTATATAAATCCATGATTTCCTCACATTTTTACTATATTATTATTGGACCACTAGCAAGTATCGAAGTCGACCTCTCGTCTCTACTTCTTCGAGATTAGACGAGATACTTGCTGAGTACACATTGTTTCCATACTCATACTACACTTGCTGTACATTTTTGTTGCACAGGTTTATGTGTGGCTAATGGCCTAGTGGCATAGCGGCATGGTTGATACGGAGACTTAGGTGAGTTGCATTTATCGAGACGACCGTAGCCAACAGAGTCTCCTTCAGAGTATTGTACTGTATTTTCATTTCTGTCCACTTGTATTCCAGACAATTACTGTATTTTTATGTCATTCCTTAGTAAATGCTCATGCACTTGTGACACCGGGTTCTGGGATGATTATGGGGCATCTTGTATTAACTTCCTAACATTTGTATTTGATTTGAAACAATTATCTTTTACTGGTAAAATTGAAGGAAAATCATAGTTTTCAAAATTATTAAAACGAGAATTTAATTAAGTATTTTGGTTGGCTTACCTGACAGCGATGTCTGACGCCATCACGACCCTTAGTGGTATTGGGTTGTGACAATATGGTATCAGAGCACTAGGTTCCCGTAGGTCTCACGAGTCATGAGCAAGTCTAGTAGAGTCTCTAGGATCGGTACGGAGACGTTTGTACTTATCTTCGGGAGGCTACAGGGCTGTTAGGAGTACTTCCCTTCTTGATTCCTCATCGTGCGATTTGATTCCTTGAGGCTTATGCCCTTGTTTCCTTCCTACTCAATCTTACGCAATGTGAACTGCTGGTTATAAATCGAGAATTTAAGGATTGTAATGGTACTACGAATGTGGTGCGAGGTGTTTCTCCTTGCAGGGTTGTTTGAGCTATTATCGTCGCCTTGTGGAAGGATATTCTATTATTTCAGCTCAGTAGCGGTACTTCTGAGAGCTTTGAGGCTAGGCACAAGTTGCCATAATGCTTATGAATGATTGTTCTGCAGTATTGATATGATGGTAGGATGTTTGCCTATGTGTCAGGGCAGTGAATGACTTGAAGGGAGGTTTACTCAGTGCATGATCTAGAGATTCAGTATTTTATTCCCGGCAAGGGAAAGACAATCGGGCTAAGAATGTTCAGGTTTGGGTTGATGGGGTAACGAGACTTGGTATTTTCAAGCGTGGTGGAATTTTCATCTATGAGGTGGTATTGTTGTCCCCGATTGAATATGTTGAGTTCGCCGGTGTTATGGTTTTCTTCAATTCGCCTTTTGGGGTAGGATATTGTGAAATAATAATGGATAGGCGACTGTCAGAGATCGCGATGTGCGGTGGTTCAGGATTTAATCGGTATATCTAGTGTTGATGGCCCAAGAAAGATGACCTCGGGGAGATTTAAAGTTAGCAGCGGTTCGTGGGTTCAAGCACTACGAAAATAGATTTTATCTGAGGCAACAACAGAGCAACAAAGGATGAGGAAGGACATGTGGGGAGTGTTAGGCGGTGTTTAAAATTTCTAGAAGGCCAGGTATAAGAAGCAAAGGTCGAGTGGTCGGTTAGAAGGGTGAGTTCCGCCAAAGTGGGAGAGTGGCGGAGTTGCATATGGGCTTTGTGTTAGGATGGCTATGCACCTTAAGGAGAGTTTGGAACGACTTGGGAATTTTAGTGATTAATGATTGGGGTCTACGGATCTAATTTGAAATATGGGCTATTATGCGGCAGGAGATTTGATATAACGGAAAAGAGCTACTTGAAATGAAGAAGGATACAACGTAACTTTGAATTGGAAGGATGTAGCTGCACATTTAATTGATGTCCACGAGGGATGAATGGACTTATGCACCTAGAGAGTGAGCTCGGACTCTGGATGGGTTATTGATGTCGTAGTGATTGTACCCCGTGCAGTAGCATTGGAAGACATCGGCACGTAAATTCCACAGGTGGGTTATCTCCAGTGAGCAGATCGGCGGTCGCATAGTTGGCGAAGCTTCTGCGAAGAATTCTATTAGTTATACAGCAAAGAGATCGGTCGTGCGAATGTGGTTAATGATTCAGAGTATAAAAAAGGGATTTTACATTAAGATTCTGATAATTTTAGGGGTTGATTGTGCAAGGTTATGTCAATAAGAGATAAAGAATCTTGGTGAATTCTAGAGTTGTGTAATAGTGGCTTCAAGCTAAGTGGGAGAGTCCCACCGCCTATGATTGGGTTGCATGGTTAACTACTTGCAAGGTTTATGGTTATTAGCATATTGATGGGTTATTTCAGCTACGGGAAAAAAACATAAGTGGTAATTTGAGCATGGGAATTGTTAAAGGTATGCCATGGTTGGCCTTATTGGCTCATGTTCAGACTTGGGGAATGATTTTGGATTTATGCCTTGTATAGATACGGGTTTCAAGGGAAGTGATTCTGCCGGGTGCTTCGTCGAGAGGGTATGCATGTGCTAGAGGAATTATGGAGTTGATTATATTCGGGGCCTAGTCAGAGCGGGTGGCTCTTAGTAACGGTCCTAGTGGATTCAAAGGGGTAAAGTATGGTGCCTAATGATTTCGATCCTATAGGTACAGTTAAGAATCAAGCTTTGTAGCAGCTTATGAGAAGGGCCCCAGAATGTTCTATGATGTTTTGATTTGTAGTGTAGCATTTGTGAGGTATGAAATGGTTTGTGGGATTTGAGACAGCATGGTCTCGTGATTCAAGGTCACTCAAGATGAGTGCGGATGGGGTGTGTTATGTGTTGAATGGAGTTATTATTATTTCTAAGGCAATCAAGGATAAATTAGAAGAAGATAGATTGGTTAACCATAGTTGAATTGGCATATTGGTGGTAGTGATCAGTTCCTTCAGCGTGATCAAGTTATGCAAGTGATTTGGGACGATACGTGTGAGGCTTGTCGGCCTCCGTAATTGATGTTATTTAGAAGTATTCTACTATATGACCTGTTATGTGTAGGCGGATCACGGAAGGACTATGGTGGCCTAGACCACTACTTAGAGATTTGCATATTCTACGGTTATGAGCATTCACCTGTGTGTTGCTATGGTTCCCCCGAAGTGAGTTAAGTGAAAAGTTTTTATATGATGAAGTGTTAACCTATTAGTGGTTCCGGAGTTAAGATGAAAGTCGTATCGTATATTGGCATGTTGGGTACAGTGAGTGGTATGGAATTTGAAGTGAGGATCAAGGTTGCAGTTTGGTGTTGCCAAGGATGTCACGAGCTCAGACGAGCAGGAAATGAGTTTTGGTGATTAAGGAAAGTTGGTATTGTCTTCGGCATCACCTGAGATCGGTGTTTTGTAAAAAAAAAGCTTTGCATCCTGGTTAAGGATTCTTGATCGCTTTTTAGCGTTAGTGCGGTCGTGGTTTGGGTGTACAAACCTGTTAATTGTTATGGAAGGTTATGGGAGCATGCCCCATGCGAAGTTGGTATAAGTGTGGCATGTAGTCACTTGATTGATTGAAGAGTTAAACCAAGTATGCAGATTGTGGTGATATCGTTAATTTGAGGATTTATGCCTGGAGGGCACCCAGCTTATTGGGTTGTGGACTATGGAGGATTTTTCCGGTTATGATGGTTGTTCTCGTGTGTTATGAGAAAAAAAAGAGGGGGGTCATTATGGACCTTTGAAAGGTTATTAGCCTAGTTCGGTGTGATTGGAATCAGCCTGGGGTCTGTGGATGGATTTAAATGTGAATATGGGCTTTATATCAGGCCAGATGTATTCATCTCAGCAATGCGCTCCTTATGGAAGAGTAGTCAGGGTATTATTTTGTCGTCAGCTATCTCATGTAATGATATATCGCGCCGTGTGAGTTGTGAGACGGCTTGGTGAGTTTCTTATGTGTTGAGGTTTCGCGTAGAGATGATGTTATATGAGCAGGATGGCTCTTGAGATTCAGATCATATATCGCACCTCAGTTGTGCTTGCGTTTGTAACTTATAGCGCTATATGTCTCCCCAGGGAAAGGTATTATGCACCTAGCGTGCTTGTGACCGATATTCGGTATCTTGTTGTAATGAGCAATTTAGCTCGATGTATATCTCCTTATGTGAGTTCTATGTGTGGATCGGGTGGCACGCCACCATGGGTATGTTATTTGGATCGGGTTGCACGTCGCAACAGTGTGATGTTCAGTACAGTTCCCTATATCTATTTTTATGTGTTTTGTTTCCTATTTCTTTTCTGAGGAAAACTCATATTAGCTGTGTGCCCGCGTCGCATGTATGATTTGCAAGCGGGGTAATTGGATTTCCTTTTCAGAGTTTGTTTTCGTTTTGTATCGCGTTTGAATTTGTAGCCTATTGGCACATTGTGGCATCATATGAGACTTTTGATCATATCCGGGGTGGCTTATTGCCTGAGCAGTTCGTACTAGGTGAGACGAGATCATTGGATTCAGGATCAGTGTAATCTGATTATATAAAGTATATTAGGGAGCAAAGACCATTATTCGGTTCAGAATGAGGTGATAGTTCTTGTCAGGAGTATAGACCCAATGATTGTTATAGTTGGTTATGAATTTCTTCACATCTCTTCCGTCGTGGTGGTATTATAAGAGTTAGATCAAGATTTATATATATATATATATATATATATATATATATATATATATATATATATATATATATATATCATGAGGTGCATTGGGAGCATTAGATTCGGGGAATTTCGACTAATTTGATCAGAGAATGTTATTGTGGTCCTGTGAGTAAAGTGGTGCAAAGTGTGAATTCAGCAAAGGTATGCAGTCATGTTTGGGGTACAGCGTGTAGTGATTGATATGGTGATCGTATGTTGGAAATAGTCCTGGCAGAGAATTCCGGATGTTGGAATTGGGCTCTAAGGCTTATTAGCTTAAGCGAAAAAGGATATCTTCAGATTGATCAAGCTAGGGTGCCTAGTTGTGGTAGCACGGGTAGGTGCTTGAGGTGTTAAACAGTGATTTCGGACAACTCCAGCGCAGTTCTTAGCACGTTCGAGGACAAACGTATATTTAAGTGGGAGAGAATGTAACGACCCGACCAGTCGTTTTGAGCTCTAGCGCGTTGTTCAGCGGTTTGAGGCCATGAGCAGCATCACTTCAGGTATTATGATTTGTGCTCATAGTCGGAATTTTATTTCGGAAAGAGAATTCTCATTTCAGAAGCTTTAAGTTGAAAGAATTTACTAAGATTGGATTTCAAAGTAAACAACCTCGGAATCGGGATCTGAAGGTTCCAGCAGGTTCGTATGATGATTTCGGACTTGGGCGTATGCCCAGATCAGGTTTTGGATGACCCGGGAGCGTTTTGGCGCCAATTGTAGAAGTTAGCATTTTGGAAGAAATTTCATAAGTTTGGGTTGAAGTGCATTTTAGTGTTATCGATATCCGTTTGGGATTCCGAGTCTGGGAGTAGCTTCGTATGGTGATTCTGGAGTTGGGACCACGATTGGAAGTGAATTCGGAGGTCCGTAGGTCATTTTGGAGTCATTTGGCTAAAGATAGAAATTTTAAAGTTTTTGAGAAGTTTGACCGAGAGTTGACTTTTTGATATCAGGGTCGGATTCCGTTTCCGGAAGTTCGAGTAGGTCTGTAATATCAAATATGACTTGTGTGCAAAATTTGAGGTCAATCAAATATGATTTGATAGGTTTCGGCATCGAATATAGAAGTTTGAAATTCTAAAGTTCATAAAGCTTGGATTGGAGGTCGATTCGTGGTTTTAGCGTTGTTTGATATGATTTGAGGCTTCGAGCAAGTCCGTAATGTGTTTTGGGATTGGTAGGTATGATTGGTTGGGGTCCTGGGGTCCTCGGGTGGATTCCGGATGGTTAACGGATCGAAAATGGAATTTTGGAAAGGGCTGAAGTTGCTGGTATAACCGCACCTGCGAGGCAAGGGCCGCAGGTGCGGAGCCGTAGAAGCGGCTTTCATGCCGTAAAAGCGGAAATGGACGGCTAGGCTAGGACCGCAGATACGGTCAGGTCACCACAGAAGCGGGACCGCACCTGCGGTGGAGAGGACGCAGAAGCGGATAAGGGCAGCTTGGTGAGAAACCGCAGAAGCGGGTAGGTGGTCGCACCTGCGGAACCGCAGAAGCAGTCAAGTGACCGCAGGTGCGGAAATGCTGGAGGCATTGTATTCTTTTAAACTCGGGAGATGGTCATTTTCCCCCTATTTTTCATTTGGTGTGGACGATTTTGGAGAGCTTCAAGTGGGGTTTTTCGTCATCATCAACAAGGTAAGCTAACCCCACCTATCTTGAGTTAAATATATCGATTATGTATGGATTTTAGCATGTAAATGGGTAGAAACTTGACGTTTGAGGGAAAACCTAGAAAATTGATATTCTTGGAATTTGACCACGATTTTGGGTATAAAATTGAGAGTAAATTATATATTTGAGTTCGTGAGGTTAAGAGTAAAGTTTATCTTCGAAAAATTTAGGAATCCGGGCACGTGGGCCTGAGGGAAATTTTGTCAACTTTTCGATCGGGGTTAGGGATTGTTATAAATCGGACTGTAGTGAGTAATTGAACATGTACTATGGATTTGCATAATTATTGGCTAGTTTTGGAGCATTGTGCATCAATTCGAGTCTTCGGAAGAGTGTGGAATGCCAGTTATGGATCTTCAGAGCGAGGTGAGTCTCCTTTCTAACCTTGTAAGAGGAAATTGTCCCGATAGGTGAGTTAATTGGTTATGTGCTCCTATTTGTGGGGGCTACGTACGAACGAGGTGACGAGAGTTCGTGTGTAGCTACTATTATGTTTAAGTCCGGGTAGTCTAGGACCCAAAAGCATGCTATACTTGGAATATTTTTAATCTTATTGACAGATTGATTTTCTTAAATCACATCGAATTAGTAAATGAATTTCTAAAAGGATTAAACTTTATTTTTTTTAAAATCATTAAAAGAGCATTTGGCTTTTATTTGGACAAATGTTCCCCGATAAATTCTTAATTGACTGTTTGAGCATGTGTGTCTATGTGTACCTGCGTCGCATGTATCATTCGCGAGCGGGGTAATAGATGCATCTATGGTTCGCGCCGTTCAATCCTCGACAGTGCACAGTTTACATTTCTGTTGGATCAGGCCGTACGACCTCGGCATGATATGCGCATGCTTGTATTGCTTGCCTGAGAATTTTAAATGTTGATATTTGCCTTTCTTGGCCGATATAAATTGATAAAGATAATGAAAAGTAAATCTTGGACATCCTTTATTAGTTGAGAAGTTGTTTACCTGCTTTCCGGCTTTATGAGTTATAATTGCTATATAATCCATGATTTCCTCACATTTTTACTATATTATTATTGGACCACTAGCAAGTGTCGAAGTCGACCTCTCGTCTCTACTTCTTCGAGATTAGACGTGATACTTGCAGAGTACACGTTGTTTCCGTACTCATACTACACTTGCTGTGCATTTTTGTTGCACAGGTTTATGTGTGGCTAGTGGCCTAGTGGCATAGCAACATGGTTGATACGAAGACTTAGGTGAGTTGCATTTATCGAGACGACCGCATCCAGCTGAGTCTCCTTCGGAGTATTGTACTGTATTTTCATTTCAGCCCACTTGTATTCCGGACAGTTACTGTATTTTTATGTCATTCCTTAGTTAATGCTCATGCACTTGTGACACCGGGTTCTGGGATGATTATGGGGCATCTTGTATTAACTTCCTAACATTTATAATTGATTTGAAACGATTATCTTTACTGGTAAAATTGAAGGAAAATCATAGTTTTCAAAATTATAAAACGAGAATTTAATTAAGTATTTTGGTTGGCTTGCCTGACAGCGGTGTTCGGCGTCATAGCGACCCTTAGTAGAATTGGGTCGTGACAATATCAAATGCACGGACACTAACGAGATGATTCTACAAAGATTAAAGTTAGCCATACACACCTCAAAGAGCTTTTCCTTAAGTTTCTACAATCCACCGACACCTCTAACAAAAACAATCTATAAGGAGAGAGCGGGAATCGATTAATAATTAGGAGGATTACCCATGGTGTAACTCTCTTCGGAATTTCATCAAACACCTAACATGTGAAGTAGCCTACAAGGTCTAAAAAATGGAAATTCCTCCCTCCCTCAACCAATCTTAACAGGAACTACCCAAATTAGTTCTTTAATATCTCATACTACAAATTAGTCTCACATACATGGCCTATTTCTAATCCCAACAACATACTTGGACCCTTAACCTCTTACATGAAATCTTGGAAGAAGGACTCACCGGGATGGAGGACAATCATGTGGTTATCTTCCTTGATTCTTGAAAACTTGGGCAAGATTTGGGTGATTATGAAGCTAGGCTCCCTCTCTCTCTTTCTCTCTCTATATGCTCTCAACTCTCTCTAAAATCAGTAGAAAATGACCTCAAATGAAGCCCCAAAGCCTATATATTAAAATAGGGTCGGGTTATAATGCCATGGTTCCTTACTTCGACAGGGTACAAATATCTAAATTTGATATTTTTAGATACTTTTTCAGACCTATTGCCAGAAAATTAAACCTCCGAAACAGGGTCTGCGATCGCAGAATGGACCGCAAAACAAGAATGTGGGCCGTAGAATGCATCGCAAAATAGGTGCCCAAAACTGGGCAACACTGGCCCAATCTGCGACAGATCTGCGATCGCATAGTCAAAAATGCGACATATTTGCGATCGCAAATTCGACTCAGGATCACATTTTTCCATCCTTTGGTAATTTGATCATAACTTTGTATAGTAATGTACAAATGACAAACAATTTGAAGCGTTGGAAACTAAACTCGAAGACCTTTCGTATTAGAGGTTGTTCATCACATAAAACCTTATAAATATTTAGATATGCTCATTCAAAGTGTGGACTTGTGTGAACTCATTTGAAATTCTAGCCTATTATGAAATTTTCCGATTTGACTTAGACTTAGGCCCCTCCTTGGACCCCACATTACTTATTATAAGACTTATACACTTATTTACCAAATCCATTTGAAGCCCATCATATTAATAGCACATAAAATATTATAATTAGTCTACCCGGCACCACGAAGTCCTAAATTACTTAGCGAAATTTTCCGAGGCCTTACATTCTCCCCTGCTTAGGATCATTCGGCCTCGAATGAGGAGTAGAGTCCGCCCCAAGCACTTAACACAATTTATTCCCTTCTTTCACCTACCTCAAGTCCCTAAATTTTGACTAACTCCCAAATTTTTCAGAAATTTCGGCAGAGTTTCCTTTGTAACTAGGCCTATCCACTTGCCAGAGAACCACAAAAACTATCCTAATAACTCATCCACAACTCGACAAAGCACCAAAATGTATAGATCCATAACACTAATTTCTGCATTACAAGTGCTACATTATCATAATGATACCTAAACATGGACTACACATTTTACATCATAACACCTGTAAGGTACCCTTTCAAGTCGAAACTAATTATTACACAATCAAGCGAAAATATTTTCTTTCCACGACACTTTCGCCCTTCAAGGTGGCCTCCTCGACTTACAGGCTTTACCATAACACATTCATGAAAACAATCCCAATCTCCAGACTTATCTAATGAGGATGACAACTCGATACCTCACATAAGCTAACTATCCATTAACTTCACCTTCAATAGCTTTCACCGGGATGATAGACAAAAGGTCTCCAACTACCTTCTTAGACATAGGCATGTGAAAACACAAAATATATGGGGAACAACTATGGGGAAACTTCATACTTCTAGTGCGTCCTAATGTAACATACACTTATGCAACCTTCATTATCAACTCACATAACATCTTCATGGTAAAATATTGGGAACAACCTGTTCGCCCCCCTAAATTCTAAATCTCTACGCGAACACCCACACTAAACCTTTGATGACCTTCAATGATTACACTAAGATGTGCTATCCTAAACTGACCATAAAAATTACCTATCGAATGTATGTGATCACACGGGGATGTTCCTTCTTTGACATGTTTGAATCTTCAATACCCAATAGATTTAATACAATGAGGAGCAACAAAGTTCAAGATCCAGCTGGAATTATTCAGGAACCCATTAATGTGTTGAGTAGAGTATTTCACGAGGTTATATGCTAAGAGACACAAAGATTACTACTAACAATACTGACATGGTTAATCATTATGACGACATCAATTATTAGACAAATTAGACATAGGGGTAACTTGTACATTGGCAATAGGAACCATTAAGGAGGAATATTCAAGTATGTGACCCAGTCGTCTCCTGGAGTGTAGGGAAAGTCAGTTTATCAAGAATGAGAATACTCTGGCACCTTGAATGCGATATGGGTTTCAAATATATGAAGTTGAATTACACTCCTAACGTTAATTGACACAAGAAATATATGCCACAAGACCATGAGGATGAAAAGAAGCTGAACACTTATGAGATTATCATATTTCAAATAGCTTAACCCTTTCTGATAATTGATCCTATGCGAGAGAACTAAAGATACGACAACTTGTCTTCCAAATCAATATGCTCATGATATGTGCAAAAATCTGAAGGCATCCAATCTCAACCTTTCACAAGTGAAACCACATAGCTAGGACATCCTACCATAGGGGTGAAATCATATATTGGTTAGAGGAGTTCCAATGGTTGACGTAATGCTCCAGGAAGAAAGACAATTAAAACTCATATCCTCCTTAAGGAGGTGGAATGCCAGGGATAGCAAAATTTCCCGCACATGACAATGACGTTGTCAATAATCCTAGAAGACGAGTGAGCAGAAGGCCACGTAATCCATCCAATCTGACCCATTTAAGACTTTTGAAAGGGGGACACACTTTGGTTTGAAATCATGGCAATATAAGCTTGAACTTAGGGGAAATCATTACTTTTGGGACCCATGAGACAAGCCCACGTAGCCCTAGAAAATAGTTAACAATGGCGAGAAAGTACTTAAAAACCATTACGGGTTGGTGTAGAACAAGGCCTCAAAGTGTCCACAAAGAATAAGACGTCTTAACGCATTTATCGGGTAAAAGTAACCTGGGTTATCTAGTCACAGGGACAAGCAGAGCAGGTAAATGGTTGTTAGGAGAATATCTACAAGGAATACCAGCAATATTTATTTATTCTGACAAAAGGAATATGTCTCCATACTTGAAGCTATAGGACTTCCTCTTTGATGCCATAAAACATAAAACGAGTTTTACAATGAGAGCTATCAGATGAAATAGATAGTAGGGCAGCAAAACTAAAGAGCACCATTTGGAACCAAACAAGCCTAGCTGAGTTGAAGACATTAGAAGTCTATAGTAAAGGGGAATTTACCCACTTTCGGCGTCTTTCTTTTAGAAAAAGGGGCTTGTAGAGTACATAAAAGTGAGGTGAATTGAATCGAATCATATAGTTAGATATCTAGTCAAGAAATTGAGATAAGATCGTATTGAAAAATATGGAGAAATGACACATGATGCAAGGTAAATGAAAAGAAAGTGAGAGAGCCAATGGAAGTAACCTTTACATTGTAACCACTAGGAAGGGAGGGGGGTAATATATGGGATTACGAGAAGCTAAATTTTGAAAGAAGATTTCTGTATGTAGTCACGTGATGTATTGCTCCAGAATTCAAAAATCCAATTATGTTTAGCAACTCTACTTCACAATGAAGCACTACAATACACTTCTACACAACCATCTATTACCAGCCAAATTGGGAGATGCTATAAGACTTGACTGAAAGAAAGTCTTTGACATATGAATGTGTTACTAGGTGTGTTGCTCCTTGGTCAACCCAAAACCAAAAGGCGAGAGTTAGACTGATAAGCAGATCGTTGGACTAGTACATGTGTAGACAATCCATTATTGAAAGGAGATCATTCAATCTCATCAATTGCGGCATGCTATCAACCCTTGATGAACTTGAAGT
This sequence comes from Nicotiana sylvestris, assembly GCF_000393655.2. Lineage (NCBI taxonomy): Eukaryota > Viridiplantae > Streptophyta > Magnoliopsida > Solanales > Solanaceae > Nicotiana > Nicotiana sylvestris. Next base: position 162,650,838 of record NC_091064.1, on the reverse strand, counting down.
GAGGTGGGAACCCAATGAGATAGTATAAAATAATCATGGAAGGTTTGCAGATGTTCATAATGAGTTCTCCATAGATTTTGACTTGAGAAATACCCAGATGCTAATGAAAGACAAAAAACAGGAGAAACAGGCGTTGTGCTACGATAACCCCCAAAGGTGCGATTGGTCTTGACGGAGAGCCTAGTATGGGTCCTTACGAGAAAGAAAGTGTTACAATGACACATAGAAGGATATGTTCTCTCATGGTTGTCGAACAAGTGTGGGGAAACTAGCACAATGAATTTACTAACTAAGGAACACAATTATCACATGCCGTGGAGGTGTAAAGAGAAAATAAACATTTGTTATAGCTGGACATGCTTCTGCTATATTAACTCCCAACCGCAATACACGACCACGCCACGGGCAACCACAATACTAGGAACAAAGTGAGCTACTTGCTGGGGGATGTCCCAAGTGGACACGAAAGTTATACTAAGATGGCGACACAAGATCTTCCTATGACGGGGATGTGAGGATCTCAATTTTTTTCAGAGAGTTTTTATGCACACGGTGACCATTTCGATTGACATGAACACATATGGTAGGTGCTAAGGTTTTCTCTTATGTTACTAGACAGTGAAAAGGTTTCATGATACTCGCAAGAGAGTAGAGTCACTGGTCAAACCATAGAAGTCATATACACCAGTGAGAAAAAGAGTGACTCAAGAGGGATCGCAACCCTGCGATGCTTTACATGGAACTTGACACAACATAGATAAACTTTATGATGATTCATGCACAGGCACAAGTGGGCAGGTGTTGTCCGTAAAAAAGATTTTGTAACAAATTCATCGGATGTAGTCCCCTGTTGAGAATTTAGGAAAGAAAGTGGGGAGTATTAATCCTAGAGTTATAACTCCATTCAAGGGCGTATTTATAGAACTTAATTCCACACGAGGATGTAAATAAGAGAATTTGTGATAGAGTGGATTCACGAACAATACGTCTCCTTCAAGGAGAAAGTACACACAAGTTTTTGTGTCTCACCTCTTATTAAGACCATGTTTATGAGGACTCTTCAATAAGGATGTATACATGCAATGAGTAAAATATTTGTGTTGTTCATAATGATGTACCATGGAGTGACTTACTTGGTGGCTTTAGGTTGATAGGGCAATAACTTAATCGATGCCCCTCGACTCCACATCCCTAACACACATTGGTAACATACGAATATACTACATTATCTAGTGGTGTAGTGACATTATTAGGATCAAGGGTACTCCCCTTAACAACAAGTTCTACCAATGCCTTCATGGCTTGATACATTCTCCTAACAAATACTTGGGCAATCTCCCTCAGATTTTATGGTGGGGTCATTCCCTCCTTAATGCTTCAAACTCGTGGATTATGGTATCAAGATTACTCATCTGGAGAATAAGACATAGCGAGGAAATTAGCTCCCTATCTTGGGTTCTACCGCACGATCTGGAGTATCAAAGAAGGGTGAAAGTCCTAAATGTCTGAATAGCCTCCAACTTATAGATGTGGTCGACAACACACCGATAAGAAGGACTCTACTAGACACGGCTCCGAGACATCTTAGGACAGTTTAAAACCTTAGGCTCTGATACTAAGTTTGTCACGCCCCAAAACCGAAGGGTGCAACCGGCGCTCAACCGAGCAAGCCTATTAGGTTTCATTCTACCCAAAATTTATTTATGAATAACAAGGAGATGAACTCCATAAATCCTATTTTATGAGCATTACATTGACAATTTTTGTCTATGTATTTCATCAATAGTTCAACCATACTAACCAAATTATTACAATTAATAGTTACGAAGGAAACATTCTGCCAAATAACAACATATCTAGTTCAAATTTTCAATACCCGACACCACCCACAATCTGTCTACAGAGCCTCTAAAGATGGAAAAGACCAAGTGACCCTGCCGGTGACAAGGCCCCGGCTATAACTCAAAGCGTAACAATATAAGCAAAAGAAATGTGACATATTCTATACATAACCCCAGAAATAAATGGGGCTCACCAAACTGTTGTGGAGAGAAAGGGAAGGCGACGCTACCTGCGATCAACACTACCAGTTTCGGAGCCACCTACATCCATTAAAAGATGTAGCGCCCCCGGAAAAAGAGACGTTAGTACCATCGAATAGTACTAGTATGTATGAAAAAACTTTACTCCAAATAGAATTGAACAATATACAAGTAGAAGACAGTCGTGGAAATCAAACAATGTTGCACAGAAATATAGAGAACACATGTGAGAGTCTCATAGTTTCTTATCTCGTCTTTTCATCCTTTTGATTCATAGTCTCTTAGCGTCAAGTGTCACAATTCATAATACCACCGTGTCTTTTTACACGGAGTCCGGTCTCGGCCCGACCGGATAAGCCATCCCAAGTGAGACATATCCAAGTCGACAATGATAATCAGAAATCCAATGTAAATGCCACCATGTGTACAACATGGCGTCCGATATCGGCCCGATCGGCTAATCCATCTCACTTGGGACATAACCTTTTTCAATTATTCCTTAGTTCACATTTCTTTCCATTTTTCTATTATATGGCACCACACACCTCTTTATTAGCTTATTTCTTGGCACTTGGATACATTGTTACAATTCAAATATTCAAGTTTTTCCCTTATTTATTTGTTCATATAGTATTATCCTTCATATTGATAAGTTCCAACATATGATGAATTGTGCACATAATAGGATGAGCCTAAACAATCATGATTCATAACTTCAAGCAATATGGTGAAATGGTAAACAACTAAGACAATTAGGGAACATAATCTTTACCTCAGTACATTAGAATAAACAATTCAAGTATGATCAAGCGAGGAACTCATATCAAATGGACGGACACTAACAAGATGATTCTACAAAGATTAAAGTTAGCCATACATACCTCAAAGAGCTTTTCCTTAAGTTTGTACAATCCACCGACACCTCTAGCAATAATAATCTATAAGGAGATAGCGGGAATCAATTAATAATTAGGAGGATTACCCATGGTGTAACTCTCTTCGGAATTTCATCAAACACCTAACATGTGAAGTAGTCTACAAGGTCTAAAAAATGGAAATTCCTTCCTCCCTCAACCAATCTTAACAGGAACTACCCAAATTAGTTCTTTAATATCTCATACTACAACTTAGTCTCACATGCATGGCCTATTTCTAATCCCAACAACATATTTGGACCCTTAACCTCTTACATGAAATCTTGGAAGAAGGACTCACCCGGATAGAGGGCAATCGTGTGGTTATCTTCCTTGATTCTTGAAAACTTGAGCAAGATTTAGGTGATTATGAAACTAAGCTCCCTCTCTCTCTTTCTCTCTTTATATGCTCTCAACTCTCTCTAAAATCAGTAGAAAATGACCCCAAATGAAACCCTAAATCCTATATATTAAAATGGGATCGGGTTATAAAAATAGGAAAAATAAACCTCCGAAACAGGGTCTGTGATCGCAGAATGGATCGCAAAACAAGAATGTGGGCCGCAGAATGCATCGTTAAATAGGTGCCTAAAACTGGGCAACACTGGCCCAATCTGCGACAGATCTGCGATCGCAGAGTCAAAAATGCGACATATTTGCGATCGCAGATTCGACACAGGATCACATTTTTTCAGCCTTTGGTTATTTGATCATAACTTTGTGTAGTAATGTCCAAATGACGAACGATTTAAAGCGTTGGAAGACTTAAAGATCTTTCATATGATAGGTTGTTCATCACATAAAACCTTTTAAATATTTAGATATGCTCATTCAAAGTATGGACTTGTGCGAACTCATTTGGAATTCTAGCCTATTATGAAATTTTCCGATTTGACTTAGACTTAGGCCCCTCCTTGGACCCCACATTACTTATTATAAGACTTATACACTTATTTACCAAATCCAATTGAAGCCCATCATGTTAATAGCATATAAAATATTATAATTATTCTACCCGGCACAACGAATTCCTAAATTACTTAGCAAAATTTTCCAAGGCCTTACAATCACGAACCTTCCGGTCTGCATAACTCTTCTGTCTGGACTAGGCTGTATGGAGTCTATCCTGAGTCACCTTAACCTTCTTCAAAGTATCCTGAACCAAGTTTGTGCCCAATAATCGAGCCTCACTCGGCTCAAACCAACCCACCGGGGATCTACACTCCTTCCATAGAAGGCCTCATATGGTGCCATCTAAATGCTAGACTGATAGTTGTTGTTGTAGGCAAACTCTACCAGTGGCAAGAACTGATCCCAAGAACCTCCAAACTCTATCACACACACACAGATCATATCCTCAAGAATCTGAATAGTGCGCTCAGACTGTCCGTCCGTCTGGGGGTGAAATGCTGTGCTCAACACCACCCGAGTACCTAGCTCATGTTGTACGACCCTCCAGAACCGTGATGTGAACTAAGTACCTCTATCTGAAATGATAGAAACCGGAATACCATGCAGGAGAACAATCTCCCGAATGTAAATCTCCCCCAACCACTCCGAAGAATAGGTAGTACACACAGGAATGAAGTGCGCGGACTTGGTCAGCCGATCCATAATCACCCAAATATCATCGAACTTCCTCAAAGTCCGTGGGAGTCCAACTACAAAGTCCATGGTGATCCTCTCCCACTTTCACTCCGGAATCTCTATATGCTGAAGCAACCCACCCGGTCTCTGGTGCTCATACGTCACTTGCTGACATTGAGGCACCGAGCTACAAACCCAACTATATCTTTCTTCATCCGTCTCCACCAATAGTGCTGCCTCAAATCTTGGTACATCTTCGCGGCACCCAGATGGATGGAATACCGCAAACTATGGGCCTCCTCTAGAATCAACTCTCGAAGCCCATCAACATTGGACATACCCAACCCTGCATCCTCAATATCCCGTCATCACCAATAGTCACATCTCTGGCATCACCGTGCAAAACCTTGTCCTTGAGGACAACAAATGAGGGTCATCATACTAATTCTCCCTGATACGATAAAATAAGGAAGACCGAGAGACCACGTAAGCTAGAACCCGACTGGGCTCCGAAAGATCCAATCTCACAAACTAGCTAGCTAAGGCCTAAACATCCATTGCCATGGGCCTCTCCGCTGCTAGTAAATAAGCAAAACTCCCCAAGCTCTCTGCCTGGCGACTCAAAGCATCGACTACCACATTGGCCTTGCCCGAGTGATACAAGATAGTGATATCATAGTCCTTCAGCAGCTCAAACCACCTCCTCTGGCGCAAATTAAGGTCATTCTACTGGAACAAATGCTGCAAACTCCGGTGATCAGTATAAATCTCACAAGGCACACCGTACAAATAATGATGCCAGATCTTCAAGGTGTGAACAATAGCAGCTAACTCGAGATCATGGACATGATAATTCTTCTTATGTACCTTCAACTGTCTAGACGCATAGGCAATCACCTACCGTCTTGCATCAATATTGCTCTAAGGCCAATCCTCGAGGCATCACAATAGACAGTATAAGACCCCGAACCAGTAGGCAATATCAAAACTGGGGCTGTAGTCAAAGCTGTCTTGAGCTTCTGGAAGCTTGCCTCACACTCTTTCATCCACTGGAACGGAGCACCCTTCTGGGTCAGCCTGGTCATAGGTGCTGCAATAGATGAACAGTAATAGACCGCCAAGCTAAGAAAACTACGGATCTCTGTAGCTGAGGATGTTCTGGGCCAACTCTGTACTGCTTCCACCTTCTTCAGATCCACATGTATACCCTCAGTCGATACCACATGGCCCAAGAATGCCACGAAATCCAACCAAAACTCACAATTCGAGAACTTTGCATATAACTTCTTTTCCCTCAAAGTCTGAAGCACTATCCTCAGGTGCTGCTCATGATCTTCCTGACTCCAGGAGTATACTAGAATATTATCAATAAAGACAATGACGAACGAGTCAAGATACGGCTGGAACACACAGTGCATCAAATGCTTGAAGGCTACTGGGGCATTGGTCAGCCCAAATGACATAACAAGGAACTCATAATAACCATACCGAGTCCTGAAAGCAGTCTTCGGGATGTCTGGCTCCCGAATCTTCAATTGATGTGTCACGACCCCAGTTCGCCCTCCAAGAACTATCATGACGACACCTAGTCTCTACGACTAGGTAAACCTAACAAATGCAGAAAAAGAACAATTGTGGAAAGAAAATAATTAAAAACCGAGATAATAAAATGAAATAGTGTTTAAGATGTCGCCTGGCATATAACAGTACAAGAATCTCAACATAACACTCCCAAAATCTGGAACCCCATGAATCACAAGCTAAGAGATACATAAAAAGCTCTAACTCCAGAAATGTCTATCAAAAGAAAATACAGAAGGGCTATTCTAGTACAGAAAGATAAAAAAGGACTCTTCGGTCTGCGGATGCGGCAGATATACCTCGAAGTCTCTACAAAATGCCTCGCCTCAAGGATGATAAGACTGACTAGAGGTACCTGGATCTGCACATGAAAAACATGTGCATAAAGGGCATGAGTACAACACAGCGGTACTCAGTAAGTGTAAGCTTCACCTCAGTCGGGTAGTGACGATGAAGGTCCGGGCCCTACTGAGGTTAAATGAAATACAAGGTATAACATTATATAATAAGACAGTATAATGAAGTGCAATAGTAAGAAGTAACATAGGATAGAAAGAACAACAATGACTATAACAGAGACAAAAAATCACGGAAAGGAATATAACTCAACATGGAAATAACAACCGGGGATCTCTCAGTATCCGAGGATCTCTTACTATCCTCAATATGTGTGCCAGTGATCTCTCAGTATCCCGAGGATCTCTTAGTATCCTCAATATAATGCTGGGGATCTCTCGGTATCCCAAGGATCTCTTAGTATCCTCAATATGTGTGTTGGGGATCTCTTGGTATTCCGAGGATCTCTTAGTATCCTCAGTATATGCTAGGGATCTCTCGATATCCCAATGATCTCTTAGTATGCTCAATATGTGCAGGGGATCTCTTGGTATCCCGCACTATAGTCCAAATCAATATATATGTACAGGGGATCTCCCGGGATACCGTCCCGTAGTCCCAAAGTAAACAAGCAGCAACAACACAAAGAATACTCAATTAAATTCAATTTCACACCAAGGTAAAACAGGTATTTCTATCCTAGCATGCTGCACATAGTCCAAATAAGGCATTTTGAGCAAATAAAGCAATTAAGTCAATTAGACATGATTCCCCAAGCTAACAGCAGGCTTAAATTGCAAGTAGAATAAACAAGAAAAAGAAACACAGTTATAATTACTTAAGAAAAATCGTATTATCAACAATTACCACAAGTACGCACTCGTCACCTCACGTAAAAGGCATTTCAAATATCAATAATAAAAAAATCCCAAGGGGAGTTTTCCCCTACACAAGGTTTGGCAAGCTACTTACCTCGAACCGGCTCAAAATCAACCTGGAACCACGCTCTTGCCATGAGTACTCGACTCCAAATGGCCCAAATCTATTCAATTCAATTACATAATATAAATAACACTTCAAGTAACTGATTCTACAACGAAATTCTAAGCTAATACGCAAATTAGGTAAAATGACCAAAATGCCCCTCGGGCCCACATCTCGAAATCGGGTAAAATTTACATTTTCGAAATCCTCATACTCTCACGAGTCTAACCATACCAAAATTATCCAAATCCAATGTCAAATTCCCAATCGAAACTCGAAATTTAGGTCTAAGAACTTTCTCCAAATTTCCCCCCAATTTTCATCCCATATCCGAAATTAAATGACAAAACTAAGATTAGATTATAGGAATACAACTAGAAAGGGATTAGGAATCGTTTCCCACTAAGTTCCTCTTCAAAATCCTCCCAAAATCGCACTCTCCCGAGCTCCAAATCAATTTTCTAACTTTTAAAACAAAACCCTCGAAATTCTTATTTTTTGCCCAGCAAATCTACATCTGCGGTCCAATTTCCGCATCAGCGGTACCACTCTGCGGTCAAAACATACGCATCTGCGGTTCTCACTAAAAGGCCTGGGACCGCATCTGCGGTCGCTCACTCGCACTTGCGCCATCGTAGATGCGTCCAATCCTCCGCTTCTGCGACTCTTTATAGTTCACCTCATGGCCGCTTCTGCGGCTTGATTCCGCATCTGCGGGAGTCGCACCTGCGGCCTCCCAACCGCAGATGTGGTTATGACAGCAACCATAAACTTCAGCTGAAACTCCAAATTTTCAATCTTTTCGTCAACCATCCGAAATCATCCCTAGGCCCACAGGACCTCAACTAAAAGCACGAACAAGTCATATACCACTATCCAAACTTATACCAATCCTTAAAACCCCTAAAACAACATCGAAACATCTAATCAACCATAGATTCAAGCCTAAGAACTCCAAAAACTTTCAATTTATGCTTTCGATCAAAAAGTCTATCAAACCTCGTTCGAATGACCTGAAATTTTGCAAGCATGTCACATTCAACACTAAGGAGCTACCCCGATATCAAAATCTCACTATCGAACCGGAAACTTCAAAAATTCAACTTTCGGCATTTCAAGACTAAATTAGCTACAGAACTCCAAAACACAATCTGAACACGCCTCTAAGCCCGAAATCACCCAATGGAGCTAACGGAGCCGTCAGAATTTCATTTTGAGTTCATCTTCATCCGACTACGGCCCAAATTCCACAACTTAAACTCTCATTTAGGTAATAAGTGTTCCAAAACACTCCGAAACTCAAAACTGAACATCCCGACAATTCAAAATAGCAGAAACAAACACGGGGAATGCAATTAATGGGGGATCGGGGCGTAAATTCTTAAAATGACCGGCCGGGTCGTTACATCCTCCTTCACTTAAACATTCATTCGTCCTCGAACGAGCATAGAGACATACCTAAAGTAGTGAAAAGATGAGGGTAACGGTTGCGCATATCCTGCTCGGTCTCCCAGGTCACCTCCTTGACCGGTTGACCCCGCCACTGAACCTTCACTGATGCAATGTTATTTGACCTCAACTTTCTAAACTGCCTGTCCAATATTGCCACTGGCTCCTCAACATAAGATAGATCCTTGTCCAACTGGACTGAACTGAAATCCAACACGTACAACGAATCACCATGATACCTCCGGAACATCGAAACATGAAATACCGGATGAACTCCTGCCAAGCTGGGAGGTAAGGCAAGCTCATAATAAACCTCCTCAACACACCGCAATATCTCAAAAGGACCAATAAACCTCGGACTCAACTTTCCTTTCTTCTCGTATCTCATAACGCCATTCATAGGCGAAACCCGAAGCAGAACCCGCTCTCCAACCATATAGGAAATATCACGAACCTTCCGGTCTGCGTAACTCTTCTATCTGTACTGGGCTGTACGGAGTCTATCCTGAATCAACTTAACCTTCTCCAAAGCATCCTGAACCAAGTCTGTGCCCAATAATCTAGCCTCACCCGGCTCGAACCAACCCACCGGGGATCTACACTGCCTACCATATAAAGCCTCATACGATGCCATCTAAATGTTGGACTGATAGTTGTTATTGTAAGCAAACTCTGCCAATGGAAAGAACTGATCCCAAGACCCTCCAAACTCAATCACACACACACAGAGCATATTCTCAAGAATTTGAAAAGTGCGCTCGGACTGTCCGTCCGTCTGAGGGTGAAATGCTGTACTTAACTCTACCCGAGTACCCAACTCATGCTGAATGGCCCTCCAGAACCGTGATGTGAACTGAGTACCCCTATTTGAAATGATAGAAATTGGAATACCATGCAGACGAACAACCTTTCGGATATAAATCTCCGCCAGACGCTCCGAAGAATAGGTAGTACACATAGGAATGAAATGTGCGGACTTGGTCAGCTAATCCACAATCACCCAAATGGCATCGAACTTCCTCAAAGTCCGTGGGAGCCCAACTACGAAGTCCATGGTGATCCGCTCCCACTTCCACTCCGGAATCTCTATCTGCTGAAGCAACCCACCCGGTCTCTGGTGCTCATACTTCACCTGCTGACAGTTGAGGCACCGAGCTACAAATCAAACTATATCTTTCTTCATCCACCTCCACCAATATTGCAGCCTCAAATCCTGGTACACCTTCGCGACACCTAGATGAATGGATACCACGAACTATGGGCCTCCTCCAGAATCAACTCCCGAAGCCCATCAATATTGGGTACACAAATCTGACCCTGCATCCTCAATACCCCATCATCACCAATAGTCACATCTCTGGCATCCCCATGTTGAACCTTGTCCTTGAGGACAAGCAAATGGGGTTCATCAAATTGTCGCTCCCTGATCCGATCAAATAATGAAGATCGAGAAACCACACAAGCTAGAACCCGACTGGGCTCCGAAAGAGCCAATCTCACAAACTGGCTGGCTAAGGCTTGAACATCCATCACCATGGGCCTCTCCGCTGCTGGTAAATAAGTCAAACTCCCCAAACTCTTTGCCCGGTGACTCAAGGCATCGACCACCACATTAGCCTTGCCCGGGTGATACAAAATAGTGATATCATAGTCCTTCAGCAGCTCTAACCACCTCCTCTGATGCAAATTAAGGTCCTTCTACTTGAACAGATTTTGCAAACTCCGGTGATCAGTATAAATCTCACAAGGCACACTATACAAATAATGACGCCAGATCTTCAGGGCGTGAACAATAGCAGCTAACTCCAGATCATGGACAAAATAATTTTGCTCATATACCTTCAACTGTCTGGATGCATAGGCAATCACCCTACCGTCCTGCATCTAAACTGCTCCAAGGCCAATCCTCGAGGCATCACAATAGACAGTATAAAACCCCAAACCTATAGGCAATATCAAAATTGGGGCTGTAGTCAAAGCTGTCTTGAGCTTCTGAAAGCTCACTTCACGCTCTTCCGTCCACTAGAACGGAGCACCCTTCTGGGTCAGCCTAGTCATAAGGGCTGCAATCGATGAAAACCCCTCAATAAAATGACAGTAATAACCCTCCAAGCCAAGAAAACTACGGATCTCTATAGCTGAGGATGGTCTGGGCCAACTCTACACTCCTTCCACTTTCATCGGATCCACTTGAATACCCTCACTCAAAACCACGTGGCCCAAGAATGCCACGGAATCCAACCAAAACTCACATTTCAAGAACTTTGCATATAAATTCTTTCTCTCAAAGTCTGAAGCACTGTCCTCAGGTGCTGCTCATGATCTTCCCGACTCCGGGAATACACCAGAATATCATCAATAAAGACAATGACGAACGAGTCAAGATATGGCTGAAACACACAGTGCATCAAATGCATAAAGGCTACTGGGGCATTGGTCAACCCAAATGATATAACAAGGAATTCGTAATGACTATACTGAGTCCTGAAAGCAGTCTTCGGGATATCTGGCTCCCGAATTTTCAACTGATGGTAACCTGAGCGCAAGTTAATCTTAGAAAACACTCGTGCGCCCTGAAGCTGGTCAAACAGATCAATAATACGAGGCAAAGGATAACAGTTCTTCACTGTAACTTTGTTCAACTGGCGATAATCAATACACATACGCATAGAACCATCCTTTTTCTTTACAAACATGACAGAAGCACCCCAAGGTGATACACTGGGCCGAATAAAACCCTTATCAAGAAATTCATGTAACTGATCCTTCAACTCAAGAGGGGACATACGATACAGAGGAATAGAAATAAGTTGAGTTCTCGGCAACAGATCAATGCCAAAGTCAATATCTCTATCAGACGACATGCCTGGAAGATTAGATGGAAACACATCAGGAAAATCCCGTACTACTGGGGCTGAATCAATTGTAAGGGTATCAATACTGACATCTCTCACATAATCTAGATACGTGTCACACCCCATCTCAACCATATGCTGAGCCTTAATGAAACAAATAACTCTACTGGATGTATTATCTAAGGTACCCCTCCACTCTACTCGCGGTACACCTGGCATAGCCAGCGTCATGGTTTTGGCGTGACAATCAAGAATAGCATAATGGGGCGACAACCAGTCCATGCCCAAGATAACATCAAAATCTACCATGTTGAGCAATAATAAATCGACTCTGGTCTCAAAACCACTAAGATCAATCACACACGACCGATAAACGTGGTCCACAACAAGAGAATCTCCCATAGGAGTAGAAACATAAACAGGGGAACTCAAAAAATCCTGAGATACACCTAAATGCGGAGCAAAATAAGAAGACACATAAGAATTGGTGGAGCCTGGATCGAATAAAACCGATGCATCTCTATGACAAACCAGGACAATACCTGTGATGACAGAATCAGAGGCGATAGCCTCGGTACGGGCAGAAAGGGCATAATATCTGGCCTAGCCTCCCTTCTAGGGCGACTTCTACCTCCCCGACCTCCACGTCTAGCTGGCTGAGCTGATGGGGTAGCAACTGGAGCTGTAACCATAGCTTGAGAACTCTGTTGGGCACGATGTGGCTGAGAAGTTTGTGGAGGTGCACTCTTCCTCCGGCCTAAGATGTGGCTGCAATAAGGGGAAGGAACCTTGCCTGAATCAGAGTGGTGTATATGGTCATAAACTGCACAAGAGTCTCCTGGAGCGCTGGAGTAGTAGTAGCAGTAGGTGTATCAGGTGTCTGGACTCCGACTGGAACTGTTAGTGGCACCTCGGTGGCAGCTCGCGCGGGTGCTCTGGCTGCACCACGTGCGCGTCCTCGGCCTCTACCCCGGCCCCAGCCTCTAACAGCTCCAGTAGGAGTCGCGGGTGCCTGATCATCTCTGGTAGCACATGTTCTCACCATCTGTGAGAGTATAGAAGACCGAAGTTCAGAATTGTGATGTCAAAATCTTGCACGACAAGGAAATCAAAAGAAGTGGAATTTTCCTAACAGTTACATAGCCTCTCGTAGATAAGTACAGATGTCTTCATACCGATCCGCGAGACTCTAATAAACTGGCTTGTGATTCATGACTCCTATGTACCTAGAGCACTGATACCAACTTGTCACGACTCCAGTTCGCCCTCCGTGAACTATCGTGATGGTACCTAGTCTCTACGACTAGGTAAGCCTAACAAATGCGGAAAAAGAGCAATGGCGGAAAGAAAATAATTAAAAACCAAGATAACAAAATGAAACAGTGTTTAAAATGCCGCATGGCATATAACTATACAAGAATCTCAACCTAACACTCCCAAAATCCGGAGCCCCATGAATCACAAGCTAAGAGATACATAAAAAGCTCTAACTCCAGAAATGTCTATCAAAAGAAAATACAGAAGGGCTATTCTAGTACATAAAGATAGAAAGGGACTCCTCGATCTGCGGACGTGGCAGATATACCTCGAAGTCTCTACAAAACGCCTCGCCTCAAGGATGATAAGACTGAGTAGAGCTACCTAGATCTGCACATGAAAAACATGCGCAGAAAGGGCATGAGTACATCACAACGATACTCAGTAAGTGCTAAGTCTAACCTCGGTCGGATAGTGATGAGGAAGGTCCGGGCCCTACTGAGGTTAAATGAAATACAAGGTATAACCGTATATAATAAGACAATCTAATTAAATGCAACAGTAAGAAGTAACACAGGATAAAAAGAACAACAATGACTATAACAGAGACAAAATAATCACGGAAAGGAATACAACTCAACACGGAAATAACAATCGGGGATCTCTCAATATCCCGAGGATCACTTAGTATCCTCAATATATGTGCCGGGGATCTCTCAGTATCCCGAGAATCTCTTAGTATCCTCAATATAATGCTGAGGATCTCTTGGTATCCCGGGGATCTCTCGGTATCCCAAGGATCTCTTAGTATCCCTAATATATGTGCTGGGGATCTCTTGGTATCCCGAGGATCTCTTAGTATCCTCAATATATGCTGAGGATCTCTCGGTATCCCACGCTATAGTCCAAATCAATATATATGTACAGGGGATCTCCCGGGATACCGTCCCGTAGTCCTAAAGTAAACACGCAACAACAACACGAAGAATACTCAATTAAATTCAATTTCACACCAAGGTAAAACAGGTATTCCTAACCTTGCATGCTGCACATAGTCCAAATAAGGCAGTTTGAGCAAATAAAGCAATTAAGTCAATTAGACATGATTCCCTAAGCTAATAGTAGGCTTAAATTGCAAGTAGAATAAACAAGAAAAAGAAACACAATTATAATTACTTAATAAAAATCGAATTTTCAACAATTAGCACAAGTACGCACTCGTCACCTCACATACAAGGCATTTCAAATATCAATAATACCAAAATTCTAAGGGGAGTTTCCCCCACACAAGGTTAGGCAAGCCACTTACCTCGAACCGGCTCAAAATCAACCCGAAGCCACGTTCTTGCCACGAGTACTCGACTCCAAATGGCCCAAATCTATTAAATTCAATTGCATAATGTAACTAAAACTTCAAGTAACTAATTCTATAAAAAAATGCTAAGCTAATACGCGAAATTAGGTAAAATGACCAAAATGCCCCTCGGGCCCAAGTCTCGGAATCGGATTAAATTTACATTTTCAGAGTCTTCATACTCTCACGAGTCTAACCATACCAAAATTATCCAAATCCAATGTCAAATTCCCAATCGAAACTCGAAATTTAGGTCTAAGAACGTTCTCCAAATTTCCCCCCAATTTTCATCCCAAATCTGAAATTAAATGACAAAACTAAGATTAGATTATAGAAATAACACTAGAAAGGGATTATGAATCGTTACCCACTAAGTTCCTCTTCAAAATCCTCCCAACACCGTCCTCTCCCTAGCTCCAAATTAATTTTCTAACTTTTGAAACTAAACCCTCGAAATTCTTATTTTTAGCCCAGCAAATCCGCATCTGCGGTCCAATTTTTGCATCAGCAGTACCGCTTCTGCGGACTAAACATACACATCTGCGGTTCTCACTAAAAGGCCTGGGACCGCATCTGCGGTCGCTCACTCGCACTTGTGCCATCGCAGATGCGTCCAAACCTCCGCTTCTTCGGCTCTTCACAATTCACCTCATGGCCACTTCTGCGACTTGATTCCGCATCTGCAGGAGTCGCACCTGCAGCCTCCCAACCGCAAATGCGGTTATGACAGCATCCATAAACTTCAGTTGAAACTCAAAATTTCCAATCTTTCCGTCAACCATCTCGAGGCCCCCAGGACCTCAACCAAAAGCATGAACAAGTCATATACCACTATCCAAACTTATACCAATCCTTAAAACACCTAAGACAACATCGAAACATCTAATCAGCTACAGATTCAAGCCTTAGAACTCCAAAAACTCCCAATTTACGCTTTCGATCAAAAAGTCTATCAAACCTCGTCCGAATGACTTGAAATTTTGCAAGCACGTCACATTCAACACTATGGAGCTACTCCAACTTTCTGAATTCCTTTCCGACCCCGATATCAAAATCTCACTAGCGAACCGAAAACTTCAAATATTCAACTTTCGGCATTTCAAACCTAAATTAGCTACGGACCTACAAAACACAATCTGAACACGCCACTAAGTCCGAAATCACCCAATGGAGATAACAGAACCGTCAGAATTCCATTCCAAGGTCGTCTTCACACTGCTTCGACTACGGCCCAAATTCTACAACTTAAACTCTCATTTAGGGACTAAGTGTCCCAAAACACTTCGAAACTCAAAACCGAACATCCCAGCAATTCAAAATAGCAGAAACAAACACAGGGAATGCAGTTAATGGGGGATCAAGGCGTAAATTCTTAAAACGGCCAGCCGGGTCGTTACATGCTGGTAACCTGAACGCAAGCCAATCTTAGAAAACACTCGTGCACCCTGTAACTGGTCAAATAGATCATCAATACGAGGCAAAGGATCCCTCTGCTTCACTGTAACTTTGTTCAATTGGCGATAATCAATGCACATACGCATAGAACCATCCCTTTTATTCAAAAACAAGACAGGAGCACCCCAAGGTGATTCACTAGGCCGAATGAAACCCTTATCAAGAAATTCCTATAACTGATCTTTTAACTCCTTCAACTCAGGAGGGGCCATACGATATGGAGGAATAGAAATAGGCTGAGTGCCCGACAACAGATCAATGCCAAAATCAATATCTCTGTTGGGTGGCATACTGGGAAGATTAACTGGAAACACATCAGGGATGTCCCGTACTACTGGGACTGAATCAACTATAGGGGTATCAACACTAACATCCCTCACATAGGCCAGATACGTGTCACACCCATTCTCAACCATTCGCTGAGCTTTAAGGAAAGAAATAACTATACTAGGAGTGTGATCTAAAGTACCCCTCCACTCTACTCGTGGTACACCTAGAATAGCCAGCATCACGATTTTTGCATGACAATCAAGAATAGCATAATGGGGCGACAACCAGTCCATGCCCAAGATCACATCGAAATCTACCATGTTGAGCATTAACAAATTGGCTCTGGTCTCAAAACTAAGAGCAACCAAACAAGACTGATAAACGCGGTCCACAATAAGAGAATCTCCTACAGGAGTAGAAACATAAATAGAGGAACTCAAAGAATCCCGAGATACGCCCAAATGCGGGGCAAAATAAGAAGACACATAAGAATAAGTGGATCCTGGATCGAATAAAACTGATGCATCCCTATGACAAACCAGGACAATACCTGTGATGATAGAAACAGAGGCGACAACCTCGGTACGGGTAGGAGGGGCATAATATCTGGCCTGGCCTCCCCCTTTAGGGCGACCTCAACCTCCCCGACCTCCACCTCACATATAAGGCATTTCATATCTCAACAATACCAAATCCTAAGGGGAGTTCCCCCACACAAGGTTATACAAGCCACTTACCTCGAACCAGCTCAATCAACTCGATATCACGTTCTTGCCACGAGTATCTGACTCCAAAGGGCCCAAATCTATTGAAATGAATTGCATAATGTAAATATAAATTCAAGTAACTAATTCCACTAATTAATTCGAAGCTAACACGCGAAATTAGGAAGATCGCCCAAAAAGTCCCCCGGGCTCACGTCTCGGAATCAGATAAAATTTGCAAAACTAGAATCATCACACTCTCACGAGTTCATACATACCAAATACACGAAAATCGGACCATAAACAACCCCTCAAATCCCCGATTCCAAGTCTCCAATTTCAAATCCTAAACCCCCAAATTTAACCCTAATTTTCCATAAATTTCTTGCCAAATCAGTAGAATAATACCATAATAACGAGTTTGGGTTCCAAAAATCTTACCTCCTCAAAGATCCCTTGAATTCCCTCTCAAAAACCTCCCAAAAAGATCAAATCCCGGATGAAAATGTTGAAAGAATGTGCAAAAATCGCGACTGAAACCTTATATAGGTTCTGGCCCAGGGTTTCCGCACCTGCACCCGTTTTCTCGCACCTGCAGCCCACACCTGTGGTCCGAGGTGTGCATGTGCAAAATTCCACTTAAAGTACTGGGCCGCACATACGCTTCTTCTACCGCACCTACGGTTTTGCAGGTGCGCTCCAGCTCTCGCACCTACGACTTCAGAACTCCAAACGCCCAACCGCATTTGCGGCTTCTCCATCACTTATGCGGGCCCGCACCTACGGTCCCATCTATGCAGGTGCGGTTATGACAGATCCAGCCAACATCAGATTTTTCCCAAGTCCAATTCAACTTCCGTTAAGCACCCGAAACTCACCTGAGGCCCCCGGGACCTCAACCAAATACACCAACCAATCCTAAAACCATACAAACTTATTCCAACCCTCGACTCGCATCAAACAATGCTAAAACCACAAATCACTCTCCAATCCAAGCCTAAGGATTCCCAAAACTTCCAAATTCCGCTTTCGATCAAAAAGTTTGTATGCGGCAAAATCGGAGGGTCCCATTTCTTGCTACTAATTCGTTTCAGAAGAACACCTCGAGGCCTCGAGGACGTGAAGCTGTGACCGAGTTCCCTCACTCAAAGCTCATCGGGGCCCGACCTAAAGGGAATGGCGCTCAAAGCTAGAGCAAAAATGGGGAGTTCCTAGGGCACGCGGCTAAGTCTGACAAAGCCGGCCTGCCCAGTATCTGTATTAGGGTGTTGCGTCTAGCTGTCCCATCTCCATATCTTTGTAATTAATACTTTTTGTACTATATTGGAACTCCCCTCCTATATAAAAGGGATCCTTACCATTTTGCAGGGGGCTACTGTTGCTCCAACTATTCTACACGAAATATACAAGAACTCTTTCTTTTCTCTCTAATATATTCTTTCAATATTATTGCTCTTATTTGTTGGCTTCATACATGTTCTTCATTTACTACTTATCATTGGCCATAAAAAGCCTCCTTTAATTATATCCTAACTGTTATCCCTTTCCCGATTATCCCCGATAGATCGAGCCCGAGTCCAGGCATCGACCTCGAGGCCCCTCATCGGTCAGTCCGAGGCCAGAATAGCTAAACCCCTCGGTTCGATTATAATTTCATTTTAGCTCGCATTTCATCTTTTATCTTCAGATAACTAGCATCAACTGCATAAACAACTAACATAAAAATAAATCACGTATTTTTAGAGTCCCATCAACAAATTTAATTGTTATTACTATTTTCACGGTAAATAGTTTGACGCCCATCGTGGGGCTAAAAATAATAGTGATTATTTTCTTGCTGGTTTCGTTACACACCGCAAGTTATTTTTCACACTTTTTCTTGCCAGGATCTTTGATTTCAGGTCGAAATATCTGGCTCAGTGAATAGAGTTGAGAACGACAACCTTGAAAACCATGAAGAAAACAGTGTGGCTGTTCCAGTTATTGGCGCGCCACCACATAACCTTGATAATGCACCTGGACCGATTCCAGCGGATGCGGGTTTGCAAGATGCACAACATGTCGATGAAACATCACACACCGATAGGAGCATACAACATGGCGACCAACAGGAAGCCCAACCACTGTTATTTTTGAAATGTTGCAGGCACAACAACTGGCTATCCCTCAGCTGCAAATCCACCCGAAGACTCCTAGCACAGTAGCACCAGAAGCTACTCCCCCGACCAAACAAGTATTGGAGAGGTCGAGCAACAACGGATCGGTAGCCGATCCTGCCAATCATAAAAATGCTCTAGGACCTCATCAAAAGGATCGAGTCAGACGAGAAAATGATAGCAATCAATGACAAGAAGGTCGAAACCTATAACTTCAGGGTCGACCAAATCCCGGGTGCATCCTCGATCCTGAAAAATGTAGATTCGAAAAAGTTCGTGCAACGGCCGTTCCCAGAGGAAGAGGCTCCGAAACCCATTCCAAAGAAATTCAAAATGTCGGAACTCCCAAAATACAACGGGACCTCATATCCCAACGAACATGTCATTGCCTATACGTGCGCAGTAAAAGGCAATGATATAAAAGACAATGAGATCAAGTTCGTCTTACTGAAGAAGTTCGGAAAAATGCTCTCGAAGGGGGCCATGATGTGGTAACACAACCTAGCTCCCAACTCCATAGACTTATTTGCCATGCTAGCAGACTCCTTCATAAAGGCACATGCCGGTGCCATCAAAGTAGCAACAAGGAAGTCCGACGTATTCAAGATTAAGTAGAGGGAGAATGAAATGCTACAAGTATTCGATCTCGCTTCCAAACGGAATGAATAGAACTATCCCCGGTCCGACGATTGGGCGGTGCAGACCTTCACTCAAGGCCTTAATGAACGAAGCTCAGTAGCCTCAAGACAGCTGAAAGAGAATCTGATCGAGTACCCTGCTGTAACCGGTCGGACGTCCACAATCGATACCAGTCAAAGATCAGGGTCGAGGATGATCAGCTGGGATCCCCCTCGGGCTTAGTGTATCCGAGCAGACTCCTGGCGAAGGAGTCGAAATCGAACAAAGAGAGGTATCAGTTGTACCCCGAAGATAGGAGGAATGCCCCGAGATGCAATCCGCCTCGCAACGATCGATTGTTGAACCGAGGACAGAACCCTCGGGGACTCATCAACAGAGGCGGATTCGACGGGGACACGGGGCCAACGGAGGCACCTCGTATATCAAAATACAACTTTAATGTCAATGTACCGGACATCGTGTTCACCATCAGCAAAACCAGGGACATCAAATGGCCTAGGCCTATTCAGTTGGATCCTTCCTAGAGGAATTACAACTCAGTATGTGAACTTCATGATACGCACGCCCATAGGACCAAAGATTGCCACCAGCTCCGAAAAGAAATAGCCACGCTACTCAATAAAAGTCACCGCCGAGAGGTTTTGAGCGATCGGGCTAAAATTCATGTTCTGAGAAAGAGAGGCAGCCAAGAAGAACGAAGCAAATGAGTCATGACACGCTATCCACATGATATTGAAGGGGCGTCGACACTCCCCAGGAACCTGCGATGTGGAGGACAAAAATATCCATCACCAGAGAAAAACAAACCCGGGGATACATACCCGAAGCTGCCCTCACTGAAAGTGAGGAAGGCTTCGAAACCTCGCCCCAACTTCATAACAACGCACTGGTAACCTCTTTCTTCATTCATTTATTTCGAATAAAACATGCGCTTGTGAATCCAGGTAGCTCGACCAACATTAACAGGTCGAGAGTTATAGAGCAGCTCGGGCTGCTAGACCAAATCGTGCCCGTCTCTCGAATCCTTAATAGATTCAACAGGTGATCGAAACAACAAAAGGAGAGCCCATTCTCCCAGTCAGCATGGCTGGTGCGGCCCAAAACGCCAAATTCCATGTCATTGAAGGAGACATGAGGTATAACACCTTATTCGGACGACCATGGATACACTGCGTGATAGCGGTACCATCTACTCTTCACCAAATGATGAAATTCCCAGCAAAGGACGGAATTAAAGCTGTCTACGGGGAACAACACACTACAAAAGAAGTGTTCACAATACGTAACGTAGCGACGACACCAATATCTCCACTCTCGAAAGAGCCGAAGGATAATCGAACTATATCTTTGGCTAAGCCCGGTTACACATAGCGGAGGACTGTACTGAGTCCTTGCTCCAAATAATAGGGACACATCAGACCTCGAAACATCACCATCCCAGGATAAGGTAAGACCACCTCCTTTTTTCATTATTTTACACTAACCCATATGCAGGCGCCCGGTTAGGGCAGTCGAAAGTACTAACCCAACCCGAAGATATCAAGGCCTTAACGGCATCCCTCACACTCTTTTCCTTCGGCCGAGCTTCTGTCCCGAAGAGGGTTTCACCGGCAAGGTATTTAACGAGGCAACGTCCATGCGGTACCTAAGGAGGATCCGACAAACGTACAAGGCTTCTTTTGCAATCAACCTCGAACACTGGAGGGAACCCCCTCGAGAGGTCATCCACTCGGAAAACCAAGGAACGACGAACAAGGTTTCTATAGGAAATGATGTAGCAGGCCAAACAGTCAAATGAACCATATCCGCATAAGCCAGACTCATGGCAGTGAAATGACATGTACTTATGCCAAGCAATCAAAGAATATTTTTCGCCAAAGCATCTCGTACTCCAAAGGATACTCAACATTTTTCATGGTAAAGATCCTTCCACCGAGAACGTCCCGAAATACTCAGAGACTATCGTCAATGACTCGGCACCCGCATGGCCTCTAGGCTGGAACTCCAAACTCATAAGCCCTCAATGAGGCAATTCCAAGCTCACAAGTAATGGCCCTCGAGCATAAGCAAACTTGATGACTCAGAGACTGTCGCCAATCGCCATTCATTTAAAAACCCGAGGCCATAAGACCCCGAGTGGGCAGACTCGGTCTAATAAGACCTATTTAAGGCAACAACGAAACTGTAAGACCTCAAGCAAGGCATGAATCATACTTGTACCAAGTATCAACAAAGCTGTGAGACCTCAAGCAAGACATGAATCATACTTGTACCAAGTATCAACAAAACTGTAAGACCTCAAAAGGCATGAAAATTTTGTAAGACCTTACTACAAGCATAAACTCAATACCGAAGTTTAGGTTGTATGTTGCATTTGTAAGACTCCCGAAAGTGCACACCCTCGATATAGATGTCTAAACTACTACACTCAGGACCAAAAATGGCTCCAGCCAAACATAAATGACTACGGTCATACGGCTGTACCGGCTGAATTAATGCAACTCGCGGATGCCCGACAGCCACTATAAAATCATAGGCTATTACTTAGAATCGACTTCGAAAAGAACTGGTTAAACATGCTACCCTTGACAGGCAAAAGAGCTTCAACCATGTCAACTCTAAATCATAAGGCTTGAAACTACTCAGCCTATGAGCTAAACATTCTGAGGTGCTCGAATATCGCTGCAAACAACTTGAAATCGAGGTTCTTCTCGAACCAACGACGGATTAGACAAAGTCATTTCAAAAAGTCCTTAACGAGAGGAAACAAAGCCTACATATGCCTAAAGTCAAAGCGTAAGAACCATTGTCATCAGCTTAACGAGCCTTAGGGCCACATACTAAAAGGTCGCAACGACCAAAAGCGCAAGAGCCACTGTCGCCAGCTTAAAACTTGAAAGCTTGAGGGTCAAAATGAGCTCGAGTCATAACCCGATTCGGAGAACGGACCCAAAATAGTTAACTATACATGCCCAAGGGCGAAGCGTAAGAGCTGTTGTCGCCAGCTTAACGAGCCTCAGAGCCGTGCATATAAAAGGTTGCTTCGACCCAAGGCGTAAGAGCCGTTGTCGCCAACCCACACAAATACAGAACTTGAGGATCAATTGTGCTCGAGTCAAAACCCGACTCGGAGACTGAACCCAAAATAATTAAAATACAAATAACCAAGGGCAAGGCGTAAGAGCCATTGTTGCCCGCCCATGCAGACACAAAAGCTTGAGGGTCGAATGAGCTCAAGTCGAAACCTGAATCAGAGACTAAACCCAAAATAGTTGAGCAAAAGCGTAAGAGCTCTAACGCTAGCTTACACTAAAGGGCGCATCGACCGAGCACGTAAGAGCCTCTAGGCCTGCCTAACAAGCCCCGGGACCATATCATGAATCTAAGTGTTCTCACCAACTCTGCAACCAGTCCACCTGGTCAGAAGCAAAGCAAAAAGGGGTACAAAAGAAATAAAACCTCAAGTTTTCTTTTATTTATAGATGTAAAAATGTGCATTCTCTGTCTACAAGCACGCTCTGAAGATATCACATACAAAATGGCAAAGTCTACGCCCCGTCCCGCCCCTGAGAGCTACTGCCTATCAACCTCATCTTCACTCTCCTCAACGTTGGATAAGAGTGACCGAGCACCATGCTCATCCGCCCTCGCTCGCACCAACTCTTCCGGGAGAACGAAACCCCTAGTACCGATCTCCTCGAGAACCCTTCTTCGAGATCTGCAACAAGCATATTCTTTGATCCTCTTTTCATGATCGAGTACCCTCTTCAACTCGGCTTGAGCATCGACAACATCCTTCAAATTAATTGCCATGTCCTGATCAGCCTTATCCCGGCTCAGTGCAGCTTTGGTCCGAGCATCAATGATCTCAGCCCTGACCTTCCAAAATTCGGATTCAATCTTCGTAATCATATCCGCTTGAATTGAAGTGTTATCACGAGCTAAGCTGAGTTGGACCTTGAAGGCAAGAGCTTTAGCCAAGGCACCCTTCTCTTCTTAAGCTTGAACCTGCGCCTGAGCTCTTAGCTCGACATAGTCATTCCTGATTTGGTCGACTTCACCCCTGAGGCATTCCAGGGCCTCCGTCTTTTTCTGTAGTTGGGATAGGTGAAGAGTTAACCTGAGAAGTTAAAAAGCGAAACGCATACCCACCCAGGACGGGAAGTTACCCGCTCCATCAAATAACTCTCATAATTCGAGCTCCGGTATGCCTCATATTGCTAATGTGTCAACTCAACTTCCTTCTCCTAGCAAAGGAGCCCAAGGGACCTACCCTCATACAGAGCTTTCCGAAGCCTAGCCCCATGACGGAGCAACTCAGACCTAAGCCTATCAAAGGCCTGCAAAAGAAAAACTCGATAGAAGGGAAAACGCGAGATTCAGAAGGCCTGTGCCAAAGCTCACCACAAAGTGAAGACGACAGACTTCCTCGAAGGCCGAGCAAACCTCTGTTAATCTAGTCCCCTCCGCCCTGGAAGAATCATCCCCGGTCGAAGCACAATCATTCGGAGGAAACACCTCTCCATAATGGGAAACTTCGGGCGCAGCAGGCTCGGATGATGCTTTCTCCTCAAAGACTCGGCCCCGTTTCGCCCTACTGTGAGCGCCATCGCACTGTAAATGCATATCCCATTTATTATTGTCGTCGTTCAGCTCGGAAGCTGGCAATCCCTCCCCCTCTCCGGAGGAGCACAACCTTGCCCTTAGAGACCCTCCAATACCTACGACGGCAAGATTAATACATGAAAATGGGAAAATGCCCTCCCAAATGTACGAGGGACAAGGAAGAAGCAGTATACACACATACCATGGTATTTTGCTTCCCATCTGTCTCGGGACACAGCTAGCCACCTACGCTCATCACAGGTCAAATGGGTCGCCAACTAAGCCAGGCAGATCAAGAACTTCGCCGACGCCCATGAAATTGCTGCAGAAAAGGGAGAAACATGATTATTAAACTAGTTTCCACCATGAGCAAATTTGAGAAAGCATGATACTCTCCATTCACGCATATAATTCCATTCCTTGGGGAATGGCATAAGTTCCACGGGGATAACGTCAATCTTCCTCATCATCAACAACAAAGGGCGTGGACGAACGACACCGCAAGGTTAGCAGACCTTGATGATGAAAGGGCCGGTACAACCTGAGAAGATGACTGAGCGTAAATTCAAGCCCTGCCTTCTCCGCAAATAACCTCATCATCAGCACTATTCGCCAAAATGACGAGTGTATCTGTGCCAAAGTAACCCGATACTTTAAATAGAAATCGAGCACAACCCTATTAAGGGGGCCTAGTGCGAAAGGGTACAAGTACACGTTCAGGAATCCATTGGCAAGGTCCGTGATACCCTCATCCAGGGGAAGCGCTTGTAACGCTACCCCCTCGCCCCATCCGCAGTCTCTCCTTACCGACTCAAGATGCTCCTCTCTAATCGAAGACATAGTCTTCAAACTAAACTCCCGTGGATCCTGAATGCTGTGAGCGAAACTTTCCCCTCTCTGCCGGGCAGACCCTGAAGTAGCAGTCATGGCTATGGCGGGGCTAGCAGACTGGAGTAGGAACCTGCACAAACACTTTGGTGCTAAGGTAATGAAGGACTCGACGCTGAAACGGAAGGATAACTATCTAAAATATTGGGATCTCCTAAGAAGCGGGAGCAACTCCATATATATATGGCAAAACAGCAATGGTCCGCCTACCCAAGTTAGGTCTCAGGAGGCCAAAGGCTTCAATACCAGTCTCGAGGTGGTACCCGACCTCGAGGACCTCCATCAAAAATAAGTTAGGCTTCAAAAAGCCAACCACATCATCTCTAGTCCCGAGGTGGTACCCGATCTCGAGAACCTCTGTTAAAGAAAAGTTAGGCTTCAAAAAGCCAGCCACATCATCTCCAGTTTTGAGGTGGTATCCGACCTCGAAGGTTTCTCTCAAGAAGAAAAGTAAGCGCTTCGAGCTCCACCCATAAGGGCTCGACCCCAAGACATCGCCTGAATATGGGCAACCCCTCATTGGGGACGTGTCCACAACGCCTTAAAAGGTTATCTACATCAAATTCAAAACAAATCTCTAGGTGCCTAAAGCTGACCTTCACTCAGAGGCCACTCTAAAAAATTTCAAGGTTCGATGCACTATCTTCATGAGACTCAAGGGTCCTGATGACCCGAGTCTATCGGACTGCTTCAAGGTTGGTTCGGGGAACAACAGTGGGCTCTGAAAGGAGCCATTTCTGTCAACCAAAGACCGGAGGGAATACTCGCATCCTAGTTAGATATTGACGATCGTCAACAGAGGCATGCATTCAAAATTCCCACAAATACAAAAAAATATGGCAAGTATCAAAGGCAGAAGTCAAGAAAATATCTCTATATTCATGAATGTTCTCTTACAACGGCTCTCAAGGGGTCCTTACATATGATTACAACAGCCCACAAGGGGTCTCTACATAGAAACAAAGAAGCGAAGGGATACACGTAGTGAAAGCCTAGAGCCTAATCTAGTCTTGAATATCCACCTCCTGCAGCAATGCCTTCAGACATCCTCTTTTCGGGCATGCGTCCTCAAAGGCAATATCTTCCGCAGCGCTGTTTCCTCGGGAACCTCATCCTGGTCTTCCACACTGATATCCCTAAAGGATAAATCGAGAAGCAGGAAAGGATGAAAAAAGGCCATAGCCCGCCAACAGTCGAGGACCCTCATTGGCCAAAAGAACCTCAGAGAGGCAACATACCTGGTGAGCGTCGGCCTCGCTTGCACGACTACTTTGAATTCACTTCTTGGGACATTGAGCCGTGCAAACTACCAGCCCGGGGTGAAGCGCCACGCCGAGCTGGGGTATGGAGGTGAGCAGCAGTGTATAGTCTGAATAAGTTTCTAGAATGGGGAAAGTCGATCCCCCATATATCATCATCTAGAGCCAATAAGAATAACAATAGCAGGCGTAACAACAACAATAGAGACAACAAGACGGTATGATCTCGCTCGACAAAGGGAAACTCAGGCAAAAGGCCACCACGCGGCTGATGGGCATGCTACCAAACAACCTTAAGGCCGTGAACTCCAAACATGGTGATTAACAATAGAGAAAGATGGCGAGAAGAAAGGGATGAATGAATGGATGAAGGCACTTGGATATAAAGATAACGCCAGAATACCCCCATTTATAGGAGATAATGGCACAACCATCGAGGCCTTTGGAAGACTGACCGGCAGGTACAATTAATGCGTTCTTGAAGAATTGAATTGACTGCGGCTATCGTTTTGAAGAGCGGGAATCGAAGACGCATTGAATGGCGTCAAAAAGACAAGTCCATGGGATGTCCTGGTTATCGTGAAAACTCATGCCATAGGTTGCGTCATCGGCATGATGTCGTCACAGGAAGCCCGACGAGCCGGGTATCAGAATCGTTTCCCATCACTTCGTTCTAGGAAACGTGGAGACTATCTGTATGCAGCGAAATTGGAGGGTCCCATTTCTTGCTACTAATTCGTTTTAGAAGAACACCTCGAGGCCTCGAAGACGCGAAGCTGTGACCGAGTTCCCTCCCTCGAAGCTCGTTGGGGCCCGACCTAATGGGAATGTCGCTCGAAGCTAGAGCAAAAATGGGGAGTTCCTAGGGCACGCGGCTAAGTCTGACAAAGCCGGCCTGCCCAGTATCTGTATCAGGGTGTCGCGTCTAGCCGTCCCATCTCCATATCTTTGTAATTAATACTTTTTGTACTGTTTTGGAACTCCCCCCCTATATAAAGGGGATCCTTACCATTTTGTAGGGGGATGTTGTTGCTCCAACTATTCTACACGAAATATACAAGAACTCTTTCTTTTCTCTCTAACATATTCTTTCGATATTATTGCTCTTATTTGTTGGCTTCGTACTTGTTCTTCATTTACTGCTTATCATTGGTCATAAAGAGCCTCCTTTAATTATATCCTAATTGTTAGTCCTTTCCCGATTATCCCCGATAGCTCGAGCCCGAGCTCAGGCATAGATCTCGAGGCCCCTCATCGGTCAGTCCGAGGCCAGAATAGCTAAACCTCCTGGTTCGATTATAATTCCGTTTTAGCTCGCATTTCATCTTTTATCTTTAGATACCTAGCATCAATTGCATAAACAACTAGCATAAAAATAGATCACGTATTTTTAGAGTCCCATCAACAAATTTAATCGTTATTACCATTTTCACGGTAAACAAAGTCTATCAAACCTCGTCCGAATGACCTGAAATTTTGCACACACGTCACATTCAACACTACAGAACTACTCCAACTCTCGAAATTCCATTCCGACTCCTAGATCAAAATCTCACTATCGAATCGGAAACTTCAAAAATTCATCTTTCGGCATTTCAAGCCTAAATAAGCTACAGACCTCCAAAACACAATCCGAACACGCCCCTAAACCCGAAATCACCCAACAGAGCTAACTGAACCGAGACCGTCTTCACACTGTTCCGGCTACAGTCCAAATTCTAAAGCTTAAACTCTCATTCAGGGACTAAGTGTCCCAAAACACTCCGAAACTCCAAAAATATCCTCTCGGCAACTCACAATAGCAGAAAACGATACGGGGAAAGCAGTTAATAGGGGATCTGGGCATAAATTCTTAAAACGACCGGCCGGGTCGTTACATAATCATTATGGTATGCTGATTCTTAAGGTCTAAGGTGCATAGAAGACGTGGTCGTTATTCTTATCTACATCCTTGATTTGGTTAACGACAACTTCGTTAGTCTGTGCATGTTCTTCTTAATTGAAGAAAAAAGAGAAGTCTGTTCTCCATTTTTCATTTTTTATGTATATATTTAGTACTTAATGTCAATTAGATAGACTTGCAAAATAAAATTTTCTATTTTTCCTGTAATTTCAAGACGTGAAATTTCTGCACCAAAAGTAGAAAACAAAGAAATACTAGGGTGATATGCCCACTCTCTAAAAAAAAAGAAGTGACTCGTGCCGATGTACTACGAAATTATGAAGAATTTATGTTCAAAAGAACATCTTGATTGTTGAGCTGCTGTGGCTATCTTTTTATTTATTGTTTATTTGTAACAAAATTTTAGTTGAAGTTTTCATTGAGTTTTTTTTGTTTTATTGTTGAAGTTTTGCAAATATGTAAAGTTGCAAACTTGTATGACTAGATTTTTTTTGACAGAAAACTAAAAGATGTTTATAGTTATCGCAAATTTACTTTTCAATCATTACAAAAGCATTATTAGTAAATTAAATGATATTTCACGCGAACAAATTTACTAGTATTTAAAAAACTTTGTGCCTTGTCGGTCCCCCTTTTTCCTCGCGGAGTCCGGGTTTTGACATTCATTGGGAACAACTCGTTTCCTTTTAGGTATTGGGTACGAAATTTGAAGAGTCGCCACCTAACGGATTTAAGGTGCGTTAGGGCACCTAGAGCAAGTAACTCATAAGACCGGTTTGTATTACCAGAGAATGGGTAGGGGCTCAAAATAACCTTGAGGGGAAGATGTTAGGCACCCCTCGTGGTCCACAACGGTGGGTCCCGATCGAACTTAAATTATGTGAATTAGTTTTATAAATAGATAAAGCAAATTAGACAAATTGGTGTTACATTTAAAACAAGGGGTAAAAGGGGTCCTATGTTCTTTAGCCTACAGGATCACATCTGTACAATTCTCGGTAAACCTTCCTCAACTAGAGGGGTTACACATGACATTAGCGCACATGCCATCATATCCTTTTACTACCCAATTACCCTCCCCTTAGTAGTTATATAAGCAATTTTGATTAAACGAACTCTATGCGTACATTACCCGTCCCTTCCTTATGGCCCTGGAGGTGTTTAAGACCTCTAATTTAGGCAGTTCTAGACTTTCCTAAGGTAATTAAGGAGAAATATCTAGGCGACAAGCAAGAACAAATAGGACTGTCAAATAAAGAACAATTAAGGGGGCTCATATTTACCTCCACAAATAAGCAGATAATGGCACATCTCAAACAACAGGATTTCAGATATTTCAAAGGATCCTAGGTAGAATATTTAGGTGAGCATGACAAACAGAATATGAAGCATTGTGTTAAAGCAAGGCGATAAAGACCTAATCAGTTTGCTTACTGATTTTAGGGCTTGCTGAATCTGCACCATTCACAAATAACAAAAGCATAATTTTATAGTTTTCAGTATTTTAGTCACCCTATAGGCTTGACTAGGCATATAACAGTGATGTCCTATGAACATGGTATCTAGTCATTAGAGGAGTGCAGTAAACCAGTAAACAATTTTAAGTAAGTAGTTTGGATTCTATAGGCATGCTGTATAAGTGTAATGACTGATTTTAGACTTGTAGATACTGGTAGCAAAATGCAGAAATTGGTTTTAAAATCCTATAGGCATGACATCTAAATGCAGCAATTAGTTTTTAAAAACTTATTGACATGCAGAAAACTGATCTAGACTTTGTCGGCATATAGAGACTGATTTACATGCATGGTGTCAAAAATGCAAGATTGATTTTAAACCCTATAGGCATGGCGTCTAAATGAACAAACATTGCGATAACCTATAAGCATGGTATCTAAATAACAGACATTGCAATAACCTATACGCATGGTATCTCAATAACAGATATTGGAATAATCTATAGGCATGGTTTCTAAGTAAACAAATATTGAAATACCTATGGTCATGATATCTAATGCAAGTAAATAGTCATAATAGACCTAAGGACATGATTTTTACCTAGTTTTCCCACAAAAATTATATAAAAAACCCTCCCTTTTTACTAATTTCCCCAATATATGTTTACAAGAATCATTATTAAAGACCATATGAATTACAGAAGGAACAAACTATGCTATAGGGAGCCTGAATAGAGGTCCAAGGTGAACCTGGAAATTCCAGGTCTTCAAACAGTCAAAAAAGCCATAATCTCATTGTACACCCAATGGTATCCTGGTGTGTCAAAGTTCCCAAGGGCCTCGGGGACCCCGGGCAATGTTCACACCAGAAAACTTTCAAAGTAACCCTTTGTGAGCAAGTTTGGAAAGCCAACTCTAGTGTGTCAAAGTTTAGAGGAGTTTCATGGACTCCTAAGTAATGCTCTCACTAGAGGGGCAATACCCTAGGTGTTCTAAGAATAGAAGTTGAAAACACGAGATAGTTTTTAAGAAAAATAGTTTTGGATTCTCAGGAAGTAAGGTGCAAACAGGGTCATTCAATCATTGTAACTCAAACAAAGGTCCCAACAGTCAAATAGTATACAGAAACAAGGTAAGTTGGAGTTTCAACTTAGTTTATTAACTGTCACTAGATGATCATACAGTCACATACAGAGGGATAGTAGGGCTTAGGATCAATGTTGGTCAGACGCCTGTGAAAGGTGAACATAAGGTAGAAGGAACATGCTAGTGGAGAAGTAAACACACAAATCTAGTTTATATATAAACAAGTATGCAGACTTGCTGAGAGTAGAAGTACAGGAGTAAACGGGTTGAAAAGCAGGATACACACAAGTTCAATCAAACAGAAATAGACCTGCTGTTGCAGTAAACACATAAATTGAACAGAAGTATACATGCTTATTGTAGTAAACACATAGGTTTGCTTAAGCAAAAGAAAGGCATGCTGACTATTAAGGAGACACACAGATCAAATTGAACAGCAGTAAGCATAAAGTCTAGTGAATATGTTGATTGGAACAATAATCATAAAGAACATGATCTAATGAGATAAGTAGACATGCTGATAACAGGACACATAGATGATTTAAATAGCAGTAGACATGCTGAAGAGGGAAAACATACAGGTTCAGAAGAAAGACACACTGATTGTAAGAAAAACACATAGGTTTAATTGAATGGCAATAGTGAGAGCATACCAATTAAGGAAGCAAAAATAGAAGGTAAAGTAGGCAGGATTCAACAACCTAGACTTGGCTTTCAACCGGCTAGACAAGCAATGAACACAAGTAACAGAGAGAGAGAAATGAGAGCAAGTTTATATGTGTATGTGTGTTTGAGCTATTGTTCGTTCTTTAAACAAGTCAGAATGATAGTTTATATAGCACTTAGCAAGGTAGGAAAAATAAGGTAAAGAATAAATCAGAGTTCATAAAACAGAGTAATCAAATAAAACAATCAGTTAATTGGGGACTTAACTCGATCAATTCCCACAGAAAAATCCGGAAAGGACCCCTTAAATTGGGGAGAATCCCTTAACGATTCAGATTGGGATTCAAATAAGGTAAACAAATCAATCATTTTCCATATAGGAGTAAACTAAACCCCTAAATCAGACTAATAGTCTAATTAAGGCAAGTTGTACTAATTAAAGTCACAAATAAGGAAAATGGGTAAATCACAGAGAAGTACTGATTTTAATAGGAAAACATAATACGAACCCTAAATAAAATCAGTCAATATATTTGATTGACAGAGATAAACGAATAACGGGACAACGATTGAAGTAATCAGTGCAATAAACAAAAAGACCTAGGGTTTAAAGCATATACACAAAATTAGTCAAACTAGTAAAGATAATCAGATTCAAACACTAGGAAGTTAAAAAAACCTTTGAAGAGAACTTAGGACGAAACCCTAGTTCTTAGAAAACACTAGAATCGAATAACAATAAGGAAAACAGAAGATTTTTTCGAAGAAAATACCAAATAACACTTAAACGTTTCAGATCGACAAGGATCTGAATAGACCCATGTACCATAAGATTAGGGTTTTAAGAAAAATGACAGAGATGGAAGAGACCTGGTTTAAAACCATAGATTCGAGCCATAAACAGAGGGAAAATAATACTCACAAACGGAGATGGCCATAGACAGGCCAGTGAACAAGTTTAAGGTAAGAACAGGTTGGATCTCCATGAGATTTTCTCAAGGATCCATGTAATCAAACAGCTAGGAGGCATAGAAGGTTGGTAATGATCGGAAAATGCACGAAAGCTCCATAGATAGGGGCTTCTCGCCGGTGATAGCAGTAAGGGTTAGGGTGAGTTGAGAGAGAGTAGAAGAGGTTAGGGAACGAAGGCGGCGGAAATGAAAGAGTGAATGGGGGTTAGAGGGTCATTTGGGATTAATATGGTAAGATTAATTGTGGACCGTTGATCTAAAAGATCAACGACCACAATTAAACGGGGTTATTGGGTTGGGCAGGTACATGTTGGGCCTGGAGGGTGAATTGGGCTGGTTTTAAAAGGATTTGGGCAAATATTTAGGGGTTAGGTCCGACAAATTAAAGAAATTAAAGAGATTCTTTGTTAAAAACCCAATTAATTAATAAAATAATTAACAGATTATAAAAAATAATTTTTGTGCATGAAAATATTTTAAGACAATCACTCGATATTTTAAAAATACAAAAAGCTATTTTCTAGTGAGATAATGTAATAATGCATACATAGGCTATTTTTGCAAAATATGCAATTATAGTCTTAAAATGCAAATGTAATTATAAAAAATATAATTAAAATATTCAAACGCTTATATAAACATAAATGATGAACTTAGATAATTAAATCATCATAAAATAATATGAGGGATAATTTTGATCATTTATGTAATTAAAAAATGCAGAAATAAATGGATTTAGGACTTTGAAAAATTATAGAAAAATTATAAAACACATGTATATGTTTGTAAATGCATGTACAATATTTTGAAAGTGTTTATGCATATTTTAAAATATATGAGGAAAAAATTGGGTATCAACATGCCCATATTTTTTAGTCTTGGTCGGATTGGCACAAGTTGCATATAACCTGAAAACTACTTTTCAGCCCTTAGCCCATGTTTAGATCTTGTTTGGCTGGTTGTTATGGATCATTTCATAATGTATCATATAGTATTATATTGTACTGTATCAGTTAACGTATATAATATTTGGATAAATTAAATTATTTGTCGGCATTTTATGATGTCTTGCACCAACAATATGAAGAGTAAACTTGCAATACTATAAAGAAGAAACAATGTACGAAGTAAAAATTATTATATAAAAAGGTAGGGTAAAAATAAAATAGCATTATTTAATAATAAAAAGGGCAAGATGATTGAGAAAAATTAGGAAACGATGCGACCACACTAAGTCGGTCATTCCATAAAGTATCACTTTTCGTTGTTACGTAACGACGGATTTAATGATACGACACAATAAAATTTAAGTAACAATCAAAACAAATATTGTATTTAAAGTAACAACGATACAATATAACATATAACAACTATCCAAACAAACGGTTAATGTATCAGTTATATATCGTGTTCTTCTTTTATTTTTTTTCTTTCTCTTTCTTCTTCTCTATTCTTCTCCCCCCTTCATGAGGTTTGCAACTCTATGAAATCCCTCAGTCATTGCTTCCTCTCCCGCCGATTTTGCTCTAGTTTTTGTACTCTCTTTTTTCTCTTCGGGTATTGCTCGATTTTCAGTTTAATTTTGCTCTAGTTTCTGACTTTTGTGGGTTTTTATTTTTATTTGATTTTGTTGTATGTTGTGTTTACATTTTCCTTTTGATTTTTGTTCCTTCTACTTCTGTTCATATTGTAACATTACTATTCTTGTTTGCGTGTCTTTTTATCTTGCTTTCTAGGGTATAGTTTTATTTTTTATTTTTGCTACAATACGGGTTTTAATTTCTAAGTGAAATGTGGATTTTTTTTTTATTATTATACGATGTTTTGTTTATTATTGTTGCTTTTAGTATATAATATTGTTTCTAAATGTTGTTGTTTAAAGTCTTTATGTGACTATGCAACTTTCGTTGTTTTAAGTTTTTTTTTACCTTTTAAATATTTTTATACTTCTATAGTTCGTCTTTGTATTGCTTTATGATTTTATCAATTTAATAGTAAGTCTTATTATTTGCATTTTTTCCAGCAAATGCGATTGAATTTGCTTCTAAAACGAGGAAGAAAATTTATGGAAAAGGGAGTAATGTTGATACTAAAAATTTGATAAACTAATTGCCTCCGACACTTATTTTTAAAGCATATGGAAATGTGAATTCCCCAATGATGATGATGATTTTGAGTCCCTTTCTGCTCCTACAAAAAATTATCAACAGGAAACTAGTCGATTGACACGCTTGCAGAGGAAAAAAAGCTGATAAGCTTGCTAAGATGGCCAGGATGAGGACTAAGAAATATGGTCGATGCGAGAAATATAAAGAGAGCTGAAAGCTGTTACGATCGAGGGAGATGATGATGTGAGCCTTCATGTGGAACAACAAAAAGGAAAGGGAGATGATGATGCGAGCCCTTATGTGAAACAGAAAAAGAAAAAGATCGTTAATGACAATAAAAGTAGCCTTGATGGTATATCCAAAGTACAAAGAGCTGCTACTCGTCTCAAATTCAATCAGAGGAAAAGCTAAGTTGAAGGTATTTTTTGTCGTGGTATTAATTTGTTGTCAATTTTGTTTTGTATAAACCTGTATAAATACTATGTTTTTTGCATCTGCCATGTTGAAATGCAACTATGCGATTTTTGTACATGCTTTATATAAGTTTATACATAGTGTATTTTTTCCTCGTTGATTTCTTTCTTCTTCTTTTTTGATATGCAGGTTGGTGTCTTCTATATACAACTAGCTGAATATTTTCGTACTAGGATTAGTTGCCATACCGAGACTGACGTTGTCGGTATTTTGAGAAAATACTCGACTGATATGCAACCGCAGATGTTCCACAATAGATGTTTTGTCTACTTCATGAATCCTCCACCTTTTAAGATTCAGAATCAACTTTTACATTATATGTTGCTAAGGGAAGCTGTCCCAAGAAAGGAAAGAGAGTTGTGGGTTAAACTTAATAATTGTTTGTTGCATTTTAGCATTGGAGAATTTGTTGTTATTATTAAATTGAAGTGTGTAGAAGACGACATCATTGTATATATTAAAGCTGAGGTTAATAGGTTTCTACTGGTATATTTTTCAGGAGATGAAAAAAAATCAATAATAAGGCACAGATTCTTGATTACTTTAACAAAAAAGAATCGAAGCCGGATGATGATGCATTCAAGATGGTTTTGATTGCGGTCGTCCATTATTTCCTATTATCAAGAACCAATGATCATGGTATCCAAAAGGATATTTTTATATCGTAGAAAGTGGTCAATATAAGAACTATGCATGGGGGAAAGTCATTTGAAGAGATTCTCACGACTATGAGGGATAAACAGTGTGACTACTTGCCGATGTATAGGCTCGAGGGGTTGACACTTGTAATGATCCGACCGGTTGTTTTGAGCTTTTGCACTTTGCTCGTCAGTTCTCGGGCGTGACCTGCCCCGTGTGATGTATTATGACTTATGTAAATCGTTGGTTCTAGTTTTCAGGGTAATCAGAATGAATTTGGAAAAACAGTTCTCAGTTGAAGCTTGAAATTTGAAAGATTTGACCAAGATTTAACTTGTTAGTATATGATCCTGGATCGGGATTTTTATGATTTGGTTAGCTTCGTTAGGTGATTTGTGACTTAGGAGCGTGATCAGAATGCATTTCGGAGGTCCGCGGAAGGTTTAGGCATGAATTGGCGAAATTGAGATTTTAGCGTTGTCCGGTTGATAGGTGAGATTTTGATATAGAGGTCGGAATGAAATTTTGGAAGTTGCAGTAGTTCCGTTGTATCTTTTGGGATGTGTGTGAAAAATTTCAGGTCATTCGGACGTGGTTTGGTTGTTTTTTTTATCGAAAGCATAATTTAGAAGGTTTTGGAATTCTTAGGCTTGAATCCGATGCAAATTTAGTGTTTTGATGTTGTTTTGAGCGTTCTGAAGGTGGGAACAAGTTTGAATGAGGTTTTGAGATATGTTGGCATGTTTGGTTGAGGTCCCGGGGGCCTCGGGTGAGTTTCGGATGGTCAATCGGACCATTTCATGAAGTTTGGAATTGCAGAAATCTGCTGTTCAGTGTTGCAGACTTTTCATGAAGTTTGGAATTGCAGAAAGTTTATGCCTGGGCAGAATGATTTAAAAGGACTCTTCCGCGATTTTGAGGCTAAGAACCTCCATTGTTGGGCGATTTTGAAGCTTGGGAGAGCTAATTGAAGAGGGAATTCAAGAGGGTTTCATGGAGGTAAGATTTTCGGACCCTAAGCTTGTTTCTATGATGAATTTATCATTGTTAGCTTGAAATCCATGGAAAAATAAGTAGCAAAAATGGGTAATTAGGGCTTGAGATTAAGAGACCTTTGAGTGAGGATTTGAGGGGCCATTTGAGGTCCGATTTTGATGTTCTTGATATGTATGGACTCGTGTGAGGATGATGATTCCATTGATGGTGATCTTATCGGATTCCGAGACGTGGGCCCGGGGGGCTGGGCTTGAGCAATTTCGGGATTTTGATGTAAAATTGGATATTTTCGAGTGGGCTTCGTTCCTTTTGCATATTTTAATGATTATGTACTGATTGTGGCTAGATTTAGAGAATCTGGAGGTTGATTCGTGTGGGCGAGGCATCGCGGGCTAGAGGTTGGATCGGATTGAGGTGAGTAATGATTGTAAATGATGTTCTGAGGGTTTGAAACCCCGGATTTCCCATCGTAATGCTGTATTGAAGTGAGACACACGCTTGACGATGAGCGTAGGGTCATGCACTATTGGGAATTGTGACTTGGTCCATCCCGATTGATTATTTTACCGCGTATTTGACTGAAATCTAATTGCTATCATCATTATTTGGGATGAATGCCATATTTGGGCTTTGTGCCAACTATTTGAACCCTTCGGGGATTTTTGTTGATGTTTCGTCAATGTTTTGATCTTATGCTTGAACTAAGTCATGCTATTTTCCACTATTTTTAAAACTCAGCCATGTTTACTCTGTTTTAACACTTGAAATGATATTTTAAATCATATTTTGGGCTAAACATCATGTTTTACTATTGCCCGAGTGGCTTATGTGATTTTTGACTAAGTAAGGCCGAGGGCCTGTGTTGTGAGGATACTTTTGGGTTGGGCTGCACGCCGCAGAGGAGATATACTGATTTGATTATGAGGCCAAGGGCCTGAGATATGTATGCCACGAGGTGGCTTGTTGATATTGATATGAGGATGATAGCCTGTTTATGATTCCACGAGGTGGGTTGATATTGCGCTTGGGCCGTAAGGGTCCCCTCTAGGAGTCTGTATACCCCCAGTGAGTGCGGGTACCCATTGTGATGTGAGATATAGCCCGAGGGGCCGATATTGTTCTATGTGATAGCCCGAGGGGCTGGTATTGTTCCATGTGATTGTGCCCGAGGGGCTGGTACTGTTCTGAAATATTGCCCGAGGGGCGGATTGTTGACACTGTGCCCGAGGGGCAAACCTTATGTGCTTATCTTTCTTATTTGCCTGTCATTACCTATTTAATTGTGTATTTGTGCCCGAGGGGCGGATTTTTCTGTACTTATCTGCACTAATTGTTTGGCATTCATTTGCGTAACTGTTGAAAAGTCATTTTCAAAGAAGTTAAACTGAGCTAAGATGTTTTTAAGAGATTTTTCAGCCTCATTGCTTTTATTGGTTTTGTACTGCTTCTATACAGCATGTTGATGTACTTTTCGTGATTTCTTACCATTCAGACTTTAGTTATGATTATTACTCACTGAGTTGGAGTAGTCACTTTACTCCCTGCACCTTGTGTGCAGATTTAGGTATTTCTACACCCTGTAGTGGGTATTGGTTGATCGGAGGCAGAGTCATCGGAGTTTAGCTAGGTAGCTGCCAGCATTCGCAGCACTGCTTTCCTCCCTCCTTATTTCATTAGTCTGTATTCAGTCTATTTCAGAACTTAGTTGTATTTTAGACCTTAGTAGATGCTCGTGACTTGTGACACTCCAATGTCAGACTGTGTTTGGGCTGTATTCCACACATTATAAAATCTTTTGCTTAGTCTTTAGCTTATTTACTCATGCTTAGACTGTTTATAAATGTTTAACTGTTTTAAAATTTGAATTGGAACTAGTTGGATGACCTTGTCTTCACGAGAGGCGCCATCACGACCGGGTCTAGATTTAGGGTCGTGACAAGTTGGTATCAGAGCCTAGGTTACATAGGTCTCACGAGTCATGAGCAGATTTCGTAGAGTCTCACGGATCGGTACGGAGACATCTGTATTTATCCTCGAGAGGCTGCAGAACCTTTAGGAAAAACTTCATAGTCTTGAATTCTTATCGTGCGTCCTTGATTTAGCTTGAGATGTAACTCTTTGAATTCCTTCCACACGTTCGTATGCACACATGAGCGCTCAGTATCAGATGTGCATCGATGGCTTGAGATTCCCTGATCGAGGGGTGAGATGTGATCTTTGTGAGTTGACGTTGGGCCAGTTTGGAGGACTTGAGGCTGGATTTTGCCTATAGCTTGAGCACCGAGGTGCTGATTGTGTGAGCAAGTGTTTTTGAACTTATATATTTGGTATAGTCCTTATTAGTGGAAGTGACAGTTGGATGGCTATGTGTGAGTGTGTTAGTACTACGAGATGTATCCATATGATTGGAAGCGACGGGAAGGGTCTGCTGGAGGATAGAAGAACTATTAGGTGCTTGATTTCCATCTTGATTCAAGGTATAGTCCTGAGTTATGGGCATGTGAAGAATCTTTTCATGTTTCCCAGTTGGGAGTGAAGTAAATTTCATGTTGTGCTATGAGTTCAGACTCAGGAAGACTAAGTGACTGCGTAAAGTTTATGACGGTGGAAGGTATGCGGAAAGGTTAGTTCGAGGCAAAGCAGGTGGGGTATCTCCTGCGGAGTGTTCAGAAGTTTGTGCGATCTTTATGTTGTCTGATAGAATATCTCATTTGCAAGTGAAAGATATGTGCTGTAATTTAAATTGGGTCGCTTAAAAGAGTGAGTTTAACTGTTGCGAGAGTGAATGTAAGATTTGCAGAAGATTTAAAGTACCAGATGATCTGTGTTTTCACAAGCTTGCAAAGGATTTTGAGTTTCATCTCATTATGGTATTATGACATCAATAAAGTATAAGAGTTATGAGTTATTGAGTGTGTGTTGATCTATGGATTCAAGTCAAATGGGGGAGTCTGCTATTGATTAGTTGATTGCACGGTTATGTGCTATGTCGGTTCCTGTTTGAGGCGTCCAGGTGAATCAGTTATGGCCTATCAAGATTGAGACCGAGGATGGCTCGAGTAAAGAAAAATTCTTAACAAAGGTTATAGGATGCTTCACAGGTGTGTGAGAATCACGGGATGTCTTGAGTCGTTATTGATAAGGGATGCTCGGTGCATATAGCAGGAAGTTGCTTGGTTGTAATGGAATGATGTCGCATTCTGCGGTGTCAGAGTGCTAATGAAGCATGGGTTGTTCGGTTCGTTTGATCAGGATCATTGCAGTTTGAGTAGAATGGATGACTCTCGAGAATGATTCTAATAGGTTCAAGATTTTTCATGTAACAATTGGGTATCTTCAAGTTGTATATGTGGCTAGAAACTAAGTTTTCATTGGAAGATGTCAATACTTGTGGTATTTTCTATATTAATTATGGAATTCTATATATCAGTATCAGAAAGAAGAAGGCAATGGCTCTGGATTCGTAGGAAGTCTCTTTAGGGTAAGCATTTTGAACGCGGTGCTGTTGGGAATATCTAGAGAGTATTCAACGGCTTATGGACCATAGGACGGTGTGGTTTTGATGCTTGGGTCTCATGTGTTAAGTCTGGGTTAAGATATTGTGATGTTATAGCAAGAAGGAGTATCAAGTTGAAGGTAAGTCAGAAGGGAACTCGGACAGATGGGATAGCTTGGTAGTAGGCCGAGTCGGTATGGTAAGGATATGATTAGATCTTGGATGTTTACGAGGTAATATGTTTCTACAGGTATTTTGCGGCAATGCTCTTGGGTTTTAGTAGCCTGCATAGGTTGGTTGAGTTAGGAAGATTCAGTCCTGACATGGCTTGGTTGTGCAGAGGGGAGTGGAAGATTTCTTGTCGAGTTCTACCGTGGCTAGAGATGTATATATTCTACTGGCGTGAGGAGCATGAGATGTATAGTGATTTTCTTCTAGATTGGGCTCAATGGAAAGTTCTTGGTTGGTTGAGTACATAGTTGCTTGTGGCTCATCATATGAAGTTCTCACGTTACTCTAGGGTGGTATGGCATATGCGGTATATTGTGAAGGATTAAGATTGCATGTGTAAGGTTACAGTTCAGTTCAGAAAGGAAGGTCATAAAGCTCTTAGGCAGCGAGCAGTATCAAATGATTGAGAAATAGTATTGCTAATTGGAGGAAATTTTGACGAGAGTATAAGTTTCGGAAAAAGGCAATGTGGTTAAGTTAATGGTATTTCGGTAGTATTGCAGCACTTTCTTGCTAGATCGACTGCCAATATTTGAGTCTGCTTGGCGGCACAGAAGAATTTTAGAGTATCTCTCGTAGAATGATTGGATATTAGAGGTGTGATATGTATTCGGATGGAAAAAATGGGATTAGATATGGTGACTCATGTGCCATATGGATTTGGAGACGGGAAGTTCTCATATTCAGACTATGTTGTGGTTGTGGGTTGCGTGAATCGACACTGTTTAGTGACTATCGGGGTTTGGAGACCCGAGCGGATCTTTTGTTGCTTGGTATGTTAGATTTTGGATGTGATATTGGGTTCAGACTGGTTGTCTCCGTGTTGTGTCATTCTGGACTATTGTGCTAAGGCGGTGCTGTTGGCTATGCCGGGAATGCCATAGATTGAGTGGCGAGGTTCGACGGATTATGTTCTTGGTAGAGTGGTTTCATATTTCGAAGACCCAATAGAGGGCTGGGAAGGATTGTCTTCCTTATTTGGGTTCTCGTGATGGGTATCAGTGCAGAGGCTTCTACCATTGATTCAGTTCTGATGGTGAGGGACTTTTCGAATGTGTTTCTTGTGGCCAGGCATGTCGCCGGGCAAGGTTGTCGATTTCGGTATTGATTTGATGTTGGGCACCATATCGTATGGCACCGACAGAGTTATAGGAGTGGAAGGAGCAACTTCAGGTTTCCTTGATAAGGAGTTCGTTGGCAGGTCAATGTGGATGCGTGTTCTAATTTGAATCGGCTTATTGGCTCCGAATTGTATTGTTGAGGGATGTGTTGATTCGATTGTTATTGAGCTTATTAGTAATCTAGGGAGATCTATGCGTTACTTTCTGTGTTGCGAGGTGTTATGATTTGTTGGTTATCGACACATGTGGTGCAGTGTTATTGGGGCCTCTCAGTGGAATTCGAGCGGGAGGAGTATTGGATATTGTTTGGCGGGGGCGCATTGACTATGTCCTTTCGGGTTGTGTGGTGTTATGTATCTGCTTTACCATGGTTATGATGATGTACTTGGCTCTAGGCATCAATTGCGCCTGGTCGTCAAGCTCGAGTATAGTGACTTGAGATTTTTCATGTGGAGCATTATTTGGATAGGATCGCGCTTTGCAGCGAAGTTATGTGGAGGTATGACCTTGCGGGATAGATTCGTGTTTTCTGTTTCTATGATGTGAGACAGGTTCTTGGCGTTGCGTTGTGGTGGTACCAGTGAGCTTGCGGTACAACTCATCCATTTGAGTTACTTTTCATGATTTGAGTATGTTCGGATTGTTGTTTATTGGTGTGCGGATTGCGCAAGTTGCGGCTTTAGTCTGTATTGAGGTGTCATGTCACCAGAGTGTTGTTGGATTAGATGAGATCGTTGGGATCTTTAATGAATACAATCGGATTTGGTTTCAACGTGTTGGAAGGATAATATCGAGGTTCGGCTCAGAAACTTGCTATGGTCTTTGCCAAAAGAGAAGTGGCTTCATGAATGGTTGGTCTGAGAAATGGTTATGGTTTACTGCGTATTTCATTTATCATTGGCAGTATATGGAAGTGTTGGAATGAGACTTTAGTTGATAAGAGGTTTTCTATCGGTATTCGATTGTTGTGTGCAGTTACTGTGATTAGAAGTTATCGCTACCAGTGTTTGAGTTATGTGGTATATCTTGTATATTGCACCCGAGGTTGCAGGTATGGGTTATTACAGCTGGTTTGGGCTTATTCAGAATATAGATATGAGATTCTGATCTTGTTAATGATTTCGGAAGTGGAAATGTGATTCTAAGGTTTATGGGCTAGGTTGGATTGTGAAATTTCAGTTACATCGTGTTATCGGACCTATATGAGATAGGGTGATGTGGGATCACCCCTAGGTATATGCATGCTAGGATTATTCAGCGATTGGTTGGTTTTTGGAACAACTCTGGGCATGTTCGAGGACGAAAATATGTTTAAGTGGGGGAGGATGTAACGACCCGACCGGTCGTTTTGAGCTTTTGCACTTTGCTCGTCAGTTCTTCGGTGTGACCTGCCCCGTGTGATGTATTATGACTTATGTAAATCATTGGTTCTGGTTTTCAGGGTAATCAGAATGAATTTGGAAGAACAATTCTCAGTTGAAGCTTGAAATTTGAAAGGTTGGACCAAGATTTGACTTGTTAGTATATGATCCCGGATCGGGATTTTTATGATTTGTTTAGCTCCGTTAGGTGATTTGTGACTTAGGAGCGTGATCGGAATGAATTTCGGAGGTTCGTGGAAGGTTTAGGCATGAATTAGTGAAATTGAGATTTTAGCGTTATCCGGTTGATAGGTGAGATTTTGATATAGAGGTCAGAATGAAATTCCGGAAGTTGCAGTAGTTCCGTTGTATCTTTTGGGATGTGTTTGCAAAATTTCAGGTCATTAGGACGTGGTTTGGTTGGGTTTTTGATCGAAAGCGTAATTTAGAAGGTTTTGAAATTCTTAGGCTTGGATCCGATGCGAATTTAGTATTTTGATATTGTTTTGAGTGTTCCGAAGGTGGGAACAAGTTTGAATGAGGTTTTGAGATATGTTGGCATGTTTGGTTGAGGTCCTGGGGGCCTCGGGTGAGTTTCGGGTGGTCAATCGGACCATTTCATGAAGTTTGGAATTGTAGAAATCTGCTATTCAG
Organism: Nicotiana sylvestris; assembly: GCF_000393655.2. Classification (NCBI taxonomy): domain Eukaryota; kingdom Viridiplantae; phylum Streptophyta; class Magnoliopsida; order Solanales; family Solanaceae; genus Nicotiana; species Nicotiana sylvestris. The sequence continues at coordinate 162,607,340 of NC_091064.1, read as the reverse complement.
TGTTGCAGACTTTTGACCTTCGCGTTTGCGAGAGGAGAGTCACGATTGCGAAGGGTTACCTGGAGAAGTCTGAGATTTTGGCCTTCGCATTCGCAAGAAGGTCTTTGCGTTCGCGAAAGGTTGGGAAGTTATTCATCGCGTTTGCGAGGTATGTTCCACGTTCGCGTAGAGGAAAAGTGGTAAGCTGGGTCTGAGGCATTTCTTTCATCGCATTCGCGATTGGTGTAACGCGATCACGAAGGCCTGTCTGAGTAAAACATCGTGTTCGCGTGGGTTGGTCGCGATCGCGAAAGAGGAAATTTAGTCAAAGTAATTTTGTGCTTCGCGAACGCGAGGCTTTGACCGCGTTCGCTAAGAAGGATTTTTATGCCTGGGCAGAATGATTTAAAAGGGCTATTCCGCGATTTTGAGGCTAAGAACCTCCATTGTTGGGCAATTTTGAAGCTTGGGAGAGCTAATTGAAGAGGGAATTCAAGAGGGTTTCATGGAGGTAAGATTTTCGGACCCTAAACTTGTGTCTATGATGAATTTTATCATTGTAAGCTTGAAATCCATGGAAAAATAAGTAGCAAAAATGGGTAATTAGCGCTTGAGATTAAAAAACCTTTGGGTGGGGATTTGAGGGGCCATTTGAGGTCCGATTTTGATGTTCTTGATATGTATGGACTCGTATGAGGATGAGGATTCCATTGATGTTAATCTTATCGGATTTTGAGACGTGGTCCCGGGGGGACGGGTTTGAGCAATTTCGGGATTTTGATGTAAAATTGGATATTTTCGAGTGGGCTTCGTCCTCTTTGCATATTTTAATGATTATGTACTTTTTTGTGGCTAGATTTGGAGTAGCCGGAGGTCAATTCATGTGGGCGAGGCATCGCGGGCTAGAGGTTGGACCGGATCGAGGTGAGTAATGATTGTATATGATGTTATGAGGATTTGAAACCCCGGATTGCACATCATAGTGCTATATTGAAGTGAGACACACGCTTGACGACGAGCGTGGGGTTGTGCACTGTTGAGGATTGTGACTTGGTCTGTCCCGATTGATGATTTTACCGCGTATTTGACTGAAATCTAATTGCTATCATCATTATTTGGGATGAATGTCATATTTGGGCTTTGTGCCAACTATTTGAACCTTTCAGGGATTTTTGTTGTTTCCTCACTGTTTTGATCTTATGCTTGAACTCAGTCATGCTATTTTCCACTGTTTTAAAAACTCAGCCTTGTTTACTCTGTTATTACACTTGAAATGATATTTTAAATCATATTTTGGGCTGTGCATCATGTTTTACTATTGCCCGAGTGGCTTATGTGATTTTTGACTGAGCAAGGCCGAGGCCTGTGTTGTGAGGATACTTTTAGGCTGGGCTACACGCCACAGCGGAGATACACTGATTTGATTATGAGGCCGAGGGCCTGAGATATGTATGCCACGAGGTGGCTTGTTGATATTGATATGAGGCCGAGAGCCTGTTTATGATGCCACGAGGTGACTTGATATTGCGCTTGGGCCATAAGGAGCCCCTCTAGGAATCTGCACACCCCCAGTGAGTGCGGGTACCCATTGTGATGTGAGATATAGCCCAAGGGGCTGATATTGTTCTATGTGATAGCCTGAGGGGCTGGTATTATTCCATGTGATTGTGCCCGAGGGGCTAGTACTGTTCTGAGATATTGTTCGAGGGACAGATTGTTGACACTATGCCCGAGGGGCGAACCTTATGTGCTTATCTTTCGTATTTGCCTGTCATTACCTGTTTAATTGAGTATTTGTGCCTGAGTGGCGGATTTTCTATGCTTATCTGCACTAATTATTTGGCATTCATTTGCGTAACTGTTGAAAAGTCATTTTCAATGAAGTTAAACTGAGCTAAGATGTTTTTAAGAGATTTTTCAGCCTCATTGCTTTTACTGGTTTTGTACTGCTTCTATACAACATGTGGATGCACTTTTCGTGATTTCTTACCATTCAGACTTTAGTTATGATTATTACTCACTGAGTTGGAGTACTCACTTTATTCCCTGCACCTTGTGTGCAGATTCAGGTATTTCTACACCCAGTAACGGGTATTGGTTGATCAGAGGCAGAGTCATCGGAGTTTAGCCAGGTAGCTGCCGGCGTTCGCAGCACTGCTTTCCTCCCTCCTTATTTCATTAGTTTGTATTCAGTCTATTTCAGAACTTAGTTGTATTTTAGACCTTAGTAGATGCTCGTGACTTGTGACACCCCGATGTCGGGATGTGTTTGGGCTGTATTTCGCATATTATAAAATCTTTCGCTTAGGCTTTGGCTTATTTACTCATGCTTAGACTGTTTATAGATGTTTAACTGTTTTAAAATTTGAATTGGGACTAGTTGGCTAGCCTTGTCTTCACGATAGGCGCCATCACGACCGGGTTCGGGTTTAGGGTCCTGACAACACTTGCATTGGAGACATAGTTTATTTAGTGTTATTGTACGGTTGACAATTGGCTAGCCGTTCGCATTGGCAATAATTTTCCATGCATTCTTAATTGGAAAGTCACCAAAACTCCATCATATACGAGCTTGACTAGTGGTGTTTTCATGCTGGGTATTGACCAGGAAAACTTTGTATGCGGTAAAATTGGAGGGGCCGATTTTGTGGTCATCATGGTGCTTCGTAGGCACGCTTCCTAGGGCCCGAGGTAGAGCTCGAGGTACAACCTCGTGGGGTTTCCAAATGCCCGACTCTGGGTAAATGTGGATCGGCAGTGTTATACCTCATATTTTCGTATATGGAAGTACTCCATAAATAAATTGATGAAAGCTCGAAAATGAGATGTTACATCTCACATTTTTTGTACGTTAAAGTTTTGTCGTAAGTTAATCGATGTAAGCTCAGGAATGAGATTATTTTAAGATTATAAGTATTATGTTATAGAAATCGTGTTTTAAGCTTGTCCCTTTTATGTCACTGAAATCTGTCCATTAAGTCTTGTGACAGAATGTTGAGTTAGAAATCATGCTTTAAGAAGTGTCTTACTATACTTACTTGAGAGTATGGTCTTGGAATCTTAACATGTCCTTTTTTTTGTATTTAGTAGTCTTGGTCTTAAATTTTGGACTCTTCTATACTTAGAGGTCATGTTTAGGCTCATACTGGTTAAGTCTCATGTTGTAAATCTTTACTGGTAGAAATCATGTCTTAGAGACCTTATTATTTGACTACCATGCCTAAGCATAACTTGAGTAATAAATATTTATTTTGATAACTTTTTCTATCATGATTCTATTTTTCCTTTATTAGAAATCGCATTAATATTTCATTCTCTAATAAATGCCATATTCATAAGCCTTGATTCAACTGATATGTGAAAATGAAGTATAAAATGAAGTATAGAAACCATGTATGTAGGTTTATCATCAGACACATAAGGTATGTTTTTCTCTGTTTTATTCCTTAGAAAACATGACTATAGGGAAACAGTTCATTCCTTCATTATAGGTGTTGTAACTTCTAGTTATGCTAGACAAATACATATTTACAGTAAATATCTTACTATCTTCAACGGTATTAACTTCCTAAAATTTATGAAACCATCTCCCTTAACCCATGCATCCCATTGGATGCCAGTATTGGCTAGGAATAAATATTTAAACTTATCAATCCCTCAATCTCTACTCATAGGTTCGTCAATTTTAGCTTTAAATTCTGCATAAATCTTTTCTTCTCTCCGCAAAATCAGTTTTCCAACACAATGCGAAGTAAAGACGGCTTGATACATAACATATCTGCAACAAAATAATTCATATTAAAAATACAATGATATAAAAAAATATGAAAAAGTAAATTAAATTTTAGAAAATTAAGCAACTCGAGATGCCGTTGAAATTTTTTTACTTTATATCACCTAAATCTCGTGTGTTGACTAAGAAACAACTGTATGGAACACTTTCTTTCTTGACAATTCGAGCTTTGTTGTGCTTATCTATTGCGTTATCACCTCTTTTCTGTTGTCAATCATCTCCTTTTTAACTTCTAATTTATGGTTCGGGCAATATTTCTTCCACGGGCAAAAAAAGTATATATAAGCAATTATAATGATGGAAATTTTAGAAGAAATCAGTATGCTATATCGAATATCTCTCACAATGATTCGTTTTTTACTGTCGATGGAACCTTCCAATGCGTCACCACCAGGTTGACATGAAAAATATCTTTAGGACGGCATTGAGATTCCTTACACGCTCTTCTAAAACAATGATAAGCGATTCTGTCCTGAATAAGGATACTGTTGCAAGTATAGCATGTGCTTTCTATAGCACCATAATGTATGCCATGCGAGCTAAAATTTCAAAAACTAAAGAAAAATGAATGAACAAAGTATTAGAATGTCATCACAAGTAATTGGTTATTGAAAAAAAATATTGTGAGGCCATGACGATAGTTTTTTAGACATTGCTAGTCGTGTATTAACTAATATCACAACCTTCTTACCTGTCACGACCCCAAATCCGAACCTGATCGTGATGGCGCCTCTCGTGAAGACAAGGCTAGCCGACACATTCCCGATTCAGTTTTAAGCAATTAAACAATAAGCATTTAGTCTTAAACATGCCATAAATCCAAAAGTAAGCAGTGACAATACAAAATAATTTGCGGAATATAATCCAACATAGCCCGATATCGGGGTGTTACTAGTCATGAGCAACTACCAAATCCGGATAAATATAGGAAAGGTCTACAAAGCTACTACAGAGTCACTAATCAGAGAAAGGAAATGAGATAAAGAGGGAGAAACACGGGACTGCAGACGCCAAGCAGCTACCTCGTGAACTCCGAAATCTGCGGGAGTTCTCAACCATCGCTAGCAGGATCAACAACGCTTGAATCTGCACACGGGGTGCACGGAATAAAATGAGTACTCCAACTCAGTGAGTAATAATCATAAATAAAGACTGAAAGCAAGAAATCACGTAAGGCACATTATAGGCTATACGGAAGCAGTAAAAGCCAGTAAAATAAGTGAAGCAGTGATAATGTGTAAAGTCATTTTAGTTCAGTTCAAACTTCATGAAATGCCTTTTTAACTATTAAGCAGGTAAGTGACAGACAAATAAGATAGATAAGCACATAAAGGATTGCCCCTCGGGCACAATGTCAACAATAGTAGCCCCTCGGGCTATATCTCACATCACAATGGGTACCCGTGCTCACTGGGGGTGTGCAAACTCCTGGAGGGGCCCTTTTCGGCCCAAGCGCAATATCAAGCCATCTCGTGGCATCATCACTAGGCCCTCGGCCTCATATCAACAAGCCAACTCGTGGCATACAAATCTCAGGCCCTCGGCCTCATAATCATACTCAGTGTTTCCTCACAATATAAGCCCTCGACCTTACTTAGTCAGAATCTCACAAGCAACTCGGGCAACAGTAAAACATGGTGCTCAGCCCAAATTATCATTTAAAATATCATTTAATGTATTAAAACAGAGTAGACATGGTTGAATTATTAAAACAGTAGAATATAGCATGACTGAGTACAAGTATAAAGTCAAAACAGTGAGGAAATATCAATAAAAATCTCCTAAGGATTCAAATAGTTGGCACGAGGCCCAAATATGGCATTCAGCCCAAAACATGATGATATCAAATAGTTTTCAGTCAAATACGCGGTAAAACAATCACTCGGGATGGACTAAGTCACAATCCCTAACAGTGCATGACCCCACGCTCGTCATCTAGCGTGTGTGTCACCTCAATATAACACAACGATGTACAATACATGGTTTTATACCCTCAGAACATAATTTACAATCATTACTCACCCCAATCCGGTTCAAACTCTAGCCCGCGACGCCTTTGCCGCTCGAATCAGCCTCCACTCTTGTCGAATCTATCCAAAATCAGAATCACGACGTCAAAATATGCTAAGGGAATGAAGCCCAAGCGAAACTAATCAATTTATAGCATAAATCCCAAAATTACCAAAACCTGACCCCTGGGCCCACGTCCCGGAATTCGATAAAATTCACATCAATAGATTCCTCATCTCCCCACGAGTTCATACATATCAAAAGTACCAAAATCCGACCACAAATGGTCCCTCAAATCCTCATGTCTAGGTCTCCAATACCAAGCCCTAGTTTCCCCAATTTTAACCCTTAAATTCCATTAACTATAGCTCTAATCCATGAAATAATACCATAGGAACGAGTTTTAGGCCCAAAATCCATACCTCAATGAAGTTCCCATGAAATCCTTCTTCAAAATCGTCCAAAAAGCTCCCAAGCCAACATAGAAATGGCAGAATAGCTCAAAAATCGCAAAGGAAACAATTTATACTTTCTGGCCCAGGGATTTTCGCACCTGCGGTCAATCTACCGCATCTGCGGTACCACTTTTGCGGTCCAAGCGCCGCTTCTGCGGCTTTTCAATTAAACGTCCACTTCTGCTTCTGCGATCCCCTTCCCGTACCTGCACCATCGTAGATGCGGCTCCTCAGCCGCTTCTGCGGCTCTAGCCTTCCCAGGCCCTTTCCGCTTCTGCGCCCCTCTTCTTCACATCTGCGACATCGCACCTGTGGTCCCCAATCCGCAGGTGCGGAAATATTAGAAGCAAAAAATCTGCAGCTCCATCAAAATTCCAAACTTCTCTGTCAACCATCCAAAATCATCCCGAGGCCCCCGGGACCACAACCAAAAACACAAACATACCCCATAACCTTATTCAAACCTACACCAATCTTCAAAATACCTCAAACAACATCAAATCAACCAAAACTCGTCTGATTCAAGCCTAAGTTTCCAAAATCTTCCGAATTCCGCTTTTGACAAAAAACCTAACAAAACCACGTTCGAATGACCTGAAATTTTGCACACACATCCCAAATGACACAACAGAACTACTGCAACTCTCAGAATTCTATTTCGACCCCTATATCAAAATCTCACCTATCAACCGAAAAACGCCAAAAATCCAATTTCGCCAATTCAAGCCTAAATCTACACCGGACCTCCAAAACACATTCCGATCACGCTCCTAAGCCCCAAACCACCTCCCGAAGCTATCCAACCATCAAGACTCACATCCGAGCCCTCTAACACTTAAGTCAATAGTCGATTGACTTTTCTAACTTAAGCTTCTTCAAAAGCGACTAAGTGTCTCAAACCTTACCAAATCCTTTTCGAACCCGAGTCAACCAACCCGATCACATATAGAACTGATTGACAAAGCAATAAGAAACAGAAATAGGGGAAACAGAGCGGAAACTCATGAGACGATGGGTCGGGTTGTCACATCCTCCCCAACTTAAACAAAAGTTCGTCCTCAAACGAGTCAAGAAACATACCTGAAGTCTCAAATAGGTCAGGATATCTGCTCCGCATCTCCCGCTCGGTCTCCCAGGTAGCCTCCTACATGGGCCGACCTCTCCACTGCACTTTTACTGAAGCTATATCCTTAAATCTCAACTTTCGAACCCGACGCTCCAAAATAGCTGTTGGCTCCACATCATAAGTCAAATCACCATCCCACTGAACCGTGCTGAAATCCAGAACATCAGACGGATCCCCAATATACTTCTGGAGCATAAAAACATGAAATACCGGATGCACACTCGACAAGCTGGGTGGCAAAGCAAGCTCATAAGCCACCTCCCCAATCCTCCGAAGCACCTCAAAAGGTCCAATGAACCGATGACTCAATTTACCTTTCTTTCCAAACCTCATAACACCCTTCATCGGTGAAACCTTCAACAGAACCTTCTCGCAAATCATGTAGGACACATCCCGAACCTTCCTATCAGCATAACTCTTTTGTTTCGACTGCGTTGTACGGAGCCTCTCCTGAATTACCTTCTCCTTTTCTAAAAGAATCCTGCACCAAGTCTGTCCCCAATAGCCTAGACTCACCTGGCTCAAACCAACCAAATGGAGACCTACACCGCCTCCTATACAAAACCTCATATGGAGCCATCTGAATACTCGACTGGTAGCTGTTGTTATAAGCAAATTTTGCAAGCGGTAGAAATTGATCCCATGACCCTCCGAAATCAATGACACAAGCACGCAACATGTCCTTTAATATCTAAATAGTGTGCTCGGACTGCCCGTCCGTCTGAGGGTGAAAAGCTGTGCTCAACTCGACCTGAGTACCCAACTCTTGCTGCACAGACCTCCAAAACTTTGAAGTAAATTGGGTGCCCCTATCTGAAATGATGGAAACTAGGACACCATGCAAATGAACAATCTCCCGGATATAGATCTCTGCCAGCCACTCTGAAGAATAAGTAGTACACACAGGAATGAAGTGCACGGTCTTGGTCAGCCGATCCACAATCACCCAAATAGCATCGAACTTCTTCAAAGTCCGTGGAAGCCCAACTACAAAGTCCATGGTGATCCGCTCCCACTTCCACTCTGGAATATCCATCCGCTAAAGCAAGCCACCCAGTCTCTGATGCTCATATTTCACCTGCTGACAATTGAGACACCGAGCTACAAATCCCACAATATCTTTCTTCATTCTTTTCCACCAATAATGCTTCCTCAAATCCTGATACATCTTCGCAGCACCCGGATGAATGGAATACCACGAGATATGGGCCTCTTACAGAATCAACTCCTGAAGCCCATCTACATTTGGCACACATATCTGGCCCTGCATCCTCAATACCCCATCATCACCAATAGTCACATATCTGGCATCATCATGCTGAACTCGGTCCTTAAGTACAAGCAAATGTGGATCATCATACGGGCGCTCTCTGATGCGATCATATAGAGAAGACCGAGAAACCATACAAGGCAATACCCGACTGGCTCCGAAATATCTAACCTCACGAACTGATTGACCAAGGTTTGGACATCAATTGCAAGAGGTCTCTCCCCAACTGGAATATATGCCAAACTCCCCATACTCACCATCTTTCGGCTCAAAGCATCGGCCACCACATTGGCCTTTTCCAGATGCTACAACATAGTGTATCATAATCCTTTAGCAATTCCAACCATCTCCGCTGCCTCAAATTAAGATCCTTCTGCTTGAACAAGTTCTGGAGGCTAAGATGATTAGTAAACACTTCACAAGACATACCATACAGATAGTGCCTCCAAATCTTCAATGCGTGAACTATGACAACCAACTCCAAATCATGAACGAGGTAGTTCTTCTCATGGGGCTTCAACTGACGAGAAGCATAAACAATAACTCTACCCTCCTGCATCAATACACAACCAATACCAACTCTCGAAGCATCACAATACATGGTATATGAACCTGAAGCTGATGGCAAAACTAACATTGGAGCCATGGTCAAGGCAGTCTTGAGCTTCTGAAAGCTCTCCTCACATTCATCCGACCACACAAATGAAGCACCCTTCTGAGTCAACTTGGTCAAGGGCGATGTGGTAGACGAGAATCCCTTAAAAACTAGCGATAATAACCCACCAAACGAAAAAACTGCGAATCTCTATGATTGAGGACGGTCTGGGCCAACTCTGAACCGCCTCTATCTTCTTCGGCTCAACCTGAATACCCTCGCTAGATACCACGTGCCCCAAGAAAGCCACTGAACTGAGCCAAAACTCACACTTGGAGAATTTTGCATAAAGCTACTCCTCCCTCAATCTGCAACACAACCCTCAAATGCTCCGCGTGCCCCTCCTAACTACGCGAATACACCAGAATATCATCAATGAAGACTATGACAAATGAGTCAAGATAAGGCCAGAACACACTATTCATCAAATGCATGTACGCTACTGGGGCATTGGTCAGCCCAAAAGACATCACCAAGAACTCATAATGACCATATCGAGTCCTGAAAGTCGTTTTAAAAATATCTGAGTGTCTGATCTTCAATTGGTGATAATCTGAACGGAGATTAATCTTGGAGAACACTCTCGCTCCCCGAAACTGGTCGAATAAATCATCAATGCGAGGCAAAGGATACTTGTTCTTAACTATTACTTTGTTCAATTGCCTATAATCAATGCACATCCTTATAGTGCCATCCTTTTTCTTCACAAAAAGAACCTGCGCAACCCAAGGTGATACACTAGGCTGAATGAACCCCTTATCAAGGAGTTCCTGAAGTTGCTCCTTTAATTCCTTCAACTCCGCTAGTGCCATACGATACGGTGGAATAGAAATGGGCCGAGTGCCCGACACCAGGTCAATACCCAAATCAACATCCCTGTCCGGTGGCATTTCCCGCAGGTCTGCAGGAAACACATCGGGAAAATCCCTCAGAATTGGAACAAAATCAATACTGGGAGTCTTAACACTGACATCCCTCACAAAGGCTAGATACAAAAGACAACCCTTCCCAATCATACGCTGGGCCTTCAAGAATGAGATCACTCTACTGGGAACATAATCAGTCACACCTCGCCACTCAATTTGTGGCACACCCGGTATAGCGAATGTGACTGTCTTGGCATGACAGTCCAGAATAGCACGACATGGAGATAGACAATACATGCCTAAAATGACATCAAAATCCACCATACACAATAATTAAAGATCCACTCGTTTCTCCAGACCCCCAATAATCACCACACACGACCGGTACACACGGTCTGCAACAATAGTATCGCCCACTAGAGTAGATACATGAACAAGTGAATCAAAAGACTCACGGGGCATACCAAAATAACGAGCAAAGTATGATGACACATAAGAAAAGGTGGAACCGGGATCAAATAATACAGAGGCATCTCTATGGCAGACTGAAACAATATATGTGATAACAGCATCGGAACCAATAGCATCGGGTCTGTCGAAATGTGCATAGAAACAGGCCTGACCGCCACCTGATTGACCTTCCCCTCTAGGGTGACCCCTAGCTAACTGACATCTACCCCTAGCTGGCTGAGCGGGTGGTGGTGAAGTAACTAGAGCTGAAGCCGATGACTGACCCCTCTGCTAAGATGAATCCGCAAGATGACGAGGGCACTACCTCTGCATATGACCTATCTCTCCACACTCATAATAACTCCCAGGAGCTGGAGAATGGGACTGAAGAGAACCCCTAGCACCGGAATAACTAGCAGATGCACTCGACATAGAAGAGCCCTAAACTGATGTAGAACAGGACGAACTTTGAGCTGGAAGGGCACTAAGTGATGACTGGCCCTGATGAGAACTGTGAGAACCATGACCCGATGACGCTCCACGATAACCTTGGCGAGCTGGATGAGCATGCCTGAATAGACGGCCTCTACCGTGCTGAAACTGACCCCTCGAAGGAGCACTACTATAACTACCAGATCCTCGAGGTCTCTTGTCCTTCCTCTCCTCACGCTCCTGGCGACAAATAGACTCAATCTCTTGGGAAATATCCACAACCTCCTCAAAATTAGCACCAATCACCCTCTCCTTGGTCATGAGAATGCAAAGCTGATAAGTGAGGCAATTAACAAACCTCATAATCCTTTCTCTATCTGTCAGAACCATCCAAATAGCATGACGAGCTAACTCGGAGAACCTCATCTCGTACTGCATCACAATTATCTCTCCCTGACGCAACCACTCCAACTCCCTACGCAGCTCCTCTCTACGGGACTGCAACACATACTTCTCTAGGAAGAGAACGGAGAACTACTGCTAGGTAAGGGGTGCTGCACCAACAGGCTTATGCTTCTCAAAAGCCTCCCACCAAGTGAAGGCAGCTCCAGAAAACTGATAAGTAGTGAAAGAAACCTCGTTGGTCTCCAGTATACCCGCTGTACGAAGCATCCTCTGACACTTATCCAAGACACCCAGGGTATCCTCGCCCTCTGCACCACTGAAGGTCGGAGGCTGCAGTCTACCAAACCTCTCCAACCTACGCTGCCTGTCCTCTAGCATGGCAGGAACTACATAGTCCTGAGCAGCTGCAACCGGCTGCACTGGATGCGCCCCTGTGTCTGAAGTCCCTGCACGACCTACTCAGGTGTACGAGCAGCGGGAGTCTGATTGCCTATCTCGGCCTGAGAAGTAGCTACGGTTGTAGTGACTGAAACTGCCTGAGCTAGGCCAGTGCAAACTGATAGAATCTGAGCCAAGGCCTCTTGAAGACCCGGAATAACAATGGGCATAGCTGGTGCCTGAGCTGGTGCTACTGGATCGTCCACAATTGGAACCTGATCCTGAACTGGGGCGGCTGGTGGGTCTGCAGGTGTTGCCCTAGCTGCTATGAGGGCCACACCTCTGCCCCTACCACGACCGCGTCCTCAGCCTCTAGTGTTCATAGCTGGTGGTACTGGTAGTCGTCCATCCTGACCGGTAGCGCGTGTCCTCACCATCTTTGAGAGAATAGAATAGCAGAAGTTTAGCACTCGGATCAACAAATTCGCACGACAAGAATTTCAAGAATATGAAGCTTTTCCTAAAGGTTCTGCAGCCTCTCGAGGATAAATACAGACGTCACCATACCGATCCGCGAGACTCTACTAAACTTGCTCATGACTCGTGAGACCTATGTAACCTAGGCTCTGATACCAACTTGTCACGACCCCAAACCCGGACCCGGTTGTGATGGTGCCTCTCATGAAGACAAGGCCAGCCGACACATTTCCGATTCAGTTTTAAGCAATTAAACAATAATTTAGTCTTAAACATGACATAAATACAAAAGTAAGCGGTGACAATGCAAAACAATTTGCGGAATACAACCTAACACAACCCGATACCGGGGTGTCACTAGTCATGAGCAACTACCAAATCCGGATAAATACAAGAAAGGTCTACAAAGCTATTACAGAGTCACTAATTAGAGAAAGGAAATGAGATAAAAGGGGAGAAGCACGAGACTGCGGACGCCAAGCAGCTACCTCGTGAACTCCAAAGTCTACCGGGAACTCTCAACCCTCGCTAGCAGGATCAACAATGTCTGAATCTGCACACGTGGTGCAAGGAGTTAAGTGAGTACTCCAAATCAATTAGTAATAATCATAAATAAAGACTGAAAGCAAGAAATCACTTAAGGCACATTATAGGCTATACGGAAGCAGTAAAAGCCAGTAAAATCAGTGAAGTAGTGATAATGTGTCATAAATTCATTTTAGTTCAGTTCAAACTTCATGAAATGCCTTTTTAACTATTTAGTAGGTAAGTGACAGACAAATAAGACAGATAAGCACATAAAGGATTGCCCCCTAGGCACAATGTCAACAATAGTAGCCCCTCGGGCTATATCTCACATCACAATAGGTACCCCCGCTCACTAGGGGGTGTGCAGGCTCCAGGAGGTGCCCCTTTCGTCCCAAGTGCAATATCAAGCCATCTCGTGACATCATTACTAGGCCCTCGGCCTTATATCAACAAGCCCCCTCTTGGCGTACAAATCTCAAGCCCTCGGCCTCATAATCATAATCATCGTTTCCTCATAACATAGGCCCTCGGCCTTACTCATTCATAATCTCCCAAGCCACTCGAGCAACAGTAAAGCTTGATGCTCAGCCCAAATTATCATTTAAAATATCATTTAATGTATTAAAATAGAGTAGACATGGCTGAGTTATGGAAACAGTAGAATATAGCATGACTAAGTACAAGTATAAAGTCAAAACATTGAAGAGATATCAATAAATATCCCCAAAGGGTTCAAATAGTTGGCACAAGGCCCAAATATGGCATTCAACCCAAAACATGATGACAACAAATAGTTTTCAGTCAAATACACGGTAAAACAATCACTCGGGATGGACTAAGTCACAATCCCCAATAGTGCACGACCCCACACTCGTCATCTAGTGTGTGTCACCTCAATATAGCACAACGATGTGCAACCCAGGGTTTCATACCCTCAGAACATCATTTACAATCATTACTCACTTCAATCTGGTCCAAACTCTAGCCCGCGACGGCTTTGACCCTCGAATCGGCCTCCACTCACATCGAATCTATGCAAAATCAGAATCACGACGTCAAAATATGCTAAGGGAACGAAGCCCAAGAAAAAATAATCAATTAGTAGCATAAATCCTGAAATTACCAAAACCCGACCCCCGGGCCCACATCTTGGAATTCGATAAAATTCACATCAATAGATTCCTCATCTCTCATTGAGTTCATACATATCAAAAGTCCAAAATCCGTCCACAAATGGTCCCTCAAATCCTTAAGTTTAGGTCTCTAATACCAAGCCCTAGTTTCCCCAATTTTAACCCTTAAATTCCATCAACTACAGCTCTAATCCGTGAAATAATACCATAGGAACGAGTGTTAGGACCAAAATCCTTACCTCAATGAAGTTCCCTTGAAATCCTTCTTCAAAATCATCCAAAAAGCTCCCAAGCTGACTTAGAAATGGTGAAAAAGCTCAAAAATCACGAAGGAAACAATTTATACTTTCTGGCCCAGGGATTTTCGCACTTGTGGTCAATCCACCGCATCTGCGGTATCGCTTTTGCAGTCCAAGCGCTGCTTCTGCGGATTTTCACTTAAACGCCCACTTCTGCTTCTGCGATCCCCTTACTGCACCTGCGCCATCGCAAATGCAGCTCCTCAGCCGCTTCTGCGGCTCCAGCTGTCATGACCCAGTTCGCCCTCCGTGAACCATCGTGACGGCACCTAGTATCTACGACTAGGTAAGCCTAAAATGCGGAAAATAAACCAAACTTGCGGAAGAAGAGGAAAACAATTTAAAGCAGAAATAGGGTAATAAAATAGCATTTAAAGTGCCGCTCGGCATACACAATATTTAACTCTCAAAACTAATACATATGCCCAAGACCCGGAAACCCATGAATCACAAGCTAAGAATCACTACGTCGTGCTCTAACTCCAGAATAGTCTAAAACAAAAATAAATACAGAAGGTTGTAACTATAAGAGAGAGTGAAGAGAGACTCCTCGGTCTGCGGACGTGGCAGATATACCTCAAAGTCTCCGAACGGTCACCTCGCCTCAAGGATGGTAAATCTGAGTCGGAGTACCTGGATCTGCACATGAAAAACATGCGCAGAAAGGGCATGAGTACACCACATCGGTACTCAGTAAGTGCCAAGACTAACCTCGGTCGGGTAGTGACGAGGAAGGTTAGGGCCCAACTGAGATAAAATAAAAATACAAGGTATGACAGTATAAGATAAGCAGTACAGTTGAAAACTAGCAATAAGAATTTAATACGGGAAAACAAGGAACTCAATAACTAAAGGAGAGGCAAAATAATCACAAGGAAATAACTGGGGATCTCTTAGTATCCCGAGGATATCTTAGTACCCTCAATATATGACAGGGATCTCTTGGTATCCCGAGGATCTCTCGGTATCCTTAATATATGCTAGGGATCTCTTGGTATCCTCAATATCCGTGCTAGGGATCTCTCAGTATCCCGCACCTCAGTTCAAATTCATAAATATGCGCAGGGGATCTCCCGGGATGCCGTCCCGTAGTCCCAAAGTAAAACACGCAACAACAACAAAAGGAATACTCATTTAAGCTCAATTCCGTACCAAGTAAACAGGTAATTCTAACCTAACACGCTTTACGTAATACAATTAAGGTAGGTTAAGCAATTAAGCAATTAAATCAATTAAACATGCTTTTCTAGGCTAACACAGGAAAAAGGAACACAATTAAAATTGCTTAAAGAAAATTGGACTTTCAACAATTAGCTCAAGTACGCACTCATAACCTTACGTACAAGGAATTTCAATTATCAAATATACCAAATCCTAAGGGGAAGGTACCCTACACAAGGTTAGGCAAGCTACTTACTTCGAACCGGCTCAATAATCAACCCGAGACCACGTTCTTGCCACGAGTACTCGATTCCAAATGGCCCAAATCTATTCAATTCAATTGCATAACGTAAATAACACTTCAAGTAACTGATTCTACAATTAAATTCTAAGCTAATACGCGAAATTAGGTAAAAAGACCAAAATGCCCCTCAGACCCACGCCTCGGAATCGGGTAAAATTTATATTTTCAGAATCCTCATACTCTCACGAATTTATGCATACCAAAATTATCCAAATCTAAGGTCAAATTCCCAATGAAAAGTCGAATTCTAGATGTAAAAGATATTCCAACATTTCCCCAATTTTCATCTCCAATCCGAAATTAAATGATGAAACTATCTATAGATTGATGGAATATAACTAGAAAGGGCTAAAGAATTGTTACCCAATGATCTACTCTTCAATTTCCTCCCAAAATCGCCCTCTCTCGAGCTCCAAATCGAATTTCCAACTTATGAAACTAACCCACAAAATTTCATATTTCTGCCCATCTGTTACCGCATCTGCGGTCCTAGGACCGCTTTTGCGGAACAATGGTTGCATCTGCGACTTCTCACTTAAAACCTATCTTCTGCATCTGCGGTTAACCTTTCGCAAATGTGGGACCGCTTCTGCGGTGAAGCTCCCGCTTCCGCAGTCCCTGCTGGCTTCTCCATTTTTTCCACTTCTGCAGTCTCTCCGCCGCTTCTATGGCTCCGCACCTGCGGAACCCAAACCGCAGATGTGGTTATGACAGAAAACCAGCTGAAGCTGCAACTCCAAACTCCAAAATCCTTTCGTCAACTATCCGAAATCATCCCGAGACCCCCGGGACCTTAACCAAAGGCACCAACAAGTCTAATACCACGGTCCAAACTTATACCGATCCTTAAAACACCTGAAACAACATCAAAACGACGAATCTACCACGGATTCAAGCCTAAGAACTCCGAAACTCTAGAAATACACTTTCGATCAAAAGGTCTATCAAACCTCGTCTGAATGACCTGAAATTTTGCACACACGTCACATTCAACACTACGAAGCTACTCCAACATCCGGAATTCCATTCTGACCCACAGATCAAAATCTCACTATCGAATCGGAAAACTTCAAAATTTGACTTTTTGCATTCCAAGCCTAAATTAGCTACGGACCTCCAAAACACAATCCGAACATGACCCTAAGCCCGAAATCACCCAATGAAGCTAACGGGACCATCGGATTTCCATTCCGAGGCCGACTTCACACTGGTTGGACTACGGTCAACTTTCCAACACTTAGGCTCTCATTTAGGGACTAAATGTCCCAAAACTCTCTGAAACACACAACCGAACATCTCGGCAAGTCAAAATAGTAGAAATAAACATGGGGAAAGTAGTTAATAGGGGATCAGGACATAAATTCTTAAGACGACCGGCTGGGTCGTCACATCCTCCTACACTTAAACATTCGTTCATCCTGGAATGAGCATAGAGACATACCTGAAGTAGTGAAAAGATGAGGGTAACGACTACACATATCCTGCTTGGTCTCCCAGGTCGCCTCCTCGACCGGCTGACCCCACCACTGGACCTTTACTAATGAAATATTCTTTGACCTCAGCTTTCTAACCTGCCTGTCCAATATTGCAACTGGCTCCTCAACATAGGATAGATCCTTGTCCAACTGGACTGAACTGAAATCCAACACGTGCGACTGATCACCGTGATACCTCCGAAGCATCGAAACATAAAATACCGGATGAACTCCTGCCAAGCTGGGAGGTAAGACAAGCTTATAAGCAACCTTCCCAACACGCCTCAATATCTCAAAAGGGCCAATAAACCTCGTACTCAACTTTCCCTTCTTCCCAAATCTCATAATGCCCTTCATAGGCAAAACCCAAAGCAAAACCGCTCTCCAACCATATAGGAAAAATCACGAACCTTCCGGTCTGCGTCGCTCTTCTGTCTGGACTGGGTTATACGGAGTCTGTCCTAAATCACCTTGACCTTCTCCAAAGCATCCTGAACCAAGTCTGTGCCCAATAATCTAGCCTTACCCGGCTCAAACCAACCCACCGGGGATCTATACCGTCTCCCATATAAAGCCTCATACGGTGCCATCTGAATGCCAGACTAATAGCTGTTGTTGTAAGCAAACACCACCAATGGCAAGAATTGATCCCAAGATCCTCCAAACTCAATCACACACGCACGAAGCATATCCTAAAGAATCTAAATAGTGTTCTTGGACTGTCCGTCCATCTGAGGGTGAAATGATGTACTCAACTCCACTCGAGTACCCAACTCATTCTGAACGGCTCTCCAGAATTGTGACGTAAACTAAGTACCTCTATCTGAAATAATGGAAACTGGAATACCATGCAGGCGAACAATCTCCCGGATATAGATCTCTACCAGCCGCTCCGAAGAATAAGTAGTGCACACAGGAATAAAGTGAGCAGACTTGGTCAGCCGATCCACAATCACCCAAATAGCATTGAACTTTCTCAAAGTCCGTGGGAGTCCAACTACAAAGTCCATGGTGATCCGATCCCACTTCCTCTCCGGAATCTCTATCTGCTGAAGCAACCCACCCGGTCTCTGGTGCTCATACTTCACCTACTGACAGTTGAGGCACCGCTATATCTTTCTTCATCTGCCTCCACCAGTAGTACTGCCTCAAATCCTGATACATCTTTGCGGCACCCGGATGAAAAGAATACCGCGAACTATGGGCCTCCTCTAGAATCAACTCCCGAAGCCCATCAATATTGGGTACACAAATCCAACCCTGCATCCTCAATACCCCATCATCACCAATAGTCACATCTCTGGCATCACCGTGCTGAACCTTGTCCTTGAGGACAAGCAAATGAGGGTCATCATACTGACGCTCCCTGATACGATCAAATAAGGAAGACCGAGAAACCACGCAAGCTAGAACCCGACTGGGCTCCGAAAGATCCAATCTCACAAACTGGCTGGCTAAGGCTTGAATATCCATCGCCATAGGCCTCTCCGATGCTGGTAAATAAGCCAAACTCTCCAAACTCTTCGCCCGATGACTCAAAGCATCGACCATAACATTAGTCTTGCCCGGGTGATACAAAATAGTGATATCATAGTCTTTCAGCAACTCTAACCACCTCCTCTGACGCAAATTTAGATCCTTTTGCTTGAACAGGTGCTGCAAGCGCCGATGGTCAGTATAAATCTCACAAGGCAAACCGTATAAATAATGGTGCCAGATCTTCAGGGCGTGAACAATGGCGGCTAACTCAAGGTCGTGGACCGGAAAATTCTTCTCATGTACCTTCAATTGTCTAGACGCGTAGGCAATCACCCTACAGTCCTGCATCAACACCACTCCGAGGCCAATCCTTGAGGCATCACAATAAACCGTATAAGACCCCGAACCTGTAGGCAACATCAAAATTAGGACTGTAGTCAAAGCTGTCTTGAGCTTCTGAAAGCTCGCCTCACACTCCTCCGTCCACTGGAACGGAGCACCCTTCTGGGTCAACCTGGTCATAGGGGTTGCAATCGATGAAAACCCCTACACAAAACGACGTTAGTAACCCACAAAGCCAAGGAAACTACAGATCTCTATAGATGAGGATGGTCTAGGCCAACTCTGCACAACCTCTATTTTCTTCGGATCCACCTGAATACCCTCACTCGATACCATGTGGCCTAAGCATGCCATAGAATCCAACCAAAACTCACATTTCGAGAACTTAGCCACAGTCCTCAGGTGCTGCTCATGATCTTCCCGACTCCGGGAATACACCAGAATATCATCAATAAAGACAATGACGAACGAGTTAAGATACAGCCGGAGCACATTGTGCATCAAATGCATAAAGACTGCTGGGGCGTTGGTCAGCCCAAATGACATGACAAGGAACTTGTAATGACCATACTGAGTCCTGAAGGCAGTCTTCGGGATATCTAGTTCCCGAATCTTCAACTGATGGTAACCGGAGCACAAGTCAATCTTAGAAAACACTCGTGCACCCTGAAGCTGGTCGAACATATCATCAATACGAGGCAAAGGATAATGGTTCTCACTGTAACCTTGTTCAGCTGGCGATAATCAATACACATACGCATAGAACCATCCTTTTTCTTTACAAACAGACAGGAGCACCCCAAGGTGATACACTAGGCCGAATAAAACCCTTATCAAGCAATTCTTGTAACTGATCCTTCAACTCATGAGGAGCCATACGATACGGAGGAATAGAAATGAGCTGAGTGTCTGGCAATAGTTCAATGCCAAAATCAATATCTCTATCATGCGGCATGCCTGAAAGATCAGCTGGAAACACATCGGGAAAATCTCCTACTACTGGAACTGAATCAACTGAAGGGGTATCAATACAGACATCTGTCACATAGGCTAAATACGCGTCACACCCCTTCTCAACCATACACTGAGCTTTAAGAAAAGAAATAACTCAACTGGGAGTGTGATCTAAAGTACCCCTCCACTCAACACGCGGTACACCTGGCATAGCCAGCGTCACGATTTTGGTGTGACAATCAAGAATAGCATAATGGGGTGACAACCAGTTCATGCCTGAGATAATATCAAAATTCACCATGCTGAGCAACAATAAATCGGCTCTGGTCTCAAAACCACTAAGAGCAACCAAACACGACCAATAAATGCAGTCCACAACAAGAAAATCTCCCATATGAGTAGAAACATAAACAGGGGAACTCAAAGAATCTCGAGGTACACCTAAATGCGGAGCAAAGTAAGAAGACACATAAGAGTAAGTGGAGCCTGGATCGAATAGAACTGATGCATCTCTGTGACAAACCAGTATAATACCTGTGATGACAGAATCAGAGGCAACAACCTCGGTATGGGCAGGAAGGGCATAGTATTTGGCTTGGCCTCCCCCTCTAGGGAGACCTCTACCTCCCCGACCTCCACCTCTGGCTGGCTGAGCAGGTGGGGTAGAAACTGGAGCTGTAACCATAGCCTGAGAACTCTGCAGGGCATGCTGTGGCTGAGAAATTTGTGGAGGCGCACTCCTCCCAAGACCTCTCACCACATGGAGTGTGTCTCCACACTCAAAACAAGCTCTGTGAGGACGTGGTGGCTGTGACTGACTCGAGCCAGGTCTGCTGGACTGACCTCTAAAAGCACCCCGCGCAAGAGGCGCACTAGATACCGGTGGTGAATAATAAGGTTCCCGAGGCCTAGGAGGAGCTGGAATACTACTGACTGCTGGAAGAGCTGAATGAACAGAGCGACTCATATAACCCCTACCACGACGACTTGTTGTTGGGGCACGGGCACCAGAGAAATGGCCTAACTCTCGAGACCTCTTGGCCTCTCTCTCCTCTCTCTCTCTCTCTCTAGCATGCATACCCTCAATCCTCCTAGCAATGCTCACCACCTGCTGATAAGAAATATCCATCTCCAACTCACGAGCCATGCTAGACCTGATGCTGGGAATAATCCCCTCAATAAACCGACGAACCCTCTCGCGAACAGTAGAAACCAAGGTTGGGGCATGTCTAGCCAAACTAGTGTAACAGACTGCATAATCTGAGACAGTCATAGTACCTTGGCGCAAATGCTCAAACTCTATGCGCCATGCATCCCTGAGGCTCTGAGGAACATACTCTCTCAGGAATAGGTCTAAAAACTGATCCCAAGTCAGTGAAGCAGCCGCATCCAGACTATCTATCTCATAGGTGCGCCACCACTCATAGACGACTCCTCGAAGCTGGAAAGTAGTGAAGGAAACCCCGTTCAATCCTAATATACCCATGGTACGGAGAATGCGGTAACACTCATCAAGAAATCCCACAGCATCATCCGATGCTAGACCACTGAATACAGAAGGCTTGTACTTCTTGAACCTCTCAAGTCTCAACCTCTCATCCTCAGAAGTCGCTGCCTTATCCTCGGGCTGATCTCGGACTGCAGGTTGTACAGGAATAATCTGAGGGACCTGCTCAACATGCACTCGCTGCTCAGGAGTTAGGGCAGCGGGAGTCTGTGCTCCTCCCCCGTCCTGAGATGTAGCTGCAGCAAGGGGAAGCAACCCTGCTTGAGCCAAAGTGGTGTACATGCTCATCAACTATGCTAGAGTCTCCTGAAGTGCTGGAGTAGTAGTAGCAGTAGGCGTATCAGGTGTCTGGACTCCAGCTGGAACTGCTGGTGGTACCTTAGAGGCATCTCGTGCATCTTCTCTGGCTGCACCACGTGCGCATCCTCGGCCTCTACCCCGGCCTCTGATGGCTGCAGTAAGGGGCGTGAGTGCTTGATCATCTCGGGTAGCGCATGTCCTCACCATCTATGAGAGAATAAAAGATAGAAGTTTAGAATTGTGATGTCAAAATCTCGCACGATAAGGAAATCAAATGAAGTGGAATTTTCCTAACAGTTACATAGCCTCTCGTAGATAAGTATAGACGTCTCCGTACCGATCAGCGAGAATCTAACAAACCGGCTTGTGATTCATGACTCCTATGAACCTAGAATTCTGATACCAACTTGTCACGACCCGGTTCGCCCTCCATGAACCATCGTGACTGCACCTAGTCTCTATGACTAGGTAAGCCCCAAATGCGGAAAATAAACCAAACTTGCGGAAGAAGAGGAAAACAATTTAAAGCAGAAATAGGGTAATAAAACAGCATTTAAAAGTGAAACTCGGCATACACAATATTTAACTCTCAAAACTAATACAAATGCCCAAAACCCGAAAACCCATGAATCACAAGCTAAGAATCACTACGTAGTGCTCTAACTCCAGAATAGTCTAAAACAAAAATAAATACAGAAGGGCTGTAACTATAAGAGAGTATGGAGAGAGACTCCTCGGTCTGCGGACGCGGTAGATATACCTCGAAGTCTCCGAACGGTCGCCTCGCCTCAAGGATGGTAAATCTGAGTCGGAGTACCTTGATCTGCACATAAAAACATGCGCAGAAAGGGCATGAGTACACCACAACGGTACTCAGTAAGTGCCAAGCCTAACCTCAGTCGGGTAGTGACGAGGAAGGTCAGGGCCCTACTAAGATAAAATAAAAATACAAGGTATGACAGTATAAGATAAGTAGTACAGTTGAAAACTAGCAATAAGAATTTAATACGGGAAAACAAGGAAGTCAATAACTAAAGCAGAGACAAAACAATCACAAGGAAATAACCGGGGATCTCTCAGAATCCCGAGGATCTCTTAGTACCCTCAATATATGACAGGGATCTCTTGGTATCCCGAGGATCTCTCGGTATCCTGAATATATACTAGGGATCTCTTGGTATCCCGAGGATCTCTCGGTATCCTTAATATATGCTAGGGATCTCTTGGTATTCTCAATATCTGTGCTAGGGATCTCTCGGTATCCCGCACCTCAGCTCACATTCATAAATACGTGCAGGGGATCTCCCGGGATGCCGTCCCGTAGTCCCAAAGTAAAACACGCAGCAACAACACAAGAAATACTCATTTAAGCTCAATTTCGTACCAAGTAAACAGGTAATTCTAACCTAACATACTTCACATAATACAATTAAGGCAGGTTAAGCAAGTAAGCAATTAAATCAATTAAACATGCTTTTCTAGGCTAACAACATGCTTAAATTGCAAGTAGTATTAGGCAGAAAAAGGAACACAATTAAAATTGCTTAAAGAAAACCGGATTTTCAACAATTAGCTCAAGTACGAATTCATCACCTCACGCACAAGGCATTTCAATTAAAAAATATACCAAATCCTAAGGGGAAGGTCCCCCCACAAGGTTAGGCAAGCCATTTACCTTGAACCGGCTCAATAATCAACTCGAGACCACGTTTTTGCCACGAGTACTTGACTCCAAATGGCCCAAATCTATTCAATTCAATTGCATAATGTAAATAATACTTCAAGTAACTGATTCTACAATTAAATTCTAAGCTAATACGCGAAATTAGGTAAAATGACCAAAATGCCCCTCGGGCCCACGTCTCGGAATCGGGTAAAATTTATATTTTCATAATCCTCATACTCTCACGAGTTCATGCATACCAAAATTTTCCAAATCTATGGTCAAATTCCCAATGAAAAGTCGAATTCTAGGTGTAAAAGAACTTTCTTCCAACTTTTCCCCAATTTTCATCTCCAATCCGAAATTAAATGATGAAACTAACTATAGATTGATGGAATATAACTAGAAAGGGCTAAAAAATTGTTGCCCAATGATCTCCTCTTCAATTTCCTCCCAAAATTGCCCTCTTCCGAGCTCCAAATCGATTTTCCAACTTTTGAAACTAACCATCAAAATGTCATATTTCTACCCAGCTGTTACTGCATCTGCGGTCCTGAAGCGGTCCCGCTTTTTCGGAACAATGGTCGCATCTGCGACTTCTCACTTAAAGCCTATCTTCTGCATCTGCGGTTAACCCTTCGCAGATGCGGGGCAGCTTCTGCGGTGAAGCTCCCGCTTCTTCAGTCCCTGCTGGCTTCTCCCTTTTTCTGCTCCTGCGGTCTCTCCGCCGCTTCTGCGGCTCCGCACTTGCGGAATCCAAACCACAGGTGCAGTTATGATAGAAAACCAGCTGAAGCTGCAACTCCAAACTCCAAAATCCTTCCGTCAACCATCCGAAATCATCCCGAGGCCCCCGGGACCTCAACCAAAGGCACCAACAAGTCTAATACCACTGTCAAAACTTATACTAATCTTTAAAACACCTAAAACAACATCGAAATGACGAATCAACCATAGATTCAAGCATAATAACTCCAAAACTCTAGAAATTCGCTTTCAATCAAAAAGTCTATCAAACCTCGGCCGAATGACCTGAAAATTTGCACACATATCACATTCAACACTACGGAGCTACTCCATTCCAGAATTCCATTCCGACCATCGAATCAAAATCTCACTATCGAACCGGAAATCTTCAAAATTCGACTTTCGGCATTCCAAGCCTAAATTACCTACAGACCTCAAAAACACAATCCGAACATGCCCCTAAGCCCGAAATCACCCAACGAAGCTAATGGGACTATCAGATTTCCATTCTGATGTCGTCTTCACACTGTTCCGACTACGGTCAACTTTCCAACACTTAGGCTCTCATTTATGAACTAAATATCCCAAAACTCTCCGAAACTCACAACCGAACATCCCGAAAATTCAAAGTAGTAGAAATAAACACGGAAAAAGCAGTTAATAGAGGATCGAGGCGTAAATTCTTAAGACGACTGTTAATACCCAATTTTTCCCTATGTATTTATATACAAAATACTTTCAAAATAGCATGTACATGCATATATAAGCATGCCCCAAGAGTTTTGGTATTTTTCCTAATTCTTAAAGATTTTTAAAATCAATTTGTTGTCTATTTGAACATTACAAAATCCATAATTATTCCCAAAAATCGTCAATTTTGGTGAATAATTGATTTTATTCTCATATTTATACCAAAATATAATTAAGGTGATTTTTGCACATTTTTACAAATTCATTTGGTACTTTTTAAGTTAAATTGCATATAATTGCAATTTTAGCCTACTTTAAGATTTAATAGCATTTTATAATTGTAAAATTGGTCCCAATATTTTAAATTAATATTTATATATTATTAATTGGGTCAGTACTTTTAATTTACTTTTAAAATCATTTTTATTATTTTTATAAAATAAAAAGGAAAAACTGGCTATTTAAATTTTGGCCTCAGTTCGTTCCATTGTAGCCCCATTACATTTCGATTTAGCCTAAAATTGACCCAATTTCAAACTAAAATTCGGACCAGCCCAATTACCACTCTAACCCGACCCAGCACCTATTCAACCGACCCAGCCCATAACCCCTTTTAATCACGGCCGTTGATCATTTAGATCAACGACCACCATTGCTTCTTACCTTTTTTAATCCAAACGACCCTAAACCCTACCTCATTCTTTCAGAGACACCGCCTTTGAATCCCTTCTTTCTCTCAACTCATCTCAAACCCTAGCCGCCGCCTCTCACTGAAACCCTAATCCATGGCTTCCCAGGCTCATCGGAGGCCTATACAAGCCTCTCATGGCTTTTACGTGCTCGTTTCTGAGGTCCTATGACCAGATCTTGAATGGTTTCGACCAAGCCTTTGGTTGATGACTGTTGTCCGGTCATCTTCAACCTTTGTCCGGCCAGCCATGGCTATCCGAGTTCGACCTTCGACTCTCCTGCTTAGATCGATGGTTTTCAAAGCCTTCCTCATCACCTGGGTTTCTTACGAAACCCTAATCTCTAAGGTTCCTCCGATTTTATTTCAGATCTGCTCCGGATTAATGTGTGTTTTGAACTTGCTAAGCATTTTTTCTCAAAGTTTCTTTAATTTTGCTTTCAAAACTCTTTATTCTTCAACTAGGGTTTCATGTAAAGTTATTTCGAATCTCTTCTCTGATTCTCGACATGTTTTGCTGTGTTTTGCTTGTGTTATTTTTCTATTTGAGTTAGCATGTTGAAAACCCTAATTTTTAGAATTTTATTTGAGTTTCTTAGTCTGTTTGTTTGTATTAGTTTGATTTACCTTGCTTACACCTGATTAGCGCTGAAAACCCTAATTTTTGGGGTTTATTTGAGATTCTGAATTCGCTTGTTTGTTTCACTTGTTTATCGCCTCTAAACTCGACTAATTTTCGAAGACCCTAGTTCTTTGGGGCCTATTCGAGTCCCTTGAGTTTATTCGTGCAATTCATTTGTCTGAAGTTGCTCAGCCTAATTCTTTTTGTTTCAGCATCTCTCTTCCTTATGTGATTCCTTTTTGTTCTGAGTTCCAACTATCTGTCAAACTCGATTGTGTTTTCAGAAAAGTTTTTACTTGATTCTTCGCATGCTTCTGATCTTTTCCTCTACTACTAAATCACTGAAACCTAACCTACGTGACTATCATGCTATGAATGCTTGCTCTATGCTATTACTGTATGTTGTACCTTCTCGCCATAGCTTGGCCTCACATGCTTATTACTTGTGCACTTCATTTATATACTGAGTCCCTTCTGTGATTGATTT
Organism: Nicotiana sylvestris; assembly: GCF_000393655.2. Classification (NCBI taxonomy): domain Eukaryota; kingdom Viridiplantae; phylum Streptophyta; class Magnoliopsida; order Solanales; family Solanaceae; genus Nicotiana; species Nicotiana sylvestris. The sequence goes on along the minus strand of NC_091064.1, from coordinate 162,580,665 downwards.
TCAAACTCGTGATTGATTTTCAAAACTTTTCCTTATGAAATTCTGATTTTTACTCGCCCGTTAAGGGTTAATTGATTCTCTCTCTTTGTTTGGCATTACCAGATTCTTTCCAAAATAAGTACATTCCTATATTTAGACTTAATCCCTTACAATATGGTTTTACTGCTCCTTTTATGGTAACAATCATTCTGCTTACAGATTGATCTTCTTTCCTTATATTAATCCTGTTAGTATCCGTTTGAGCAGTAATCCCTTGATAAAAGGGGAGTACCTGTGTTAATTGATTCTGACTGTGTTTATTTCCATGTTTGTGTTGAAACCTTATTTGTTACCTTATTCTCTACTCGTTTTCAAAATTATAAATACCTGTACCTCTTCTCTTTAAAAAAAAAAAGAGTTCGAACACACAGCATAAGTCACCACTTCTTCTCTCAAATACACCTAGGTTTTCTAAAAAAGCATTCAAGTTTTCTCTGAACTCATAAGCTCTCTTCTCTGATTGTGTTTTGGCTGCAAGTATCCTACTTTTCTTTGTGCTTACTTTTCTGCAACTGGTATGTCTCTTCTTGTTTAAATTCTGCCCCCTCTCTTATGTGTTTATGCTTCAGTCTTTTCATTGTTTATTTTACTGCTTTCTGTAAGCTTGTTATTCCTGCTCCTATATAAATCCCCATCCCTGAACCCTTTGTCTGCTGAGTTATGGTTCAGAAAATATGACAACCCTTGACATTGTTGTTCATGTATATGGACTGGACTCCCTGAGCCCTAAACTCTTTCAATTCCCATTCCTTTTCCCCTTATATGTATTCTGAGCTTGAGACCTTGGTTTGGCAGTGTCCTAATCACTATCCAGACCATAGTCTGACCTTCAATAGGTTTATGCTCTTATTTGTTGGCTGAACAGGCTTGGTCAGGGGTGTGCCAGCCTACCTCGTGGCTAGGCATAAACACCAGCCTGCCATGGCATTCCCCAACCCCCTCTCTTGCACTTACACTCATTCTTAGAACCTAAGTTCCGCCCCTCTCTTGTGAGCCTTGCTTTGGGATCCATCAGCTCCCTCTGAACTTGGACACTTGAGGGCTGGCTCTTCCACACTGCACTGTAACTCTTTCTAATTAACATCTTGGGTGTAAGCACTGCCTGGAGTTCCTGAAACTCCTTGGATCTCTGAAACACCCTAGATAAGATAAGGCTTTGGAAATCTGGATCTCGGAAGTGGTTCAATCTCATATTGTTAGATATTAAGTCTGAATTAGGCTGCTCGGATGTAGCTATAATTTCTGATGTATTTTTAATTTCTGTCTTATTTTTTACTGGTCTGTAATAATTTGTATAAACTCATGGGATTTTAGTGAAGAGGGGAGGGGGTTACTTTTCATGCACAAAGGGTAGAAATCATGTCTATAGGTTTAATTTCTACATTGCGCAATTTCACACGTAGAGACCATGCCGATAGGATTTAACTTCTAAACTTTCTGCAACTATGCATATAGATACCGTGCTCATAGGGGTTTACATTTCTGCACATAATGATACCATTAGGCAAACTTTAGGCTTAATTATAAAGTTGCATATAGATACCATGTTTGTAAGACTCCTGTTAAAAAGTGTTAAAATCAGTTAACGTATAGAAAGCATGCCTATAGGAACTTCGAGTCGGAACTGTCTCATTTGTTCAAAACAGCACCAACCGTTTAAATTAATATATACTTTGGTAAAACTGGCAGTCTTCTGTGATTTTCTGAACCTCGTAAGTTAACAAACATTTTCTAAACCAAACTGGCATTTTTCTGAAACTCACTTTTTCTGATAAGTTTCGTGAAACTCTTTTTTCAACTAGTCTGCATGTCTTCTGAAGCTCCTTTCTTTTCTTTTAAATCTTTTTCAAAACAGTACATTCTTTTTCTGAAACTCGTTTCACTCTGATAAAAACTGGTAACTCTTCATAACCAGCTCGTTTTTCGAAATCGTTAGTTCTATCCAACAAATAGCTGAAAGTAGACTAGTCCTTAAGAACTGCATTCGAGCGAGCCCAATGAGGATTTCCTGTCTAAAAGTATGTGTTGAACCAGTCCGTTTATCGCTTTAATTTTAAAGACCAAACCAGTACATGCAAGACATGCTAAACTCTATGGCTTATCTGACTTAAGGAGGTTTACTTGAGCCTTACTTGCTTATCTGCTTCCCCTTTTACTTGCATTATGTGTTTTGATTGACGCCTAGTGTTTTGTCCTTTGAAAACTCTCAAAAGGCCCCAAATCCCTTTCCCTTTTGGATTAGTAGTCCTAAATGCCTCCGGGACTGATAGGATTGGGACGGGTACTAGCATGCAATAAGTAACGAAACTTTTTGCGCTTTAATACCTTAACGGGGTGGGATGGGTAGAATATGGATATGATGACCGGTGCGCTAATATCATGTGCAACCCCTCTTCTGAGGAGTGATTGATGGATATTGCATTGATGTGATCTATATTATTTGTAAACCTAGGACCCCTCTCCCCTTTACTTGTTAATTTTTAAGTTTTCTTTTAAATTAATTTTTCAAACTCTCTACTCCTTCAACTCTTAAACTTGTTTGCAAAACTATGTGAAAAATCCTTTTCTTTTCTACTTGTCTGCTTAAAGTCACAATTGTAGCATGGCAGGGAACCACACTAGTGGATCTTTAGGGGTGCCTAACACCTTCCCCTCGAGATAATTTCTAGCCCTTACCCGAACTCTGGTTTTTCCAACTCAAACCTTTCTTAAAGTGCCCTAATGCACTATAATCATTAGGTGACGACTCTTCAAAATTCCAAAACCCGATTCTCGAAAGGGAATAGAGTTGTCCACCCAATGTCGTATACCCGATTTCGACTCTTAAAAAAAGTAGGCGTCGACAACGACCGGCCTACCCAGGCCCTTTCCGCTTCTGCACCCCTCTTCTTCGCATCTGCGGCATCACACTTGCGGTCCCCAATCCGCAGGTGCGGATATACCAGAAGAAGAAAATCTGCAGCTTCACTAAAATTCCAAACTTCTCCGTCAACCATCCGAAATCACCCCGAGGCCCCCGGGACCTCAACCAAAAACACAAACATACCCCATAAACTTATTAAAACTTATACCAATCTTCAAAACACCTCAAACAACATCAAATCAACCAAAACTCATCTGATTCAAGCCTAAGTTTCCAAAATCTTCCAAATTCTACTTTTGATCAAAAACCCAACCAAACCACGTCCGAATGACCTGAAATTTTGCACACATCTCAAATGACATAACGGAACTACTACAACTCTCAAAATTCTATTCCGACCCCTATATTAAAATCTCATCTATCAACCGGAAAACGCCAAAAATCCAATTTCGCCAATTCAGGCCTAAATCTACACCGAACCTCCAAAATACATTCCGATCACGCTCCTAAGTCCCAAACCACCTCCCGAAGCTATCCGAACCATCAGGACTCACATCCGAGCCCTCTAACACATAAGTCAACATCCGGTTCACTTTTCCATCTTAAGCTTCCTCAAAATAGACTAAGTATCTCAAACCTTACCAAATCCTTTCCGAACCCGAGTCAACCAACCCGATCACATATAGAATCGATAGACAAAGCAATAAGAAACAGAAATGGGTAAAACGGAGCGGCAATTCATGAGACGACGGGCTGGGTCGTCACATTGACCATTCTAAAAAAACTATTGTCATGTCCTCACAATGTCTTTTTAAATAACCAATTTCTTGTGATCATATTTTATTAGTTTGTTCATTCATTTTTTCTTTATTGTTTTTGAGATTTTAGCTCGCATGGCATTAATTATGGTGCTATGGAAAGCACATACTACACTTGCAACAACTTTCTTATTCAGGACAAAATCGCTTATCATTGTTTTAGAAGAATGTGTAAGGAATATCAATGCCGTCCTGAAGATGTTTTTCATATCAAGCTGGAAGTGATTCATTGGAAGGTTCCATCGACAGTAAAAAATGAATCATTTCGAGGGGTATTCGATATTTCATACAATCATTCTTTTAAAATTTCCATCATTATAATTGCTTACATATACTCTTTTTTGCCAGTGGAAGAAACATTGCCCGAACCATAAACTAGAAGTTAAAGGAGATGATTGACAACAGAGAAGAGGTGATAACGACAATAGATAAGCATAACAAAGCTCGAATTGTCAAGAAAGGAAGTGTTGCATATAGTTGTTTCTTAGTCATCACACGAGATTTTGGTGATAAAAAGTAATTTTTTTCAACGGCATCTCAAATTGCTTAATTTTCTAAAATTTATTGTATTTTTAATATGAATTAATTTTGTTACAGATATGTTATGTATCAAGTCGTCTTTACTTCACATTTTATTGGAAAACCGGTTTTGCGGAGAGAAGTAATATTTATGCAAAATTTAAAGTTGAAATTGACGAGCCTACGAGTAGAGATAAAGTGATTGATAAGTTTAAATATTTATTCCTAGCCAACACCAGCATCTGATGGGATGCGTGGGTTAAGGGAGATGATTTCATAAATTTTAGGAAGTTAATACCGTTGAAGATAGTAAGATATTTACTGTAAATATGTATTTGTCTAGCATAACTAAATGTCAAAAAATAAAAATTGTCTCGCATAATTTTTGTTAAAAATAATCTTTTTACAGGAATATTTTAGTAGACTTGGCTTCTCGATAACAAAGAAAATTGATAATTTCCACGAATTTCTTGATGTTGAACTAGAGAAATTCAAGTAAATCATTTGTCTATCTTTGTTTAAAATTTAGTAATTATTTTAAATTGCCATTCGCAATATCCTTAATAATTTGCTCGAATCAAGAGGTTAATATTCGAGGATCAATTTTACTTTTTAAAAAGGCTTAATTAACACAATTTCTTAGTTCAATATTGCTACGTCTAGATTGAAACAGCATTAAAGACAACTCTTCATGAAGTTTCAAAAGTTCATTCAAGAACAAAACATCATATTGAAGTGACTTTAATCCATGAAACTATCTAAAATAATCAATGAAACTAACTAAAACATTTATTCCATGCAAAAAGCATAACAAAAACCACCAAGAGATTGCAAAGGTTCCTTATAAAATCATATGAAAAGATACAAAAGAATTAGTTATCATTTTCAAAATTCAGCGTGGAGTGTGGTTTGGTCTTCTTCCTTCTTTATTTTCTACCTTTATGAAGCGACTCTTTAGCTTCGTTGTCTATAATATGGCTTCCCAAGCATCTTACTCATTTCTTTTCTGTCTTTTTAATAAGTCAAATTATTTATGCCAAACATAGTTTCGCTAAGTAACTAGCATTAAGAAAGTGTTATGATTACATCCAAAAAACAGGAGAAGAAAAAATAATTGATCGAAACCCAAAGAAGACTAAACTATACAAAAGATTTTAAGAACTGCAATTGGTTTTCGACATCATCTATCCACTCCACCTTACATAAAAATTAAATCAAAAGTATACATTGAGATTTCATCTTAAGTATAGAGCTGTTGTTTCCTTTGAAACATCTTCTATTCCATTCCTTCCAAATATCCACCAAATGCATGCAGGTATAGGGTTCCACGTAATTTTCAGTTTCTTAGATAAAGCCCTTTCAGTTCCAGCATAGTAACCGATCAGCAGGTGAATTAGGCATGCCACATTTCAGGTTTAAAACGTTGAAGAACATTTGCAATTGAGAAGTGGACAATGCAAAAAAAAAAAAGTGTATTTGATTCAGATTCTCCTCCACATAGAAAGCATTTGCGGACGAGTTGTGTGTTGGACAAGCTCCCCCGATAACTACATGCTTATGTAAAGCACTTCCCTTTCACGGGTGCCTTTGAGTTCCAAGCCTTTTTTCTACGTGAGAATGCACAGGAGAAAAATCTATTTTATTAACAATGATACAATACATACAAATTATATGTATCGAGCTTGTTACATATGTAGCTAATGCGAGGATCAGTGAGAGACTTGATGAAAATATCTGCAAGTTGATCATTTGACATACAAGGCCACTACACTCCCCTGGAGCAATAAAACCAAGTAGTTGCCGATAAATAGATGTTGACCGAAAGGTTGCCAGAAAAATTTGAAAATAGTGAGACTAAACTGAATTTCACACTACAAAATAGGTTCTAAAACACCACAAGAAAACAGAAACTTTTATGGAAATTAATGTTCACACCGGAAAAAGTGCACTATTCATACCAAAAAAATAAAAGTTGTCAGAATTTGATATAATTTATATGGATAGGCTCAGAATCATTGGACGAGTAAGTTGTACTGAAGAAGTATTGTCAAAAAGTGGCCTGAATGGCTCACACGCGCGTGAAAAGTTATTGCGCGTGGAGGCGCGCGAGTGATTTCTACCAGAGCGATTGACTGGGGTTTTGTCGCCTGACTTTTTCGAATAAGATAGTAGTGTTGATTTTCACACAACACTTAGCGATAAGGAGATAACGCAAATCAATCTTGAGTCATCAACTGAAAAGACGCATGGCGACTGACCTTTTTGTTCCATTGGGACTGGAATTTCTGGGGTTTGGTCGCTCAAGGGTTTTGGATCTAACGGTGGTACTGGTATATACACAGTACGACTGTAGCTGTGATGAACCCCGGGAACAAGATGAAGTTTCCGGAAAATTGCATGGTAATGAGATCTTTCTTCTCGGATGTCGCTAGAATGACGTACAACGATAATTTTCTCAATGAAGCTCTGATACCATGTGAGTATGCACGGGAGAAAAATTTATTTTATCAATAATGATACAGTGAGCCCTATATATAATAGATATTCTACCTCTATTACATATTGGACTAGAATATATTCTACTCTTACTAAATATGGGACTGGGACATATTCTATTTTTACTACATATGGGACTAGGACTATTTACACATAACCATCTAACATCTTCGACCAATAATTTTCTTGGATAGCATCTTTTACTTACCTGCATTAACATGACTTCATTGAATAATAGGATACATCTCACCCTTTTAAATTAAAACGTCTTTGCTGTTTTTTAAATTTGGAAATTTGGAAAAAGACCAAAAACTCAGTAATTCTGCCATTTCCCAGTTGTTTAGTTTTCTCCTGAAAATAACGTTCTATGATGACCCGGCCAGTCGTCTCATGAGTTACCGCTTCGTTTTCCCTATTTCTGCTTCGTTATGCTTTGTTTATCCGTGTTATGTGGTACCGGGTTGGTCGGATCGAGTTCGGAAAGGATTTGGTAAGGTTTGAGACACTTAGTCACTTTAGATTGAGTTTAAGTTGGAAAATTCAACCGGATATTGACTATTGTGTTAGAGGGCTCTGATGTGAGTTTTGATGGTTCGGTTAGCTTCGGCAGGTGATTTATGACTTATGAGCATGATCGAAATGAATTTTGGAGGTTCGTAGTAGATATAAGTTTGAATTGGCGAAGTTGATATTTTGGCGATTTCCGATTGGTAGGCGAGATTTTGATATAGGGGTCAGAATGAAATTCTGAGAGTTTTAGTAGTTTCATTGTGTCATTTGGGACGTGTGTGCAAAATTTCAGGTCATCCGGACGTGGTTTTGTTGGTTTTTTTATCAAAAGCGGAATTTGAAAGATTTTTGAAAATTTGGCTTGAATTCGATGTGTTTAGGTTGATTCGATATTGTTCAAGGTGTTTTGAAGATTGGTACAAGTGTGAATAAGGTATTAGGATATGTTTGTGCTTTTGGTTGAGGTCCCGGGGGCATCAGGGTGATTTCGGGTGGTTAATGGAGAAGTTTGGAATTTGTTGCAGCAGCTGAAATTGCTGCTTTTGGTATTTTTGCACCTGCAGATTGGGGACCGTAGGTGTGGTGCTGCAGAAGCAGATAAAGGATCACAGAAGCAGAAATGCCTGGAAAGGCAGTGACCGCAGATGCGGTTGATAGAACGCACCTGCGGAGGCGCAGGTGCGGAAGATTGATCGCAGAAGCGGGCTTGGTCCATTAAGTGATTTCCGCAGAAGCGGAAGAAGAATCGTATATGCGGTACCACAGAAGTGGGTATTGTGCTGCAGATGGGAAAATGACCGGGCAGAAGGTATAAATTGTAGCCTTCGCGAATTTCAGCTATTTTTATCATTTTATCTCGGCTTTGTAGCTTTTTGGACGAATTGAAAGAGGGATTTCACGAGAAATTCGTTGAGGTAAGGAATTTGTACTTAAAACTCATTCCTATGCTATTATTTCACGGATTAGAGCTAGAAATTATGGAAATTAAGGGTTAAAATTGAAGAACTAGGGCTTGGAAATTTAGACTTTTGATTGGGGATTTGAAGGACCATTTGGGGTCGGATTTGAGAACTTTTGGTATGTATGAACTCGTGGGGAGATAAGGAATCTATTGATGTAAAAATTATTGAATTTCAAGATGTAGGCTCGGGGGTTGAGTTTTGGTAATTTCGTATTTTGTGTCGTATTTTGATTATTTTTGCTTGGGCTTCGTTCCCTTAGCATATTTTGACGTACTCGTTCTGATTTTGGATAGATTCGACGTGAGTGGAGGCCGATTCGAGAGGCAAAGGTGTCGTGAGCTAGAGATTTGACCGGTTTGAGGTGAGTAAAGATTGTAAATGATGTTCTGAGGATTTGAAACCCCGGATTGCACATCGTAGTACTGTATTAAGGTGAGGCACACGTTTGATGACGAGAATGGGGTCGTGCACTATTGGGGATTGTGACTTGGTCCGTCCTGATTGATGATTTTACCGCGTATTTGACTGAGTTCTATTTGTTATCATCATTATTTGGGCTGAATGCCACATTTGGGCCTTGTGCCAACTATTTGAACTCTTTGGGGATTTTTGTTGATATTTCTTCACTATTTTGACTTTATAATTGAACTCAGTCATGTTATTTTCCACTGTTTTTCATACTCAGCCATGTTTACTCAGTTTTAATACTTTAATGATATTTTAAATAACGTTTGGGCTGAGAAACGCATGTTTTACTACTGCCGAGTGGCTTGTGAGGATTTTGACTGAGTAAGGTTGAGGGCCTATGTTGTGAGGAAACATTTGATACTAATTATGAGGCCGAGTGCTTGAGATATGTACGCCACGAGGTGGCTTGATTGATATGAGGCCGAGGGCCTAGTGATGATGCAACAAGGTGGCTTGATATTGTGCTTGGGCCGTAAGGGGCCCCTCCAGGAGTTTGTACACCCTCAGTGAGCGCGAGTACCCATTATGATGTGAGGTTGAGCCGGAGGGGCTGGTATTATCTTTGTGATTACCCGAGGGGCTGGTACTGTTCTGAGATTTTGCCTGAGGGGCAGATTTGTTGATACTGTGCCCGAGGGGTGAATCTTTATGTGTTGGCTTTTCATAATTGACTGTCAATTACCTGTTAAATTGTTGAAAAAGGCTTTTCATGAAGTAAATTTTGAGTTAAAGGATTTTACCTATCTTTTACCAATTTACTATCTTTAAATGGTTTTACTGCTTCATTATAGAATTCTTTGTGCTTTACGTGATTTCTTACCTTCACTCATTATTTACATTTTTTACTCACTGAGTTGGAGTACTCACTTTACTCCCTGCACCCCTGTGTGCAGATTCAGGCGTTACTGATCTTGCTAGTGTGAGTTGAGATTTCTCGGCGGACATTCGGAGTTCACGAGGTAGCGGCTTGACGTCCGCAGTCCCGTGTTTCTCCCTCTTTATCATTTCTATTTATGATCAGACAATTGTAATAGTTTATAGATGCAATGGATTTGTAGTAGGATTTATAGATTCTCATGACTAGTGACACCCCGGTTTAGGGTTGTGTTGAGTTGTCTTTCTGCATATTTATGATATTATCTGCTACTTACTATTATTAAATCATGTTTTAGACTGTTTTCTTGCTATTTAACTATTTAACATAGAATTAGGAATAGTTGGCTGGCCTTGTCTTCACGAGAGGCGCCATCACGACCGGGTTCGGGTTTAGAGTCATGACAAGTTGGTATCAGAGCCTAGGTTACATAGGTCTCATGAGTTATGAGCAGGTTTAGTAGAGTCTCGTGGATCGGTACGAAGACGTCTGTACTTATCCTCGGGAGGTTGCAGAACCTTTAGGAAAAAACTTCATATCCTTGAAATGCTTATCGTGCGAATTTGTTGATCCAAGTACTAAACTTATGTTGTCCTATTCTCTCACGGATGGTGAGGACACGCGCTACTAGTAAGGGTAGACAACCCCTAGTACCACCAGTTGTGGCCACCAGAGGCCAATGACGCGTCCGTGGTCGTGGTAGGAGCAGAGCTGCCAGGGCAGCACCTACAGATCCACCAGCTGCCCCAGGTCTGGATCAAGTCCCAGTTATGGACACTCCTGTAGCACCAGCTCAGGCACCAACGGTGCCTATTGTGATTTCGGGTCTTCAGGAGGCCTTAGCTCAGATCTTATCAATTTGCACTAGCGTAGCTCAGGCGGTTTCAACCACTACAGCCGCAGCTACTTCTCAGGCCGGGGGAGGCAATCAGACTCCTACCGCTTGCACACCTGTGCAGGTCGTGCAGAGACTTCAGACGCCAGGGGCACATCTAGCCCGACCGGTTGCAGTTGCTCAAGTCTATGTAGTTCCCGCTATGCTGGAGGATGAGCAGCATATGTTTGAGAGGTTTGGTAGACTGTAGCCTCCAACCTTCAGTGGTGCAGAGGGCGAGGATGCCCAGAGTTTCTTAGATAAGTGCCAGAGGATGCTTCATACAACAGGTATTCTAGAGACCAGCGGGGTCGCTTTCACTACTTATCAGTTTTTTGGAGCTGCCTTCACTTGGAGGGAGCCTTTTGAGAGGCGTAGGCCTGTTGGTATAGCACCCCTTACCTAGCAGTAGTTCTCCGTTCTCTTCCTAGAGAAGTATGTGCCATAGTCTTGCAGAGAGGAGCTGCGTAGGGAGTTTGAGTGGTTACGTCAGGGAGAGATGACTGTGACACAGTACGAGATAAGGTTCTCCAAGTTAGCTCGTCATGCTATTTGGATGGTTCCGGCAGATAGAGAGAGGACTATGAGCTTTGTTGATGGCCTCACTTATCAGCTTTGCATTCTCATGACCAGGGAGAGGGTGATTGGTTCTACTTTCGAGGAGGTTGTGGATATTGCCTGTGAGATTGAGTCTGTTCGTCGCTAGGAGCGAGAGGAGAGGGAGGCCAAGAGGCCTCAAGGATCTGGTAGTTATAGTGGTGCTCCTTCGAGGTGTCAGTTTCACCTCGGCAGAGGCCGTCCATTCAGGCATGCTCAACCAGCTCGCCCAGGTTATCGTGGAGTGTCATCGGGTCATCACTTAGTGCCCTTCCAGCTTAGAGTTCATCCTGTGCTCCATTAGTTTAGGGCTCTTCTATGCCGACCTCATCTGCTAGTCACTCCGCTACGAGGGGTTCCCTTCAGTCCCCTTCTCCAGCACCTAGGAGTTGTTATGAGTGTGGTGAGATGGGTCATATGTGGAGGTAGTGCCCTCATCGTCTTGCGAGTTCATCTCAGTAGAGGGGTCAGTCATCGGCTTCAGCGCCAGTTACTTCACCACCACCCGCCCAACCAGCTAGGGGTGGAGGCCAGTCAGCTAGGGGTCACCCCAAAGGGGGAGGTCAATCAGGTGGCGGTCAATCCCATTTCTATGCACTTCCAGGCAGACTCGATGCTATTGCTTCAGATGCTATTATTACAGGTATTGTTTCAGTCTACCATTGAGATGCCTCTGTATTATTTGATCCCGGTTCTACCTTTTCTTATGTATCATCATACTTTGCTGGTTATTTGGGTACATCCCGTGAGTTTCTTACTTCACCTGTTCATGTATCTATCCCGGCGGGCGATATTGTTGTTGTAGACCGTGTGTACCGGTCATGTGTAGTGACTATTGGGGTTCTGGAGACTCGTGCGGATCTTTTATTATTGTGTATGGTGGATTTTGATGTCATTTTGGGCATGGATTGACTATCTCTGTGTCGTGCTATTCCGGACTGTCATGCTAAGACAGTTACATTAGCTATACCGGGTGTGCCGGATCGAGTGGCGAGGTATGACTGATTATGTTCCTAGTACAATGATCTCATTCTTCAAAGCCCACCGTATGGTTGGGAAGGGTTGTCATTCGTATCTATCCTTTTTGAGGGATGTCGTTGCTGAGACTCCAATATTGATTCTGTTCCAGTTGTGAGGAATTTTCCCGATGCGTTTCCTGTAGACCTACCGGGAATGCCACCAGACAGGGATATTGATTTTGGTATTGACCTGGTGCCGGGCACTCAACCCATTTAAATTCCGCCGTATCGCATGGAACCAGCGGAGTTGAAGGAATTAAAGGAGTAGCTTCAGGAACTCCTTGATAAAGGATTCATTCGGCCTAGTGTGTCACCTTGGGGTGCGCCGGTTCTATTCGTGAAGAATAAAGATGCCACTATGAGGATGTGCATTGATTAGAGGCAATTGAACAATGTGACAATTAAGAATAAGTATCTTTTGCCTCGCATTGATGATTTATTCGACTAGTTTCAGGGAGCGAGGGTGTTCTCCAAGATTGATCTTCATTCAGGTTATCACCAGCTGAAGATCAGGGACTCGTATATTCTTATGACAACTTTCAAGACCCAATATCGTCATTATGAGTTCTTAGTGATGTCTTTTGGGCTAACCAATGCCCCAGCAGCGTTCATGCATTTGATGAACAGTGTGTTCCGACCTTATCTTGACTCATTTGTCATAATCTTCATTGATGATATTCTGCTATATTCACGTAGCACGCAGAGCATTTGAGAGTTGTGTTGCAGAGATTGAGGGAGGAGAAACTTTATGCAAAATTCTCCAAGTGCGAGTTTTGGCTTAGTTCAATGGCTTTCTTAGGGCACGTGGTGTCCAGCAAGGATATTCAAGTTGATCCGAAGAAGATAAAGGCAGTTCAGAGTTGGCTCAGACCGTCCTCAGCCACAGAGATTCGCAACTTTCTTGGTTTGGCGGGTTATCATCGCTGGTTTGTTCAGGGATTCTCATCTATTGCATCGCCCTTGACCAAGTTGACTCAAAAGAGTGTTTCATTTGTATGGTCGGACGAGTGTGAGGAGAGCTTTCAGAAGCTCAAGACAGCTTTGACCACAGCTCCAGTGTTGGTCTTGCCATTAACTTTAGGTTCATATACCGTGTATTGTGAAGCTTCAAGAGTTGGGATTGGTTGTGTATTGATGCAAGAGGGTAGAGTTATTGCTTATGCTTCTCATCAGTTGAAGCCCCATGAGAAGAACTACCCCGTTCATGATTTGGAGTTGGCTGCCATAGTTCATGCATTGAAGATTTGGAGGCATTACTTGTATGGCGTATCTTGTGAGGTGTTCACTGATCATCATAGTCTTCAGCATTTGTTCAAGCAAAAGGATCTTAATTTGAGACAGCAGAGATGGTTGGAGTTGCTTAAGGATTATGATATCACTATATTGTACCATCCGGGAAAGGCTAATATGGTGACCGATGCTTTGAGCCAAAAGGTAGTGAGTATGGGGGAGTTTGACATATATTACAGTTGGGGAGAGATCTCTTGTAGTTGATGTTCAGGCCTTGGCCAATCGGCTCGTGAGGTTGGATATTACGGAGCCCAGTCAGGTATTAGCTTGTGTGGTTTCTCGGTCTTCCTTATATGATCGCCAGTATGATGATCCGCATTTCCTTGTCCTTAAGGACAAAGTTCAGCATGATAATGCCAGAGATATGACCATTGGTGATGATGGGGTGTTGAGGATGTAGGGCCGGATTTGTGTGCCCAATGTGGATGGGCTTCGGGAGTTGATTCTGGAGGAGGCCCATAGCTCGCGGTATTCCATTCACCTAGGTGCCGCGAAGATGTATCAGGATCTAGGACAATATTATTGGTGGAGAAGAATGAAGAAAGATATTGTGGGATTTGTAGCTCGGTGTCTCAATTGTCAGCAGGTGAAATATGAGCATCAGAGACTGGGTGGCTTGCTACAGCAGGTGGATATTCCCGAGTGGAAGTGGGAGAGGATCACTATGGACTTTGTTGTTGTACTTCCACGGACTTTGAGAAAGTTCAATGCTATTTGGGTGATTGTGGATCGGTTGACCAAGTCCGCGCACTTCATTCCTGTGTGTACTACCTATTCTTCAGAGCAGTTGGTAGAGGTCTATATCCGGGAGATTGTTCATTTGCATGATGTACCAGTTTTTGTCATCTCAGATAGGCGCACTCAGTTTACATCGCAGTTTTCGAGGTCTATGCAGCGAGAGTTGGGTACTCAAGTTGAGTTGAGCACAACTTTTCACCTTCAGACGGACGGGCAGTCCGAGCACACTATTCAGATATTGGAGGACATGTTGCGTGCTTGTGTCATTGATTTCGGAGGGTCATGGGATCAGTTTCTACCGCTTGCATAGTTTGCTTATAACAACAACTACCAGTCGAGTATTCGGACGGCTCCATATGAGGCTTTGTATGGGAGGCGGTATAGATCTCCAGTTGGTTGGTTCGAGCCCGATGAGGCTAGGCTATTGGGGACAGACTTGGTGCAAAATGTCTTAGAAAAGGAGAAGATGATTCAAGAGAGGCTTCGTATAGCGCACTTAAGGCAAAAGAGCTATGTTGATATGAAGGTTCGAGATGTGTCCTACATGGTTGGTGAAAAGGTTCTGTTGAAGGTTTCACCCATGAAGGGTGTTCTGATATTCGGAAAGAAAGGAAAATTGAGTCCTTGGTTCATTGGGCCTTTTGAGGTGCTTCGGAGGATTGGGGAGGTAGCTTATGAGCTTGCTTTGCCACCCAGCTTGTCGAGTGTGCATCCAGTATTTCATGTTTCTATGCTCCGAAAGTATATTAGGGATCCGTCTCATGTTCTGGACTTTAGCACAGTTCAGTTGGATGATGATTTGACCTATGATGTGGAGCCAGTAGCTATTTTGGGTTGTCAGGTTCGAAAGTTGAGATCAAAGGATATAGCTTCAGTGAAAGTGCAGTGGAGAGGTCGGCCCATGGAGAGGGCTACCTGGGAGACCGAGCAAGAGATGCAGAGCAGATATCCTCACTTGTTTGAGGCTTCAGGTATGTTTCTTTATTCGTTCGCGGACGAACGTTTGTTTAAGTTGGGGAGAATGTGATGACCCGGCTAGTCATCTCATGAGTTACCTCTCTGTTTTCCCTATTTCTACTTTGTTATGCATTGTTTATCCGTGTTATGTGGTATCGGGTTGGTTGAATCGAGTTCAGAAAGGATTTTTGTAAGGTTTGAGACACTTAGTCTCTTGAGATTGAGTTTAAGTTGGAAAAGTCGAACAGATGTTGACTATTATGTTAGAGGGCTCGGATGTGAGTTTTGATGGTTCGGGTAGCTTCGGCAGGTGATTTGTGACTTATGAGCGTGATCGAAATAAATTTTGGAGGTTCGTAGTAGATTTAGGCTTGAAATGGCGAAGTTGATATTTTGGCGATTTCCGGTTGGTAGGTGAGATTTTGATATAGGGGTCAGAATGAAATTCAGAGAGTTTCAGTAGTTTCGTTGTGTCATCTTGGACGTGTGTGCAAAATTTCAGGTCATTCGGACGTGGTTTTGTTGGGTTTTTGATCAAAAGCGGAGTTTGAAAGATTTTTGAAAATTTGGCTTGAATCCGATGTGTTTAGGTTGATTCGATGTTGTTCGAGGTGTTTTGAAGATTGGTACAAGTGTAAATAAGGTATTAGGAAGAATATGTTTGTGCTTTTGGTTGAGGTCCCGAGGACCTCGGGGTGATTTTGGGTGGTTAACGGAGAAGTTTGGAATTTGTTGTAGCTGCTAAAATTGCTGCTTCTGGTATTTTCGCACCTGCGGATTGGGGACCGCAGGTGCGGCACCGCAAAAGCAGATAAAGGATCGCAGAAGTGGAAATGCCTGGAAAGGCAGTGACCGCAGATGCGGTTGATGGACAGCACCTGCGGAGGTGCAGGTGCGGAAGATTGATCGCAGAAGCAGGCTTGGTCCATTAAGTGATTTCCGCAGAAGCGAAAGAAGAACCGCGTATGCGGTACCGCAGAAGCGGGTATTTTGCCGCATATGCGAAAATGACTGGGCTGAAGGTATAAATTGTATCCTTCGCGAATTTCAGCTATTTTTATCATTTTATCTCGGCTTTGGAGCTTTTTGGACGAATTGAAAGAGGGATTTCAAGCAAACTTCATTGAGGTAAGGAATTTGGACCTAAAACTCGTTCCTATGCTATTATTTCACAGATTAGAACTAGAAATTATGGAAATTAAGGGTTAAAATTAAAGAACTAGGGCTTGGAAATTTAGACTTTTGATTGGGGATTTGAAGGACCATTTGGGTCGGATTTGAGAACTTTTGATATGTATGAACTCGTGGGGAGATAAGGAATCTTTGATGTAAAAATTATTGAATTCCAAGACACGGGCCTGGGAGTCGGGTTTTGGTAATTTCGGGATTTGTGTCATATTTTGATTATTTTCGCTTGGGCTTCGTTCCCTTAGCATATTTTGACGTCTTTGTTCTGATTTTGGATAGATTCGACGCGAGTGGAGGCCGATTCGATGGGCAAAGGCGTCGCGAGCTAGAGATTTGACCGGTTCGAGGTGAGTAATGATTGTAAATGATGTTCTGAGGGTTTAAAACCTCGGATTGCACATCGTAGTGCTATATTGAGGTGAAGCACACGCTTGATGATGAGCGTGGGGTCGTTCACTATTGGGGATTGTGATTTGGTCCGTCCATTTGGATCTATTTTATTGAGATCTATTTGTTATCATCATCATTTGGGTTGAATGCCATATTTGGGCCTTGTGCCAACTATTTGAACCCTTCGAAGATTTTTGCTGATATTTCCTTACTGTTTTGACTTTATACTTGAACTCAGTCATGTTATTTTCCACTATTTTTCATACTCAGCCATGTTTACTCAGTTTTAATATTTTAATGATATTTTAAATAATGTTTAGGTTGAGAAACACATGTTTTACTACTGCTCGAGTGGCTTGTGAGGATTTTGACTGAGTAAGGCCGAGGACCTATGTTGTGAAGAAACATTTGATACTGATTATAAGGCCGAGGGCCTGAGATATGTACACCATGAGGTGGCTTGATTGATGTGAGGCCGAGGGCCTAGTGATGATGCCACGAGGTGGCTTGATATTGCGCTTGGGCCGTAAGGGGCCCCTCCAGAAGTCTGTACACCCCCAGTGAGCGCGGGTACCCATTGTGATGTGAGATTGAGCCCGAGGAGCTGGTATTGTTCTATGTGATTACCCGAGGGGCCTGTACTGTTCTGAGATGTTGCCCGAGGGGCGGATTTATTGCTACTGTCCTGAGGGGCAAACCTTTATGTGTTTACTTATCATAATTTACTGTCAATTACCTGTTAAATTCTTGAAAAAGGCTTTTCATGGAGTATATTTTGAGTTAAAGGATTTTACATATCTTTCACCGATTTACTGTTTTAAATGGTTTTACTGCTTCATTATAGAATGCTTTGTGCTTTACGTGATTTCTTGCCTTTAGTCTTTATTTACATTTGTTACTCACTGAGTTGGAGTACTCACTTTACTCCATGTACCCCTGTGTGCAGATTCAGGCGTTGCTGATCCTGCCAGTGCGAGTTGAGAGCTCCCAGCGGACATTCGGAGTTCACGAGGTAGCTGCTTGACATCCGCAGTCCTGTGTTTCTCCCTCTTTATCATTTCTATTTTTGATCAGACAATTGTAATAGTTTATAGACACAACGGATTTGTATTAAGATTTTTAGATGCTCATGACTAGTGACACCCCAGTTTAGGGCTGTGTTGAGTTGTCCTTCCACATATTTATGATATTATCTATTATTTAGTATTATTAAATCATGTTTTAGACTGTTTTCTTGCTCTTTAACTGTTTAACATCGAATTGGGAATAGTTGTCTGGCCTTGTCTTCACGAGAGACGCCATCACGACCGGATCCGGGTTTAGGATCGTGACACATTCCAACATTTGACTTGTGCACTTTGTGCTACAGTGAGATTGTTGTCCACTGCTAGATTAAAATGGGTTCGGAATTGATCTTTGAATTCTTAGGTGAACTACTATGGAAGGGTTGGGTCTAGGCGCATAACCCTTCAACTAAGTACGCAAAAGTCTTTGTTATTGGATAGCAGTGGAACTCCAACCGAGGACTTCAACATACTCCCATGTTGCAGAAATAAAACATATTTTTGTATTAATTAATATTCAACAAATATAATCAACATGTTCCTCCTCCTGGCTTGTGATAGTCGTTGTGCGAAGAGTATATTAGTTAATTAATTAACTTATAAAATTTTCCTTTTTACAGGTCTGAATGCATTTGGTCAATCCTATTGTATATCACAACGCAAGGTAATATCTTTATTTTTTTGTACTAGAACATTATGCAAATGTAAAACTATTGTGATGTTGCTACTTTGATTTTTTATGCATTCTCCTGTACAATTGTTATGTTAAATCTTGCCTTATCGGATACCTAAATCTGATATCATGTGTATTCCATAATGTAAGAAAATATAATTTTACCATATTACAATGATGATTATTTTGGCAAATACTTTTTCTCATACCCCTTCTCCCATTTAATTTTACAACAATCCCTTTCCTTCTTGCCGCCAACAAGTCAGAACAACCTTTACTCACAACTGTTACAAATGAAAAATATTGAACATTATTTATGGATATGGCTGATTTTGTTTGATTAACTCATCTAAAAGTTTAAGTTGCTACAGAGAAAAATTAGTTTTGTTTAATTATATCTCGACAACGCCCTTTCACTTGTTGTCCTGATTCTTTTCATGAGCCAAGTATGCAAAAGTCTTTTTGTTATTGGATAGCAGTGAAACTCGAACCAAGGACTTTAACCTACTCTAAGACCATGTTGCAGAAATAGAACATATTTTTATTTATTTAATTAATCTTCAACAGATAGAATCAACATGTTCCTCCTCTATGCGCTTGATAATCATTGTGCGAAGCATATATTAGTTAATCAATTAACATATAAGATGTGCTTTTATACAGGCCCGAATGCATTTGGTCTATCCTATTGTATATCACAAGGTAAGTGTAGACATGTGATTTTTGACCCTCCCCAAGATTTTTTATAATTTAGCATGTAAATAGTTAATTTAGGCCTAATATCGCTGATTCAACTAATTTTGACTCTTTTACTTTATTTTATTACAAGAAAATAAAAATTACAAAAATAATAGTTTTATTAATATTTTGTAGTCATTTTTAATCTTGAAAAAATACCAAAAATAGTTTTTGTTTTAACGGTCAGTCTTATTTTAATAGTTATTTTAATTAAGTAGGATTAATTAATAAATAAGATCGTATTTTTAGTCTCGTTCGCGGGGAAAGAATAAAATTTGGGCTCAAACGACCCATTTTTAGGCCTAATTTTTGGATCTAGCCCATAATTCCTAGGCTCATACTCCTTAACCAAAGAAAAACCTACAAAAACCTAGATCCCGACACTTTAGTAGGGGTCGTTTCCTATTATGAGAGGAACCCTATCTTCTTCTTCATGAGATATAACAAGAAAAACCCTAATATCTAAGAAGAGGGAGCCATTTTACACTTTGGCTGGAACCTAAAAAATGACTAAGCTCTCTTCTTCTTCATGTAGACAAGATCTGAAAAGGGACCTAAGGAAAAAAATCTGAAAAAGCATTCTAACACCTAGACTTTAGACCTATCCGCCGTTCAACACAAGAGACCCTCCCCCGTCTTTTCATCTTCTTAAGCAGCAAGAACCAGAAAAGACCCCTAGTCAGCCGTACCTTAACCCAAAATTCTTGAGCAGCTAGCGACACACAAGAGAAAAGGAAAAAGCAGGGCGCAGCTCCTTTCGGCCTATCTTTGAGGGTAGGTCTATTTTGGTCCCTCAAATATAACCTTGAGCATATTTAGTCCCTTAAGTATGCTAAAGTGGAGCACCTTTAGTCCCTTATCTTTGAGGGTAGGTCTATTTTGGTCCCTTAAATATAATCCTGAGCATATTTAGTCTCTTAAGTATGCTAAAGTGGAGCACCTTTAGTCTCACTGACAGAATCGTCCAAGATCAATTACGAGGTTGGTTACGGCACTCACCGTCCTTTTAATTTACTTATCAAAAATATTTTATAAACCAACACCCAATAATAGTACATAGCTGACAAATTTAAGATTTTAACTCTGAAACTTTTACTTTTAAAAATTTCGGTTGATTTTTCCAAAAAGATAAGTTAAAATTTGAAAAACTTAGAGCTGCCAATATCACTTCTAGGCATATTATTGAAGCAAATGAATAACCAGATTGTATTCTCACTTTTAACTTGCGCTAGAAACTATTTACATCTGGTAGCCGAAAAAATATATAAAGTTTGTATAATTTTTGTATATTAACATACAAAATGTATATATATATATATATATACATTTTATATATATATATATATATATATATATATATATATATATATACAAAATAATATACAAATTTTATACATTTTTAAGGTCAAAATTTTAGAAGACACTATCTAAAAATGAGGAATTAAAGTGATAATTTGCGTTATCCAATAAAAGGAGAGGAAATCTTCTGCGTCAAAGTTGAAGATTTTCTTCATAAATCAGAGTTGATTAACACCGTTAGTTTTTGAACACATTCTGTCAATGAGACTAAAAGTGCTTCACTTTAGCGTACTTAAGGGACTAAATATGCTCAGGGTTATATTTGAGGAACCAAAATAGTCCTACCCTCAAAGAAAAGGGACTAAAGATGCTCCACTTTAGCATACTTAAGGGACTAAATATGCTCAGGTTATATTTGAGGGACCAAAATAGACCTACCCTCAAAGATAAGGGACAATATTGGTCAAAAACTTGAGTAGTGATATTAGAGTTGGTGACTGGACGAAAGCCTCTTGAAGGGGATGTTTAAAGTTTTTGAGTTTTCTTCCATTTTGAAGCTTAGTTACGACAAAACAGAGATTCCTCCTTCACTCTTTCTCAAACGCAAACATTAATATGGAATGCCATCTAAGGTCGTGATTTTTTTCAATAAAGTTGAAGGTCACTCCAAAAACCAGCTCATAAATCAGCTCGAAACACCGTTAACCACCTCTTGTTTCTAACGCTTCAGTCCATCGGTGGAGTATTCGTGTCCCGTTCAACGATTCCGATTGGGGGTCCTGTTGACAGTAACTTTTGTGCCCCCTTGTTCTAGAGCGAAATCGGGCTTATGACATTTGGAGGGTCAACTCATTCCTTTTGGGAATTGGGTTTGCGTTTGAAGAGTCGCCACCTAATGATTAAGGTGCATTAGGACACCAAAAGAGTTTGATTTTGAATAACCAGAGATTAGGGTAAGGGCTTGAAATTGTTCCAAGGAGAAGGTGTTAGGCACCCCTCAAAATCCACTAGTGTGGTTCCCAGCCAGACAATTATTGTGAATTAACATGTAGACAAATAGGGCTCAAATAAGAGGGGGTTTCATATAATGGTTTGCAAATAAATATAGTTTGGAAGAGCAAAGAAAGCTGGTTTTTTAGCGAAGGAGTTGAAATGATAAAAGAAATAAAGAAATAAGGGAAAGGGGTCCTAGGTTTATTAACAATATGGATCATCCCACACAATTCCCGGTAATCACTCCTTAATGAGGGGCTACACGTGACATTATCGCGTGGTCATCATATCCATATCTACCCTTCCCACCTCGTTAAGGTATTTAAAGCGCGGATTGGTCTCGATTACTTATTGCATGCTATTACCCGCCCCAATCCTATTAGTCCCGGAGGCATTGAGACTACTAATCCTAAAAGGGAGGGATATTAGGCTTATTTGTAGTTTCAAAGGTAAAAAAACTCTAAGGCGACATACAAAACACATATTGCAAATTGGGGGAAAGCATATAACAAACATAGCTCAGATATACCTCCTTAAAAAAAGAAGCACGTAATTAGCATGACTTACACGTACTGTTTTAGGTTTGATTTAAAAGGTATTAAAGATGAGTGAGAGGAAATTGTTGAGATAGTTTCAGCTTATCACATAACTCAGATAAGAAATCCGAATCAGGCCTGCCTGCTGGTTGTAATTATTAACAGAAGCAGATTCAGTTTATATTTATTACCCTAGGGCTTGCCTAAGTGTTGGATTAGGATCCTATAAGCATGGTATCTACTGGATTCAGAAAGCAATTAAACAGTAAGGCTCAAAATGATCTGTTTGAATGCATACTCGTTAAACTTGCTAAGTGAGGGACTCAGATTATTGAAAGAGAGAGGCAGAATTTAAACGAATTGATTACAAGTTCTGCAAATGATAGCAGCCATTACTACTGGTTTTATATCCAACACTGAGTGATGCGAATCAAATTTTTTATTAGAAACTCCTATAGGCATGCTTTCTAGGCGTTACTGATTTTAAGACCTTGTAGACGTGGTATCTAAATGCGGACCTTGTTTTAAACCTTATGCAGAATTGAACATTTCTATAGGCATAATTTCTATATGAAATTAAATATGCAGAATCCTATAGACATGATTTCCAAGTGAAGTTTGAACATGCAGAATTCAAAACATCCTATAGGCATAATTTCTATATGAAGTTAAATATGCAGAACCCTATAGACATGATTTCTAGATGTAATTGAATATGCAGAATCCTATAGACGTGGTTTCTATATGAGGTTGAATATGCAGGAATATAGTAGTCCTATAGTCATGATTTCTACCCTTTGCATACATAGTTACCCACCCTTTTTCACTAACCAGCCCCAAATGTTAATTACAAATTATTACAAACCAGAATAAATAAAAATGCATCAGGAAAAGTAAAAAAGTACGACTAGAGGAAGCCTGATTCTGACTTCCTCTCTGAGTTACAAGATAAACCCAACTCAAAGACCATTGATCCAAAGTCTTTCACCAATTTTAGTGTGTCAGAGTTCCCTAAGAGCCTCAATGGGAATCCGGGCAGTGCTCACACCTAAATTATAAAAATAGGGGCAAGTGTAGTGTGAAAGTGCCAGCCCTCAAGTGTCCAAGTTCAGAGGGAGCTCAAGGGGTCCCAAGGCAAGGCTCACAAGAGGGGGGCAGAACTTAAAGTCTAAGAGAGAGTGCAAGTGCGGAACAGAGTTCTAAAGGGGTAAAGGAGAGGAAAATAGCTACAAACAAGTACACAAAAGGAGTTCAGGGGAATAGGGAAGTTGCAAAGAGCCTATGTGCTTAGACATTTAGCTAATTCTGGCATGCACAGTAATAGAGAGTGCTGTTATGCTTACAAATCAACAAGAATACACAACATATGATAATGACATGGAGGTTATGATTCCAGGGGAATCAAGTTTGAGCCATATACAATAATACTTAATACCGTCATGCCTCAAACAAACCATTAGCATCAAACACATTGGGGTAGGGGGTTTGGGATTCATAATAGGAAGGAAATTACAGCATGCTAAAGTAAATTCTGAACTAAACATAAGCAATAGGCAGGCATGCAAGTGAAGATATTAAAGAAACAGATTGTTGTGGTTGCTGAAAACCTTAATCAGGACATACCAGTTTCAAAGAAGCAAAATACAGTGGCAGCAGTACTTGAAAGAAAACAGGTCACAGTATAAGTAACAAGAGAGAGTGCTTTTTGAATGTGAGTGTGAGTTCAGAAAACTAAGAGTGTTCATGTGTCAGTGTCAATGAAAGAGCATGGTATTTATAGTTAGAAAATAGGCAGAGAATAAGGCAAGAAAATAACCATGTACCAATTAAAATCAATCAGTAGAAGAACTTCCTTTAATTAAGGAGTTCAAACTTAAACAGTAATGAACATAAATCATTTAAGGAAAGAGATCAAATAAGCATCTTGTGCAAAGTAGACAATTAGGGGTAAATACATAGGAGTTTAATTAAGGGAAGGATCTTTGAAATGCACGGTTAAACAAATAAGGTAAGAATCAATCAGTACATAGTAAATCAAGGAGTTAGAGATTCGAAATTACTGGTTCATGAATAAACCAAGTAAGAAAGGCTAAGGAAAGTTTTCAAATCAAATCAAGAAACAGGGAAATTAGTAAAACAAGAAAAGAATCAATCAGACTTACACAAGGAGGTCGGAAATCAGTCAAAAATTGAAAGTCATTTTAGAGGGGAAGCTCAGCATATATAAAGAGCACACAAGTATTAGGCATGCGAGGCTGAATTTAGGACAAAGAAAAGTGTCATGCAATTGCAAAATCAGTAAATAGTGGACTATAGGAACACGGTAGTCACATAGGTCAGTTTTAGTAACTCAGCAATGGAGAAGGGAGAGAGTATCAAATAGCATGCAAAGGGTCCAGTAGAAAGACCTTAGAAGAGTTTAGTGGGGATTCAGAATCATATAAAGAAACAAAAGATTTTGAAATTCAGTCGAGCAACAGATGAAACAACTTCAGAAACTCAAATAGGTCCAAAAAATTACGGCTTTGAAACCAAACAAGTTCAGAGATGAGGAACAAACAAGTCACATAGCAAATAATATCAAAACTCGAATGAACCCCAAATCTTAGGGTTTTTTCCATCAATCGAGTGTAGAGATGAAAGACAAGAGAATCAGACAAAAATATCAACAAAGAAAATAAAATCAGAAACCCTAAGAAAGAACTTAAGACTTTAAAACACAGTAGAAGAATCAACATAAGAAACATAGTAGAAGAACAACATAAGAAACATAGTAGAACATGCTAAAGACCAGATAGACTTCTAAATATCTTGCAAAAACCTTAAATCGGAAAAGATAAAGGTTTTGAAAGCAGAGTTTTGAAAAAAATTTAAGAAAGAGTTTGAAAGTTTAGGGAAAACATGGATCTAGAACAGATCTAAAGAAATCAGAAGAACTTCAAAAGTTAGGGTTTCAGAAGAACCCAGATGGTGAGAAAGGCTTGGAAAGTCATTGATCTAAGCAGGAGAAGTCGAGATTAGGCTCGAATAGCCATGGCTGGTCTGAGCAAGGTCGGAGACGGCCACAAAACTCGAATCGAACAAAGTCTGGGCCAAGCTTCTTCAGGGTCAAGTCTTGAAACTATAGTAACCAGGCATGTAGGAGTTATAGGAGGTCGGTATAGGACTTCAATGGCCTTGGAAGCCATGGATTCCGGTGATTTTAGGGTGGAAGCGGAGGGAGACGGGTAGGGTTTGAGGGGAGCTTGAAAGAGAACTGGGAGAAATGGGGGATTCAAGGGTGGCTACAGGGGAAAAATGATTAGGTTTAGGGGTTAGGTCGGGTTAAAAAGGAAGGGGTTAAGGGTGGTCGTTGATCATTTTGATCAACGGCCTGGATTGAAGGGGAATCTGGGTGGGTTATTTTAAAGGGTCGTGGGTCTGGTAGATTTAGGATTTGGGCTGGGTAATTAGATTTGAAATTGGGTTTAATTGGGGTGTCAAATCCGGCTAAAATTGAAATGCAAATAGGCTAACATTTAAATAGCCATTTTTTCCCTTATTTATTTTATAAAAAATAGTAAAATAATTTTTGGAAATAAATTAAAGGTACTAAAATGATTAATAATACATAATTATCAAATTAAAAATATTGGAGTCGATTTTATAAATATAATTACAATTAAATCTTGAAAGAGGCCAATATTGCAATTATATGCAATTTAGCTTTAAAAATACTAAATAAATTTGAAAAATAATGCAACATTATGCTAGCTATATTTTATATAAATATTAGAATCCAATAAATTAATCACCAAAAATGATAATTTTGGGGATAATTACTGGGTTTTTCTTGATAAAATAAGGCAATAAATTGATTTAAAAATCTTTAAAAATTAAGAGAAGAATAATAAAACCTTGGGACATACCTATATATGCACATACATGCTTTTTTGAGAGTATTTTGCATATTAAAAATATACACGAAAAAATTGAGTATCAACAACTGCCCCTCTTTCCTCGGGAAGGATGAAAGAGTTGTCAGGTAAAGATATGATGGCCAATTTTGACCGAACGAAATGGTTCGAGGAGACTTAGGTCGTAATCTGGTTTCTAATATACCTACATATCCCTGGTTTTACAAGAATCAGGTCGTATGTAGTTCGGGATCTGTCGGAGGAATATGCCGATGAAGACTTTTCAAGAACGGATGCAATATTCAGGTTGGGGTGAATGGTTTGAAACCCGACAGGGCTGCGGGAACTGGAACAGGATCGCTCCTAAAGAGGTGGTCGTTTCTCGCTGGTTTACCTGCAAGTAAGCAATACAAGCATATATTGTGCGTAAATTTAAACATGATGCAAATTCCCGTTGGACCATGAAAGTTGTCTTTAGACGGTTAGGATGACGTCCTTAGACCATGAGGTCCTGGGCCATGAAGCGTATAATAAAGGATTAGCAAGTCATGAAATGATGCTCTCGGGCTATGAGAATTATGCCTCCGAACTATGATGCCTTTGAATATTGTTATGCAAAAGATAAAAGGTGTCCTCGGGCCATGAAATGGTGTTCTCAGGCTATGAGAATGGTTCCTCCGAACAATGACGCCTTCGGATAATTTGGAGATCTTTCAGCCCATGAGATGCAATATCTGGCGATCTTTCAGCCTATGCAATGCAGTAGGTGGCGATCTTTCAGCCAATGCAAAATGTAAATAAGGTGGCGATCTTTCAGCCGTGCACATGTAAATAAGGTGGCGATCTTTCAGTCGTGCAAGTGTAAATAAGGTGGCGATCTTTCAGCCATGAAAATGTAAATAAGGTGGAGATCTTTCAACCGATGCAAATGTAAATAAGTTGGCGATCTTTTATCCGATGTGAATGTAAATAAGGTGGCGGTCTTTCAGCCAATGCAAATGGAGGTAGAGCTTAACCTCGGAAGGCAGAATGGTAGCCTTATGCAATGCAAGAAATGCAGATGGAGGTAGAGCTTAACCTTGAAAGGTATAATGGTAGCCTTATGCAATGCAAGAATGCAGATGGATACAAAGCTTAGTCTCGGAAGGAAGAATGGTAGCCTTATGCAATGCAAGAATGCAGATGGAGGTAGAGCTTAACCTCGGAAGGTAGAATGGTAGCCTTATGCAATGCAAGAATGCAGACGGAGACAAAGCTTAGTCTCGGAAAGTAGAATGGTATCCTTATGCAATGCAAGAATGTAGATGGAGACAGAGCTTAGTCTCGGAAGGTAAAGTGGTAGCCTTATGCAGAAAGTAAAAAGGCAAATAATAATAGAATTTTCTTAGCTAATAGAGGATTGCGATATTGCGACTGTTGGGGATACTGTTTCTACTGAGGACACTGCATGTGGATAACAGCTATGAGTAAGTGCAACGGTTCTGAGAGTTGTATTTTTGAGCAATGTGAGTCTCGTGAGTGTATAGTATATTTGATGATTATGCAACTAAAGTGTCTGCATCCAAAGAAAAATCATGAGTTTTTGTAAGGGGGGAGGTTAGTTCGTATCCCCGCTGGCTCTACTTGACCTGCTCGGCTTTGATCTGGTGATACTGTACGTATTATTGGGGTAGCATTTCTAAACAAAACAATTTTGGCAATAAACATGCATGATTTGTAAAGGCATACATAAATACATAATTAAGAATAGTTTTCTTTAGATGAACCAATGATGGCGACGTGGTTCAAGACATTGCAACCCTTCTTGTTACAGAATTTTGAGGTTCCTCCTCAAAATTCTGCCCCAGTTTAATGCATTGATGCTTTCGACTGCTGCTAGCGATGATTGGCTGAAATTAACTTCGAAATTTTGAGAGTCCTCCTCAAAATTCTACCCCAATTTCCAATTGCGGGGGGGGGGGGGGAATAAAAGTTTTATTGAATTGTGACTGAACCCATAGGGCTGCCTACGTATCCCCTCTTAATTACATCATATGAGGAAAACATAAATATTACACATAGTAATGCTAGACTGCATATGAATTGTTCTGCTTCGGCCAGACCTCTCCGTCCATTTCTGCAAGTATGAGGGCTCCTCCTGTCAGAACTCGGCGAACCATGTATGGACCCTACCAGTTGGGAGAGAATTTCCCCTTGGCTTCATCTTGATGCAGAAAAATTTTCTTTAACACTAGCTGCCCCGGTGTGAACCGCCTTGGCTTGACTCTTTTGTTAAAGGCTTTGGACATTCTGTTCTGATAAAGTTGACCATGGCAAACTGCATTCATTCTCTTTCCATCGATAAGAGCCAGTTGCTCGTAACGACTCTTCACCCACTCTGCATCGTCGAGCTCAACTTCCTGTATGATCCTTAGGGGGGGAATTTCTACCTCAGCGGGAATGATGGCCTCTATACCGTAAACTAGCATATAGGGGGGGGAATAAAAGTTTTATTGAATTGTAACCGAACCCATAGGGCTGCCTACGTATCCCCTCTTAATTACATCATATGAGGAAAGCATAAAGATTACACATAGTAATGCTAGACTGCATATGAATTGTTCTGCTTCGGCCAGACCTCTCTGTCCATTTCTGCAAGTATGAGGGCTCCTCCTGTCAGAACTTGGTGAACCATGTATGGACCCTGCCAGTTGGGAGAGAATTTCCCCTTGGCTTCATCTTGATGCGGAAAAATTTTCTTTAACACTAGCTGCCCCGGTGTGAACCGTCTTGGCTTGACTCTTTTGTTGAAGGCTTTGGACATTCTGTTCTGATAAAGTTGACCATGGCAAACTGCATTCATTCTCTTTCCATCGATAAGAGCCAGTTGCTCGTAACGACTCTTCACCCACTCTGCATCGTCGAGCTCAACTTCCTGTAAGATCCTTAGGGGGGGAATTTCTACCTCAGCGGGAATGATGGCCTCTGTACCGTAAACTAGCATATAGGGGTTGCCCCAATTGATGTGCGGACTGTGGTGCGATATCCCAGTAAAGTAAATGATAACTTCTTGTGCCACTGTTTATGCTTCTCTATCATTTTCCTCAATATCTTCTTGATATTCTTAATGGCGGCTTCTACTACTCTGTTTATCTAAGGTCTGTAGGCGGTAGAATTTTTGTATCTGATCTTGAAGGTTTCACACATGGTCTTCATCAAGTCACTGTTGAGGTTGGAACCATTATCAATGATGATTGACTCCGGAATCCCGAATCGGCAAACGATGCAGTCGCGAACAAAGTCTGTCACGACTTTCTTAGTTACTGCTCTGTAAGATGCTACTTCGACCCATTTGGTAAAATAGTCAATTGTTACCAGGATAAACCTGTGCCCATTGGAAGCGGCAGGTTCAATTGGTCCGATAACATCCATTCCCCAAGCGGAGAAGGGGCATGGTAAGCTCGTTGCATTAAGCTTATTTGGAGGTACCTTTATCATGTCGGCATGTATCTGGCAGCGCTGACATTTCCAGACACACTGGATGCAGTCTGTCTCCATAGTCATCCAAAAGTAACTAGCTCGGAGTATCTTCTTTGCTAAGACGAAGCCATTCATATGCGGATCGCAGGTCCCTGCGTGAATTTCCTCTAGTAGCCTGGATGCTTCCTTTGCATCGACATACCTTAGTAACCCCAAATCAGGAGTCCTCCTATACAGGATCCCTCCACTGTGAAAGAAATTGTTGGACAACCTCCGAAGGGTGCATTTTTTAGTAGGATTTGCAAGTTCTGGGTATTCTTCTTTCGCCAAGTATTTCTTGATATCATGAAACCAAGGCTTTCCATCTACTTCTTCCTTAATATGAGCACAATAAGCTGGCTGATCATGGATCTTTACCGGAATAGGGTCAATGAAGTTCTTGTCCGGATGCTGTATCATGGATGATAGGGTAGCCAATGGATCGGCAAATTCATTTTAGATCCTGGGAACATGTTGGAATTCTGTCTTTATGAACCTCTTTCTCAATTCCTATACATAATGCAGATACGGGAGTATCTTGAAGTTCTTGGCTGCCCATTCTTCTCGGACCTGATGTATAAGTAGGTTCGAATCTCCAATCACTAGCAACTCTTGAATGTTCATGTCAATAGCCATTTTGAGCCCTAAGATGTAGGCTTCGAACTCGGCCATATTGTTGGTGCACAGGAACCTGAGTTTGACGGACACCGGATAATGCTAACCGGTTTCTGATACCAGGACTGCTCCTATGCCAACTCCTTTGAAATTTGCTGCTCCATCAAAAAATAATCTCTAACCATCATAGGATTCCGCAATGTCTTCTCTTGTGAATGACACCTCTTTGTCAAGAAAATACGTTTTCAGGGGTTCGTATTCTCCGTCTACGGGATTTTCAGCAAGGTGATCTGCCAATGACTAACCCTTGATTGCTTTCTGAGTCATGTAGACAATGTCTAACTCACTCAACAGGATTTGCCACTTGGCTAGCTTTCCAGTGGGCATGGCTTCTTAAAGATGTACTTTAAAGGATCCATCCTTGATATGTGATATGTAGTATAGGCATAGAAGTAGTGCCTCAACTTCTGAGCTACCCAAGTCAAAGCACAATAGGTGCGCTCAAACAGAGAATACCGGGCCTCGTACGGGGTGAACTTCTTAGTGAGGTAATAAATGGCCTGCTCCTTCCTCCCTGTTTCATCATGCTACCCAGAACACAACCAAATGCTCCATCCAATACTGCAAGGTAGAGTAATAAAGGTCTACCTGGCTCAGGCGGAACTAAGACTGGTGGTGTTGACAAGTATTCCTTGATTCTGTCGAAAGCTTTTTGGCAATCATCAGTCCATTTGGTAGCGGCGTCCTTCTTCAACATCTTAAAGATCGGCTCACAGATAACTGTAGATTGTGCTATGAACTGGCTGATGTAGTTAAGTCTCCCCAAGAAACTCATCACGTCCTTCTTGTTCTTTGGCGGTGTCAATTCTTGAATACCTTTGACCTTTGATGGATCCATTTCTATTCCTCGGTGACTCACAATTAACCCAAGTAGCTTTCCAGTAAGAACCCCAAATGCACACTTTGTATGATTCAATTTCAGGTTTTACCTTCGCAGTCTATTGAAGAATTTCCTCAAATCTTCCATGTGATCAGTGGCTTTCTTGGACTTGATAAAAACATCATCTACGTACACATCTATCTCCTTGTGTGTCATATCGTGGAAGATGGTAGTCATGACCCTCATGTAGGTGGACCCTGCATTCTTCAGGCCGAACGTCATCATCTTGTAACAGTACATTCCCCACGGCGTAATGAAAGCCGTTTTCTCAGCTTCATCCATCGAGATCTGATGATACCCAGCGAAACAATCCACAAATGGCTGCAATTCATGCTTGGCGCAATTGTCGATCAGGATGTGTATGTTTGGCAAGGGGAAGTCGTCTTTTGGACAGGCCCGGTTGAGATCTCGGTAGTCGGCACAGACTCTGACCTTCCCGTCCTTCTTTGGTACTAGCACAATGTTGGCTAACCATGTTGGGTATTCTACTACCCTGAGAACCTTGGCTTTGACTTGCTTAGTGACTTCTTCCTTGAAAATTCTGTGTATTCCTTCTTTTCTGATGGCGATAAGTGGACACTGATTCTCGTTTTTTTGACGTTCTCTGCATTTCCCAGGTTAACAATCTCGATCTCGTCCAGGTTGGACTTAGGTCTGTTCTCAAATTTCTTAACTTCTTTAACAACCTCTTCTGGTATTTCATCTTCCTCTAAATCTGTGTCCGTTTGTTGCGTTGTCTCGTTGCATGTCACAGTCATTGGTTCATCAAGATAAGTAATAGTAATACTGTATAAGTAAAGTAATGAGAGAAAACAATAGTAATAAGTGTTAATTCATAAGAAAAGACAGAATGATTTGATAAATTGCTGAATTGTTTTGAACGTTGAAGATCTTGTTGCGGGAATGGAAAACATTCGAGAGAAAAATAACAATCTTTTAGTAAATCAAAAAAATGCTTGTTTTAGCCTTGCTACCCCGAGGCTCGTCGGGCTTTGGTTGTCCTGATGGTCCAGTTATTAAGGCGGGCCCCTCTGCTTACGGATTGTATGGAAGGGCCTTCCTCCCCTCCTCCTCGAGAATGACACAACAGCCCATATCACTATCTTCTAAGAACAAATTCTTCAACGCTGCCAATGCTTCCTCTTCTTTTGACCCATAAATAATATCGGCCGGTTGGAAAGTTTGCTCCAAATATGGTATTGGCTGCTCCAACGGATAGTAAGGACTGCGCCATGGTGGCGACCAGTTATTGAATTCTTCCCAAGTGTACTCGTATCCCAGACCGAAAGTGGTGCCGTATTTCTTGAGTTTTATGGGCTTAGTGATTCTTTGGAGATTCTTCCTGAGTCCTTTGCCAGGTTCGTACCCACACCAATTCAGTATACTCTCGATCTTGTTGTCCCACCATTTGTCTTTGTCAACAGCATTCACTCATTCAATGTGATGGTAAGTTTCTCCACCTAGCTTCTTTTTCCCTTCGATTGACGGAATGGTCTGGCGACTGTATATGGGGTTGCTACCGTCTCCGTGAATGATCACTTTCTGGTGGTTCCATTCAAAATTTACTGCCTAATGCAGTGTTGATGCTACAGCCCCAGCGACATGGATCCATGGTCATCCCAATAGTAAATTGTAAGATACCGGCACGTTTATCACTTGGAAATCGACATCGAACCAAGTTGGCCCCATTTGCAAACACAGACTAATTTCCCCAATAGTGGACCTCTAGGAACCGTCGAAGGTTTTCACGTTGCTGTCTCCATCCTTTATCTCGTGCAGTCCCTTACCTTGAGCGTTACTACCGGACAAATGTTGAGACTACAACCCCCATCAACCATGATCCTGGTGATAAAGTAATCCTCGCATTGCACAGTGATGTGCAGTGCTTTGTTGTGCCCCAACCCTTCAGGCGGTAGCTCATCCTCATGAAAATTAATTTTGTGACTCTCCAATACCTGTCCGACCATGTTAGCCATTTCTCCGCCAGTAATGTTGCTGGGTACATAGGCTTCACTCAGCACCCTCAACAGACATTCTTGTGTGCCTCTGAGTTTTGTATCAAAGCAATTATGGAGATTTGCGCCGGTGTTTTGTTCAACTGGTCGATGACCGAGTATTCTTTGGCCTATATCTTTCTCCAAAGATCATCTGGACCCGTTTCAATGATGGGCGGCCGATTGGAGGCCTGCTTGCTTGACTTAGCTAGATGTTCAAGGGTATAAACTCTACCAGTTCTTGTCATACCCTGTGCGGCAACAGTTTCCTCAGTCCTACCCTTGCCTTTTCTTCTTGCCTCGGCTGTATAGTACCGTGGTATAGCCTTGGTATGGAATGGTGTCATGGTGGACATCGCCACTGGGATCGGCGGGGACATCTTCTCTCCAAATGGAGCATGTGCTTTGGGAGGTAAAACTGCAACTTCAAATGGTGGAGGTGCATTTGCTGGAGTCACGAATTTGACCTCAATTGGTGTTGGTGTCCTTGCAGTTGCTTCGAACTCAAGTGGCACAGACATGTTTACCTCAATGTCCCCAGATGGCTAAATCTGTACTATGATTGGATTAAGAGTAACTATTGGTTTCTTTGGATCATCACCTTCTGTGATCAACCCAATCGACCCCTCGGGATCCCAATCATCCACTATTTCGATCATATGAACGCCTCCACCCTTATGGTCTGGCAGAGGGTTATTTCAGACATTTGGAGCAGGTTCCTTTGCCACAATAATTTTGTTGTCAATCACAGCCTGGATCTTGTCTTTCATAGAACGACATTCGTCGATGGTGTATCCCTTCATGCCGGAATGGTATGCACAAGATTTGTTTAGATTGACCCATTGAGAAGGGTTCTCAGAGGTTATGGCAGGGATAGGGGTGACATAACCAGCGGCTTTGAGTCTCTCGTATAACTGGTCAATGGGTTCGGCAATGGCTGTATACTATTTAGGAGGTCTGCGGTCAAAATTTGGTTGAGGTCTAGGGAAGTTTTGGCGTGTAGGGGTGATTGATAGTGGATGGTTGAGCATTGTAGGCTTGGTAAATAGCTACGGGTTGGGAATATATGGGTGAAGTAGGTTGATATGTGGGAGGCGGAGGTGATTGATAAGTGGGTGATGGAGTTTGGTAAGAGGGTGAAGGTTCTTGGTAATTTGGTGTAGGCTGATATGTGAGTGGAGGCATCGGATAGGTTTGGTATTGATGGGAGATTTGGTTCTCTATACAACTATTACGGCCCCTACGTCCCTTTTCTTGGACGCATCACCAGACTATAAGGCCTTGTTTGTAGCTTGAAAGGCCTCAAAGTTCGTATACCACTTTTGATGCCCTCTTCGATCCTTTCTCCAAGATTGATAATGTCAGAAAATTTGTGGCTCTCAATCAACATCAGCCTTTCATAATACTGCGGGTCCTAAGCCCGGACAAAGAATTTGTCCATTTGTTCTTCTTCTAAAGCAGGTCTGACTTTAGTAGCTTCGGATCTCCAGCGAGTAACATACTCGCGGAATGTTTCTGTGGGCTTCTTCTTTAGGTTCTGAATGTAGAACACATCTGGCGCATTTTCTGTGTTGAACCTGAACTTGTCCATGAAATCGGACGCCATACTCACCTAGCTTGACCATTTCTTTGGATCTTGGCTAATGTACCAAGACAGAGCATCTCCTTTTAGACTCCTCATGAAAAGCTTCATGCAGATCCTTTCGTCTTTCCCTACTCCGACTAGCTTGTCATAGCATGTTCTCAAATGGACCCTTGGATCACCTGTACTGTCAAACATCTCAAACTTTGGAGGTTTGTACCCCTCCAACAGCTCAACATCTGGTTGTATGAAGAGATCTTCATAGTTTAAACCCTCAATTCCCTTGCTTTCTTCAATGCCTTGAATTCGGCTAGTCAGTTTCTTAAGTTCTTCAGCCAGGTTCCTGATGAACGAGTCTTTATCATCAGACTCGGGTGTGCTTGAGATGGGTTGTGTGGAGTGTGGCATGGTTTCCACATAGATGGGGGTGTTGTGATGGGTGTGGAAGTGGTCATTTTT
Organism: Nicotiana sylvestris; assembly: GCF_000393655.2. Classification (NCBI taxonomy): domain Eukaryota; kingdom Viridiplantae; phylum Streptophyta; class Magnoliopsida; order Solanales; family Solanaceae; genus Nicotiana; species Nicotiana sylvestris. Next base: position 162,545,776 of record NC_091064.1, on the reverse strand, counting down.
GGAGTTCAAGGGATCTGGGATGAGTAGCAGAGTATTGTTGGAAGTATGGCAGGTGTTGCAGTGGTGGTGAGGAGCGCGATGGTTTTGTGGCTTTGGGATATTTTGTGGAGATGTGGGGTTCTGAGCATTTGGGGAATTGACATGGGTAGGTGAGGGAAAATGATAGATTCGCCAGATTCCGAACCTGATCAAGTTCTTCATGGAATTTCAACAGTTTTTGTTCAAGTTGGGATGCACTTTCCTTAGGAACCAGAGTACCATGACCATAAGTGACCTCTACCCGTTCAATTGAGTTCTTCTTTCTAGCGTTGTTCGAATCTTTCATATTTATTTTGTTCTTGTTTTTTACTGGACTAAGAGGAGGAGTGGGTGGAGGTCCCCTAGATCTCGTTGAATAAGATGATGTTGTTAGAGTGCACGAACTAACCTTTGGGTAAGGGGAATAAATAAACAAAAAGTAAAAACAAAAAGGTAACAGGTTAGTGAGGATTATAAGAAAATGTTGTGATATTTAAACACATAGTGCGAGAATGTAAATCGTGTCCTATTTTGGGAACCTCTTTGTGCCCGAGGTAGGCCTAGCGACAAATTGATTTGGAGAACTTAGAATGCTAAATGCCTCATTTTATTGATAAAAAGTAGATGAATCCCAAATTGACACTAAATAACCGGAAATAAAATATCACTAGTGGCCATTGGCCTTATCACATTCATAAAACGAAAAAGTAAATTCCTATCTACTTGGTCCCAGAAGGACCTTCCTCAGGTTGAATGCTCTCGTTGATCAAATCCTCCAGCTTACATAGGTTCATCAGTAAAAATGCCTTTGCCAGGTGTTCTCCTTCGTTTCCCTCAGCATCCTGGTAGTCGGTGACTTTCTTCCTCATTTTTCCTTCCAATTCCAGCAGACTGTATTCCAGATATTCCAACTTTTTGCTAGCTTTGGCTACCCTCTCTTTCCACTCATTGATTTGGTCATCCGATGAAAGACTCCTCCACCAGTCTAGCAAGAGTGCGGGCATACTAACCATACCGAAACTGGGTACCTCGTTCTTCATTTTCTACAAGACAAACAAGGTTAGGCCCTTACCCTCAGCAGACTCGACTATTTAATATCAACAATTAGCATAAAAGCATTTAGTTCTCCAAATAAATGCACAAAATGTGGTAACGTCCGTTTGGGTTTTAGGAAAACCCAATGGACTTTGGACAAGGCTATCTTAAAGAGTTATTATGCGAACAACATAACTGACTCGGCTAGGTTTGACCATGATGCATGCACAGCTAAACAGAGTAAGGTTTCTATGGGGTTTTAGACTGGTACCCTTGAGCGGACAACTCAAGGGGAAAAGGCACGGAACTGTCGACTATACCATTGATCGACTGGTTTTACCGCAAATATGCCTTTACCGGATTCAGGGGGTGATAATATCGGAAGAGCGCAACCACTAGTTATAAGCGTTGCTATGATAGTTTGTTTAGCATAAGTGGAATATGATGTTGAGCATGATTATGCAACAATTAAAGCAGTTTGTCACGTATTTGCATGTTAGGAAGCAGTAAATACAACAGTTTTTCATAATTTAAAGCGGTAGTAAAGGAAAGTAATAAAGGAAAGAAACAAAAAGACAAGTCAGTTTTGCAATCGAAAAGAAAATTGAATGCTTGAAAGAAATAAACAGATAATTGCGCATAAAGAAGCATAAATTCACAATAATAGTCTGAAATGGTAAAAGCCTAAAGGTCCCCAGCAGAGTCGCCACGCTGTCGCACCCCCTTTTTCTAGAGTGAAATCGGGTTTATGACATTTGGAGGGACAACTCATTCCTTTTGAGAATTGGGTTTGCGTTTGAAGAGTCGCCACCTAATGATTAGGGTGCATTAGGACACCAAAAGAGTTTGATTTTGAATAACCAGAGATTAGGGTAAGGGCTTGAAATTATTCCAAGGGGAAGGTGTTAGGCACCCCTCAAAATCCACTAGTGTGGTTCCCGGCCAGACAATTATTGTGAATTAACATGTACACAAATAGGGCTCAAATAAGAGGGGGTTTCATATAATGGTTTGCAAATAAACAAAGTTTGGAAGAGCAAAGAAAACTGATTTTTTTGTTTAGCGAAGGAGTTGAAATAATAAAAGAAATAAAGAAATAAGGGAAAGGGGTCCTAGGTTTATTAACAATACGGATCACCCCACACAATGCCCGGTAATCACTCCTCAATAAGGGGCTACACGTGACATTATCGCGTGGTCATTATATCCATATCTACCCTTCCTACCCCGTTAAGGTATTTAAAGCGTGGATTGTTCTCGATTACTTATTGCATGCTATTACCCTCCCCAATTCTATCAGTCCCGGAGGCATTGGGACTACTAATCCTAAAAGAAAGGGATATTAGGCTTATTTGTAGTTTCAAAGGTAAAAAAAACTCTAAGGCGACATACAAAACACATATTGCAAATTGGGGGAAAGCATATAACAAATAGAGGCTCAGATATACCTCCTTAAACAAAGAAGCACGTAATTAGCATGACTTACATGTACTGTTTTAGGTCTGATTTAAAAGGTATTAAAGACGAGTGAGAGGAAATTGTTGAGACAGTTTCAGTTTATCACATAACTCAGATAAGAAGTCCGAATCAGGCCTGCCTGCTGGTTGTAATTATTAACAGAAGCAGATTCAGTTTACATTTACTACCCTAGGGCTTTCTTAAGTGTTGGACAAGGATCCTATAAGTATGGTAACTACTGGATTCAGAAAGCATTGAAACAGTAAGGCTCGAAATGAACTGTTTGAATGCATACTCATTAAACTTGCTAAGTGAGGGACTTATATTATCGAAAAAGAGAGGCAGAATTTAAAATAATTGATTACAAGTTCTGCAAATGATAGTATCCATTACTACTGGTTTTATATCCAACACTGAGTGAGTAGAATCAGATTTTTTATTAGAAACTCCTATAGGCATGCTTTCTAGGCGTTATTGATTTTAAGACCTTATAGACGTCGTATCTAAATGCGGACCTTATTTTAAACCTTATGCAGAATTGAACATTTATATAGGCATAATTTTTATATGAAATTAAATATGCAGAATCCTATAGACATGATTTCCAAGTGAAGTTCGAACATGCAAAATTTAGAACATCCTATAGGCATAATTTCTATATGAAGTTAAATATGCAGAACCTTATAGATATAATTTCTAAATGTAATTGAAAATGCAGAATCCTATAGACGTGGTTTCTATATGAGGTTGAATATGCAGGAATATAGTAGTCTTATAGTCATGATTTCTACCCTTTCCATACATAATTACCCACCCTTTTTCACTAACCAACCCCAAATGTTTATTACAAATTATTACAAACCAGAATAAATAAAAATATATCAGGAAAAGTAAAAAAATGTACAACTAGAGGAAGCCTGATTCTGACTCCCTCTCTGAGTTACAAGATAAACCTAACTCAAAGACCATTGATCCAAAGCCTTTCTCCAATTTGAGTGTGTCAGAGTTCCCTAAGAGCCTCAATGGGACTCCGGGCAGTGCTCACACCCAAATTGTATTATCAAAATAGGGGCAAGTGCAGTGTGGAAGTGCCAGCCCTCAAGTGTCCAAGTTCAAAGAGAGCTCAAGGGGTCCCAAGGCAAGGCTCACAAGAGGCGGGCAGAACTTAAAGTCTAAGAGAGAGTGCAAGTGAGGAACATAGTTCTAAAGGGGTGAAGGAGAGGGAAACAACTACAAACAAGTACACAAAAGGGGTTCAGGGGAATAGGGCAGTTGCAAAGAGCCTATGTGCTTAGACATTTAGCTAATTCTGGATATGCACATCAATAGAGAGTGTTGTTATGCTTACAAATCAATAAGAATACACAACATATGATAGTGACATGGAGGTTATGATTCCAGGGGAATCAAGTTTGAGCCATAGACAATAATACTTAATACTGTCATGCCTCAAACAAACCATTAGCATCAAACACATTAGGGTAGGGGGTTTGGTATTCATAATAGGAAGGAAATTACAGCATGCTAAAGTAAATTCTGAACTAAACATAAGCAATAGGCAGACATGCAAGTGAAAGTATTAAAGAAACACATTGTTGTGGTTGCTGAAAACCTTAATCAGGACATACCAGTTTCAAAGAAGCAAAATACAGTGGTAGCAGTACTTAAAAGAAAACAGGCCACAGTACAAGTAACAATAGAGAGTGCTTTTTGAATGTGAGTGTGAGTTCAGAAAACTAAGAGTGTTCATGTGTCTGTGTCAATGAAAGAGCATGGTATTTATAGTTTGAAAATAGGCAGAGAATAAAGCAAGAAAATAACCATGTACCAATTAAAATCAATCAATAGAAGAACTTCCTTTAATTAAGGAGTTCAAACTTAAACGGTAATGAACAGATATCATTTAAGGAAAGAGATCAAATAAGCATCTTGTGCAAAGTAGACAATTAGAGGTAAATACATAGGAGTTTAATTAAGGAAAGGATCTTTGAAATACACGGTTAAACAAATAAGATAAGAATCAATCAGTACATAGTAAATCAAGGACTCAGAGATTCGAAATTACTGGTTCATGAATAAACCAAGTCAGAAAGGCTAAGGAAAGTTTTCAAATCAAACAAGAAATAGGGAAATTAGTAAAACAAGGAAAGAATCAATCAGACTTACATAAGGAGGTCTGAAATCAGTCAAAAATTGAAAGTCATTTTAGAGGGGAAGCTCGGCATATATAAAGAGCACACAAGTATTAGGCATGCGAGGCTGAATTTAGGACAAAGAAAAGTGTCATGCAATTGCAAAATCAGTAAGTAGTGGACTATAGGAACATGGTAGTCAGATAGGTCAGTTTCAGTAACTCAGCAATGGAGAAGGGAGAGAGTATCAAATAACATGCAGAGGGTCCAGTAGAAAAACCTTTGAAGAGTTTAGCAGGGATTCATAATCATATAAAGAAACAAAAGATTTTGAAATTCAGTCGAGCAACAGATGAAACAACTTTAGAATCTCAGATAGGTCCAAAGAAATTAGGGTTTTGAAACTAAATAAGTTCGGAGATGAGGAACAAACAAGTCACATAGAAAATAGTATCAAAACTCGAATGAACCCCAAATCTTAGGGTTTTTGCCGTCAATCGAGTGTAGAGATGAAAGACAAGAGAATCAGGCAAAAATATCAACAAAGAAAATAAAATTAGAAACCCTAAGAAAGAACTTAGGACTTTAAAATACAGTAGAAGAATCAACATAAGAAACATAGTAGAAGAACAACATAAGAAACACAATAGAACATGCTAAAGATCAGAGAGACTTCTAAATATCTTGCCAAAACCCTAAATCGGAAAATATAAAGGTTTTGAAAGCAGAGTTTTGAAAGAAACTTTGAGAAAGCGTTTGAAGTTTAGGGAAAACACGGATCTAGAACAGATCTAAAGAAATCAGAAGAACCTCAAAAGTTAGGGTTTCAGAAGAACCTAGATGGTGAGAAAGGCTTGAAAAGTCATTGATCTAAGCAGGAAAAGTCGAGATCAGGCTCAAATAGCTATGGCTGGCCGGAGCAAGGTCGGAGACGGCCATAGAAATCGAATAGAACAATGTTTGGGCCAAGCTTCTTTAGGGTCAGGCCTTGAAAATATATTAACCAGGCGTGTAGGAGTTATAGGAGGCCGGTATAGGACTTCAATGGCCTTGGAAGCCATGGATTCTGGTGATTTTAGGATGGAGGCGGAGGGAGGCAGCTAGGGTTTGAGGGGAGCTTGAGAGAGAACTGGGAGAAAGGGGGATTCAAGGGCGGCTACCGGAGGGAAATGATTAGGTTTAGGGGTTAGGTCCGGTTAAAAAAGGAAGGGATTAAGGGTGGACGTTGATCATTTTGATCAACGGCCTGGATTGAAAGGGAATCCAGGCGGGTTCTTTTAAAGGGTCGTGGGTCGGGTAGATTTAGAATTTGGGATGGGCAATTGGATTTGAAATTGGGGTGTCAAATCTGGCTAAAATTGAAATGCAAATGGGCTAACATTTAAATAGTTATTTTCCCTTATTTATTTTATAAACAATAGTAAAATAGTTTCTAAAAATAAATTAAAGGCACTAAAATGGTTAATAATACATAATTATCAAATTAAAAATATTGGAGTCAATTTTATAAATATAATTACAATTAAATTGTGAAAGAGGCCAATATTGCAATTATATGCAATTTAGCTTTAAAAATACTAAATGAATTTGTAAAAATATGCGAAAATTATGCTCTCTATATTTTAATATAAATATAAGAATCCAATTAATGAATCACCCAAAAATAATAATTTTGGGAATAATTACTGGGTTTTTCTTGATAAAATAGGGCAATAAATTGATTTAAAAATCTTTAAAAATTAAGAGAAAAATAATAAAAACTTGGGACATATATATATATATATATACATACATACATGCTATTTTGAGAGTATTTTGCATATTAAAAATATATAGAGAAAAATTGGGTATCAACAGTAACCAGTTTTCGTTTCTATGAAGGTTCACTGTGAGATTTACTTCTTTCATTTTATTTGATTACTATGTTTATGAATACATATTTTTTTGTGAAATCCATGTGAATGAAGTGTGCTTTTCTCACCGTTTGTTTGTTCTGATTTAGTTGTTAAGTTTCATTATTAGCTTAGTTAGCAAATTTCTTATCCATGTGATTATGTTCTTTTATCTCAAGGTAGTATATCAAAATATTAGATTTATGTTCGGAAAATTGGCCTAATAAGCATCAATACTACCTGTTTAGTTGAGGCATTATATCGTCATTCTTTTACTCTGTTTTTATAACGGAATGTGTTTAACATCTAGACCATTTTATATTGTAAATATTTGGTCATTGCGCCATGGGGTCTAGCTGAAAATTGAAATAGAAATGGATCATTAGCAATAAAGACCGGAAGTCCATGCGAGCCGGGCTGATATTAACCAAAAAGATACCCTCCTCGAAAGGGCCTGAAATCAAAGACCCAGTCAGGGATAGAGTTGAGAATGACATTAGGCCTCAGATGTGGGCAGAGGTTTTTATCTTGAATTTGTCTTTTAGATATTTAATGGGCCATAGACTAAAGTTGACGGAGATTATTATACCAAATGGTTTAGTTATATCAAAATCAAAGATGATGATTTTCCAAACTTCTGTTAGATTTTTGGGTCATAACATTGAGAAGGGGAGAACAATTCCCATCAATAGAAGTATTGAATTTGCCTCTAAGTTTCCTGATATTATTATTGATAAGACTCAGCTTCAGAGATTTTAAGGAAGCTTAAATTATATCTCACCTTTTATAAAGGATCTGGCTAAGGATACTGCTCTTCTTTATGAAAGATTAAAGGGGGTACAGGATCACTTCCGAATGAGGCTCAGGAAATGAATTACAAGAACACCAGTCCTGGCCAGCTACTAAATTCTACAGTAAACCTTAAACCACGAGGCTCCTCGCAACCCTTCAACGGCCTCCTGCCTAAAACAGGTTTACGAGCCCCACCGGTTAGGTTGGCCTAACCAAGGTCTACTGTCGGGATTGGTAACTGCCTGATCTATATAGTTCTTAACCCAAAACCCCATCGGGTTGTCACAGTTAACTCCTAACTACCAAGCATGTATAGTAAATAACCTTCGAAAACCAAGTTTAACACTTACCTGTTTAGCCTATCATTTAGGCTAACAATACTTCAGATATTGAAGAGGGAAGGAGAAGAACAGTACCAGCAGAGAGACCCTTTGTTGTGGCCAAGCGAGCTTTTTGATTGTATTTCAAACTTGGAAAAATTATTACAGAAGGGGTTCTTTACAAGTAGAGAGATAAACTAGAGAGAAGGCAGAGAGTTCTAATGTTGGCTAATGCCTGCCTCTAGAAAATGGAAACTGATCCTTATATAATGGATCGGTCTATAAACAAACAAAACTAAAAAGTAAAATTGGCCGACAAAATAATTACAAGTATGACCGACAAGATAAAAAGTAGATGCTCTATAATTACAAACGGAGAATCTTCTTTATAAAAGTAGATTCTTTCCGATAATGGATGGACCTTTTACTTTATTAAAGTTGTCGGAGGGACCCATTTCTTTATTAAAATCTTCGTCTTATTACCCCAATAATCAACTGGTGGGGCCTTCTTTTCTTCACGCCTTATCTTTTCCTTTGTCGTTTTTCTTTGCAGAAGATTCTTCTGTGATTTCCTTCAGTTTTGTAAGGAAGTCCTCAATTTTTTCCATATTTTCTTCTGTGTCTGCAGTGCTTTGAGCTTCTCCTGCTGCACAGGCTTCTTCATCTGAAGTAGTTGCTAGTGAGGTCATAGATATATCATCCCCTATATTTGCTTCAAAATTTTTAGCAAGATCCTTCTTTATCTCCTTGAAGTATGAAGCGAGGATTTCTTTTTTGGATATGACTCCCTTCTTCACTTGGAGCTTTTTGGTGACTTGTTGAAAAGGATTGATTTCTCCTTCATTGATATCTGTCCTTTCTTGTTTGACATATTCTTCAACCTTGTCTTTGATTTGTTGAATTAATTCTTCACCAAATAGTTTTCCCTGCTGGTTCATTTGTACTAACTTTGTTCAGAATTTGTTATAAACAATTCTTTGGAGGCAAGGAACTCCTTCGTTGGTATAACCAACTTCTACATCCCATTTCATAATCCAAGGGATAGAAAATTCGATGAAAAAAATACATAGCGGCAATTCCATCGTAAAAGATATTATCCTTTTGTAAAGAAATAATTTTGGGAGATATATCTACCCATTGAGCATATAAACTATTAAATAGAGGAGGAAGTATCTCTAATGATGGACCATATGATTTCCACCATTTAAAGAACCAATTTGGAATTTGCTGACTGTTCATATTAGAACATAGCTTAATAAACCATGAGTGTTTCCTATTAGGATTCTCATAGGGGAAAGTTTTATTAAAACTTTCAACATAGTCCCAATAATTAAATTTAACTGAGACTTTCTGACTAGGATGAGTATATTCTCGATCCTTGAGGGTACTCATACCCCATTCATCTGTAGGTATAACCCTTTTGATAATAATTTTTGAAAAACTATAAGTTTTCTTGGTATTGGCATGATAAAAATGTTGAATTTCAGCTGATCATGTGGTTGAGAGTATAATCTCATAGTGCATCTTGTATTTATAAGCAGCAGTAGTGTATAACGCTATATCAAAGTATCTGGTCATTAATTGCCATGGGTTATCCTTCCATTTAAGGTCGGATTGTTCCAAAAGAATTATTAACTCTTTTGTATCCTTTCGGTTATAAACCTCAAGGTTTTCATTGCTATCCTCTGATATAACTGAGGAATAGGTTGGTACATTAGATGATGTACCCTCACTTTTCTTGGATTGTATAAAATCCATGAATTCCTTATATAAAGGATGATTAGTATTACCTTCTGCTATATTTGCAGCAATTAATATTTGGCTTCCCATTTGGGCAAGAATATTATTCCCCCTGTTTTCAATAGAAGTCCTTCCTCGTCCTCTTACTCGAGGAAGTTTATATGTAGGCCTCATGATCTGTAGAACAAAATAAAGAACTATGAGTTCAAATATTCTCTTGTAAGAAAGGTAGGAAGGGTATTATCAGGCCCTTTTCTATATATTATGTCAAAATCAAAAGGGGCTAATAAGGCTTGCCACCTTGCAAACATTTGTTTAGATACATCATGTTTAAAATCTTTATTAAAGATAAACTTTGCAGCTTGGAAATCAGTTTTAATTAAAAAAATTGATTATATAAATTAGTCTGAAATTTCATAACACATTTGACAATAGCAAGGATTTCCTTAGCTACAGTTAACCCTTCAACTCCTTATCTTTTCCTTTGTCATTTTTCTTCGCAGAAGATTCTTCTGTGATTTCTTTCAGTTTTGCAAGGAAGTCCTCAATCTCTTCCATATTTACTTCTGTGTCTGCAGTGCTTTGAGCTTCTCCTGCTGCACAAGCTTCTTCATCTGAAGTAGTTGCTAGTGAGGTCATAGATATATCATCCCCTATTTTTGCTTCAAAATTTTTAACAAGATCCTTCTTTATATCCTCGAAGTATGAAGCGAGGATTTCTTTTTTGGATATGGCTCCTTTCTTCATTTGGAGCTTTTTGGTGACTTTTTAGAAAGGACTGATTTCTCCTTCATTGATATCCATCCTTTCTTGTTTGACTTATTCTTCAACCTTGTCTTTGATTTGTTGAATTAATTCTTCACCAAATAGTTTTCCCTGCTGGTTCATTTATACTAACTTTGTCCAGGATTTGTTATAAATAATTCTTTGGAGGCAAGGAACTCCTTCGTTGGTATAACCAACTTCTACATCCCATTTCATAATCCAAGGGATAGAAAATTCGATGAAAAAATACATAGCGGCAATTCCATCGTAAAAGATATTATCCTTTTGTAAAGAAATAATTTTGGGAGATATATCTACCCATTGAGTATATAAACTCTTAAATAGAGGAGGAAGTATCTCTAATGATGGACCATATGATTTCCACTATTTAAAGAACCAATTTGGAATTTGCTGACTATTCATATTAGAAAATAGCTTAATAAACCATGAGTGTTTCCTATTAGGATTCCCATAGAATTTTTTTTTATTAAAAGTTTCAATATAGTCCCAATAATTAAATTTAACTGAGACTTTCTGATCAGGATGAGTATATTCTCGATCCTTGAGGGTACTCATACCCCATTCATCTGCAGGTATAACCTTTTTGATAATAATTTTTGAAAAACTATAAGTTTTCTTGGTATTGGCAGGATAAAAATGCTGAATTTCAGCTGATCCTGTGGTTGAGAGTATAATCTCATAGTGCATCCTGTATTTATAAGCAGGAGTAGGGTATGATGCTGTATCAAAGTATCTGGTCATTAATTGCCATGGGTTATCCTTCCATTTAAGGTCGGATTGTTCCAAAAGAATTATTAACTCTTTTGTATCCTTTCGGTTATAAACCTCAAGGTTTTCATTGCTATCCTCTAATATAACTAAGGAATAGGTTGGTACATTAGATGATGTACCCTCACTTTTCTTGGATTGTATAAAATCCATGAATTCCTTATATAAAGGATGATTGGTATTACCTTCTGCTATATTAGCAACAATTAATTTTTGGCTTCCCATTTGGGCGAGAATATTACTCCCCCTGTTTTCAATAGAAGCCCTTCCTCGTCCTCTTCCTCGAGGAGGTCTATCTGTAGGCCTCATGATCTGTAGAACAAAATAAAGAACTATGAGTTCAAATATTCTCTTGTAAGAAAGTCAGGAAGGGTATTATCAGACCCTTTTTATATATTATGTCAAAATCAAAAGGGGCTAATAAGGCTTGCCACCTTGCAAACATTTGTTTAGATACATCATGTTTAAAATCTTTATTAAAGATAAACTTTGCAGCTTGGCAATCAGTTTTAATTAAAAAAATTTGATTATATAAATCAGTCTGAAATTTCATAACATATTTGACAATAGAAAGGATTTCCTTAGCTACAGTCACATAATTTTTCTGGGAACTATTCCACTTACCAGATTAAAATTGAACAAGGTATTCTTGTTTATCAATCGGAGAACATTGTTTCAATATTCCACCATAACCAATATCAGAGGCATTAGTTTCCACAACCTTTGCCCAACTAGGATTGGCGAGAGCTAAACAGGGAAGGTTATTAACCTTGTGTTTAATTCTCTTGACTGCTTCAGTATGACTGTCAGTCCAAGACTTAGGATTCTTCTTTAATCTTCATAAAGAAGAGCAGTATCCTTAGTCAGATCCTTTATAAAAGGTGAGATATAATTTAAGCTTCCTAAAAATCTCTGAAGCTGAGTCTTATCAGCAATAATATCAGGAAACTTAGAGGCAAATTCAATACTTCTATTGATGGGAATTATTCTCCCTTTCTCAATGTTATGACCCAAAAATCTAACAGATGTTTGGAAAATCATCATCTTTGGTTTTGATATAACTAAACCATTTTGTATAATAATCTTTTTAAATAAATCAAGATGTTTGAAATGAGATTCTATATTTTTTGAAAATACTAGAATATTATCAATATAAAAAATTATGAAATCCGTACAAGGAAGGAAAATATCATTCATAATTTTTTGAAATTCAGAGGGAGCATTTTTCAAACCAAAAGGCATAACATTCCATTCATATTGTCCCATTGGCACATTAAAAGCAATTTTGTATCTATCTGATTCAGATATCTGAATCTGCCAATAACCTAATTTTAAATTAAATTTTGAAAATATAATGGCATCATGAAGTCTATCCAGTAAATCTTTTTTATTGGGGATAGGATATCTAATCCATTTTAGCACCTTATTAAGGAGTTTGTAATTAATAACTAATCTAGGAACTCCTCATTCGTGTTCCGCATGTTTATAAACATAAAAAGCAGTACAAGACCATTTGGTCTTTGAGGGTCTAATTAATCTCTTCTGCTTTAAGGAATCAATTTTCTTCTTGCATAACTCTAAATAATCGGAGTTCATTTTACAAGATCGAGCCTTGGTAGGGATATTATCCTCAGAAAAGTCTTCTTCATAAGGAAGACTTATAATATGCTTCTTTCTTTTCCAAAATTGATTCGGATGGTCACCACATATAGAAGCAGCAAATTGATTTTTGTGAAGATTAATCTTTTCTACTAGCTTGGGATTTTTTAAATCATGTTCTATAGTAATGGAACAAATCTCATGTTTCAAAAATTCAATTTGATTGACTTTTGAAGAAATATTATTGGAAATAATCTCATTCAAAAATCTTTGAACTGGCTCAGTTATAAACTCAAAAGTGATACTCTTACCATTATAAGTACCAGTAAAACTCTTTGTATCCCAATATAAAAAAGGCATTAATTTTATAAAATAATGGGACTCCAAGTATTACTTCTTGTTGAATATCTTTTACCAAAACAAAACTTTCAGGAATGCATGTGTCTTGTTGGCAAATATAAGCTTTAGGAAACATATATGAAATACCCATTGCACCACCACTAGCATTTTTTAAACGATGAGTGGTTTTATGAAAATATCTAGAGGGTATAACTCCTTCTTTTACACAATTTAAATCTGCTTCACTATCAAATAGAGCAATAAACTCTTTTTTGAAATTGTAATTAATTAAAAGAGTTATTTTTATTAAAAACTTTTGAGTGATAAAATATTGTAATTTTTCTAAAAATTCATCTTCAGGAAAATCCATTACTGCCAATAAAGTACTAGCAGTCGTTTCTTTTGAAGAATTAGGAATATTATCTATCTCAGTAATCTTAACACCGGGATCTGTATTAATCACCTCAGAATTTTCTAATCTGAAAATCCTTTCATCTAAAGCTACATTTGAAGCTTTTAATTCCGAGATTTCTTTCTTAAGATAACTTATCTCAGTACTTAAATCTTGGACCGTAGCAAGCCTTTCAGGCTGGACTTATTCTTCACCATCTTTCTCATTTCAGACATGGTGTAAGGTCCTTTTTGAGATAGAATTTCTTCCACCTCTGTTCCTACCTCTGGATTCGTAGGAATTTTATCTATTAGCTGGGACCTTAATTCAGGGTCTTTAATAACCCTTAGTAAATCAATCAAATTGTCATTAGACAAAACATTAATCTTTAGATCCCTAAATTGGGAGTAGATATTAAAAAGTTCATCATCGATATTACAACAATGATTTGAGCATTGTCCCTTATTACAGGACTCTTGCTCTTCTTCAGACGATGAAGTATAACTCTCTTCATGAAGGACCCTTAGGTCTTCACTTGTTGATGAAGATCCTTCATCAGTATCAGATATTTCTGGAGAAGAATTTAAAAGAATCTTACATAAAGAATCTTTGATATGATCATCTAAATCTAGTTCTTTAATATTATCTTTGATCTTGCAATCTTTTGCATAATGGCCTACTCTACCACATTTATATCAGGCCTGAGGTTTTTTTGATCTAACAAAACCCTTTTTGGCTTTATGAAAAGCCTTTCTTTTTTGGGTCTTTTCGCGTCGTTTTTCCGGCGAACCCTTTTTCCTCTTGAAATCCTTTTTATGGAATTACTTCCTTCTGTATGGTATATCAATGACGAATTGTTCACAGAATTCACCTAATTGTTGTCTCTCAGTGAGATGATGGTTCTTGATTTGTTGGTTTAGCTTGATCTCATTACACAAAGCTAAACCTTCCTGAGTGCAAACACTAAATAGTTTGCCATATGAGTAATTATTATAATCAATACTCATTCTTGTGCCTCTCAGGACCTTTCGAATCCTTTCAGCAAATAAAGGAGGGAGTCCATCTATAAATTTAGACTTCCAATGAGTACTATTACTCTCTGGTAATTCCATTACTCTGGATAAGAAAATATTTTTATACCATCTAAAAGATGTGAGGGTTTTACACCTCAAATTCTGAAGCATTGTTCTAATGGTGTCACTATTATCAGACCATCTTCCAGAAAAGTGTTCAATGATATTCATAACTAAAGAATAGACTGAGTTTTGAACAATCTTATCATCTTCAGTCTTGGTTGCATGCATTATTTGAAAGCGCTGGTCTTGGGTGAGATAATTATCCCACCAGCCTTTCAGTTGACCAGTAAATCCGGCAATAATCATTTCTGCAATTGCCCTATCTATATTCTTATTAATTTTACAGATAGTGTTGTACATAAGCATGACCATCTATGAGGCTCAGGAAATGAATTACAAGAACACCAGTCCTGGCCAGCTACTAAATTCTACAGTAAACCTTAAACCACGAGGCTCCTCACAACCCTTCAACGGCCTCCTGCCTAAAACGGGTTTACGAGCCCCACCGGTTAGGTTGCCAACTTAACAAAAGTCTACTGTCGAGATTGGTAACTGTCTAGTCTATATAGTTCTTAACCCAAAACCCCATCGGATTATCACAGTAAATTCCTAACTACCAAGCATGTATAGTAAATAACCTTCGGAAACGGATTGGCCTCATATGTGGGCAGAGATTTTTATCTTGAATTTGTCTTTTAGATATTTAATGGGCCATAGACTAAAGCAGACGAATCATTGAATATTGTGATTTTGAAATGTGAGAGTATTGGATTGTTTAGAACTTGAAGTATTAGACAGAACAAGGTTGGGCCTAAAAATTAAATCTCGTCAAGTTTAAATAACATCACAGCCATACGCTCTTCCTTCAAAATTTTAGTTTACCATCGTGATTGTAGAAACGTTTGCGTGATATAATTATGATTTTAAAAATAAAATCAGAGTATACGTCCACGCAACTTTGACTAAACTTTTTTAATAATAACAAAACATTATTAATTGTGGACACGTTCGCGTGACATGATTTTTGACGCGCCCAACAAATGGGTACACGTACGCGTGACCCGTTTCAAGATAATTTCTTAATTAAAAGAGGCAAATGCACATAGGTTCTAAAATGAGTAATAGACAATTTAATAAGCCAAGTATGATCAAAGTGATCGAGCTAGAACTACGGAACTCGGGAATGCCTAACACCTTCTCCCGGGTTAACAAAATTTCTTACCCGAATTTCTGTGTTCGCAGACCGTAAATAGAGTCAAACTTTCTCGATTCGGGATTTTAAACAGGTGACTTGGGACACCATAAATTATCCCAAGTGGTGACTCTAATCTTAATATAATTAATCCCGTTTCGATTGTCACTTTAATTGGAAAAAACTCCCTTATACCTTTCCGGGGCTAGGAAAAAGTAGGTGTGACAGTAACGTACCATCTTTTTTTTTTTGACTGGAACTTTATGCAAATGTGAAACTATTGTGATGTTGCTGCTTTAATTTTTTATGCGTTCTCCTGTAAAATTGGCATGTTAAATCTTGCCTTACCGGATACCTGTATGTGATATCATGTGTATTCCATAATGTAAGAAAATATAATTTTACCATATTAGAGTGATGATTATTTTGGCAAATACTTTTTGTCGTATCCCTTCTCCCATATAATTTTACAACCATCCCTTTCCTTCTTGCAAACAACAAGTCAGAACAACCTTTACCCACAACTGTTACAAATAAAAGTTATAGAACATTATTTATGGATATGGCGTATTTTATTTGATTATCTCATCTAATTATTTAAGCTACTACAGTGAAAATTTAGTTTTGTTTAATTATATCTCGGAAATTCCCTTTCACTTGTTGTCCTGATTCTTTTCATGAGCCAAGTACGCCAAAGTCTTTTTGTTATTGGATAGCAGTGGAACTCGAACCGAGGACTTCAACCTACTCTAAGACCATGTTGCAGAAATAAAACACTATTTTATTTATTTAATTTATCTTCAACATATAGACTCAACATGTTCTTCCTCCCTACGCTTGATAATCGTTGTGCGAAGCGTATATAAGTTAATCAATTAACTTTAAGATTTGCCTTTTTATAGGTCCAAATACATTTGGTCTATCCTATTGTATATCACAAGATAAGGTACCATCTTTATGTTTTTTGACTGGAACCTTATGCAAATGTGAAACTATTGTGATGCTGCAACTTTGATTTTTTATGCAATCTCCTGTACAATTGGCATGTTAAATCTTGCCTAACTAGATACCTAAATCTGATATCATATGTATTCCATAATGTAAGAAAATATTATTTTACCATATTACAATAATGATTATTTTGGAAAATACTTTTTCTCATACCCCCATTTAATTTTACAATCATCCCTTTCCTTCTTGCAGCCAATAAGACAGAACAACCTTTACTCACAATTGTTACAAATAAAAATTATTGAATATTATTTATGGATATGGATTATTTTGTTTGATTATTTCATCTTAAAGTTTAAGCTGCTACATAGAAAAATTAGTTTTATTTAATTATATCATGAAAACGCCCTTTCACTTGTTGTCCTGATTCTTTTCATGAGTCAAGTACGCAAAAGTTATATTGTTATTGGATAGCAGTGGGACTCGAACCGAGGACTTTAACCTACTCTAAGACAATGTTGCAGAAATAGAGCATATTTTTATTTAATTAATTAATCTTCAACAGAAAGAATCAACATGTTCCTCCTCCGTGCTTGTGATAGTCGTTGTGCGAAGCATATATTAGTTAATCAATTAACTTATAAGATTTGTCTTTTTACAGGCCCGAATGCATTTTGTGTATCCTATTGTATATCACAAGATAAGGTACCATCTTTATTTTTTTGACTAGAACAAAATGCAAATGTAAAACTATTGTGATGCTTCTACTTTATTTTTTATGCATTCTCCTATACTATTGGCATGTTAAATCTTGCCTTATCGGATACCTGTATCTGATATCATGTGTATTCCATAATATAAGAAAATATAATTTTATCATTGTCACGATCCGGATTTTTCACCCTCGGGAGTCGTGATAGCGCCTACTCATGAAAGCTAGACAAGCTGAGACTTACAAATTTTATTACCCCTTTTACTTAGCTTTTTAGCAGTTCAATATAACATGCGATCAACAACGGATAACCCTAATAATAAAATAAATGCGGAAGAAAATTTTTGATAATATCACTAAATACTAATACGAAAATTCAAAATACAACTCTACCCAGAATTTGGTGTTATAATGTCACGGACTATCTACTAATACTACAAACAATGATCTGAATGAAAGATACAAACTTGTCTCGGAACTACATAAAAATAGAATGAAAATATAGAAGGGGACGTCAAGGCCTGCAGATGCCTGCAGGAATACCTCGGGTTTCCTAATGGACTAAAGGCAACAACCTCACTGTGGTCTAAAAGCTCAAGCACCGGGATCTGCACATAGTGCAGAGTGTAGTATCAGTACAACCGACCCCATGTGCTGGTAAGTGTCAAGCCTAACCTCGACGAAGTAGTGACGAGGCTAGGACAAGACTACCAAATAAATCTATGCAATTATATCATGTACAGCAAATAATAACGACAGAAACTAGCAATTAAAGATGGGAAGGGGAAATATGCTCGGGGAAAATATCTATCACGACCCGGATTTTCCACTCTCGAGCCTACTCGTGAAAGCTAGGCAAGCTGAGTATTATAGATTTACTAACTCTTCTATTTATCCCTTTTTAACATTTTAAAATAATATACGACCAACAGTAAAATATTAACAATAATTAAAGGCATACGGAAGACGTAATCTGATAACTTAGCAAAAAATAAATACGACAATACCAAGTACATCTCTACCCAGAACTGGTGTCACAATATCACGGACCATCTACGAATACTACAAACAATTGTCTGGAAAGAAAGATACAATCTGTCTCTGAAGTAAATGAAAACAGAATATAAAGAAGGAAGAGAATGTCGGCGGCCTGCGGACGCCTACAGGACTACCTCGAAATCTCCGACTGGACTGAAGGCAGCCACCCAAAGCTATGGTCCAAACCCTGCCGCTCCGGGATCTGCACATTGTGCAGAGTGTAGTATCAACACAACCGACCCCATGTGTTGGTAAGTGCATGGCCTAACACCGGTGAAGTATTGACGAGGCTAGGACCAGACTACCAAATAAACATGTGTAGTTATATCATATACAACGGAAATAAAACAAAAATATACAAATAAGGATGGGAGGGGGGCATGCTACAGGGGAATATCATCTACCAGCAGTAACTCATGAGAAAAGCATAAAGAAGAATCTAAAATTTTGCGGCAGAAAGAATAAGGAAAAACTGTAACAAATCAATAATCACTTTTATCATTTATTGTTGCGGCGCGCAACCCGATCCATATCATAAAAATACTGTTGCGGTGTGCAACCAGATCCATAATATTTATCACTGTTGCGGCGTGCAACCCGATCCAATTATAATATTGTTGCGGCGTGCAACCCATTCCAAATATAATATTATTGCAGCGTGCAACTCGATCCAAATATAATATTGTTGCGGTGTGCAACCCGATCCAATTATAATACCGTTGCAGCGTGCAACCCGATTTAAATATTATTCAACACCAATCACAAAAAGAGTCCCGACAAGGGAACGATAAGGAAATAACACTATCTCGGTAAGGGAACCGACTATATAAGTAAATACGTCCCGGCAAGGGAGTCAGATATAACAAACTTATTCCAACATTTAACTTCACAAAGAAACCTCATCTAGCACCAATACTCAACCATAAGCAACTTCCACGAGAATACTCATAATTCTTGCCCAACACAGAAAGTCAACAACTTAGGCATTCGTAGTACTTATTAAGAACACAATGATTTCAATTTAAGACTCACGGGCATACTTAACACCAATGTATAGATACTCGTCACCATGCCTATACGTCGTACTCAACAAATAATATATACCAAATAGGACACAACTCCTAATCCCTCAAGCTAAGGTTAGACCAAACACTTACCTCGATGCCACGAACACAATTCAAGTCTCAACTATTGCTTTACCTCTTGATTCCACCACCAATTCGCTCGTATCTAGCCATAAGTTACTTAATTATATCAATAAATGCTAAATGAATCAATTCTAATGCATGAAAATAAGTTTTCTAAAGTTTTCCCTAAAAAGTCAAAAACCGCCCTCGGGCCCACATGGTCAAAACCCGATTACTCATTGCCTTACCAACCCAAATATATAATTTTTTTTGAAATCGGACCTCAAATCGAGGTCCAAATCCCCAAAATTCGAAAAACCTAGGTTCTACCCAAAACACTCAATTTTCCCCATGAAAATTATTGATTTTGAGTTGAAATCATGTTAAAAGATGTTAAAGATTGAAGAAAACTAATTAGAAACGACTTACAATCGATTTGCAAGAGAGGTTGTCTTTGAAAAATCGCCCAAGAGTGTTATGGTTTTGATAGAGTGTGAAAAATGACAGATTTTCGGCTAAGTTATAAAATTGCAGGTTGCAGGTGTCGCAATTGCTAACCCTGTCGCAATTGTGACCAGGGTTCGCAATTGCGAACCCCTCAGAAAACTGACCCTTTCGCATTTGTGAATAAAATGTCGCGTTTGCAACCAAGTCAATTTCCGGTCACCTTCGCATTTGCGAGGGACCTTTCGCAAATGCAATATCGCATTTGCGATAGAACAGTCGCATTTGCGACTAAGGCTGCCTAGGTCCATTATCGCATTTGCGATGCTTTATCGCATTGCGAAGCCTATAGACCTGAACACACCAGCTGAAAAACTTGCAACTTCCTAAGTCCAAATTTCTTTCCGTGGCCAATCCAAAACTCACCCGAGCCCTCGGGGTTCCAAACCAAACATGCACACCAACCTAAAAATATCATACGTACTTGCTCGTGCATTCAAATCACCAAAATAACATCAACAACTATGAATTTAGCATCAAAATCATGAAATCACTTAAGAACATCAAAATTTTCCAATTTTACTCAATAAGGTCCGACTCATGTCATCTCAAGTCTGTTTCTTACCAAACTTCATAGACTCAACTTAAATCACATATAAGACCTGTACCGGGCTCCGGAACCAGAAGAAGGGCCCAATACCATCAAATTTCAAACACATTTCATTTCCAAAAACTCATAAATATTCCAGAAATAATTTTCTTTAAAAATTCATTTCTCGGGCTTGGGACCTCGGAATTCGATTCCGGGCATTCGCCCAAGTCCCATATTTTCCTACGGACCCTCTAAGACCATCAAATCATGGGTCCGGGTTCGTTTACCCAAAATGTTGACCGAAGTCAACTTAAACTCATTTTAAAGGCAAAATTCATCATTTTTCATAGATTTTCACATAATGTCTTTCCGGCTATGCACTCGGATTATGCACGCAAATTGAGGTAAGGCAGAAAGAGGTTTTAAGTCCTCAAAACTCAAAATTTGTTTTTAAAACAAGTGATGACCTTTTGGGTCATCACATTCTCCACCTCTAAAACAATTATTCGTCCTCGAACGGACATAAGAAGGAAGTACCTGAGTCGGGGAAAAGATTGGGATAACAGCTCCGCATATCGAACTCGGACTCCTAGGTCGATGCCTCAACAGGCTGACCTCTCCACTGAACACGAGCAGAAGGAAAACTCTTCAATCTCAACTGACAAACCTGCCGGTCTAGAATAGTTACCGACTCCTTCTCATAAGACAAGTCCTTGTCCAACTGGACAGTGCTGAAATCTAGCACGTGGGATGGATCGCCATTATACTTTTGAAGCATGGACACATGAAACACTGGATGCACGACTGATAAGCTCGGCGGCAACACAAGTCTGTAATCTCCCACTCGATCAAGAATCTCAAACGGGCCAATGAACCTAAGGCTAAGTTTGACCTTCTTCCCAAATCTCATCACGCCCTTCATAGGCGACACTCGAAGCAATACCCGCTCACCGACCATGAAAGCCAAATCACGAACCTTACAGTCGGCATAACCCTTTTGCCTGAACTGAGCTGTACGAAGCCTATCCTAAATGATCATAACCTTGTCCAAGGCTTTTTGTACTAGATCCATACCCAACAACCGAGCCTCCCCTGCTTAAACCATCCAATCGGCGACCGACACCGCCTACCATACAAAGCCTCATAAGAAGCCATCTCGATACTCGGCTGGTAGCTGTTGTTGTAGACAAACTCTGATAAAGGAAAAAACTGATCCCATGAGCCTCCAAAGTCAATGACACAAGCTCAGAGCATATCCTCCAAAAACTGAATGGTCCGCTCGGACTGCCCGTCCATCTGAGGATGAAACACTATGCTCAACTCAACCCGTATGCCCAACACCCGCTGAACTGCTCTCCAGAAATGTGAGGTAAATTGCGTACCTTGATTCGAAATGATAGACACGAGCACTCCATGAAGATGAACAATCTCCCGGATATAGATCTCAGTTAACCTCTCGGACGAATAGAAGACTTCCACAGGAATGAAATGTGCTGAATTGGTCAGCCTATCAACAATAACCCACACTACATCAAACTTCCTCTGAGTCCATGAGAGGCCAACAACAAAGTCCATAGTGATACGCTCCCACTTCCACTCAGGAATCTCAATCTTCTAGAACAAACCATCGGGCCTCTAATGCTCGTACTTAACTTGCTGACAATTCAAACACCGAGCCACCAACGCAACGATATCCTTTTCATTCTTCTCCAACAATAAAATTGCCGCAAATCCTGATACATCTTCACGGTGCCGGATGAATAGAGTATCGCGAACTATGGGCCTCCTCTAAAATCAACTCTCAAAGCCCATCCACATTTGGCACACAAACTCGACCCTGCAGCCTCAAAACTCCATCATCTCCTAAGGTAACCTGCTTGGCACCTCTGTGATGCACCGTGTCTCTAAGGACACACAAATGAGGATCATCATACTGCCGATCTCGGATACGCTCCAATAAAGAAAAAAGAGCGACTGTGCAAGCTAACACCCGGCTGGGTTCAGAAACATCCAACCTCACGAACTGATTGGCCAAAGCCTGACATCCAAAGCAAGCGGTCTCTCACCGACCGAAATATAAGAAAAACTCCCCATACTGGCTGACTTCCTACTCAAAGCATCGGCCACCACATTGGACTTTCCCGGATGACATAACATGGTGATATCATAGCACTTTAATAGCTCCAACAACCTTCTCTGCCTCAAATTTAGCTCCTTCTGCTTGAACAAATACTGCAGACTCTTGTGATCCGTGAACACCTCACATGCCACGCCATATAGATAATGCCTCCAAATCTTCAATGCGTGAACAATAGCTGCTAACTCCAAATCATGAACTAGATAGTTCTTCTCATGAATTTTCAACTGTCGCGAAGCATAGGCAATGACCTTACCATCCTACATCAACACCGTAGTCCGATACGAGATGCGTCGCAATAAACTGTGTAAGGCCCTGAACCTAAGGGCAAAACCAACACCGGTGCCGTAGTCAAAGGTGTCTTGAGCTTTTAAAAGCTTACCTCACACTTGTCTGACCACCTGAACTGGGCACCCTTCTGGCTCAACCTGGTCATCACGGCTGCAATAGACGAAACCCCCCCACAAACCGATGATAGTAGCCTGCCAAACCCAAGAAACTCCGGATCTCTGTAGCTGATGCTGGTCTAGGCAATTCTTGACTGCCTCTATCTTCTTCGGATCAACCTACATACCGTCTGCTTCTACAATATGTCCCAAGAATGCAACTGAAATCAACCAGTACTTGCACCTCAAAAACTTGGCATACAACTAACTAGCCCTCAGTCTGAAGAACCACTCTCAGATGCTGCTCAGGCTCCTCCCGGCTGCGGGAATAGATTAAAATATAATCAATGAAGACTATCACAAACGAGTCCAAGTAAGGCCTGAACACACGGTTCATCAAATCCATAAAAGATACTGGGGCATTTGTCAACCTGAATGACATCACCAAGAACTCATAATGCACGTACCAAGTGCGGAAAGCTATCTTAGGGTCATTGGATGCCTAATTCTCAACTGATGGTAGCTAGATCTCAAGTCAATCTTCGAAAATACCTTGGCACCCTGAAGTTGATCAAACAAATCATAAATCCTTAGCAATGGATACTTATTCTTGATCGTAACCTTGTTCAAATGCTGGTAGTTTATACACATTCGCATCGATCCGTCTTTCTTCTTAACAAACAATACTGGTGCACCCCAAGGCAAAACACTAGGTCT
Source organism: Nicotiana sylvestris (assembly GCF_000393655.2). Taxonomy (NCBI): domain Eukaryota; kingdom Viridiplantae; phylum Streptophyta; class Magnoliopsida; order Solanales; family Solanaceae; genus Nicotiana; species Nicotiana sylvestris. The sequence continues at coordinate 162,522,134 of NC_091064.1, read as the reverse complement.
AATGAAACCTTTCTCAAGCAAGTCTTGCAACTGGTCCTTCAATTCTTTCAACTCAGGCGGGGCCATACGATACGGCAGAATAGAAATGGGCTGAGTGCCCGGAGCCAAATCAATGCAGAAGTCAATATCCATGTCGGGTAGCATACCCAGCAGGTCTGAAGGAAATACCTCAGGGAACTCACGAACAACAGTCACATAATCAATAGAAGGAACCTCGGCACTAGAATTACAAACATATGCCAAATAGGCCAAACACCCCTTCTAGACCATAGGCCGAGCCTTCATATAAGAGATAACACTATAGGTAGAATGACTAGGAGTCCCTTTCCACTCTAAACGAGGTAAACCCAGCAAGGCTAAGGTCACAGTCTTGGCATGATAGTCCAAGATAGCGTGGTAAGGTGATAACCAGTCCATCGCCAATATAACGTCAAAATAAACCATGTACAAAAGTAACAAATCTACACGAGTCTCAAGACCCCCAATCACAACTATACACAAATGATAGACACGAGCACTCCATGAAGATGAGCAATCTCCCGGATATACATCTTAGCTAACCTCTCGGACGAATAGGAGACTGCCACAGGAATGAAATATACTAACTTGGTCAGCCTATAAACAATAACCCACACTACATCAAACTTCCTCTGAGTCCGTGGGAGTCCAACAACAAAGTCCATAGTGATACGCTCCCACTTCCACTCAGGAATCTCAATCTTCTAGAACAAACCACCGGGCCTCTGATGCTCGTACTTAACTTGTTGACAATTCAAACACCGAGCCACCTATGCAACGATATCCTTCTTCATTCTTCTCCACCAATAATACTGCCGCAAATCTTGATACATCTTTGCGGCCCCCGGATGAATAGGGTACCGGGAACTATGGGCCTCCTCTAAAATCAACTCTCGAAACCTATCCATATTTGGCACACAAACTCGACCCTACAGCCTCAAAACTCTATCATCTCCTAAGGTAACCTGCTTGGCATCTCTGTGCTGCACCGTGTCTCTAAAGACACAAAAATGAGGATCATCATACTGTTGATCTTAGATACGCTCCAATAAAGAAGAATGAGCGATTGTTCAAGCTAGCACCCGGCAGGATTAAGAAACATCCAACCTCACAAACGGATTGGCCAAAGCCTGAACATCCAAAGCAAGCGGTCTCTCACCGACCGAAATATAAGCAAGACTGCCCATACTGGCTGACTTCCTACTCAAAGCATCGGCCACCACATTGGCCTTTCCCGGATGATATAAGATGGTGATATCATAGTCCTTTAATAGCTCCAACCACCTTCTCTGCCTCAAATATATCTCCTTCCGCTTGAACAAATACTGCAGACTCTTGTGATCCGTGAACACCTTACATGCCACGCCATACAGATAATGCCTCCAAATCTTCAATGCGTAAACAATGGCTGCTGATTCCAAATCCTGAACTAGATAGCTCTTCTCATGAATCTTCAACTGCCGCGAAGCTTAGACAATGACCTTACCATCCTACATCAACACCTTAGTCCGATACGAGATGCATCGCAATAAACTGTGTAAGGCCCTGAACATATGGGCAAAACCAACACCGGTGCCGTAGTCAAAGGTGTCTTGAGCTTCTAAAATCTCACCTCACACTCGTCCGACCACCTGAACTGGGCACCCTTCTGGGTCAACCTGGTCATCAGGGCTGCAATAGACGAAAACCCCTCCACAAACCAACAATAGTAGCTTGCCAAACCCAAGGAACTCCGTATCTCTGTAGCTGATACTGGTCTAGGCTAGTTCTCGACTGCCACTATCTTCTTCGGATCAACCTAAATACCCTCTGCTAATAAAACATGTCCCAAGAATGCAACTGAACTCAACCAGACTTGCACCTCGAAAACTTGGCATACAACTGACTATCCATCAGTCTGAAGAACCACTCTCAGATGCTGCTCAGGATCCTCCCGGCTACGGGAATAGATCAAAATATAATCAATGAAGACTATCACGAACGAGTCCACGTAAGGCATGAACACTCAGTTCATCAAATCCATAAAAGCTACTGGGGCATTTGTCAACCCGAAACATCACCAAGAACTCATAATGCTCGTACCGAGTACGAAAAGCTATCTTAGGGACATCGGATGCCCTAATTCTCAACTGATGGTAGCCAGATCTCAAGTCAATCTTCGAAAATACCTTGGCACCATGAAGCTGATCAAACAAATCATCAATCCTCTACAATGGATACTTATTCTTGATCGTAACCTTGTTCAAATGCTGGTAGTCTATACGCATTCGCATCTATCCGTCCTTCTTCTTAACAAACAACCCCGGTGCACCCCAAGGCGAAATACTAGGTCTAATGAAACCTTTCTCAAGCAAGTCTTGCAAGTGCTCCTTCAAACTTTCAACTTAGGCGGGGCCATACGATACAACATAATAGAAATGGGCTGAGTGCTCGGAGCTAAATCAATATAGAAGTCAATATCCCTTTCGGGTGGCATACCCGGCAGGTCTAAAGGAAATACCTTAGGGAACTCACGAACAACAGGCACATAATTAATAGAAGGAACCTCGACACTAGAATCAAAAATATATGCCAAATAGGCCAAACACCCCTTCTCGACCATACGCCGAGCCTTTATATAAGAGATAACACTACGGGTAGAATGACCAGGAGTCCCTCTCTACTCTAAACGAGGAAAAACCGGCAAAGCTAAGGTCACAGTCTTGGCATGATAGTCCAAGATAGCGTGGTAAGGTGATAACCTGTCCATCCCCAATATAACGTCAAAATCAACCATGTCCAAAAGTAACAAATCTACACGAGTCTCAAGACCCCCAATCACAACTATACACAAATGATAGACTCGATCTACCACAATAGAATCACCCACCGATGCAAAAACATATGCAGGATCACTCAAAGAATCACTAGGCATGACTAGATATGGTGCAAAATAAGATGACACATAGGAGTATGTAGATCCTGGATCAAATAAAACTGAAGCATCTTTGCTACTAACCAAAGCGGTACATGTGATAACTGCATCGGAAGCCTCAGCCTCAGGCCTGGCTGGTAGAGCATACCATCGGGGCTGGGCCCCACCACCTTGAACTACATCTCTGGGACGGCCTGTTGCTGGCTGGCCTCCATCTCTAGCGGCTTGACCTCCACCTCTAATACCTCTACCTCCACCTCTAGCACCTCTACCTCCACCTCTAGCTGGCTGAGCGGGATGTGGAACACTCTGTGCCTGAACCATAGCACGGAAAACCTGCTGCTGCTACTGAATACCCACTAATCTTAGACAAGCCCTCCAGATATGACCATACTCACCGCACTCAAAGCATCCACATGAGAGGTGCGACTAAGGAAACTGAGATTGACCCTGGCGACCTGAATGACCACCCCGAAAACTCTGGAGCGGCGGTGCACTGATAGGAGTTGGTGGTGCACTGTAGGGCTGCTGATCAGAATACTGCATATGAGAACCATGGCCACCTGAAGCACCGTGAGAAACCTGAAGTCCTCACTGAAAAGGCCTAGGAGGATGGCCTCTACCATACGAATCCCTACCTCCAGACGAGGCACCACTGAATCTGCCTGAATGGCGAGGCCTCTTGTCAGACCCCTGACCACCCCCCTATGACAAAACCATCTCTACTCTCTTGGCCACATTGGCCGCCTCCTGAAAAGAAATCTCACTCCCTGTCTCTTTAGCTATCTGAAGTCGAAAAGGCTGAATAAGTCCCTCAATGAACCTCCTCACCCTTTCTCTCTCGGTGGGAAGTATGATAAGAGCATAATGGGTCAAGTCGATGAATCTGGTCTCATACTGAGTAACAGTCATAGAACCCTGCTGGAGATGCTCAAACTGCCTCCGGTAGATCTCTCTCTGAGTGATAGAGAGACTTCTCTAGAAATAGCTAAGTAAACTGATCCCAAGTCAAAGCTGGCAATCCGCCGGTTTATCCAAACAATAATGTCTCCACCAAGTCTTGGCGAATCCAGACAGCGGAAAGTAGAAAAGTCGACCCCATTGGTCTCCACTATCCCCATGTTCTTGAGAACCTCATCACAGTTGTCTAGATAATCCCGGGGATCCTCAGAAGATGCACTGCTGAAAGTAGTGGTAAAGAGCTTGGTGAACCTGTCCAATCTCCACAAAGCATCGGCAGACATAGCTGCTCCATCACCGGTCTGAGCTACCACACCCAGCTGAACTGCTCCAACTGGCTGAGCTACTGGAGTCTGAAACTGGGGAGCCATCTGCTCTGGAGTGCGAGTAGCAGGAGTTTGGGCTTCTCCTCCAGCCTGAGAGACGGCTGGTGCTATAGGAAGCAAGCCTGCCTGGGTGACACTCTCCATAAGGCCCACTAGACGGGCCAGAGCATCCTAGAGTACTAGGGTAGCAATAAACCCCTTTGGGACCTGAGTTGGGCCTACCGAAACTGTCTGGGTCGGAACCTCATCATCAAAGTCAACCTGAGGCTCCGCCGTTGGTGCTACTGCTCTGGGCTGAGCTCTGTCCCTACCTCGGCCTCTAGCACGACCTCGTCCTCTGACCCTCATAGGAGCTGCTGCTGGAGGCTCGGGCTGCTGATCGGTGGATGAGGAAGCGTGTGTTCTCGCCATCTATGAAAGAACATAGTAGAAATTCGATTAGCATTGAGAAACCAAACCGCACGATAGGAAAGAATAAATGTGAAGTTTTTCCTAACTTTGTAGCCTCTAGGGGATAAATACGGACGTCTTCGTACTGATTCCTCAAACTCAACTAAGCTTGTCCATGAATTGTGTGACCTATGTAACCTAGAGCTCTGATACCAACTTGTCACGACCCGGATTTCCCACCCTCGGGGGTTGTGATGTCGCCTACTCGTGAAAGCTAGGCAAGTCGAGTATTATAGATTTACTATCTCTTCAATTTAGCCCTTTTTAACAGTTTAAAACAACATACGATCAATAGTAAAATATTAACAATAATTAAAGACATGCGGAAGGCGTAATCTGATAACTTAGCCAAAAATAAGTACGACAATACCAAGTACATCTCTCCGGAACTAGTGTCACAATATCAAGGACCATCTATGAATACTACAAACAATTGTCTGGAAAGAAAGATACAATCTGTCTCTGAAGTAACTGAAAATAGAATATAAAGATAGAAGAGAACACGGGGCCTGCGGACGCCTGCAGGACTACCTCGGAATCTCCGACTGGATTGAAGGCAGCCACCCAAAGCTATGGTCCAAAAGCTGCCGCTTCGGGATCTGCACACAGTGCAGAGTGTAGTATCAGCACAACCGACCCCATGTGCTGGTAAGTGTCTCGCCTAACCCCGGCGAAGTAGTGACGAGGATAGGACCACACTATCAAATAAACTTGTGCAGTTATATCATATACAGTAGAAATAAAACAGAAATATAAAAATAATGATGGGAGGGGGCATGTTGCGGGGGAATATCATCTACTAACAGTAACTCAAGAGAAACGCATAAAGAACAACCTAATATTTTGTTGCAGAAAGAATAAGGAAAAACCGTAACAAATCAATAATCACTTTTACTATTTTACTCGAAAAGAAAATATTTTTTTTGGAATTGTGAACGAGCTGAGCATTTTATTATTGAGTTATTCCTTGTGATGTTTTAATTATATTGTTATGAGATGTTACTGGATATTGGTGTGGACTCTGACCTTGGTAGAAGCTCGTCACTACTTTCAACCTAAGTTTAGGTTTGTTACTTATTGAGTACATGGGGTCGGTTGTACTCATACTACACTTTCTGCACATTGCGTACAAATTTCGAATGTCGCTGTTGCTGTGTTCGATGAGAGATGACTTGGAAAATGTACCGGCGTCACTGTTGTAGCTGCCTCTTGTTCATGATAGCCTTAGA